>NC_053161.1:161570127-162770127 GCF_016835505.1 Polypterus senegalus
AATGCACTGATAAATCACAGCAACGCTTTCAAATGTCTAGCTAATTAGCACAGTAATGAAAATTATTGAAGATAATAGCAAATGGTCAAGAATTTAAGCAATATATCTTATCTGTTGACATTTTAGCAGTTGTGAATTGTGTACCATAAACCTGACTAAAGGCTCGTTTTACCATTTAATTTATGGGGTTCTGATTGTATTTAGAAAGGTCAAGTAACTCAGGGTGGTGTGTGTTGTATTTTTGTTAGGATAAATTAGAGGCATAAATGGTAAGCCTACAAAAATAATTTAACAGCCAAGCCTACCAAGCTCACCTGAACTTAAGCTAAAAGAAACTGAGTGACAACGAGAACAAACTCCATGCCACAGCAGTTAGCTCAGCCCTTCAACTGGGCCCCATTAGCTGCACTCCTGTGTAACTGGGAGGTCCCACCCGCTCGGGGGTCAAACTAAAGAGAAGAAGTGAACAGGCAAACAAAAACACAACTAAGAAACCACATTAAAATTACAATAGCGTCATGGCGTCACAGTCCTAGTGTTGCTGCCTCACACTGAGGAGACCAGGCTTCATGTCCCGGGTCCTGCCTGTGTGGAGTTTCCATATATATTCCCCATATCTTTGGGTATCATCTGGGTGCTCTGGTTTCCTCTTCCTGTTAGGCGACACTGAATTGGCCCTTGTCTGCATTTGGTGTGTGTGTGTGTGTTTGCAATGTGATGGTATGGTGCCCAGTCCAGTTCCAGTTCCTGCTTTGTGTGCTCTGCCAGCTGGGATAGGCATCAGCTCCACCCAGCCCTGGTTTGGTTTATGCAGGTTAGAAAATATGACATAACAAAGCTACATTATGATTAGAAAGATGTAAATATAATGAAAAAACGGTTGCATAATGGAGGAATCTAAATAATAAAAAGGATCATCTTTACAAAATCATTTACAAAGATAATAAGCAGAACTAATGTCTGAGGAGAGCTCTGTCACAAGTACCTGACTGCTCACAAGCCCCCAGATGTCATTAACAACGAACATCGAAGCCCCACGACGTATGACTTTAGCTGAGAATTTCGATGCCTTGACGCTCATTGTGAGGTTGTTATAGTGCATTTCTCTTGAGGGTTTTTATTGATTTTTGTAAGTGCAACTGGTACTGGCATTTTGACTTCATTTTGTGTCTTTGATGCTCTAAAAGCAATCTTATTTTTATATGTCATGCCATTATTCTGAGACTTCAAAATTATTAAATAATAATGTGTATTTGTCACCTGCTCAAGACATGGCTGTGTATTTACTGTCAGTTATGATCTTGACTGTATCGTATTTCTGAAAATACTACAATTCAATTAATTGTGTAAATACAATGTTACATGCCATTATTG
This sequence comes from Polypterus senegalus, assembly GCF_016835505.1. NCBI lineage: Eukaryota > Metazoa > Chordata > Cladistia > Polypteriformes > Polypteridae > Polypterus > Polypterus senegalus. The sequence continues at coordinate 161,571,502 of NC_053161.1, forward strand.
TGAAGCATCAGACTATAGCCCACATATATTTTAAATACTTCTTTTCTTACCATATGTATATATATATATATATATACAGGTAGTCCCCAGATTATGGACATCCAACCTACGGCGCATGTGCCTCAGTAACTGCCGCTCCTTCATCTTTAGCCGGGGCTGGAGGGGGGCAATTTTGCTGCTCGCGCAGTGTAGTGTCCCTCGGGCAGCTCCTGGTTGCAAGCGGTGACCCGTGGTCCATAGTCACCGGGGCCACAGCTATCACTCGTGTGCAGGTCAATGGTTCGCTGCCCACCCACTACACCGCCACAGCTACTGCTCCTGACTGGATGCAGGCTGGATGGATCAGAGGGGGGCGTTTTACTGCCCGTCCACCCCACACGGCTGCCCCGTTCATTGTCGTTGGGCAGCTGGTAATGCTGCAAGCGGTGACCCGGTTGTGGCTGAACGGAAGCCATTGATGGTGAACGGGGTGGCGGGCGGTAGCATTGTAGTGTGCCTCGGATGGCTGACTGTTGAATGGGGGTGATTCACTACCTACCTTTGACCGCACTGTGTTTATTCTCGGTGAGTGGATGCTGCAGGCAGCATACTGTAATGGAAGTGACTGTGTGGTGGGCGAGTGATGAACCCCCCCCTCGACGCCCCCAGTCATTCTCAATAGCATGCCTGCTTGTAACTGTTATACACATAGCAGGAAGTTGTCTCTTGTCAGTACATCAGACGTGTTGACGACGGGTGCCTTCCTGCTGTGATAGCATGTGCAGTGCTGTGTAGAAGAGCACATCTTGACCTTTTGTCTTCACCCTTCAATAATGTCTCTGAAACACAAATCTAATGCAAGTGCTGGTGATATAGTAAAGAAGAGAAAAGCCATCACCATTGAAAATAAAGTAGAAATAATAAAAAGGTCAGAGAGAGGTGAAACTCCATCATTCATTGGCAGAGCACTTGGTTACAGTTGGTCAACAATAGCATTTATTAAAATAATGTACCTGTTCCGACTTACATACAAATTCAACTTAAGTACAAACCTACAGTCCCTATCTTGTACGTAACCAAGGGAATGCATGTATATATATATATAAAAATAATGAAATACTATTGTTCAATGGTACCCTCCTTTACATGTCTGTGCAGACTAACAGTGAGAATAGAATTAAAATAAATTTGAAAAATTGAGCATTACATGGTTATTAACAATTTCATTTCCTACCACGATAAAATGTAGAGTATTCAATTTTGAATTACAAAACAGTTGTATAGTTTAGTTTACTCAAATAAATCTATTACAGAGCCAGTTTGGACTTTCTTACCTCCTATTACAGTGTACTGATTACATTTCTTAATTACATAAATATATCAAGACCTAGTAATTCATTTTTAATTCACACAAGTTTAGCATTAATCATATTGTGAAGCTCTCTCCAATAATATAAAATTATTGTATCCTACATTAACTGCTTATCCAAGGCTACTGTTTATCATCATTCCCTGGGTTTATTCTTTAAGATTATATTCTAGGTTTACAGTATTTGGATTGTTTTGCCAGGCAATATCTCTACTTTAATTCTTCTACACTGCTGCTGGGAGGCTAGTCTTGTTCTCGATGTGCTCTGTCTCTGGGCATATCATAGGACTGGGACTTCATGAGTGTGGTCTAGCCTCATGTGGTGAGGCAAAATGGCGGGCAGGAGAGCAAGAGCAAGCTATTTCTAATGTATCCTTTTTACCCCCCACAACTGTAAGTGCCAACACAACAATAGGCTTCAAAGCCTTAACCCCTGGCAAAATTGGAAATTAAAGTCAAAGCTGGCTTATGTAATAATGTACTACCTTCATTTAAGACTACAAAATGTCAACAAAAGATCAAAAGCAATGTCTCCATGACCAAACTTTGTGAGTTGGAATGTCAAAGGTCTCAATCATGAATGAAAGAGGAAGTAAGTATTCTCTCACCTAACGGGTCTAAACGCCAACAGGAGACTCGCTTAATCAGTAAGGATCAGGTTTGCTTGCAAAGAGATTGGACTGGCCAGATATTCCGCTCCAGCTTTACAGTGAAAACTAGAGATGTGGGAATTTTAATACATAGAACAATTTCATTTGTAATATCAGATGTATTATCTGATCCTGAAGGGCAATATGTGATTGTCATGGGTAATTTATTTAACTGTAAAGTGATTTTGATAAATATCTGCACACCCAATATGGATGAGACTTCATCCAAAACTTATTTGCATCTATTCCTAATGTGAATACTCATAAAATTGTAATGGCTAGAGACTTTAATTGTGTTTTAAATCCAGACCTGAATAGGTATTCAGCCATAGGGGCAATGACATCTACCACCACAAGAGCAGTTTCACAGTTTGTAACTGATCACAACTTATCAGACCCCTGGAGATGTCTAAACCCAGACTCAAGAGCATATCACTTCTTCTCACCAGTACATCACTGTTTCTCAAAAAATGATTATTTCTTTATAGATAACAATTTTTTGCCTATTAAGTCTGGTCTATAAGACCATTAAGTCTTACAAATACAACCTTATTGTTATCTCCGACCATGCCCTTCTGATCATAGAGCTCAAATCGTTATACCCCACACATACTCATCTCTTAGCTGGCGTCTTAGCCCAATTTTATTAGCTGATGAGAACTATACAGAGTATATTTCCAAACACATTTTTCTAGAGACAAATACATTCTTGGAGGAGTACTCTGGGGGATTTTTAAGAGGACAGATTATCTCGTATCTCCCACAAAAATAAATCAGAAACCAAGAAGGCCTTAGTGTTGATCAGTGAAATTACCAGAACAGATGAACACGCTAGGTTCCCAAATGAGCAGGAAATGACATATTAGAATAAGCTTTTCATTGGGAATGGTGTGGGTGGTCGAGGGTTGTTGGGGATTTTCTTCCCTTTTTTACTCTTTTTAAGTTTTGCTCCAGCTGTTGGCCTTCCTGTTTTTCTCTTGCGTGGGGGTTGAATTGAACTTAGTTTTAAGTTTGACTTGTTTGCATGGAATGTTATGTGCTTTTAATCAATTGAATAAAATAATTATAATACAATACAATTACCTAACTTAAATGTTTTGCCAATTAATAACAAAAAACGTGTTGGTACTAGCCAAATACAATATACAGTTTTTACTGTGTAAACTATAATGTTTTTGTAAGGAGCCTATAATATTTTAAATTTCTATTAAAATCTTTTAAGTTTAGTTGTCAGATATGTCCAATATGATGTTTTCAATTAAAAGTGTTTTTATTTATGCTGCTCCATAGAACTTGCATGCAGCCATTTCTTCCTACACACTTCCATGTTGAATCTCTTCCTCTGCGGTTTTCTACGGTGGCACTCGCTGAATACACAAGTCGACTCCAGCAGGCCAAGATCTGATATCGCCATCATTCCTCCAATTCACACTTAACCCAATGTTCTTTGCCCTTAGTTACACCATTTCTTGCATCTGCACAAACGCTGGCAAGATGTGATTGGATATTCACACCCTTTGCTGTGTATGAGTGCCTCCTAGCCATGTGAGTGTGTAGGTTCTTTTAATATAAGAGCAGTGAACAGCGTGGACATGTCACCTTTTATTGTCTTTTTTTTTTTGGGTAGAGGCAGATGGGAAGGTTCTACTTCTTACAGAAGTTGAGAGGAGAATTCGTCTTCTTGAGGCTGTGGAGGAGAAGACTTCACTTTCTTAAGTAATTGGAATGGGAAGTGAGGTTGTCTGAAGTAAAGCTGAGGACTCTTTAATCTTGCCTGGATGATCAAAAGATTTTCCTGCTCCACCAATGTGCTTCTTTTAAGCGCTGTGTCACTGCACCTCAGACAGTGGAACTGACCATCCTTTTGACAAGGTAAGGAGGACTTGTAAATGTTTACATCTACAGAAAACAAACCCTAGATTTAATTATGATGTCCGATTTTCATATATTATTTCACCAAAGGAAAATGGCAAGAAACTGACTTACTTTGGAAAAAGCACACCATTATTTATATGCACATACGGGTGGCTCTTCGGCCTTGCTGGGTTAAAGCTAAGGCAGAGAGGGTACTGGTACAGCGACAGCCTGTACTTCATCCCTTTATCTCCGCATCATCTGCCACAATCGAAGATTGCATCTGGAATATCGAAAAACGTGCTAAAATAAATACCGTGCTATTAAAAATAATAAATACCTCATTAAAACTGGACCCATACGGTGCCCACATGTTATCAACTGCCTTTATCATAGGCAATGTAGCAAAACGTTAACAATGCAACTACTTACTGTATAATGACTAGCCCGTTGCACTGTTCTTTTGTGCACCCCAAATTTCCTATTTTTTCTTCCAACTTCCAGGCTAGAAAACACAGAAGTTGTCGGGATTAATGAATAACTTTAAGACGTTTCTTTCAAAACCCATAAAACAAATTTACTGTAAATACACCACCACACTTTGACAATTTTACAGTGATGTTCATTCCTAATGATGTCTTGGGGCTTGTGAGCAGAACAATACACTGTTGAGCCCCCCTCTGATTCCTAACAGAACAGAAAATAATCCTCGTGAGTGTCAGGCTCTCAATAGCAGCATAGTATGGTGAATGTGTTCAGGACTCTGTACACACTGAATGAGGATTCAGACCCGTTGATCATAATTGTGGAGCCCTTCATCCTTTCAGTTGTGCTAAAGAGTTAAATGGAGTAAATGTGCATTCATGTGAGAGGAGTTTCACGTTTGTACTCTTTTAAAGGCAGTGTGACTTTTTTGTTTTGTGCTAGAGACACATTCAGACCTAAGTGACGATTAGTTTTTGGATGTACATATGCAGGTGAGCGTCTCACTGTGGCTCTTCATAATAAAACGAATCTCCAAGGTTTCCGTTTTTTGAAAGGCAGGACTAATCAGTTGCTAATATTACTGATGATGTCTTATTGTTTAGGGCCTGCTGATTTTTGTGTACTTAATGTTACGACAGACTTCAGGGTTTACCATTGGTAATGTCAATCCGCTCCACTCTTTTCTGTTCATGATTTTCTGGTTGGAGGTGTATTTTGAAAATAAATCGAGAAATACTGATTCATGCATTTTGGTGTAAAATAATCACAATATCAATGTAAGTCCACATTGGGCAGCCACAGGGAGAGCAATAAGAGCCCATCATTGTAATGACGCGGCCAGCAGAATTTACCTCGACTTGGAGAAAACCTTTGGTTTGGCACATCGTGAGAGGTGAGTTCAGGAAACTCCAAACTACATGTGGAGGTCGAGGCCGCAGTTTAAAGGCGAGTGTAGAATTCGTTTAGGGAAAGAAAAAGCCACTTTATGGCATAATGAACTTTTAACAGATTGGATGATGTGGACTGACATATTGGTCAAAAATGTTTATTTTTAATACCATAAGATACTGTGGTGAACTTTATGGCACTCATTCTGAGAAATATCTGGTGGTCCAAGTGAGCATCTCAGTGGCTGCTCAGAAGCAATTCAAGAGGTGAATGCAATGTTGTTCTGCATTGCCCACATTATGTGCAGTATGAGCCGACAGAGGCCATGCTTAAGAAGACAATGAAATTCTCATTTGTGTGTCTGATTGACATACATGTCTGTGCTCTATGGAACCAAGATAAGTGATAATGAGTTAACGTTAAGGGGTTATTTTTGTATGGACAATGTACACCTGACTCCTGTGTCAGTATCACTTGGTCTCAGTGAAATCTTGCAGATAAGAATCCCTGAGACAAACTCCAGACTAGTTGTGTTAATGAAATAGCAGAGGTACTCGTTATAATATCTCACTTGTGAGGTCACATCTGGAAAACTGTGCGGTGCTGTTGTCCACATTGGACGAGGTCAAAGGGGGATAAGGTGAGCTCTTTCAAGACCAATGGGCTGTGGCTTATGGGAGTCGCCTCAAATCTGTTTGGTGCTTTTTGATGCCAATCTGAATTCTACTCTGTTTTCTCTACAGGTAAGAAGGACGCTGCCACTTCAATATGGAGGAGGTGTGGCCAGCTGTGCAGTTACGTCTAGATATGGCATATACAGGTGAAGAAGGGGTCTCAGACTAAGTGTGGGATGAGGAGGAAAAGAATAACCTCACACTGCACAAGAGCCTTGTTTCTATGTCTACCATGGAGAAAAGTTGCATGAACATTAAGGAAGAGGACTGTGAGTGGGAGTCTGTTTACTTAGAGCAGCACCACCTCAGCATTAAGGTGGAGGAGGACTATGAAAGAGTGGTCTGTGACATTAAAGAAGACTCTGAACCAGCTTCTGACGTCACCAACATTCAGAAAAATGAAACTATTGGTGGCATAAAGAAAGAAAACCTTAAATCAGAGTCAGAATGTCTGTGTTTCTATCCCGATGAAAAGGATCCTGGATTAGACTTGACGCCCAGTAGTCTGTGCTCCCTGCAACATCATTTGAAGTCTGAATATTTGGAATCTTACATGAAGAAGACAGCAGAAGCACTGGGATATATCCATCATGAAGAAGGTAGATGCAAAAAAAAAAAAAAAAAAATCTGCCTAAGGTTAGGATAGATGGGATTTACTAATGAAAGTCCTGGGGCATCATGCATAACGCCATTTGTAGATTTCGCACTATAACATGACGTAAGCACAAAAGCCGAAATGTGCTTATGCACAGAAAAATCCAGATGCAGGAATCTGTGCGTTCGCCATCTTCCACGTTCTTCCGCTACATAAATCCCGGTCAGCTTGAAAAGTAATGTGCGTGCTGTCCCACCCCAACTCTTCCCAGAATGATGCCCCTTTGAATATGCAAATCAATATAAATCGCCTTTAAGCTCAGCCTTCAGTGAAAAGACAATGGGAAAAACAATAGGGAAAATATACGAATTTTAGCGAATACCAAGTGGAGGCAAAGGAAAAGCATACTATTTGTTGGTTTAAACAGTGGTATAATCAACAAAAGGAAGTTGATCGAGTGACATAGCGTGTTGGAGAAACTTGAAAGCTCACATTCACAAATCGCACAGTGCCGGAAATAAAAAAGAAGTCACATATCAAAGTCACCATGAAAAGGCGAGTTGTAGCCCACCGTCTGAGCTTATTAGAGTACAGACAAAAAAATAGGCACACAGTGGGGAAAAAAGCACGAAATGTCAACTTCAATCTCAAAATTTCCACTTTAATCACGTAGTTTATTTTGTCATTAAAGTAGAACATCATAAACTTCATCTTAAAATCATTTAATTTACTAGTTTCTCAAATCACATCGTAATTAAAGTAGCACGTTAAATGCTTTGTTTTGTATTTGATCTTCTATGTTCTCTATGTGTGTGAATCACTACGTGCTTCCGTTCCTTCTCTTTCTCCAACTGGATACAGAATCCATTACATTTGTGATATTACAGCTCTCTGAATAATTAAAATACTGAGATGTATACGTGATATCATTTTCATGATGATTGGAATGAAAGCATGTTATTAAACATGAGAACACAATGGCGCAGTGATTGTTCATGTCTCACACAAATGCTGCTGCTCCATGCGCGACCTTCGATGAAATAATTTATTGCAGCAGTACTGTCTCTTTCAAACATACTAACCTCAAATTCTAGTCCTTAGTTTTCTTTCCCCAAATACCCAATCACCACACAATCAGCTCTGTAATAGACGTTAAGCCATCTGTAAGCTTACAATGACGATTCTTCAAAACTTTTAAGAAACATTGAAATATCTTCATAGTACGTGTTTATTTATTCTATCTGTCTATCCTTCCAGTGTCGTGATAGCCTCAGTAAATATACAGCGCGAGGCAGGAATAATACGTAATCTTGCTAGTGCTGCGGCACCATGTCCTCACATGTTTAATTATTAATACAGTTTATCTAAATGAAGTTAAAGTTTTATCTGTATAATATAATCAACATATTTTGCTGCATTTCATCTTAAAAATGATATCATCATCATATGTAAATACGCGCTTTATAAAGTGGCTCAGGTTGTGCGATATTATAACTGTAGTGCAAGTTTACAGTAAGGTAAATACTTATAAGTACAAACCGTTCTACAAGGAGCACTTGATTGAGTGCTTTTAGAGTCCTTGGGATAAAACTGTTTCTGAACCGCGAGGTCCGTACAGGAAAGGCTTTGAAACGTTTTGCCGTGGCTGAGACAGCGTGTCCTTAAAGCTGTATACCGATAATTCTCTTTCCGATCAGCTGCTGCTGTGATTCACACTCAGATACAGTGATATAAATACTCCGAGTCGTGCAGTGAGAGTAATATGGAAAAAGATGATCCGCTGTGGCAACTCCTAACGGGAGGAGCTGAAAGAAGAAGAAGAAGAAGAAGAAGAAGAAGTGAGAGTAACAACGCTAAAGCAGTTATGGTATTTGGAATACTATGGCTGTTCCCTGGGCCATTATATTGTTACAGGTTAATTACAATCAGATGCATTACACTAATAAACAATATGCGGTTAGTTTCTGTGTATTTATAAAGCCGCGTCATGAAAATAAAGAGTAACCACACAGGAACAGTAGCACTGCTTTGACACTGGGTGCCTCCAGTCTGCAAAACCGAACAGAGAACTTGCGTACAACAGGGTATGAGGTACCGTGGAAAAATGCGTGGCTTTACGCCAAGTTTAGGTTTTATACATCGCAATTTGAACGTGGAAACGTTCTTACGCAACATAACTGTTTATACATGAGGTCCCTGGACCTTTGTCACTGACCTCAGAAATGCAGGCCTGTTTTAATCTATGGGTTTGTGCTGAAAGGTTAAATGGACACACTTAAGTACACACTTTGAATTAATGAAGCCATTTATCCCAGAGGAACTCATTTCTTTTAAAATACTAATTTTGTGTATTGACATCATTTTACCACCGATGCCATTAGAATTTTTTGCAGGTGTTAAAATGCCACTGAGGAGGCTGTTGCCACAAGTAAATGATAGGCAAAGAAGTGTCTTTACCATTCTTACCCATAATCCTCCTTGTGTCTGGTTGACAAGACACATTTTGTGAGTGACATTAGCATGTAGTTGATAGCATGAGAGTTAATGACCGAGCTGTCAGAAACGCCCCTAATGTCCCCCCACACCCCCATCAGACACTCGTTGTGTTTTGTCCTTTCAAACAAGCAGAACTCCATCTTTTCTACTGATGGTGCACACATGAATAGAATCACTGCATGAAGGTCTTTCTCAATGAGAAAAGCTTTGTTTAAACTTAAACCTTCATTACCAAACCAAGGAGGAGTTGAAAACAAATCAAGTAGGCTTGTGTTTACTATTTTTAAATATTTTATTAGTCTGAAACGGAGATGTTAACTTTACACAGGTTATCTCATAAGTCTGGAATGAGGGTGGGAAACTAGAAATTGGCAGCTCACTCTGATAGTCTGAAAGCAGTCGGTTACCTTCTGCAGTGACTTCTCTCTGACTTCAGTGTCTGAAGAGAAGAAGCCTTTCTGTCTTGCTGGGGTTATCAGCACCCTATTGGGTGCCCTTACAGATACCAGCTTCCTTTATTCACATTTTTCAGCTTACAGAAGGTTTAGTAAATTTATTCAAAACCCAAGGCACAAGTGAAAATATAAAAAGACACTCACTAGATAGACTGATGGAATTTTTTTTTCTGCCCGGTGAAATTTTGCCTTTTTAAGAGAAGCTCTTTAAATAACAATACCTAAAAAAACAAGTACACCATTATACACCAGGACAAGTTTCACCGTAATTTGAGTGTCCCCTTTGCATGCACACTTCAGTCATACATCTGTCGACTTGTGGCCCCCCTGTTCGCAATGCCTTTTTCCACATGTGAACCCTCAGGGCTATTGCAGATCTTCGGCTCCCCCATCCACCTTTTGTCGTCATCCGGGCGGTCTTCCCCTCACAGGCTGCTGTCTCACTGTTTCCTCCTGCTGCTGGATGCTCAGCCCCCTAGAAAGCTGTGTAAAAAATGGGTTGTTTCTAGAGAGCTCATTGTCAATCAGGTAGCTACAAATCAGCTCTAATTGTTATCCCCATGCATTATCACTGCTGGTATTGTTGTTGTTGAGAAAGCTTTCCTCCATCTTCAAAGTCACGGAGCCTCGATGAGAATACAAAGTGATTCTTTAATTTGCCCAGAGTTACGTACAAATGTTTCCATTCATGGAGGGAGCAATCAATCGAACAAATGACCTGCTTTTATAACTTACCATTGGCGCCTCTAGTACATCAAGTCATCTGACTCTTAATATGCAGAACTTTATCTCCTCCTCCAATCAACTAAAGCTACCAGTAATTTCTGACTCATGGTGATTACTCTGAACACCAGTTTAAGAGGGGGTGTCTTGTGGATTCTCCCATTGATCTTATCACCGCTTTATAAGAGAGATGCTTGGGCTTTCCCATCAGTTTATCTCTGCTTCCAACTTATTTTCCTCATTCTAACCTTGGAAAATGACATTGGTAGCTTCTCTAAGACAAGGCAGAGACTTCATGTGCTTAAAGTTTTAAGTTACATTTAGTTAACCCTTGAGTTACACTCAGTCCTTTCCATCGTGTTTAATAATTCATTCCTTTACGCTATCTTGCACCTTAGAGAAGAGGTTGAGTCCAGCGCTTTCAAGAAAATAAACTTTATTCCAATCAAAACAGGAACAGTCGGGGTATTTATTGAAACGGCAGCTAGCACTTCAATACACACAGACACCGCGAACAAGCAGTGATGGGGCCAGGTCAGTAGCAACCCTCAGGTGACAGGGGCATTATGTGGCGGGTGCCTTGGCGACGGACAAGCAATCCTGTATTGTCAATTTATATATATTGTCATAAGAACGACTCAAGACTATTGCAATGGCTAATATGCCCTGGCTGCAAAAGGTCGAATTGAAGCAAGTTGATTACATGACCGAGTCCAAAACAGAACTGAATATGTGGAGGTAAGATGCTAGCTTTAAAGACCAGTGGAGGAAATGTCATTTATGCTGGAACCGGAAGTGACATCATCAGAGGCGCCGGGACCTGGCAGGATTTCCTGAGAATGGTCTACAAGGACCTGAGAGAGACAGTCGGCACACTCCGCCGCCCCCTTAGTTTGATGCAGAATTAGTTACTCATGCCCTTTAGCTGCCACCTATTTGCACGTCTGTGACTATATATACAGTGAGTGTGTGTGTGTATATATGTATGTGTGCGCGTGTGTGTATATGTATATATGCAGGTAAATTCCATTACAATGAAATTTTCATTACAACGAAGTATTTTTATGGTCCCGGCAGCTTCCCAATATGACACAAGTCTATAAAAATCTCGTTACTACAAAGTACATTCATCAGATACTTTCATTACAACGAAGTGCACAAAAGACCTTGAAATGCCTGAATGAATCATCCAGAGAGCAGTTAGTTCTGTAGTCGCAGCTCAGTTGTGTACAGTAATTACAAAACAGTAATTTTTGTTTTTCTTTCTTCGAACTTTCCTTGTACTGTTTTTTTTTTTTTTGCCTTTTTTGTTTCTTGCTGTTTTCAGTGATACCTTTTGCTTATTGCTCATCAACATTTGAAAAACATCCATTGGAATTTACCTCATTGTCACCCTCCTATAGAAATGGCAGACACGAAAAAATAACAGTTCATATTAGGAAAAAACAACTTTACATTTTTGCAGATCTCGATTGCGACAAAAAGAAAAAAGATGTTGCCAGTGAATTCGGAATTTTGCCATTGACACTGTCGATTTTCTTGAAAGACCGAGCAAAAAAAGAAGAAAAATCTCGGGTTGCAAATGTATGTGAACTGCTGCATTTGAAGACATTAAAAAAGCAGTTTTTATGTGGTTCAGTAATGCTCATTTAAGAAACATTCCTATTAATTCGGCACTCATTCAAGAAAATGCAAGATTTGTAACCTCTCTTGGGACCTCCGCCAACTAGACAGCACGCTGAAGTGCGATCTTTGTGTCTGTGGAAGACAGTTTATCAGTTGCCGGGGCAAACGGCAGGGCTGAAAGCTGTGCTGCGCCTCTCCACCAAAGTAAACAGAAAAGATCTCGATAGGTGATGCATGGAACAATGTAAATGCAGGGCACAGGATTACTTGACCACTGACCTGGCCACGATCCTGCCTGACTGCTGTGTCTGTGTATAGCAGAGTGGCAGATCACGCTACAATAAATAACTGTGCCGTTCCTGTTTCAAGCTGAATATAGCAGGTTTTGCTAAAGTACTGAGACTCAGCCTCGTGTTTTATGGTGCAAGACAGGGACTTATAGCGCGACCCTGATCTTCTATGATTTGCTTCTGTGTCGCTTCACTGCAGCACTATGAGCCTGTTTTTGCCCTGCCCTGGCAACAGACAAACAATCTTCCACAGACGCTGCAATCGCGCTTCAGAACGCACTTCACCGTCTCGTTCCTGTTGGGTGGGGAGTGGGGGAGAGGGTTCTCAAAAGAGTTCAGAAACCTCACAATATGAAGAAGAAAAGGATGATTCGGCTCCTGACTGATAATTGTGCTGCACACAATGTGCTTCCACATTCAGATAATGTTCGCGTTGAATTCCTCCCACCCAATTGCACAGCAGTGCTTCAGCCATTGGATTTGGCCATCATTCACACCCTGAAAATGTATTATCGCAAAGAAATGCTGAGAAAACTTCTCATTAGCATAACTTGTAGGCAGGAGGAGATTAAAATTAATGCGAAAGAAGCTATTGAAATGATTGCAAACTCCTGGATACAAGTTAAAGAAAGCACTAGAGTAACAAACACAGAATCTCATTACAACGAAATATTTTTTTAGCTCCCTGGGAGTTCGTTGTAATGAAATTATATATTATATATGGTGGTCCAGATCTAATTATTCAATTTTCATTATGCTATAACTTATTCATTTTATTACGTAGAAAATCACCTGAAAAATCCCGGACCATAGAGAAATGTGCAAACTGACGACAAGAAGAATCGTCTTTGCGCCAAATTGGATTCGTCCCCGCATAAATCAAAGTCATCCAGACGATTTGGATCTGCATAATTAGATCTAGACCACCCTGTATATATGTGTATATATGTACTGTATATGTGTGTGTATATATGTGAATGTATATAATAAATTGTAAATGTTTTATATATTAACTAAAAATTGCACAGTTCTTTCCTCCGCATTACTAATAAGTTCTTCAGTCTGCAGTAGTGCAGTAATTTAATTATAGGCCTAATTACAGTTTGTCTCTTATGGACTGGATATTCTCAAGTATGCTGGATTATCAAAACTATTTTGGTCCACCTAACCAACTTTGGTCCCAGTTAGTTTAAGTAATCGACGTTCTACTGTATTTACTTTCAAAACAGAAACCCAACATATGTGTGTATATAATGAACCAATACCAACTCATTTCTTTTTCCCCACCGTACCAGTCCCCGCAAACATTGAAACAATTGTTCGAATGTAATTATTTTACTAATAAATGTTAGTACTGCTCTATCCAAGCACATCATTCACTGCAATAATCTGAAAGTGTTTGAAGGTTACTTGGTGCACCTCCCATCCACCGATCAGTCACTGCATTAACACCAACTGCCTGATGTTATGCAGGTCTCCCTCATGCCACCAGAACCACTCTGACACATCGAGGCGTGGACTCCACAAGTCCTCTGAAGGTGTCCTGTCGTATCTCACACCAAGGCGTTAGCAGCAGATCCTTTAAGTCCTGTGTGTTGCGAGGTTGGGCCTCCATGGATTGGACGTGTATTTCCAGCACACCTCACAGATGCTTGATCAGATTGAGAGCTGAGGAATTCAGAGGCCATGTCAACACCAATAGCTCTTTGTCACACTCCACAAACCGTTCCTGAACAATTTTTGCAGTGTGGCAGAGTACATTATCCTGCTCACAGAGGCTCCTGCCATTAGGGACTATCGTTTCCACGAAGAGGTTCATGTGCTCTGCAGTAATCTTCATGTAGGTGATATGTGTTAATCTAACATCCACATGAATGCCAGGACCCAGAGTTTCCAAGCAGAACATTGCCCAGAGTATCACACTACCATCTTCCCTTCCTCTCATAGTACATCCTGCTGCCATCTCTTCCCAAGTAAACAGTGCAGATGTACAGGCCCATCCTCATGATCTAAAAGAGAACGTCTTTTGTCAGACCAGGTGGTCTTCCACCATTGCTCCATGGTCCAGTTCTAACACTCGCGTGTATAATGTAAGCACTTTCAGTGGTGGACAGGGGTCATGGTGATATTGGCACTTTGACTGGTCTGTCGCTACACACCACTATACACAGCCAGGTATGATGCACTATGTGTTCCGAGACCTTTCTCTCATTGCCAGCATTAGTTTTTCATCCATTTATGCTACTGTAGATCTTCTGTGAGATCAAACCAGATGGGCTAGCATTCACTCCCTATGCACATCAATGAGTCTTTGGCGCCTATGATCCTGTCACTGATTCACTGGTTGGCCTTCCTTGGACCACTTTTGGTAGGTATTCTGAGAACACCCCACAAGACCTGACGTTTTGGAGATACTCTGACCCAGTTGTCTAGACATCACCATTTGGCCCTTGTCAGAGTCACTCAGATCCTAACACTTGCTCATTTTTCTGCTTCCAACACCTCACCTTCAAGAACAGACTGTTCACTTGCTGCCTAACGTACCCACCCCTCGACACGTGCCTTTGTAACGAAATAATGAATGTTATTCACTTCACCTGTAAGTAGTTTTAATGTTGTGGCTGATTGGGTCCTTTTTTTTTTTTAAAACTGTTTTCTACCACTACTCTAAAGTCTCATAAGCAAACCCCACAACTCTGTCAGTAGACATTGATGGCTATCCTGTCTGTTTGCGTGTTTTTCCTTTTAATTCTAAACTGTCTTCATTTTCAGTGTTCCTTCCTCCTTGTAAAAAGCACACCTCACAAGTTGAAAGGAAGACGAAGCTTAGCAGCCCATACAGGGACCCTCAGGTACAGATCATCCACATTCCTTCTTAAAGTGATACGTGTCTAATTAAAGACAAATGGAAGAAATGTTCCAAAAAGAGATGGTGGCAGGTAACAGTAAAATATACAAAAGAAAACGTGTAGAGTCCATTCCTTTATAAATTGTGGTCTGGGAGTTTTTGATGGAGGAAGTCAGGGGTTTCAGGGCAGGATAGTTCTTATCATTATGGCACTGGACACATTATGGAAATTTGTATTAGATATTCAGTGTACTCTAACCACAGGGCAATGGTGACCTAAAACTAAAAAATGAGTCTTCCATAGCTAAGCATTTTTTGAAGAAATTCAACGGGACACCGGTCTTCGGTTCCTTGGTGCTTTTTATGATGTATTTAAACCGGGGGTGTACAACTCCAGTCCTGTTGGGCCGCAGTGGCTGCAGGTTTTCATTCTAACCATCTTCTAAATTAGTGAGCCATTTTTGCTGCTGATTAACTTTTGCCTCAGTTTTAATTGACGTGACTCAGACCCCTTAAGTTGTGTCTTTTTCCTTCATGAGCAGCCAAACAATAAGGAGACACAAAACAAGCCGCCACCTGACCAGCTCACCTGAAAATAAAGAAAGGGGAAGGTCTTGGTCATGTTGGTCTTGACAGTGGTCTTAGAAAAAACAGAAAATCAACAGTCTGCTATGGCAGAATGAGAGCAGCAAGTCTAGGGCCCTATGGAATCCATTTTATTTTTTCACAAATTGTTTTTTTTTTTCTTATTATTCCTTGATTTGGATTTTTTTTTTTTCTCTAAGTAGTAACAGCTACAATAAAACAATAATAAAATGGCACTTTACATTCCTTTTAGTGAAACGACACACTAGCACAACTGAACCATTCATCAGGCAGGAGCCCAGATCCTCCATGATGCTGTATGCTGAGACTGCAGTAGAGTAGTGAGTGCCCTCCAGAATTGTAAGATCTGTTACTAGAGAGAGAAAAACACCCGCTTTGAAGGATTCATTGCATCTGAGGAGAAGCCTGCTCTTCTTGTTGTAGGGGCCGAGTTTACAATGGAAGAGTCAAATGTGGACCTTGTGTGCCTCGGCACCGTGAAGCACGTCATCGTTAATTTTTAAAAGGGAACTTGTTAACAGGTAGTGCCGTTGACTGATAACATTTTTCTAGGGGAAAGACTGTTAATACCGTTTAAATGTAATTTTAATCAGTTAAATAATTCACAGTAAATACATCACATACAATTAGAAGTGCCTACATAAAAGAATCACCAAACAGCTAAATGTTTCTTCGCCTATCACTATGTTGAGAACGCCGTGGTCTCGGCTATCAGTGGTTTCATCAACTACAACATAAATATTTTTTTTTTGCCACAAATCTTTTGAAGAACGGCGTCCATATGTTGTTCAAAGACACAGGGCAGATGAGTTTAACAAAGACTGCTCTCATTTTCTGGCAGCGCGCCTCCTTGTTTCCAATGCTTAATAAAGAAAGGACACATCTTCGTTATTTTTTCGAGCGGTATGTCTGACTCGCGCGGACACAAACTGGCATCTTGCATCTGACGATTTTATTATTTCCCCTGTTAGGGATCACTTTTTCATCTTAATTTTTTCCTTGTTTTTCAGATGGCTTTTAGATTTGATGTGGTCATTGTAAGTATCTTTTCATGTCCAGTCTGTGGTATGCTGGCAGAACTTGCAGAAAAGTTGTTGCCCAGATTTGTAAAAGTCGCCAGGATATTGTTGTGCTCTCAATTTTGTAGTTAAGTTCATGTTTTATTTATTTATTTATTTATTTTATATAGTTCAGGTATCTGATGCTGCTCGCTTTGACATTTCTGTCTCATGCAGTGAGCTAATCTGCGTGCCTTTAACAAGAAAACATGCAGGAGGCACGCACACACAAACAGATAGAGGCACGACTGGAAAAACAACAAAGTAGAAAATAGATAGATAGATAGATAGATAGATAGATAGATAGATAGATAGATAGATAGATAGATAGATAGATAGATAGGAAAGGAGCTCTATAATAGATAGATAGATAGATAGAAGGCACTATATGATAGATAGATAGATAGATAGATAGATAGATAGATAGATAGATAGATAGATAGATAGATAGATAGATAGATAGATAGATAGATAGATAGATAGATAGATAGATAGATAGATAGATAGATAGATAGATAGATAGATACTTTATTAATAGTATCTGAATGACAGAACTACGGATTATTCAATCATTTAATTTATTGGGAAGTTTTGGAACAGTCACCCCTTCAGTCTCTAAATTCTAATCTAAAATCTGTTTTTTTTTTTTTTCTGTGTTAATTCCGTGATTTAGTCCGTGTTTTCCGCATCATGGAAATCATAGGGTCCTTAGCAGCAAGTCCTGAGATTCATTAGCAGCAATAATTGGCTTCTCATTAAGAAACTGGTTGGAGTTTGAGATCCCAGTTTCACTGGTCATCTGTCGGCTCGTTTCACATCCTATTTCTGTTTGGCTGCCATTTAATGAAGAAACGAATCAATTCAGAATTTGAATCCTTAAAAACAGGGCTATTAAAATGAAGGGGAAAGGAGTTAATGAGCAGTGAAAACTGGTCACTGAGTAGGAAAAGGGATAGAAGGAAAGCCTGCAGCCACTGCGGCCCACCAGTACAGGAGTTGGGCACCCCTGGCTTAAGCAGTTACTGTATGTTCGGCAGCTTGTATACTGTACGTTGGTTTCACTTTACTCCTGCCTGGAGTGTAGAGAGATGTGAAGCTGGAGCAGAGCTGTCCGACTACTCCATGTTTTTTAAATGGTTTCTCTGATTGCTTTCTGCGCTCTTCGTGTGTGTTTATGTTCTCTCTTTGCTCTTTCAACACACTACACTCTGTCTCCATGCTTTTTTGTTCCTACTGTTGCCCTTTTCCAAAATGTAAGGCACATTGAACAGTGGAGGACATACCCCACAGCATGTTTTCCTTTCTTATCAGATGAAAACCAATATGCTTCTAAGTGTTAGCTTGCTTGAGTCTTGTTTTTGGGTGAATTCAATTAAGAAATGTGAGCAGCAACATTTACACCCCATTTGTAGAAAGCCAAACGTTCAAGGTGGGTTACGTTTTACTTGTAACTGTTCTTTTGCTTGGCTGCACTTTTGATGAGGCACGTATTGTGCATTTCAGTTAAGTACAGTAATGGGGTGTATCCAGCAGGGGGCACATGTCCTCTTGGATAATATTCTTTAGAGATTGCAGCCATTACTAACCCAACAGTATACATAAAGATATATCTTATATCTTTCCTTAGTGGTACAGCATTGACTCTTAATCAAATAAAGAAACAGTAACACTAAAGGAAAATTCTACCAGCTTCTGTTTAATAGGCTTAGCACTGACACGAATATAATACTTGAAGGAAAGCTACTTGGCCAAAACATGATTGAGCTGGTGTTTCCCGCAGTCGGCGCTTGTCCAACTTCAAAACAGAGTGTGGGAAAGCATGATGTCCTAGGCACGAGCAGGAGCAAAGTCTACCATCTGTCCATAGGTGAGCTCGGCTGTTCTGGGTAATGTCTAAGCTTTTGTAAATTTCCTTCAGGTCAAGAGTCTGAAACACGATCTTGCCAGCTGAAAACAACAACCACATTTATTTATATAGCACATTTTCATACAAACAGTAGCTCAAAGTGCTTTACATAATGAAGAATAGAAAAATAAAAAGACATAGTAAGAAATTAAAATAAGTCAACATTAGTTAACACAGAATAAGAGTAAGGTCTGATGGCCAGGGAGGACAGAAAAAACAAAAAAACTCCAGTCTGTTGGAGAAAAAGATAAAATCTGCAGGGATTCCAGACCATGAGACCACCCAGTCCCCTCTGGGCATTCTATCTAACATAAATGAAACAGTCCTCTTTGGATTTAGGGTTCTTACGGAAGGACTTGATGATGATGGTCACGTAGACTTCTGCCTTTTATTCCATCAATGTTGGAGCATCATGATGCTTTGAGTAGGTGGTGGTAGTGCAGGCCGCCACCACAAAGAAACCGGAAAAAGAAACAGAAAAAGAGTATGGGTTAGTATGGATTTTAGAGCCACCATGAATAGTTATTATAATAAATTGAACATAGAGTATCAGGATTAAATTAAAGTGAAGTTATGAGAAGGCCATGTTAAAGTAATGTGTTTTCAGCAGTGTTTTAAAGTGCTCTACTGTGTCAGCCTGGCGAATTCCTATTGGCAGGCTATTCCAGATTTTAGGTGCATAACAGCAGAAGGCCACCTCACCACTTCTTTTAAGTTTAGCATTTGGAATTCTAAGGAGACACTCATTTGAGGATCTAAGGTTACGATTTGGTATTTATGGTGTCAGACATTCCGATATATAAGATGGAGCGAGATTATTTAAGGCTTTATAAACCATAAGCAGTATTTTAAAGTCAATCCTGAATGACACAGGTAACCAGTTTAGTGACATTAAAACTGGAGAAATGTGCTCGGATTTTCTTTTCCTAGTTAGGATTCTAGCAGCTGCATTCTGCACTCGTTGCAAATGATTTATGTCTTTTTTGGGTGGTCCTGAGAGGAGTGCGTTACAGTAATCTAGCCGACTGAAAACAAAAGTGTGAACTAATTTCTCAGCATCTTTCAATTATATAAGAGGTCTAACTTTTGCCGTTTCTTAAGTGAAAAAATGCTGTCCTAGTGGTCTGATGAATATGCGATTTAAAATTCAGATTACAGTCAACAGTTAACCATACTTTTTTACTTCCACCTTGACAGAACATACATTGTTCACAGGTACATTCTGGTTTGCTGGTTCATCGCTCACAAGAAAACAGAACAGCCACTTTAATGCAGTAACTGAACGTTCAGGTTACTGCCTACTCCTTCTTTCCCTGAATATCCTGCCTTGGCAATGAACAGTTGTTTGTTGCTTATCATCCCATCATTTTGCTAACCCTAGCGAATCTGCCCCCTCTGTCAGTCCCCTTGCCTTGCGTGTTATGTGAGAGACGCATCACTTTTTCTGTCAGCTGTCTTCACTAAATATGTCTGGTTTTGTTCATATCTTGTTCATATGAGTACAATCAGAAGAAATGAAATAAACTTAACAGATCACAGTGACATACTTTAAACTTTGGTATCATGGTGGTGACCCAGAACTTCCAACAGTTTTTCTTCCATTCTCTTCTCAAGTCTTTGGTGAGCCATCAACAGTTTGATTTTTTACAAGTGTTAAGCAGAGAAAAAGTGAATCTGTCACCGACAAAAGAGGAGTATGGGGATTTGGGGGTATTACTGTTTATTTGGTTTGATTTTTGTTTTGAAATACTTTGCTAATCCCTGAGAGGAAATTGTCATTTCACATGACTGTTTGGTATTGTAGTGCAGGGTCAGCCATTGTACTGTGTCCCTGGAGCAGTTTTCAGCTTCAGAGCCCAATGGGCTAGGATCCTTTCTAGTGGAATATTTGAACGTTAAATGAGTTTCATGTCAGATCATTTTTGATATTTCCTAATCATACACTTTGTATTTCTACAGATTTCATAAAGAGTGGCAACTGCTTATCTTCATTGGCTCAGACGTCTCTACAGTGCAGATCACAACAGCCACCACATGATGAAAGTATGAAGAAATCAACATGTGAATCGGAGAGTTTGAGATCAGCTTTTCTGGAGGGTAGCTCTCTGCTTGGTGATGCAATTGACACTCAATTAGAGGGACTCGGTACAAATTCATCAACTTCATTTGTCTCCCAAGTGCAGAAGGAACAATTTAAAAGGGAATCAAAATGCAAGCAGAGTCGGAATAGACAGAAACTTTATAGTTGTTCTGAATGTGGCAGACAACTCACACTAAAGAGCAGCCTAAAGAAACACATGCGAATTCACACTGGAGAGAGGCCATATTCTTGTTCCACATGTGACAAGCGATTCTCCACCAGTGGGGATCTTCGGATCCACACAAGAATCCACACTAGAGAAAAGCCATATTGCTGTTCAGACTGTGGGAAACAATTCTATCAATTGACTCGTCTTCTGGTCCATATGAAAATTCACACTGGAGAGCAACAGTGTTGCTGTTTTGAATGTGGCAAACAATTCTTGCACAGCAGCAGTCTTCAGACCCACATGAGAATTCACACTGGAGAGAAGTCATTTTGTTGTTCTGATTGTGGGAATGGATTCTCCTCCAATGCACTTCTTAGGACCCACACAAGAATTCACAGCGGTGAGAAGCCTTATTGTTGTTCTGAATGTGGGAAACGATTCTCTGATAGAAGCAGCCTTCGGAGACACATGAAAATTCACACTGGTGAGAAGACTCATTTCTGTTCGGAATGTGGCAATGGATTCATTATTAAGTGCCATCTTTAGATCCACACAAGAGTTCATACTGGAGAGAAGCAGTAGTGTGGTCCAGGGTATACGCAGGTATACGGCGTATACCCACTTCTTATTAGGTTGTCACAGTGTATACCCAGTTCTAAATCCCCCTGTTACGGGTATATGCTGCAGTGTAATACAGGATATACATGGGTACAGTAATCCTTCCTCGATCTCGGGGGTTGCGTTCCAGACCCCAGCGATAGGTGAAAATCCGCGAAGTAGAAACCATATGTTTCTGTGGTTATTTTTATATATTTTAAGCCCTTATAAACTCTCCCACACTGTTTATAAATATTCCCCGCACAGTTATACAGCATAATCCCTTTGTATTCTCTTAGATATTAGGTAAGATTCATTGCAATTATGTATATAAACACACTGTTTATATACAGTAAAACCTAAATATTATTTTAAAGATATTGAGTGTCTCCGATATCACGTTACAGCCATTACGATAGACATGCCACCAGCAATAAATACGTACAATGCAACAAAAATAGTATACAGTAAATGTGTGTGTACAGTGACACTAAACGTACGTACATGTACTAAGTACTGTAAGTAGAAAATGAATTATGGTTACTCACCAACAATGACACGATGACTTGTCCGATAACAATGAGTTTAATTTTACTGCACAACAAAGGAGAGCGTTACAGCCCTTAAAGGAGCCACTTCAGGCGATTGTGTAGCACTGCCGTTGTTCTTCTTCTGGCAGTCTTCAATCCAAATCCCTAAAGCAGATTCCATCCAGACTACTGCCTTATTACATCCACTTACAACTTGTTTTGCACCCTGGTTAAAAGGACACTGCGGCCGTAGATCTTATATTCCTTTCCTACTTTTTAAATAAAAAGAATCGTAGCCTTCAACAAATCCAAAACGTTTACCTTTTTGGCAATCATTAACATCTTCCGTTTGCGCTTGGGCACGGCCCCTGAAGCAGTACCAGATCATTTTGGAGCCATAATGAAGGGCTTGACTATGCACAAAGATAAACACAAAAGAGCACAACTCTTTACACAGCGAAACACGTTGATGCTGAATGAGTGAGACGAGACTTCCTGGTTAACACTGCATTCAACAAGCAGGAACTTAACTGCGTGCTCTGATTGGTTAGCTTCTCAGTCATCCGCCAATAGCGTCCCTTGTATGAAATCAACTGGGCAAACCAACTGAGGAAGCATGTACAGGAAGTAAAAGACACATTGTCCAGAACCGCTAAAAATCCGCGTTATATATTTAGTTATTCTTTCATATAAAATCCGCGATAGAGCGAAACCGCGAAAGTCAAAGCGCGATATAGCGAGGGATTACTGTATACGGCGCTTTTCAGTCCACACACTGTTACAGTCTACATCCACAGTGACACGCATTTATGTGCTGCAGGCATGTCAATTTTTTTTCTGCCATTGTTGTCTGTTTTGGTTACGTTTTGGGAGAATTAATGATTGGCTAGGGCAAACGGATTACGCCAATCAGAGGCAGAGTAGGGCGGGACATGCCGTTCCTTTGCTAAACCGGGAAAATTATCCTTTGCCGTCACCTTCCTGTCGGTCCATTTGTTACACACCAAAATATGTCCTTGAGTCAAAAGTTAATATAACCAAGTTAATAGTGAAAATGAAGCGAACCATACAAACAAAAATAAGCTTTCAGATCAAACGACCTTGTGAAGCTAAATTATTGCTACTATCCAGCCGGACAGGTAGCCACAGCCCAACACCCACAGCCTCTCAGTCCCCAGTCCCAGTTGGAGGGGGTGTTGACGGTGGAGGCGCTAAATCTCCGATCGACGTTGCAAATTCAATGGAAGAACACGTCAGCCATGGTGAATACTTTATAATAGCAAGATTTGTAAATTATGTTAATACAGCATTTCTACAGAATTAACACTAGAACTACCAGAGCCTTACGAAAAAACTTGTAGATCCGTCCCACCTTAAATCGCTTCTTAAATCCCTTCACACCTCTCCACCAGCGTCTTTTGTCATCTAAATGTGCTGATAAAGACAAGTAGCATGTAGCCGGCTGTTCCATCCCCCCACAGCTGCAAAACGTCCACGAACTTCTCTCAGCTCATGCCTTGATTGATTATCTGGGAGTAAAGTGGAGTTTTAGAGTGGAAATAACAGCGTTATTTTGTACACACGCATTTCATGTCTGTTCCGTTTCTACAGTAATCTGTGTAAACAAATTGTTAGAACAGAAACATTTTTTATATTCTAGTAGTAGATGACAAAATGTAGGCATAAACTATATAACAGGCATCACCAAATGGCGGACCTCGGTCCAGATCCGGACCGAGTGGTGGTTCTGTCCGGACCCATGACCAGTCTGGTAAATTCACGACATTAAATAATTTTCATGGAGCATTATTTTGGACGGTCGTGGCTATTGATAGCAGGCGCTGCTACTCCAGTTAATACGACAATAGCTTCACTCAGTTGAGCCAATAAAATCGTTAGTTTACAAAAGCAGAGAGAAAGAGGGTTAAGTTAAGAGACAACATGGCTTGCTCCAAAAGGCGGAAAGTAGATGATGAAAATCGTTGTTTTAAAGATGAATAGACGGAGAAATATATGTTCATTCTTCCGGCGAGCAGTTCAAAACCGGTGTGCCTCATATGCTGCGAAAACGTGGCATTAATTAAAAGCAGCAATGTGAAATGCCACTACGAAACAAAGCACAGCTCTTTTGAGCAAAGTTATCCCCTGAAGTCCGAGCTGAGGGCACGCAAAATAACCGAACTGATGACTTAATGACAGCTGTTCGCTCTTTCCAGAGGAAGCTGGACATTTTCAGAGAAGATCCTGAAGGGGAGTGTGAACACTTCCCAAAACTGCAGGAACAGATTCAGGGTGAGAGAAATTTTTCTCCCTATGTGGACTTCATTAACAAGCTGATTGGAAATTTCAGTAACAGGTTCAACAGCTTCTGCCTTGGGGAACAGCTCCTCCTGCTAATCCAGAATCCTTTCCTCATCAGAGAAGTCAGACAATTTTCGAAGGAGGCGACTCAGACATTCAAGTGGGCACATGCAGGATCTTTACAGCTTGAGCTCATTGATCTGCAAGGAAATGCTGCATTAAGAGAGCATTTTGAGACAACTGACCCTGCTACTTTCTGGTTACAGACTGTTTCTGAGAGTGTGTTCCCTGGTCTAACCAAAGTAGCACTGCACACCTTGACTATGTTTGGATCAACTTACAGCTGTGAGTCAGCTTTTTCCACTATGAACATTATCAAAAACAAGTACCGTTCTAGGCTTAACAATGAACACCTACATATCTGTATGAGAATGGCACTAACTCCATTCCAACCAAGATTTAAATTACTGGCAGGGCAGCCACATGCCCATTTCTCTCATTAAGAAAAGTAAAAAAAAGAAGAATTAAAAGAGAAAAGTTCAAAGCTGTGTTTGCATTTCGCCCCCTAAAAAGCCACTTGTTGAAGATGTGGATTTTTTTTTTCTTGAAAAGTAAGCCCTCAATTGTTTTTAGGCTGGAATCTCCTTATTTTAAGAACAAAGAAGAGAAAATGTTAAGTCAATGCTATGTTTGCAATTTTTAGTTATTGTTTTCTGAGTTGACTTTTTTACTTGAAGTGTAGGCCTTCAATTCTTCAGGTTGGGACCTCTTTAATTTAAGAGAAAAGGAGTTATTCCACTCTGTTTGCACTTTTTTAAATTTATTTTATTATGTTTCTGTTCTTTAATCTAAAATAAAGGCCTTGAATTTATTTGCTATAAGGGGAAGGCTACAAGACACAAGATGGAGTTTGGTTCGGACCTTCTACTTGGACGAAATTTAATAACTGGACCTCAGTGACTTTTAATTGAATACCCCTGCTATATAATGTATGAAGCCTGAAGTCCAAATATCAAAGAAACACTTTCACAAAAGGTACAAATATAACACAACAATTGTGCTTTTATTCAAAAATATAACTGCAGAAAAAAAAAGCCGCCTTAACATGCGACATTGACACCTGTTTATTATGACCGCCACCGTGGCACAATAGAATCAGCTGCTGACTGGGAATCAAAAGGTCGCGAGTTTGATCCTGCACCACTCTGTTTTGAGAAGTGAGCTGCTCTTATTCTTACTATTTTAGAATAAAAACATACATTTGATTTCAGTCTGTAACAGCCGGTGTAATTTATGATACTTGTAAAGGTTAGCTTTTTTTTATTTTTTATTAGTCAGTTTTATTATCTCTGCCACGTTCACGAGCCCAAACACACCCCACCTCCGCATTTGACACTGCTGTTTTCACATAGACGCACTACAACAGAGGTAAACTCGGCTCCCTTCTACGTCGGAGCAAGAATGCACATCACCCTTTTGCCATCACTGTACTTTGTATATGTATATGGGAAGCTCTGCATTTTACTTGTGCCTTTACGCTGTAGGAAGTGAGTAAATAAATAAAGGTAAATAGGTAAATAACATTCTAAAGCAATGCTCTGATGTAGAACGCAAGCGACTCCACACACTAGTGTTTAGATCTGGACGGTGTATGTGCCGCAAAAAAAAATAACTGCATTTTCTTACCATTGCTTACGTACTAAAGTGTCAGCAGGCACTTTTCATGGCATTGCACATATTTTTTGAGCATGCCCTCTGCACACTACTTGTGACTTTAGGCTTTAGGAAGCAAGCAAATAAATAAAGGTAAATTGCATCCGCCCTTCCTACATTTGCGGCATGTGTTCTTGTTGCAGTGTACACACCTCTCTGTGCTATGGTTCCTATTACACTGAATGAGCACCTGACACTGTACTTACTGTACTTTCTTCCCTGTTGGAAGCTGAGGTCTTAGAACTGAAGCTTGTTGATGCTGCATCATCTTTTCTTTTTTCCTGTAAGAAGCGTTGTACACACTTCTCTCTATGCTGTGGTTTCTATTGCACACCTGAAAGAAAGAGACAATATATGTGAAAACGTCATTGTACTAATGCAATATTATTTGAAAATGAATAGCATCAGATCGGGTGTGAATTTATGCTGGCGCTATTACTTAGAGTCAGATCAGGAGCTTATTCAGTGCGCGCAAGAACATGCAGGTGGCCAGTTGCTGTGTGCTACATACAACATGCTGGCGGTGATCAACGCACATTTTAAAAAAAGCTTGTGATAGTACAAGCAACTGGCCACCTGCATGCTCCAGCCGCACTGAATAAGTTCACGCCTTCTGGTGCACGATGTCAGCGCAGCAGTGGAATAAAAAGAAGGAGACAAATACATGTGACATTTTGAAGAAATTATTTGATGACCTGAATAGTACCAATCAGAAAACATTGTTGCACTAATGCAATATTATTTGAAAACGAACAGCGTCAGATCAGCTGTAAAAGTATGGCATTTCTAAATGTTTGCTTTTTTTCAGTCTGATTCTCTCAGTCATGATCATGCTCTCCCTTGCCCCCCTTCTGATCTGACTCTAACAGCGGCAGCATACAGTGGTGTGAAAAACTATTTGCCCCCTTCCTGATTTCTTATTCTTTTGCATGTTTGTCACAAAATGTTTCTGATCATCAAACACATTTAACCATTAGTCAAATATAACACAAGTAAACACAAAATGCAGTTTTTAAATGGTGGTTTTTATTATTTAGGGAGAAAAAAAAATCCAAACCTACATGGCCCTGTGTGAAAAAGTAATTGCCCCCTTGTTAAAAAATAACCTAACTGTGGTGTATCACACCTGAGTTCAATTTATAGCACCCCAGGCCTGATTACTGCCACACCTGTTTCAATCAAGAAATCACTTAAATAGGAGCTGCCTGACACAGAGAAGTAGACCAAAAGCACCTCAAACACTAGACATCATGCCAAGATCCAAAGAAATTCAGAAACAAATGAGAACAGAAGTAATTGAGATCTATCAGTCTGGTAAAGGTTATAAAGCCATTTCTAAAGCTTTGGGACTCCAGCGAACCACAGTGAGAGCCATTATCCACAAATGGCAAAAACATGGAACAGACGAGTCCTAGGACAACGTCTAAAGAACTGCCGGCCTCACTTGCCTCAATTAAGGTCAGTGTTCACGACTCCACCATAAGAAAGAGACTGGGCAGAAACGGCCTGCATGGCAGATTTCCAAGACGCAAACCACTCTTAAGCAAAAAGAACATTAGGGCTCGTCTCAATTTTGCTAAGAAACATCTCAATGATTGCCAAGACTTTTGGGAAAATACCTTGTGGACTGATGAGACAAAAGTTGAACTTTTTGGAAGGCAAATGTCCCGTTACATCTGGTGTAAAAGGAACACAGCATTTCAGAAAAAGAACATCATACCAACAGTAAAATATGGTGGTGGTAGTGTGATGGTCTGGGGTTGTTTTGCTGCTTCAGGACCTGGAAGGCTTGCTGTGACAGATGGAACCATGAATTCTACTGTCTACCAAAAAATCCTGAAAGAGAATGTCTGGCCATCTGTTCGTCAACTCAAGCTGAAGCGATCTTGGGTGCTGCAACAGGACAATGACCCAAAACACACCAGCAAATCCACCTCTGAATGGCTGAAGAAAAACAAAATGAAGACTTTGGAGTGGCCTAGTCAAAGTCCTGACCTGAATCCAATTGAGATGCTATGGCATGACCTTAAAAAGGCGGTCATGCTAGAAAACCCTCAAATAAAGCTGCATTACAACAATTCTGCAAAGATGAGTGGGCCAAAATTCCTCCAGAGCGCTGTAAAAGACTCATTGCAAGTTATCGCAAACGCTTGATTGCAGTTATTGCTGCTAAGGGTGGCCCAACCAGTTATTAGGTTCAGGGGGCAATTACTTTTTCACACAGGGCCATGTAGGTTTGGATTTTTTCTCCCTAAATAATAAAAACCACCATTTAAAAACTGCATTTTGTGTTTACTTGTGTTATATTTGACTAATGGTTAAATGTGCTTGATGATCAGAAACATTTTGTGTGACAAACATGCAAAAGAATAAGAAATCAGGAAGGGGGCAAATAGTTTTTCACACCACTGTAAATTCACACCCGATTTGATGCTGTTCATTTTCAAATAATATTGCACTGTACGCACAGGATGCACTGTATATTTGTCTCTTATTCAGTGCGCGCAAGAACATGCTGGCGGTGATCAACGCACATTTTAAAAAAAGAGACAAATATATGTGATGTTTTGAAGAAATCATTTTATGACGCGATTTACCTTTATTTATTTGCTCACTTCCTAAAGCTTAAAGTCACAAGTTGTGGGCAGAGGGCATACTCAAAACTGTGTGTAAAGCCATGAAAAGTACCTGCTGACACTTTAGTATGCCAGCAATGGTATGTGCGTTCTTCCTCCGATGTAGAAGGGAGCTCAGTTTACCTCTGTTACATTGCGTCTATGTGAAAACAGCAGTGTCAGATGCGGGGGTGGGGTGTGTTTGGACTTGTGAACGCGGCTGAGATAATAAAACTGACTAAAAAAAAACAAAAAACAAAGCTAACCTTTACAAGTATCATAAATTACACCGGATGTTACAGACTGAAATCAAATGTATGTTTTTATTCTAAAATAGTAAGACTAAGAGCAGTTTACTTCTCAAAACAGAGTGGTGCAGAATTGAACTCGTGACCTTTTGATTCCCAGTCGGCAGCTGATTCTATTGTGCCACAGAGACAGTCATAATAAACAGGTGTCAATGTCGCATGTTAAGGTGCCTTTTTTTTTCTGCAGTTATATTTTTGAATAAAAGTGCATTTGTTGTGTTTATATTTGTACCTTTTGTGAAAGTGTTTCTTTGATATTTGGACTTCAGGCTTCATACATTATATAGTTTATGCCTACATTTTGTCATCTACTACTAAAATATAAAAAAGTTTCTGTTTTAACAATGTGTTTACACAGATTACTGTAGAAACGGAACAGACATGAAATGCGTGTGTTCCAAGTACGATCTATTATTTCCACTCTAAAACTCCACTTCACTCCCAGATAATCAATCAAGGCATGAGCTGGGAGACGTTTGTGCACATTCTAAGTCGGCGGGGGGATGGAATAGCCAGTTGCTTGTAGCTTCTCTTTATCAGCACATTTAGAGGACAAAGGACGCTGGCGGAGAGGTGTGAAGGGATCTAAGAAGCGATTTAAGGTGGGACGGATCTATGAGTTTTTTCGTAGGCTCTGGTAATTCTAGTGTTAACTAGCAGCTTTTTTATTTAGTTTATTTTTTGCTGTTCCAATTTGCTCATGCAGCCTGTGGCTAGTGTTAAGTTAGCTTCCCTGACTTTCATTAGCATCAAATCTGCTAGCTGTCAACAAATTCCGGTTGGTTGCATTTTAAAACGCAGATATTTCAACCTGACTTTCCCCTCAATGTTTATTTTTGAGTATAGACAGAGTAACAGGTGTTGGGGAGAGTTTATAACGTTACACTTACACCGTTTTCCCCGAGCACTAGCCGGTGTCCAAACGGCATTAAAGCCTTTCTAGCTAGGTATGCTATTCTTCCTGAGAAATGCTGATTTTAAACTTGAAACTGTGTTAGTGTGTTAGTACCATTTTCATACCAATAATTTTATGACTAATGGTTTTTTTTTTATGTAGACACCAATAATGAATGGCCACAGGTATGGACAGCCAAACAGAAAGAGGATTTCCAATCCAAGAACCCCTGGTTAGGATTCAAAAGTAGAAAATTGGGTAAGTGTACATTGATTTTTGATTAGGCTTAGATTCTATAACTGTGGACACTGAAAAATGTACAGTGTGTGTGTTTGAATATGTATGTGGGAGAAAAATACAGATGTGAATCTATTTTTTGTTTATGCTTCACAGGATGTTTGGTCTGTAGCACTGTGTCCATTGATGGTAACAAGGAGAAAGGTGTATCGTTCTCAAGAGAATGGATGAACTTTGAAATTCAAGCGTCTGGCCTAAGCAGTAGAGAGACAAGTCTGTCCGCCTTAAGAAATAAGGTGAGGAAACATGCTTTGTCCAAAGCACACATTCAAGCTGTGAAGATTAAAGAGCAACAGAAAGAAGCGACCATTGAAAATGCAATGGAGGCCATGACAGAGTCCTACATGAAGGAAACCGAAGCTGTGTTCAGAACAGCCTACCATTTAGCCAAAAGGAATAGACCTTTTGCTGACCACGAGAGCCTCATGGAACTGCAGGAATTGAATGGCATAAAGATGGGCTCAGTACTTCATTCATGTTACAGTGCAACACAAATAATCGAGCATGTTGCTAATGAGATGAAAAAAAAAATTGTCAGTAGTATAATAGCATCATCAAGTAAGTTGGCCGTCCTAGTTGATGAGACTTCTTCTTTAAATCGCAAAGCTGTCATGACTGTTTCTGTGAAAGCATCATTTGAGGAAAACAGTCCTGAATTCATATTCCTTGAACTTGTTGAACTTGAAAATCAGAGAGCTGATGGCATAGCAGAGGCTTTACTCAGTTGTTTAACTAATGCTGGCTTTATGGAGGAATGGCTTCATGAAAACTGGGTGACATTTGTATGTGATGGAGCCAGTGCCGTGTTAGGAAAAAAGTCAGGTGTAGCAACAAGGCTGACCTCAAAATTCCCAAGGCTTTTTGTATGGCACTGCATGAACCATAGACTTGAGCTAGCTGTGTCAGATGCAGTTGATGAGGTAAACTCTGTCAATCACTTTAAAGCTTTTATGCAGAAGCTGTACTCTCTGTATAGTGCGTCAGACAAAAATGAGCATGAACTTAAAGATGCGGCCGCTGAAGTAGAGTCGCAGCTTCTTCGTATTGGCAGAGTTTTAGATGTACGCTGGGTGGCCAGTAGCTTTCGGACTGTTCATGCAGTTTGGACATCACTGGAAGCTCTTGTGCAGCACTTTAAGAGTGCTTGTCATGATGAGACAAGATCCAGCAAAGAGAAACAAATGTACAGAGGTCTATTAGACCGTGTTCAAAGTCCTGAATTTCTGTGTGATCTTGGGCTCATGTATGACACACTCCATGAACTAAGTCTCCTGTCACAGGAACTTCAGGCTCGTTCTGTTACTCTCCTTAGAGCAGACCATCTACTAAAATGCACATTAAGAGTGATACATTCATTTAAAGAGAGTCCAGGGCAAAAATACAGTGAGGCTTTAGAAGCAGAAGCCAGGGGAAGGTACCGGTCTGTTGCCTTGAAACAAAATGCAAAGCTCACCTCTATCCATCCCAGACAATTCCTGCAAAGCATTGTGAACAATCTCGAACAACGCTTGTCTTTTGAAGATGAGATCATCAAGGACCTCAGCATCCTTGATCAGAGTAAATGGCCATCAAACCCCAGCATTCGCCATGGTGAGGAACAAATTAAGAGACTCTGCAAGCGATTTAACTTGTGCGAAGACCAAGCACTGAACGGGATGCGGGACTTGTTGGAAGAGCCAAACAGTAAGCCCAAGGACCTCAAACCACTCATTAACTGTATGAAAACATTCCCTGTCAGCACAGCAGAGTGTGGGAGGAACTTTAGCCTTATGAACAATATAAACACAGACAAAAGGGCTGTCCTACTGGTTTCAAACATATCAAACTTGATGATGATTAACATCAACGGCCCCCCTACTTCCAAGTTTGAACCTCAAAAATATACGAGGACCTGGCTGATGAGCCACCATACTGCTAGTTCTAGGCAGTGCAGGGTGAAAACCCCTGTGGAAAGCAAGTCTGTCTGGAGAATACTGTAGTGCAAGTGTCGGCAAACTGTGGATAGGTTTACAGATCTGCATTGACTATAAATCTTGTGTTCTTATCTGTAATGTATTTGATGTTGTTTATAGAAGTATACCACTACTTATCTAAGTACCTGGTGTTAATTCTCTTAATGTAAGCACTTATTTAGATACCCTTCATTGTATTGAGAAAGTATATCACATTCATCTTCATCAATGAGGTGGAAAATATATATATATATATTGTGTATTATTAACTACATATTGTAATTTTGTAACACATTATTTTAAATGCATTGTTATATAATGTGATATTTTTCTACACATATGTACCAAATATGTTTGATACCCGACCCAAATTATTTATTTCATTTGCAGTTTTAGGATTGGGTTTTGAATTTACTTGAAAAGAGTATGATGGGTCTTTTTTACACTAGGTGAAACAGGAACAAGGATGCATTGCCAAAGTATGAAAAATTGCATTACTTATTGCTCTCTGTTGTCCTAGTTAATGAATATTCAGAATGGTCAAATCCATTTATTTTATTTTGAAAATGAGCTGTTTAAATTTTGTAAAAATAAACGTATCTCTGACTGAAAAGGCTTCATGTTAAATGTATCGACTATTAATGAAATGGGCCTCTGTACCACCAGTAATTTTCACATACTGCCACTGACAAATCATTTTAATTTTACAATTGTATCACTCTCTGGCCTTCACTATCCTTTGCAGCTTAGATATTTTAAGACACTGTTTACAAAAGAATCTACTTTCCCAATGGACTAAGAAAATGTATGCAATATGCAGTTGAATTACTCTGTAATCTATGAACCAGACAGATCTCAAAATCTCATAATGATCCTTGAACTGAATGAAGTCAGGCAGCAAATAGTATTGTCCCTTTCTAGTGGGAACTAAATATGTAAGACTGTCACTGTTAATGTTTTGCTGTGTAGGCCGCTAAAAAAAGTAAGGGGCTAAATTTTCAGTATACCCACTTCTCCAGACACCACTACACCACTGTATATAAGCCGTTCTGAAACATCTCAAAAAAAACTTCTCAGACTTTGTCTGAGTTTTGTACAATATAGTGCACCACCTCTTTAGTCCATTTCCATTCCAGGTAGCTTGTTATGTAGTAAAATAAGAGATTTGTCTTTTAAAATGCTGATCTTTAAAACTGGGTACATTGGTAGCATTGCTTCAGTTCGGAGTCTTTTATTTTGATACACAGCTGTGCACTTCCAACCGGAAGTTGCTCGCTTCTGCTGCTAATTGCTGCTGGCTTCTTCACTCAGTTATACGCATTAGACGTGTGTAAAGACAGGAGGTCATTGGAAAATACAGGTATTTCTAGGCGTAAGGTTATTATTATTTTTTTTTTTTTCCTTATCTTCATCACACTCCAGTCCAGTTGGTGTCGGTAATGCACCTTGAGTTGGTTTGCCAACCATCATTAAATAAACGAAGGAGATGATGAAGAAAAGTAAATACACGTGGTAAGTACTTGCAGGACATAAAGCAGCTGGATAAATGGGAACAAAGGAAAGCCTTGAGGGATGCGCGAGGGGACTCGGGTGCTGGTTGTGAGATTCCCTTCCAAGGGGAGAAACTTTCGGAGAACATTTCTCGCTAACGTGGCAGAAAGCGTCTCGGTGGGTTGTACAGGAGAGAGAGAGAGAGAGAGAGAGAGAGACGAAAGTGTTGCTATCGGCACCGGTGAGAGTTTACCTCTGAGGCCGCCAGAATAGGCCCGTACCTAATATGATGGAGTGAAAACAGAGGGAGACACGATGACTCGGGTTCTTCAAGCGACAAAGAGACAGGGGACGAGAAAGAGGATTTTATGGTTATTTATTAGGCGATGGCGGAACGGAGAAAGTTGGGAGATTTTAGTCCAATTAATTTGGCGTCGAGGAATAGTATGATGGGGGATGTTAAAGAAGGTAAAACATTATTGAGCGCTCGTTTAGTGATGTTTGTAAAAAAAAAAAAGAAAAGGGAACAACAACAAAAAGCATTAACTTTTTCTAGTTTAGGAAAATATTTGAGGCGCATGTGCTTGGAAGAGGTGTGGCAAGCAGCAGATGTAAATATTAAAGAAATAATAAGAGCATTTAAGAAAACAAAAGTTAGTTGATGGATACCGTATTGATATTAATACAGAGAGGATGTGAATTCCGACAAAGTCCATTGTGTTGTCTTTTGAAGATAATTTACCAAAGTAAAGTGAAATCGGGGTACGGTTTGTTTCCAGTTAGAGTGTATATACCGCAACCAGTTAGATTTTTCAAATGTCTGAGATTTGGACGTACAGCCGGAATTTGTAAAGATGTGCAAAAGTGTGGCGGTGATCATAATTAAGAAGAATGAACATAACTTATTTTTAAATGTTGAAATTGTGATGGGAATAACAGTGCGGCTTATGAAGCGATGTAACTATTATCAAAAAAAAAAAAATGTACAAAGAGAATTAAAAATATCGTATTCAGAAGCAGAGCGAAGGATGGAAAGCATAATGGTGTAACTCGAGAAAAAGTAAAGGCTATGGGGGGAAGATGCCACCGGTGGTAATGGAAGATGTTTCTGAACAAATAAACAGTGCAACAAGAGAGCTACTTGATGATTATAAACAAGAAACATTACTAGTGGATAAATTACAATGTTAAATTTGTAATTGTTGAGTTTATAAGTGAAAATGATGAGGTCAACTGTAAAGCTCTTCAATATTTAAACATAACAGAAGAATGCACTGATAAATCACAGCAACGCTTTCAAATGTCTAGCTAATTAGGACAGTAATGAAAATTATTGAAGATAATAGCAAATGGTCAAGAATTTAAGCAATTTATCTTATCTGTTGACATTTTAGCAGTTTTGAATTGTGTACCATAAACCTGACTAAAGGCTCATTTTATCATTTAATTTATGGGGTTCTGATTGTATTTAGAAAGGTCAAGTAACTCAGGGTGGTGTGTGTTGTATTTTTGTTAGGTTAAATTGGAGGCATAAATAGTAAGCCTACAAAAATAATTTAACAGCCAAGCCTACCAAGCTCACCTGAACTTAAGCTAAAAGAAACTGAGTGACAACGAGAACAAACTCCATGCCACAGCAGTTAGCTCAGCCCTTCAACTGGGCCCCATTAGCTGCACTCCTGTGTAACTGGGAGGTCCCACCCGCTCGGGGGTCAAACTAAAGAGAAGAAGTGAACAGGCAAACAAAAACACAACTAAGAAACCACATTAAAATTACAATAGCGTCATGGTGTCACAGTCCTAGTGTTGCTGCCTCACACTTAGGAGACCAGGCTTCATGCCCCGGGTCCTGCCTGTGTGGAGTTTCCATATATATTCCCCATATCTTTGGGTATCATCTGGGTGCTCTGGTTTCCTCTTCCTGTTAGGCGACACTGAATTGGCCCTTGTCTGCATTTGGTGTGTGTGTGTGTGTTTGCAATGTGATGGTATGGTGCCCAGTCCAGTTCCAGTTCCTGCTATGTGTGCTCTGCCAGCTGGGATAGGCATCAGCTCCACCCAGCCCTGGTTTGGTTTATGCAGGTTAGAAAATATGACCTAACAAAGCTACATCATGATGAGAAAGGTGTAAATATAATGAAAAAACAGTTGCATAATGGAGGAATCTAAATAATAAAAAGGATCATCTTTACAAAATCATTTACAAAGATAATAAGCAGAACTAATGCCTGAGGAGAGCTCTGTCACAAGTACCTGACTGCTCACAAGCCCCCAGATGTCATTAACAACGAACATCGAAGCCCCACGACGTATGACTTTAGCTGAGAATTTTGATGCCTTGACGCTCATTGTGAGGTTGTTATGGTGCATTTCTCTTGATGGTTTTTATTGATTTTTGTAAGTGCAACTGGTACTGGCATTTTGACTTCATTTTGTGTCTTTGATGCTCTAAAAGCAATCTTGTTTTTGTATCTGTCATGCCATTATTCTGAGACTTCAAAATTATTAAATAATAATGTGTATTTGTCACCTGCTCAAGATATGGCTGTGTATTTACTGTCAGTTATCATCTTGACTGTATCGTACTTCTGAAAATACTGTAATTCACAATAATGGCACGTAACATTGTATTTACACAATTAATTGAAGTATCAGACTAGAGCCCACATATATTTTAAATACTTATTTTCTTTCTATATATATATATATATATATATATATATGAAATACTATTGTTCAATGGTACCCACCTTTACGTGTCCGTGCAGACTAACAGTGAGAATAGAATTGCAATTAATTTAAAAAATTGAGCATTACATGGTTAACAATTTAATTGCCTCCCACAATAAAATGTACAGATTATTCATTTTTGATTTACAAAACAGTTGTATAGTTTAGTTTACCCAAATAAATCTATTACAGAGCCAATTTGGACTTTCTTACCTCCTATTACAGTGTACTGATTACATTTCTTAATTACGTAAATATATTAAGACCTAGTAATTCATTTTTAATTCACACAAGTTTAGCATTAATCATATTGTGAAGCTCTCTCCAATAATATAAAATTATTATATCCTACATTAACTGCTTATCCAGGGCTACTGTTTATCATCATTCCCTGGGTTTATTCTTTAACATTATATTCTAGGTTTACAGTATTTGGATTGTATTTGCCA
Source organism: Polypterus senegalus (assembly GCF_016835505.1). NCBI lineage: Eukaryota > Metazoa > Chordata > Cladistia > Polypteriformes > Polypteridae > Polypterus > Polypterus senegalus. The sequence goes on from NC_053161.1 coordinate 161,608,132, forward strand.
AGCAATATCTCTACTTTAATCCTTCTACACTGCTGCTGGGAGGCTAGTTTTGTTCTCGATGTGCTCTGTCTCTGGGCATATCGTAGGACTGGGACTTCATGAGTGTGGTCTAGCCTCACGTGGTGCTATTTCTAATGTATCCTTTTTACCCCCCCACAACTGTAAGTGCCAACACAACAATAGGCTTCAAAGCCTTAACCCCTGGCAAAATTGGAAATTAAGGTCAAAGCTGGCTTATGTATTAATGTACTACCTTCATTTAAGACTACAAAATGTCAACAAAAGATCAAAAGCAATGTCTCCATGACCAAACTTTGTGAGTTGGAATGTCAAAGGTCTCAATCATGAATGAAAGAGGAAGTAAGTATTCTCTCACCTAACGGGTCTAAACGCCAACAGGAGACTCGCTTAATCAGTAAGGATCAGGTTTGGTTGCAAAGAGATTGGACTGGCCAAATATTCCGCTCCAGCTTTACAGCAAAAAATAGAGATGTGGGAATTTTAATACATACTACATCTGATATTACAAATGAAATTGTACTATCTGATCCTGAAGGGTGATATGTGATCGTCATGGGTAATTTGTTTAGCTGTAAAGTAATTCTGATAAATATCTACACATCCAATATGGATGAGACTTCATCCAAAACTTATTTGCATCTATTCCTAATGTGAACACTCATAAAATTGTAATGGCTAGAGACTTTGTGTTTTAAATCCAGACCTGAATAGGTCTTTAGCCACAGGGGTGATGACATCTAACACCACAAGAGCAGTTTCACACTTTGTAACTGATCACAACTTATCAGACCCCTGGAGATGTCTAAACCCAGACTCAAGAGCATATCACTTCTTCTCACCAGTACACCACTGTTTCTCAAAAAAATATTATTTCTTTATAGATAACAATTTTTTGCCTACCATTAAATTTTGCAAATACAACATTATTGTTATCTGCGACCATGCCCCTCTGATCATTGAGCTCAAATCGTTATACCCCACACATACTCGTCTCTTAGCTGGCATCTTAGCCCATTTTTATTAGCTGATGAGAACTATACAGAGTTTATTTCCAAACTTCCAAATTTTTTTTAGAGACAGATACATTCTTGGAGATTCCCGCAAGAATACTCTGGGAAACTTTGAAGACATTTTAAAGAGGACGGATTATCTTGTATCTCCCACAAAAATAATTCGGAAACCAAGAAGGCCTTAGTGTTGATCAGTGATATGACCAGAATAGATGAAGAACGCGCCAGGTTCGCAAATGAGCAGGAAATTACATTTTAGAGTAAGCTTTTATTTTGGGGCGGTCGAGGGTTGTTGGGGATTCTCTTCTCTCTTTTTTTACTCTTTTTAAATTTTATTCCGGCTGTTGGCCTTCCTGTCTATCTTTTGGATGGGGGTCGATTTGAACTTCGTTTTAAGTTTGACTTGTTTGTATGGAATGTTATGTGCTTTTATTCAATTCAATAAAATTAATAATTATAATAACATACAATAATTGTACAATTACCTAACTTAAATGTTTTGCCAATTAATAACAAACATGTTGGTACTGGCCAATATACAGTTTTTACTGTGTAAACTATATAATTTTTTTTCTAAGGAGCCTATAATATTTTACATTTCTATTAAAATCTTTAAGTTTAGTTGTCAGAAATGTCCAATATGTTGTTTTCAATAAATAATGTTTTTTTGTCGCTCCATAGAACTTGCATGCAGCCATTTCTTCCACACACTTCCAGGTTGAATCTCTTCCTCTGCGGTTTTCTATGGTGGCACTCGCTGAACACACAAGTTGACTCCAGCAAGCCAAGAGCTGATATTGCCATCATTCCTCCAATTCACACTTAACCCAATGTTCTTTGCACTTAGTCACACCATTTCTTGCGTCTGCACAAACGCTGGCAAGATGTGATTGGATATTCACACCCTTTGCTGTGTATGAGTGCCTCCTAGCCATGTGAGTGTGTAGGTTCTTTTTATATAAGAGCAGTGAACAGCGTGGACATGTCACCTTTTATTGTCTTTTTTTTTTTGGGGTAGAGGCAGATGGGAAGGTTCAATCAATCAACATTTATTTATATAGCACATATTCATACAAAAAAAATGTAGCTCAAAGTGCTTTACAAAATGAATAGAGAAATAGAAGACACAATAAAAGATAAACATAAGTCAACATTAATTAACATAGAATAAGAGTAAGGTCCGATGGCCAGGGTGGACAGAAAAACAAAAAAAACTCCAAAGGCTGGAGAAAAAAAAAAATCTGTAGGGTTCCAGACCACGAGACCCCCAGTCCCCTCTGGGCAATCTACCTAACATAAGTCAAACAGTTCTCTTTGTATTTAGGGTTTTCATGGAAGGACCTGATGATGATGGTCACGTAGACTTCTGGCTTTCAGTCCATTAATGTTGGTGCATCATGATGCTTTGAGTAGGTGGTGGTGGCAGGCCGCCACCACAAAGAAACCGGAAAAAGAAACAGAAGAGAGTAGGGGTCAGTATGGATTTTGCGTCCACTGTGAATAGTTATTATGAAGAATTGAACATACAGAGTATCAGGATTATGTTAAAGTGAAGTTATAAAAGGCCATGTTAAAGTAATGTGTTTTCAGCAGTTTTTTAAAGTGCTCTACTGTATTTGCCTGGCGAATTCCTATTGGCAGGCTATTCCAGATTTTAGGTGCATAACAGCAGAAGGCCGCCTCACCACTTCTTTTAAGTTTAGCTTTTGGAATTATAAGGAGACACTCATTTGAAGATCTAAGGTTACGATTTGGAATATAACGTGTCAGGCATTCCGATATATAAGATGGAGCGAGATTATTTAAGGCTTTATAAACCATAAGCAGTATTTTAAAGTCAATCCTGAATGACACAGGCAACCAGTGTAGTGACATCAAAACTGGAGAAATGTGTTCGGATTTTCTTTTCCCAGTTAGGATTCTAGCAGCTGCATTCTGCACTCGTTGCAAATGATTTATGTCTTTTTGGGTAGTCCTGAGAGGAGTGCGTTACAGTAATCTAGTCTACTGAAAACAAAAGCGTGAATTAATTTCTCAGCATCTTTCAATGATATAAGAGGTCTAACTTTAGCTATGTTTCTTAAGTGAAAAATGCTGTCCTAGTGGTCTGATGAATATGCGATTTAAAATTCAGATTACAGTCAACGGTTACCCCTAAATTTTTTACTTCCGTCTTAACTTTTAATCCTAGTGCATCAAGTTTATTTCTGATAACCTCGCTGAATCCATTATTGCCAATTACTAAAATTTCAGTTTTCTCTTTATTTAGTTTGAGAAAATTACTATTCATCCATTCAGAAATACCAGTAAGACATTGTGTTAGTGTATCGAAAGAGTCGGAGTCATCAGGTGCTATAGATAAGTACAGCTGTGTGTCATCAGCATAGCTGTGGTAGCTCACGTTGTAACCTGAGATAATCTGACCTAACGGAAGCATGTAGATTGAGAATAACAGCGGACCCAGGATAGAGCCTTGTGGAACACCATATCGGATATCATGTGTCTTTGAGATTTGATTACCACAACTCACAAAGAATTTTCTCCCTGCCAGGTAGGATTCAAACCAATTTAAGACACTGCCAGAGAGGCCCACCCATTGACTAAGGCGATTTCTAAGAATATTATGATCAATGGTGTCAAATGCAGCACTCAGATCTAAGAGGATGAGAACAGATAAATGGCCTCTGTCTGCATTTACCCGCAAGTTATTTACTACTTTAACGTGTGCAGTTTCTGTACTGTGATTTATTCTGAAGCCTGACTGAAATGTATCAAGAATAGCAGGTTTATTGAGGTGGTCATTTAACTGCATAATGACTGCCTTCTCTAGAATTTTACTTAAGAAGGGCAGGTTAGAAATGGGTCTAAAATTTTCAAAGGCAGAGGGTCAAGATTATGTTTCTTAAGAAGGGGTTTAACTACAGCAGTCTTAAGACAGTCTGGAAAGACCCCGTATCTAATGACAATTAACTATGTCCAGAATATTGTCAATTAGCGCCTGATATTTCTTTGAAAAACCTGGTTGGTATTGGGTCAAGGACGAGGTGGAGGGTTTCAGTTGAGAGATTATACTGTGTAACTCAGGTAAATCTATCCTGGTGAAAGCATTTAATTTGTTTATAACGGAGTACCAGGGCTTTGGAGGTTCTGCAGTGTTGGGGAGATATACTATGTTATCTCTAATAATATTAATTTTTGATTGAAAAATACAGCAATGTTCTCACAGGTTTCACTGGAAGTATTCTGGGGCATTCCTTTGTGTTACCTGGGTTTAACAGAGGTCAATTGTTGAAAATAAGACTCTGGGATTACTAGCATTGTTATTTATAATATTAGAGAAATAGCAGCGCCTCTCAATACGGACTGTGTTATTGTATTCTGTTATTTTAACTTCAATATCTCATAATGGATAGTTAGTTTAGTTTTCCTCCATTTACGCTCAGCTCTACGACATGTTCTTTTTAAATCGGACACTCTTTGGGTCTTCCATGGAATAACAGTACTAGAAGATTTTTTAACTGTCTTTTCAGGTGCAACTATGTCAACAGCAGTTCTTACTTTAGAATTAAAGTTTTCCACTTTACTATTTACATTATCCTCGCTATTATAGCTGGCATTATAAACGGACTGATTGCTTAGAATAGTTGTAAGCTTTAAAGCTGCTGATGAGTCAAAGAAGCGTGTTTTAACAAAATGCTTCTCATGAGCGTTTTCTATCTTTATTTCTATATTAAATAGTAGAAGGAAATGGTCTGAAAGGACCTGCTTTATATCAACTTTAACTCCTATAGCAATCACTAAGTCTAACGTATGACCTGCTTTATGTGTAGGCTGATTAACTAGCTGCCTCAAATCAAGAGAGTCCAGGAGGTTCATGAATTCCTTTACTTTTAGATCACACTGATTGTCGACATGAAAGTTAAAGTCGCCGACTATTAAGAGTGCGTCATAGTTTGTAACTAAAATTGACATTAAGTCAGAGAATTCCTCAAGGAAAGACGTAGGAAGGTTCTACTTGCGGAAGTTGAGAGGAGAAACTCATCCTCTTGAGGCTGTGGAGGAGAAGACTTCACTTTCTTAACTCTTTTAGGGCTAATTTTTTTTTTTTTATTGTTTTTATATATATTTTTCCAAAAACATTTTTTTTTAAAAAGAGCACAAAGCAGTTGTTTAACATATCAAATCAACAAAAAATACTTATTTTTGACAAATTTTACCATCTTGCATGTTGTATGAGCCTGCATACTCTATGATTTCACATACTGTACATGTTACACAGCAAAGTCCTGCAAAGTCTGATCTCGCTCAAAGCAGCCAATTTCAGTCATTGCCACATTGCACTGCTTACAATATGTGATGCCTTGGTGCCTCCTTTTCAATTGTCTGTTGTTGCACTTTTTCACATATATTGTTAGTGTGTACTATAGAGAGACAAGTCACCCGTATGACATCGTGTCATGCCACTGCACCCAAGTTATCTGCCCACATGAAAACCATAATGTCAGCTCGTTTCATCTTCAGCCTGTCTGGCTTCAACTGTGAAGGCCTGTGTCTCCTGTTCACCCTCACTGTGCCTTAAGCTCCAATTCCCCTGCTCTGTAGCTCCATGAACAATTCTGGGCATGTATAAAAATCGTCCATGTACACAACATGACCCAAATGTTCATAGCCCTGAAGCAGCTCCAGCACAACCCGACTTGTCAAGGGACCGTTCTCTCTTTGAAAGAAATACTTTCCTGTATATGTAATTACTTTCAGGCAGAAACCTGTGTTTGTTTCTGACAGTACAAAATCCTTTATGCCATACTTTGCAGGCTTGTCTGGCATATATTGCCGTCCCTTGTATTTTATCATAGATTCATGCACAGACAAATCACGGCCAGGCTGATAAAATTGTTTTTATGTTGGTTCCACATTGTCAAGCAGAGGCTGAACTTTATACATGGGGTTACAGCCTGGTTCACCCCTTGGGATTTTCTTCTGGTTATCACAGAAGTGAATAAAACTTTGCAGCAGCACGTACCTATCACGTGGCATAACCTGTCCAAAGCCACCAGGGGACAAAGCACATTAGGACCAAGGCTCCCTAAAGTTATATTGCCAGTCTAGTCCCATCTCTATTTGTAACGCTGCCACAACACCCTTCATCTCGTGTTTTTTTGTGGGTTTCCACAAAACAAAAATGCGATGCAAGCGCCGCCCGCGACTAAAAAAATTGCTCTGCCTACCCGTTTGTCTTGTCTGACAGTAGCTGAAAAGTGGCATCAGGAGGGAGCAGCCTGAAGTAGTATTTATATGCACATATGGGTGGCTCTTCAGCCTTGCTAGGTTAAAGCTAAGGCAGAGAGCGCACTGGTACACAAACAACCCGTACTGCATCCCTTTATCTCCGCATCATCTTCTACAAATTTGAAGATTGCATCTGGAATATCGAAAAACGTGCTAAAATACCGTGTTATTTAAAATAACACATACCCCATTAAAACTGGACCCACATGTTATCAACTGCCTTTATGATAGGCAATGTAGCAAAACGTTAACAATGCAACTACTTACTGTATAATGACTAGCCCGTTGCACTGTTCTTTTGTGCACCCCTAATTTCCCATTTTCTCTTACATCTTGCATCTTAAAAAACACAGAAGTTGTCGGGATTAATGAATAACTTTAAGACGTTTCTTTCAAAACCCATAAAACAAATTTACTGTAAATACACCACCACACTTTGACAATTTTACAGTGATGTTCATTCCTAATGATGTCTTGGGGCTTGTGAGCAGAACAATACACTGTTGAGCCCCCCTCTGATTCCTAACAGAACAGAAAATAATCCTCGTGAGTGTCAGGCTCTCAATAGCAGCATAGTATGGTGAATGTGTTCAGGACTCTGTACACACTGAATGAGGATTCAGACCCGTTGATCATAATTGTGGAGCCCTTCATCCTTTCAGTTGTGCTAAACGGAGTAAATGTGCATTCATGCGAGAGGAGTTTCACGTCTGTTTTCTTGTAAAGGCAGTGTGACTTTTTTGTTTTGTGCTGGAGACCCATTCAGACCTAAGTGATGATTAGTTTTTGGAGGTGCATATGCAGGTGAACGTCCCGCTGTGGTTCTTCATAAAAAAAGAATCTCTAAGGTTTCTGTTTTTTGAAGGGCAGGACTAATCCGTTGTTAATATTACTGATGATGTCTTATCGTTTAGGGCCTGCTGATGTTTGTGTACTTAATGTTACAACAGACTTTAGGGTTACCATTGGTAATCTCGAACCGCTCCACTCTTTTCTGTTCACGTTTTTCTGGTTGGAGGTGTCGGGGGAGAAAAAATGAAATGCACTACTATTTGCTTCTTGATATAAGCAAAAAGCTATTGAATTATTTATTTACAAAATAATTTATACAGATAAATATCACAGACTGAACCAAAATAGCTTTTTATCATGGCTATCTTTAGTTATGTATTACCTGTCTATCTTTCCATTTCTATTACCTCTTTAACAAGCAGTCTTTCATATCTTGCCACAAATGTGGCAGCATTTTATGTACTGCATTTTTTCTTGCTTCGTGAGCATGACGTGCCTTTTAGATTAACCCAAATTTTACCACAGATTCTGTTAATTGTTTTTCAAAACTGTTTTAACTTGAGCTGTCAAAAGCGCACTGTAAATAGATTGCATTTTACTTGGCATTTGTTATAATTTACCTGTTGTGTTACATTATTTTAGAATACATTCAAATGTCATCAAACTGAAGACCTGAATTTCTTTATATTTAGAAAATAATAATAATTAGATATACAGTCACCCTCTGTGCTCTCTGATGGGAGTCACAAAGGGCACGTATATGCAAATGCATAATATTGGAAATCAAAAAAATTACACATGTAAATAATACACGTGTGCCTGTGTTATGATCTGTGAGTCAAAGAATCGAGAGCTCTGTCTTTCTTTATTTGAAACAGTCAAATAGCGAGAAAGAGATCACAGTGTTTATAGACTCTCAGACACTGATGTCAGTAAGGCAGGTGAGGTTTTGAAAAACACAGCAGAAAGTCAACAACCAAGTAGAGGAGACGTGAAATGAAAGAGTTGGATAGGACATGTTGTTGATATGTTTATTTGAGGCTCAGATACTCATTAAATTGTTACATGTTGAATAAAATATATAGTTTCCTTCGCTAATAACTCATATCACCACAACCTTCACCAGGAAAAGTAGATGGGAAGATGAGCTGAGCAAATTTCATATTTTTAATACGAGAAAATATTCAAAGTTGAATAAAACATGTCCATGTCTATATGGTGCTGATCTTTTAGTCTTTAAGGTATTTTGAAAATAGAGAAATACTGAATAATGCATTTTGCTGTAAAATAATCACAATCGCAATGTAAGTCTGTATTGGGCAGCTGCAGGGAGAGCAATAAAAGCCCATCATTGTAGTGACGTGACCAGCAGGACTTACCTCGACTTGGAGAAAACCTTTGGTTTGGCACATCATGATAGGTGAGTTCAGGAAACTCCAAACTACATGCGGAGGTCGAGGCCGCAGTTTAAAAGCGAGTGTGGATTTCGTTTAGGGAGAGTTAAGGCCGCTTGAGGGCATAATGAACTTTCACCAGATTGGATGATGTGGACTGACATATTATTGATCAAAAACGTTAGCTTTTAATACCATAAGATACTGTGGTGAACTTTATGGCACTCATTCTGAGAAATATCTGGTGGTCCAAGTGAGCATCTCAGTGCTGCTCAGAAGCAATTCAAGAGGTGAATGCAATGTTGTTCTGCATTGCCCACATTATGTGCAGTACGAGCCGACAGAGGCCATGCTTAAGAAGACAATGAAATTCTCATTTGCGTGTCTGATTGACATACATGTCTGTGCTCTCTGAAACCAAGAAAAGTGAGAATGAGTTAACATTAATGGGTTATTTTTTATAGACCGTGTACACCTAACTCCTGTGTCAGTATCACTTGGTCTCAGTGAAATCTCACAGAAAAGAATTCCTGAGACAAACTCCAGAATAGTTGTGCTAATGAAATAGCAGAGGTACCCGTTATAATATCTCTCTTGTGAGGTCACATCTGGAAAACTGTGCGGTGCTTGTTGTCCACATTGGACGAGATCAAAGGGGGATAAGGTGAGCTCTTTCGAGTCCACTGGGCTGTGACTTATGGATGTTGACTCAAATCTGTTTGGTGCTTTTTGATGCCAATCTGAATTCTACTCTGTTTTCTCTACAGGTAAGAAGGACGCTGCCACTTCAATATCGAGTTGGTGTGGCCAGCTGTGCAGGTACATCTAGATATGGCATATAAAGATGAAGAGGGGGTCTCAGACAAAGTGTGGGATGAAGAGGAAAAGAATAACCTCACACTACACAAGAGCCTCATTTCTATGCCTACTATGAAGAACATCAAGGAAGAGGACTGTGAGTGGGAGTCTGCATATTTACAGCAGCACCACCTCGGAATTAAGGAGGAGGACTATGAAAGAGTGGTCTGGGACATTAAAGAAGACTCGGAACCAGCTTCTGACATCACCAACATTCAGAGAAATGAAACTATCAGTGGCATAAAGAAAGAAAACCTAAAATCGGAGTCGGACTCTCTGTGTTTCTATCCCGATGAAAAGGCTCCTGGATTGGGCTTGACGCCTAGTAGCCTGTGCTCCCTGCAACATCAACTGAAGGCTGAATCTTTGGAATCTGACATGAAGAAGACTGCAAAAGCACTGGGGGATATCCATCATGAAGAAGGTAGGTGCTAAAAAAAAAAAAACAATCCGCCTAAGGTTAGGATAGATGGGATTTACTAATGAAAGTCCTGGTCCTTTATCACTGACCTCAGAAATGCAGGCCTGTTTTAATCTGTGGGTTTGTGCTGAAAGGTGAAATGGACACACTTAAGTAAACATCATTATGGGTATTTATTTTATTTATTATTTATTTATTTTATTTATTATTTTGCCACATGAAAAGGTCAGTTTTCAGGTGTTAGAAGGGCACAGAGGAGGCCGTCACCACAAGTAAATGATAGGCAAAGAAGTATCTTGTCGTATTTTGTCATTTCAAACCAGCAGAACGTTTCATGTGTGCACTTTCAGTATAATAGAATCAGTGCATGAATGTCTTTCTCACCAAGAAAAGCTTTGTTTAAACTTCGACCTCCATTACCAAACCATGAGGGGTTGAAAATAAATCAAGTAGGCTTGTGTTTACTTTTTTTTTTTTATATAACGTATATACTCGCGGGTAAGTTCTCCCGCAGACAGGTTGGGAGTTTATTTTAACGTTTAATTTCTGGTATTTTATAATGTTGGTCGTATACGTTGAATGTGGAAAACTCGCGCTATTGGTCAAAGAGATTACGACATGCTAACACCCACCTGTGAGAGTAACCACAGAGCACACGGCTTTTTTTTTTTCCATGTGGTTACGGGAATGCATTAGTGCAATGATGTTTTCTGATTGGTACTATTCAGGTCATACAATGATTTCTTCAAAATGTCACATATATTTGTCTCTTTCTTCCCTCCACCTAACCCCGTGCTGTGCGCTGACACCAGAAGGCGTGAGCTTATTCAGTGCTAGCAGCAGCGTGCAGGTGGCCGGTTGCTTATGCTATAACAAGCTTGACCTGGTGGCGATCAAAGTACATGTACTGTGCAAGGCATGTACGTGGTCCACTGAGAAAAGAGTGTTCATGGCACAACTTGCAGAGGAACATTCTTTCTTCTGCATGTCCTGGAGTCCTGTGCAGACTGGGCAAGATTGGGGTGGGGTAACGCGGTCATTGATTAGAACCGCAAGAAGGTATGCGAATGAATATGAATAATGTTGCATCCGTGCCACAATGTTTTCCGAAATGTACTATCCTTATATATAATTTGATACTATCCGTATGTATGGTGTTCACGTCAATACCTCAACTCAATACAAGTTAGAAACATGCAATGGGACTCTGCCTTTGTAGTTGGAACATAACGTGGCAAACTTCCTTTTTGGCATCCGTCCTTCTGACATCTATTGGCAAACTGAGTAATGACCGCTGGGTGTTAACAACGTTCATTGTTTAAATTTTAGCCGATCTCAGATCTAAAATGACCACGCTAACATGATGATTACTCTGACTCTGATTAGAGTCGTAAAATCCGGTTTGTTTTGAAAATTTGTTTGCCGGAAAAAATCAAATGAGGTGCGCCGAAGAGCTCAGTTCATGTCTCGCAGCCCCGTTTAAACAGGCAGCTCTTCATTACATCGGCCGAAAAAAGTCTATTTTAAGCACAAATCAGTGCCATGATAACAAAATCATTTCAAGTACTTAAAAAAAAAAAAAATTCTTTGCAGAGAAAGTATGGATTTCACAATTCGATTGGGCTCCCAGTCGCTAGTAAGGTCATAAAATGAATAATTCCAAATCTCATATATACCTATATCTCTTGTGTTTTTGTCAGTGTGGCTTTGACATCACAGGCCTTAAGGCGCATACTAATTCAGCGTAAGCAGGAACACTCAAAATTGAATAAAAACAAAAATCAAGTGACAATGAGATACGAAAAAGACAGATTTGCCAGCGTTTGTGTGTCAGCTTTAATCCATCCAGATCAGAGAATTTCCAGTTCGATTTTCTCAAAACACCACTGACCTCTACAGTTATTCCCAGCTGCTGATAAAAAGCAACCGCGTCAGATCCCTGGGGGGGCGGTAGTATGTATCGTGATCGTGACTGACATAATGAAAGTGGAAAAAAAAGGTAACTTTTTTTACAAGTACTATACATTTAATACAGTGGCTGTTACAGACGCAAACCAAATGTATGTGTTTTTTGTATAATATTAATAAGAGCAACTCGCTACTCAAAACGGTAAATATATGCGGCAGTCAGGATAGAACCGGGGGACTCTTGATGATAAGTCTGCAATTCCTACCACTGCACCACAGAAGCTATTGTATCGTCCTTGAACCTTTTGTGAAAGTGTTTATTTGATCTTTGCACTTCAGGCTTTACACATTATATAGTTTGTCTACATTATGTCACTTATTACTAAAATATGAAAAATGTTTCAGTTTAACAATTTTTTTTTGGTTAAGTTAAATGCACTTTTTTTGTTTAAAGACTACAAGCACTTTAGTTTATAATGTTTAATGTATTTCTTTTTTTATTGTGATGGTCACACTAATATAAACATCTGATTATTTTCAAATTCATATGTTTCACTGGTTATTTTAATTTGATTATTATTAATTTAATCGTGTTGATGCAGACACATCAGGGTGACATTCACAGGTTGACAGACTTGAGCAGATGAGGTAAGACCTGCACTGGAGCCCAGAACAGGATGTGCAACCACAGATCGCAGGCATCAAAATAGTCAGGCATGAAATAATTGTGACTAATTGAAAAATAAATTGAACGATTAGTCGACTACCAAAATAATCATTAGTTGCAGCCCTAGTTGGGAGACAAAGTCAGAGAGGCGAGATTGTGTTAGTTTGGACATTTGCAGAGGAGCGATACTGAGTATATTGGGAGAAGGATGTTCAGGATAGAGCTGCCAGGGAAGAGGAAAAGAGGAAGGCCAAAGAGAAGGTTTATGGTTGTGGTGAGAGGGGACATGCAGATGATGGGTGTACAGTGTTCTCCCCAGAAATTTTTTCCAGCCGGGTGGCATGAAAAAATAGCCTGGTGGGGAAATTTGGTGGGGGGGAATTAAATGTGCACTATTTTTATTAGTTAATTATTATTATTTTCCAATGCTCAATATGACTTCCTTTTTCAAGGTTTGACAGAATATCCATCCATCCATTTTCCAACCCGCTGAATTCAAACACAGGGTCACGGGGGTCCGCTGGAGCCAATCCCAGCCAACACAGGGCAGCCAACCCACCACAGGACACACACAGACACACCCACACTCACACACTAGGGCCAATTTAGAATCGCCAGTCCACCTAACCAGCATGTCTTTGGACTGTGGGAGGAAACCGGAGCGCACAGAGGAAATCCATGCAGACACGGGGAGAACATGCAAACTCCACGCAGGGAGGACCCAGGAAGTGAACCGAGGGAAGCGAGGGTCTCCTAACTGCGAGGCAGCAGCGTTACCACTGCGCCACCCGTATCAGAATATTTTTTATTAAATTTAAGTAGTATCCAATTCAGAATCCTGCAACCCTAACAGAAATTTTAAATAACAATTGTTATGACATAAACCAAGAGGCACAAGTATTGTCGCAGTCGGGAAGAAAAGTGAAAACAATGAACAAAAAGTATGGGAAACCTAATGAAGAAAATTTTAAAAAATATTCTTCAAAGCCAACTTGCATATGCAAAAGGTGTCTTCAGTTAAATATTTATTCTTCTTTTCTTCCTAGAGGCCCAGTTGTCTGCATCTTTCCCATAATCAAAGTCCCCAGGATCTGGGCCCTCCAAAGAGATCACTCATCATACACTGTCATAGTGACTGTACTGCAAAGTCATGAGACAGCCATCTAGTGTCCCTGGCCATTTTCAGCTTAATTTGGGGAATGTTCAGAATATTTTAAATTTCTGTTAAACCAGCCATCCTAACTGAAGAATTTTGGAAGAAATAGAACAGCTGCCTTAAGATGTTGTTCAGTTTTGTTAAATAAGGTACAGCAGCTGCTGCTTGGGCACTTGAAGGGCCAATCGGCGGTTTACACAGTGGCAGTTGACCAGGAGTCCAGATGTTTTATCTTTAAGCAATTTTGCCACACCTTTCTGTTTCCCAATCATAACAGCTACTTCATCTGACCCTAGTCCAACAAGATTAGCAGTTTTCAAGCCTGGAGTGTCCATAGTCTCACTCAGTGTGTTGGTTATAGTCTCCACTTTGCCATCAATCATATTGTGGGTTAATACAAAACTAATTCTCACCTCTTTAGTGACCTGGAAAACATATTTAATGTAAATAATTGTTACCTTTAGAAGCAAAAGCTCCCTTGTTGGAATAAATTCTTTTAAATTGCGGCATATTAAATAACCAAAAATATAGAGCTATGATATTAAAAGGTGATATCCCTCCAATAGTGATTACAGCGGTTACAAATCACATCAGAGATATATACTTGGCTTTCTTTAATGATGCGGCTTTATGAACGGAGGAAGCTATAGCAGACAATACCAAGGTCGGAGCTTGATGTATACAGTCTGCCATTTTTGCGTTGCTGCGCTGAAAGGATTTTCGGGACAGATGACCATATCATCCGGCCTCAGCTTCAAAGGGTTTGGCAGTCGTCCACACCTTTTTATACTGGCTGCTCCATGTGCTGGTCCTCTCTGGTCTCCAAACAAGGGCAGTAAAGACTCAACCCCACCTCCAAAAATAAAATATCACAATGCCTACACTGCAGTTGTCCCCTTCAAAACTGCTAAACTAGTGGTTTCTAAATGCAGGAAGACTACCCCCCCCTTGTGCCAAACTTGGCCTGCTCATGTGAATGAATCCATAAAAGTGTTTGACAGAGACAGTGACATTAACCTTAATATTATAGCAAACGTATTATAACAATAATTAATTTTTTTACAACTGAGATGTCTGTAGTTTCGTCACACAGAATACTGAAAACATTTTCTGCATGTATATTTTTCAATATGTTAAACTTTATTTCTGATGCTAAGACATCCAGCAGCTCATGGATTATTCTTTCAGAGGTGTAATGTGCATTTTTACCCACATTGAGATGTTGTAAAAAGGAACAACCCATTTCTTTACAGTACTCCAAAAGCTTTTCAAACAATGTTGTATATGGCATCTCATTTTTTGCCAACCAGTACATGGATCTTAAAGCTCCCACAAAGGCATCTCTCTGTAAGTTATTTAACACAGATATAGATCTTTCAATTTGACCGATTCCACTTTGCTCTAGTACACGCTTTCCTAAGAGGTCAGCAGAAGACTCAATGTGTGTTTTACTTTTTTCATGGTCCAGTAAGCTTTCTTTTCAAATTCTTGTGTATGGCACGTTTACCCAAAGAACCCCTCCTTGAGGAGGTGTTTGTTTGAATATTTCATGTACAATAAGCATCACATACCATTTTCTTTGACCATTAGCCAATTTAAATGTTGAAACCATTGTTTGTGTATGCCAGATTAGTGGTGCTTCGATTTATCAATTGGCAGAGTGTGTGCTGAAGAGATTTCCCCTGATGGACCAGTTTCTGTAATGTCTTTGTCTGAATTTGCCACATGATGAGTTGACGCTGCATCTTCATTAGTTTGTGGCGTCTCTTTTCTGAAATAACTGAGCAGTGTTGTTTTCTGAACACATTTTTTGCTCTTGTTGGTAAAAAGTTTGGAAAAAATTAAAAGTACCTATGAATAAGACTTTTGCGTGGGAAAGTGAGAGCCTGCTTGCACTAAAGCAGGTGGACTTTTACCTGGTGTCTGACGCATTGTCATCTTGGGGTTTTCAGCCCACAGAAATTTTTTCCCCAGGTCCTCTGCCAAACCGACAGCCAGAGAATCCTGCCGACTACGCCACTGTGACAGATAAGGGGCTCTGTCGTCCCCTTGAACCCTCAGACAATGTGTCAGACACCAGGTAAAAGTCCAAGAAATTAATTTATTTAGACAATAACGTGAACAAAGCACCTCCACAATACTTAATAATAAACACAATAATAAATTCTCCACATCTCTTAGCAGCTCAGTCACCCTTCCTCCCAACTTGGCCCACTGCTGGGATCTCCCACGGTCCTTTTAAAGTTCTTGACCCGGAAGTGTTTCTGTCCCTCAGTCCATGTGACTTTATAACACTTCCGGGTCGGGTGAAAACTCCTTTTCTTCAGGGCTGTACAAAGAATATAAGTCCCTGCAGCGTCCCCTGGCAGCCCCCATATTATTCCGCAGGGCTGTGATGAAAGACTCCAAGTTCCATGATGCCCTGCTGGAATTCGGGGCCCCTCCATGTTGCAGGGATGGCTCCATCTGACGGCTTGGGAGTATTGGCTGGGATAAGCTGGCGGCCATATTCATGTATGTAGATACTTTATTAATCCCAAGGGGAAATTCACATAATCCAGCAGCAGCATACTGATGCAAAAAAAAAAAAAAATTAAATAGTAATAAAAATGCAGGTAAAAAACAGACAATAACTTTGAATAATGTTAACATTAACCGTCCAATTCCCCCCCCCCCACCCCAAAAAAAAACCCGGGTATGTATGTGTGTATGTCTATGTATGTTTGTGTATGTATGTATATACAGTATATTGTGATGCACCCCAAAACACGAGGCTGAGTCTCAGTACTTTAGCAAATGCAGCTTTATTCATCTTGAAACAGGAATAGCACAGTTATTTATTGTAGCAGGATTTGCCACTCTCCTATACACAGACACATCAGTCAGGCAGAGTCATGGCCATGTAATCCTGTTCCCTGCATTTACAATGTTCCTTGCATTACTTATCGATGACAGGCGGTTATAGCCTCATGTGCAAAATTGGGAATGAACTGCCTGTAATACCTCGCGAGCCAGAAGAAGACACAAACCTGCCTCTGGGTTTCGGGACAGGAATATTCAAGCACCTCCCCGACCTTGTCCATTTGAGGCCTGAGCAAACCCTTCCCCATTGAATATCCTAGGTATTGGGTTTCTGACGTACCCAGCTTGCACTTCTTAGGGTTGGCTGTCTACCCCAGTAGCCGCAAATTGTCAAGCACTGCCTGAAGACAGACAAAATGAGATTCCCAGTCATTACTGAAAATGAATTGCATCGTCAGGATAGGCACCCGTGGGGACACAGGATCTGATCCATCATTCGCTGAAAGGTCAACCGTGCACCATGGAGACCAAAAGTGATCGCCGTAAATTCAAACCACTTGTCTGGAGTGGTGAATGAGGTCTTCTCGCACCTAGACTTCTCCAAGGGCACCTGCCAATAACCCTTTGTGAGGTCTAGGGTGGAGATATATACGAAGCTTGCCCAAGCTTTTCCAACAGCTCGTCCAATACGTGGCATTGGGTATGCATCAAACTTGGAAATCTTATACAAACACCTAGAATCAATACTGTACCAAACCATCTGGCTTTGAGACGAGTACAATTGGACTTCGCCATTCACTTTAGATCGGCCGAATAATTGGAGCATCAGGCAGACTTCCTCTGATATCCCTTTCCTTCTTGCTTCCTGCTCGCACTAATGATATTCTGCCAAAATAGAGGACAATCTGGCAATCTGCTCTTGCAGCGAAATGACTCACTTGACAAACCTTCCTCCATGGGGTATCATGCGATTGGCCAAAAAATAGTTCAAAAGGGCTCATCCAAAGGAACGGTTGTGGAGGATTCCCAGCCATCAACATTTTGTAAAAATCATCTTTTCTTTGACAGGATTGCTGGAAAACCAAAATGCTAAGCAGAGAAAAGTGAATCTGTTATCAACTAAGGAGGAGTTATAGGGATGGGGGTATTTTTATTTGTTTTGATTTTTGTTTTGAAATACTTTGTTAATCCCTAAGAGGAAATTGTCATTTCACATGACTGTCTGGTATAAGAGTGCAGAGTCAGCCATTGTACTGTGTCCCTGGAGCAGTTTTCAGCTTCAGAGCCCAATGGGCTAGGGTCCTTTCTAGCAGAATATTTTAACGTTAAATAAGTTTCATATCGGATCATTTTTGATATTTCCTAATCATATACTTTGTATTTCTACAGATTTCATAAAGAGTAGCAGCTGCTTATCTTCATTGGCTCAGACGTCTCTAACGTGCAGATCACAACAGACAATACCTGATGAAAATATGAAGAAATCAACATGTGACTCGGAGAGTTTGAGATCAGCTTTTTTAGATGGTAGCTCTCTGCTTGGTGATGCAATTGACACTCCATTAGAGGGACTCTGTACAAATTCATCAACTTCATTTATATGCCAAGAGCAGAAAGAACAATTTAAAACTGAATCGAAATGCAAGCAGAGTCAGAATAGACAGAAACTTTATACCTGTTCTGAATGTGGCAGACAACTCACACTAAAGAGCAGCCTAAAGAAACACATGCGAATTCACACTGGAGAGAGGCCATATTCTTGTACCACATGTGACAAGCGATTCTCCACCAGTGGGGCTCTTCGGATCCATGCAAAAATCCACACTGGAGAAAAGCAATTTTGCTGTTTAGACTGTGGCAAACAATTCTATGAAAGGAGCCGTCTTCGGGTTCATATGAAAATTCACACGGGAGAGAAACTGTATTGCTGTTCTGAATGTGGGAAAGGATTCTCCTCCAGTGCAATTCTTAGGAACCACACAACAATTCACACCGGAGAGAAGCCTTATTGTTGTTCTGAATGTGGTAAACGATTCGCTGATAGAAGCAGCCTTCGTAGACACGTGAAAATTCACACTGGGGAGAAGACTCATTTCTGTTCTGAATGTGGCAAAGGATTCCTGCATAAGAGCCATCTTCAGACCCACATAAGAAGTCATACTGGACAGAAGCCATATTGTTGTTCTGAATGTAACAAGCAGTTCACCGACAGGAGCAGTCTTCAGACACATAAAAGAATTCACACTGGTGAGAAACCATTTCATTGTTTTGAATGTGGGAAACAATTTTTTGGCAATTACAATTTGCAAGTACATTCAAGAATTCACATTGGAGAGAGGCCATATTGCTGTTCAGAATGTGGCAAGCGATTCTTGTGCAAGAGCCATCTTCAGATCCACATAAGAACACACACAGGAGAGAAGCCATATTCCTGCTCTGAATGTGGTAAGCGGTTCTCCACCAACAGCAGTCTTCATTGCCATATCAGAATTCACACAGGAGAGAAGCCTTATTCTTGTTCTGAATGTGGCAAGAGATTCTCTGATAAAAGTAGTCGTCGAAATCATTTAAGAAGTCACACAAGGGAGAGGGACAGAAAAGAGAAAGAGATGGCGAAATTGTTGCTTTTATGATTTAATTACATCAACTGATTTTTAGAGTTCTGTCCAGATGGTTCCATTTTTTGTCTTCAGACCAAAGGATCTTTTTACTCAGGCTCTTCAATTTCTTTAAATGATGTTTGGCAAACTCCCAGCTCACTGTTATTAGGCACCTTTATAGATGGAGTGCTGCTGAGGTGGTCGTCCTCCTGACAGGTTCTGCCGTCTTAATACAGGACCTGTGAAGCTCTGACAGAGTGACCACTGGGTTCTTTGTCACCTACATAACCACATTACTCAGTTTGTCCAGGGGGTCAGCTGTAAGAAATAATCCTGGTGATTCTAAACTTCATCCATTTCACAATTGTTGGGGTCACTGAGCTCCTAGGAAAACGCAAAACTTGAGAAGTGGTGCTGTCCCCTTACTCTGATCTGTGTGTCACCACAGTTTGATCATGCAGGTCTACAGAGAGGTCTTTGAACTTCATGGTTGGTTTTTGTGCTGCTATGTCGTGCAATCTGTGGGACCTTCTCTACACAGGTGTGTGTGTCTTTTCTGAACGACATCCAGTCAATTCAGTTTGCCATAGGCGTTCTCTGGTCAAGTTCTAGACGAGTCTCAAGGATGAGCACAATTTGAACGGAAAGAGCTGAGACTCTGAGAGCTTATACAAGTGAGGAGTTTCACTTTTTGATTTTTAATAAATTTGCAAACCTTTCTGAAAACCTGCTTTCACTTTGTAATTATGGCAAAAGGTGGTATATGAAAACATTTTAAAGTGAAATCTACAACGCAATCAATTGTGCAAAAAGTGAAGGGGTCTCAATATTTAATAGGTCTTGTGCGTGTTTGTGTATATAAATAGAGAGGGAAATAGAATTTCTCAGCAGTAACGTTCACATTGTGTTATCTACTGCAATTTGTGTACTGCATGTGGTAATAAAATACATTGCCTCTTTCATTCCAACAGATGGCATATTGCAATCCTTAGGACTGCTGCTGGGAATCCTTTACCAAATCCCCCGATATTGAAGCAACAGATAAACTGACACTATGTCTAAGAAAGGAATTTTAAATTTAAAAAAAAAATAGGAAATGAATCATAGACGGAGTACTAATCTCATTTGAGTCAAATAAATATTCTGGTGACCTGCCCTTATTACTGTAGTAAAATAGGAGTAGAAATAAATCATGTAAATAAATAATTCTAACAGTTGTAAAGGGGGGCACACTGACCTCCAAGGTCCCTAGTTTGAGCCCATCAGCTACTGTGCAAGAGACCGCAGGCTTCAATGGGTTTAGTGCTTCCTCTTTCAGCCTGTTTTAATTTTGCATCATTCTTGTCTGTAAAAAAAAAAATCATTTAAGTTATACTAGTGAATGCAAGTGCCATCTGTTGGAATGAAAAATGCAGTGTATTTTTTTCCTTTTTTTTAATAAACACGACACACCTTGAAATGGGTGTGTCAAGAATGACGTCCTTAAATCTGCGTCTGGTGTGTGACGTCGTAGCTGTTACGGACTGCATTTCCATTTTGATGGCTACATGAATTAGGCGACGCTTGTCACTTACAGTACCACAAAGTTCGTGATTTATCCTGGACTGGGCCAGCTAGTTAGGTTTGTTATAATTTAGTGTTTTATATAACATTGAGTGGGCAGGATCACCTGAGGCCAAATACCCCAGTAGACTAAATGGAAATCTAGGAACACATCATTTGCAGAGAAACATTGACGATGGCTTAGGCTGCCCCATTCTTTCTATATGTGATGTCTAAGGATGATGACACCAAACATGGAATTGCCGTTAGCCAAAAGATACCAACACTCTGGCCAACTACTGACGTAAACAGTGAAGACTGTGAGCGAGGCCCCTAGCCGGTTTGGGTTGTGCCTACATCTTGGACTGATTCCACCTGTCCTGGCCTTCATCTCATTCAGCATGCACCATCATTATGAAGGCTGGGTATGGATTTCTACCGTGGAGAATCTCTGTCACCAGTGCCTACCGGTCTGGCGTTAAAGCAACCAAATGGCATGGACATTATACCAAGTAACCTCATCAGAGTATAGGCAACTGGTATCTGTGGATGGAATGAAGATAGACAGATTCAGCAAGAAAAACCTGCCTGATCTTCACGAGATGGTAAATATTCTAAAGGTTCGTCCTTGTGATGTTTGAGCCCACTAAGCGGACCAACACGACCTTCTGCAGTGAACAGATGCAGTCCGCTACGCATGTGGGTCCGGGTCACTCTGAGTCGTGAATCACAAGAGGGTTGTGAGGAGGTTGGGGCCCACCGCGGGCAAGGGAAGCTCATCACCACCAAGGCATGATGAATGGTGGTGATTCTCCAATGGGTAAGAGATGACAATTGGCAGCGATTATCCAAGATGGATGGATGCAGTGGATGATGCTTCATGGTGATTTTGGGTCACTATGACACAAAAAAGTCACAATTGGGGGGAAAAAGCGTGGGCACCTTGTAAAGCCAATGCTAGAAATGAATGGAGAATCATCTGCTTGGTGGTGTGGCTATAGAGTGATTAATCAGACAGAAACAGATTACCATTGTCTAAATGCAAATACAGAATTACTACTTGTGTATCAATTGAATGAACAGAATACGGCACATCCAGAAATTGAACAGTAGGAAAGAATTGATAGAAAGAAAGAGAGCAGTGCAGGCTTACTGTGTGTCATCAACACCGAAACACACACAGCAATGAAGAAAGTTAAACCGCGTCTTAACTTTCTAAACGGCTCTTGAAAAAAGTCAACACCCAAAAAGCACAAGCCACACTGGGAAATTTGGGGCAACAGCAGCATGGGGGTCAAACAATGGGAACTGACAAGGCAGGCTGTGGGGGTCTCTGGACAGTTTATATGTCAAGGTTTTTCATTTGTAAGTCTCTTTGAATAAATGTGTCTGCTAAACGAATACATCTAAATGAATCAAATGTATAGAGTGGGCATTCTTTTGGTAGTTGTAGGTCTTCCAAAATTTCAGGCATAAAGAATTCTGATTTTACCGAAAAGAGTCTTTGTGATAAACTGTAGTAATCCTATATATAATGTGTGTGTGTGTGTGTGTGATATATACTGTATATACTAGTTATGTAAGCCCGTGCTGTAAAAAGCCCGGGGTCCTAGAAACTATTGAAATTGTCAGAAAAAAAACTGAAATGTAGAGATGTCCGGTAATGGAAAGTAACTACTCTGGGCGTCTTTCTCCTAGGAAGATTCGTTTTGCTGATGTGCTCGCCTTGCTTGTGTATTAGTGCCGGGAGGAAAAGTAAAAAGGTTACTGTTTAATAGATGTTAGCGGCTTAATGACTTTGTCTTTCTTTGGAGGTTTCATTTTGCTGACGTGTTAGCCCTGCTTGTGTTATCAGTGGCTAAGCGAGTTTTCTATTTCCTCGGAGGTGCATGGCATGGAATGTCTGACAAACCGTATTATCACAGACACATTT
Organism: Polypterus senegalus; assembly: GCF_016835505.1. Lineage (NCBI taxonomy): Eukaryota > Metazoa > Chordata > Cladistia > Polypteriformes > Polypteridae > Polypterus > Polypterus senegalus. The sequence continues at coordinate 161,630,525 of NC_053161.1, forward strand.
TCCACATTGCACCTATCCCTGGTCCCATCACTTTTGAGGCAAAAACCTGCAGAATCAGCACTTTCATATTTTTTCCTGACCTCTCCAAGCACCATGTCAGCCAGTGTTTGGATAATTTCATTTTGGATATCCTTACATGTGTATTTTGCATTTTATGGGACACCCTTAGCAATGCTTGCTAGCTTCTCATCCTTCTCTAAGGTATATTCCATCAGTTTTAGAAAAATACCTGAAGCAATGTCATCATCATTACCCACTGCATCATGTCTCAAGGTTTCTGCAGTCCCATGGAGCCCCAACTCATTTACACAGAGAAACCTTATAACACTACCGATACTCTTGACATAATAATGTTTTTTTTTCAAGTTGTGTTTTACCAGCCAACATTGAATCCACTGTCTCCCCTGTGGCCTCTCTACTTTTATGCTCAGTCCAGATGATGGAAGCATGCACTTGGCTGTGGCTGGACACATGCCTCTGTAGCCCCTTGTCTCGATCAAGTGCTGCTTTCCAGTTGTTAAAACCAGTTAAGGTAAAAACTACATCCCTCTCATTAACAGAGCTGCCATATTTCCGACAGGGGAAACAGAAGCATGCATCCCGCCCAATGGAGTACTCCAGCCATGGTCGTGTGCAGTACCAGGCAGGATTGAATGATCTTAATGTTGTACCACCAAATACACGTTTGGGGTAACTACCCAGTATTGGCTGGGATGGTGTATTGCCATTTAAGTCACTGGGTAGCTGAGCGGGTTGCTTTGGGGCAGCAATTGTTGGCAGAGGTACAGGAGAAGAAGTGCCTGTTGATGCCACAGGAGTAGACATGCTAGTTGTTGTCTCTGATCATTGCTACTGCTATTGGTACAGGCAGGAGCAGCGTCACACTTTTTAAAAGCTTGGGAAAAAGGATGCATCTCACAGCATTAACTTTCCCTTTGTGAACTGCTGGAAGCTGGGGAGGAAAGTAATTAAGCTTTACTAAAATCGCTGGGATTACATCAGTATATGAAACGAGAAAACTGTTGAGTGCAGAGTTGAAAGCTGGAGCGGGGCTTTGTGTCGGGGTCTGACAGACAGGCACAGGTCCTCTAGTCGGCTCTATGTAGCAGATAGGCTCACAGTGGTGCTTGTGGGATCGAGAAAGAAACACTTCTCTACCAGACTGAAACTGTGAGAAGAACAATGGACTAGTCTCCCATTGACTGTACAAATATAGATGTATTTTTTAGTTGTTGTTAATTATCTCACAAGTCGCTATGATGTTGACGACAGAGATTTGCTGCTTCCTCAAAGCCTCCCGCTGTTGCACAACTCATTTTATTCTGCCCTGCCTACTGAGAAACCTGACACCGGGTCATTTGCATACTAACAGTGATTGGATGTTTAGCTGGGGGGAGGGTGAGTTGGGGCTCTCTGCTGAGTGCTGTGTGAGCTGCAGAAAAACAGAGCACGGAGGGAAAGAGCGAACAAGAGGTGAAACCTATCATCTCATTTGTGCCTTTTCCAGTGGATTTTTCAGCTACTGTAGTAAATCTTGTCCATATTCAGTTTGTGGGTAATCTATTATTTTCTCTCTCAGCTTCTAAAAGTTTGATTTAAGGGGGCAGGATGTTTGTTTAAGGGGGCATTGCCCCCCCTTGCCCCAGCGTAGAGCCGGCCCCGTGTAGTATGCCAGTCACACCTCAAAACACATACACTCAAATTAAACAAATTGTTGTGCTTTAAATTAACTAAAGACATCTTCATTTAGATCTTGATCTTTGCTGTCCGCGAATTCCACGCATGCGTAGACCACCTTCCAGTTTAGTATGTTGTTGTTACTCACGGATGCCAACAATGTGCCAGAATAACGAAAGGGGTGGTGGACAGTGTTACGCTGGTTAGCTCCCGAGGTCTGGTTAGAGAATGAGATTGCCGAAGATAAAAGGTAATGTGCCTACGTAACATATGAATGAAAGAAAGACAGTGGGTAAAATGAATGACAACGTAACAGCACGTTCCAAAAATTATTATTGTTACCTTGTAGCTGGCGAGTGCTGCGCGTCTCACAGTTGTACCGTGGCTTGCTCACATGTCAGTGAAGTGATCCCTATTTATGCTTTAAAGAGCCTGGATACCTGTGTGTCCCCCTTTTATAACCATTGCTCCGTGTATATTGCCTTACTCTTTGGATTGCCACAAAGCAACGTGCGAGATTGGAGAGAAGACATCATGAGAGGAAACGACAGCGTCGTGAAAACGAGACAGACTGTGAACGGACAGACATAGAAATACTCCTACACCACCACATAATTATGATTCAGACAGTGATTCTGATTAGGCCGTTCCTATCAAATCAATATCTAAGGGTTTTCTTTTGTAATTGTGTTTCCCTTATAAAAAAATCATAATGCTGTGCGACGAAGGGCCCAGTTCACGACTGGCAGCCGCGTTTAAACAGGGAGCCCTTCACAGACAACTTTAACACGCGCAACGTAGTTAGGCGCACATGACTAGTATATATATTAGTGTTACGGGAATTATTTTATATAATTACTGACTATGGCGACATTAGCCCTTTTACCTACAAGAAGAAGAAGAATATTGAGGTTACAGTTGCCACCTCTGTCACGTAAACCCTAAATGTTTGACTATTGTACTAATTAGAGGAGTGTCTGTCCCAGTTTTATGCTGCGATATTTTTTTGTTTTTCAAATACTTTACATTTGTAAACTGCGTTAGTCAGCCTTAAAGCCTGTGTAGGGAATACTCAGCATTGGAGTTGCTGTTGCTGAAAAGGAAAAAATCTTAATCCTGTAATCGCTCTACAAGTTGGAGCCATAGCTACCAATCTTTTTACATTCAACGACCACTTTTCTCACCTACTGTGGACCACCAGCTTATATGTAATATTTCAAAGCCATAAACTCTTAATTGTTTTCTTCAATAGATTAAGGATTCTAAACTTTTTTTAATCTGAGGACGCAAACTGGAAAATGATTGCTCTAATGGGAATCAAGAAGAGTATTATTAACATAATGAGAGCAGAGTCAGACATACTGTAGACAAATAATAATTGGCATTAAAAAAATATGGATTTCTTCTGCTAATTAAACATTTTTAAATAATTATTGCTGAAAGAAGGGTGACACGGTGGTGCAGTGGGTTGCGCTGCTGCTTCACAGTTAGGAGACCTGGGTTCGCTTCCACCCCAGTTTTATGCTGCCACAACTCTTAGCTTTTGAGATAATGGAAATCACCAGTCTGAACAGCCATGTTTAAGCTATTCTGCAACATCTGTCTATTATAAAAAAAAAAAAAAAAAAATCCTGTGGAGAGAAAGACGGGAGACCAGACGTGATCTTCACATTAAGATCATAGAAGACAGTTAAAAGACCCACGAGATGAAAGAGATTGACCCAGGACCGTCTCGCAATGACGTAGAACATGAGATTCTTGCAAGACATGCCCTTCTTACAATCAATATCAAATAACTATGGGCAGCAAAACAATCAGTTGTGTGAATGATTTGAGCACACACAGATCCAGGGTCTCAGCGCATATAAAGCGTATAAGGACAATATGTTAGAAATGAACGTCAGAAATGAAACGTCAACGACTAAGCGAAGAAGAAAGCAGCGCGGAGAAAAGAGACTCAAAAGCGTTGGAGAGAAAAAAAGAGCAAAAAAGAAAAAGAATAATCTCGGGGCAAATTCAGAAATTAAGGAAAGTAATTATCAGCCCGGAACAAGTGGAACTGGAAAAAAATGCACTTCCAATCCGGATGTTGGCGCTATACAAATGCAGCGCAGGTTAGAGATTATGAAACCAGTGGAATTCGAAAGGCTCAAAAAAAAAAAAAAATTGGCACGATACACATGTAGAGCAAGTTAAAGAATATGAAAGTAGGAAAATGATAAAGTATACAAGAAAGAAAGTAAAGATCACAGTAGCGCAAACAAATGGAAATTATTACTCGACAAAGGCAAAATAATCACCACGGACCAGGTGTCAGTGAAAAAAAAGCAGGATGAAACGAGGTCAGAAATAAAAGACAGAGTAGAAAACAAAGTAAAATGTCATAAAGAGGTTAAAAAACAAGGGGGGCAAACACTTGCAGAGCAGGTTAGAGATGATGAAAACTGGAATTCAAAAGACTCGTAGAAACACATGCAGAGTGTCAAAACAAAGAAAGTAAACATCGCATTAGCGCAAAAAAAGAGAAATTATTACTCGGAGAAATAACGAAAAGGCGAATAGAGATCGAATAAATGGACATAGGCGATATGTCAAAAGTATGTAAATATTGTAAGGGTTTGATGTTTAAGTCAGAGAATTTTACGACAAATGCATTTATTGGTTACTTTGCAAAAAAATTTATTAACTGCTGATGATGTGGATCGTTATGGAGGAATATTTCGGACAAAATGAAATAAATAAATAAATAAATAAATGCGTAAATAAATAAAAGTACTGTGAAATGTGAGCATAAATAAATGTGTCATGAAATGAGAGCCTTAATAAATAAATGTCATGAAAGGAGAGCATAAATAAATGTGTCACGAAATATGTTTTTCGTTGCTTATTTATTTATTTCATTTTGTCCGTAACATTCCTGCAAACCGTCATGAACTACGGCTTAAAATAAAACTGTCACTTTCACTCGTCAAAGTTGAGAGGGTGGGCTCTAACACGCCCTCTAGTTACTGATTGGTGAATCGATAGCACAAGAATGAATTAGAAAAATGCTTACTACTGCCGATGAAATGGATTCTGCCGAAGATGTTACGTATTTGTTTGCAGGAATGTTACGGACAAAATGAAATAAATAAATAAGCAAAGAAAAACATATTTCGTGACACATTTATTTATTAAGGCTCTCATTTCATGACACTTTTATTTATTTATGCTCACATTTCACAGTACTTTTATTTATTTACGTATTTATTTATTTATTTCATTTTGTCCGCAATATTCCTCCATAGATCGTTTTGTCTGTGCTGAAATTCCAAACAGAGAAACCTATCCTGAATTATGGTACATTAAACACATGTCTCACTGACCTCATTAAAAAGATTCAGCACGTTGGGACTCCAAAGATTCCAAATATTGTTTTTACGGAAGTTCTGAAATAAAAGTGAAATCAATGAAATAACAACAATTCAAAGAAAAAAAAAACTTAAACGTGTGTATCTGGAACACCAATCACGGGGTTGGCGACGAAGCAAGCAGTGGGCAAAGCCCCCAAGTCTCCAAAAAAAAAAAGCAACAAAAATCAGATTTGTCTCAGTTTTGTAACGTTACCTTATTCCGTTCCACTCCATTCCAACTCGCTTGTTTATTAGTAAAAGAGCTCAGTCCCATGAATGCTTGGTACAGTATGTTGACACAGTTGCCGCCGTTCAGAGACTTTTATTTTGATACACTGCTGTTCACTTACGACCGGAAGTTTCACGCTTCTGCTGCTAATTCCTGCCGGCTGCTACTGTGAGTTGTACACAAGCAGACGAGCGTAAAGACACGAGGTAATTGAAAAATACAGGTATTTTTAATCATAATATTTTGTTTCCTATCTTCATGTCACTCCAGTCCAGTTGGTGTCGGTAATGCACCTTAAGTTGGTTTGCCAACCGGCATTAAATAAAAGAAGATGATTAAGAACAAGAAAGACTCGAGGTAAGTACTTGCACGACATAAAACAGATGGATAAATAGGAACAAAGGAAAACCTCGAATGAGGTGCGAGGGGACTCGGGTGCCGGCTGTGAGATCCCTTTCTAAGGGGAAAAACTTTCGGAGAACTTTTGGTAGAAAGCGTCTCGCTGAGATGAACAGGGGAGAGAGAGCTGGCGAGGGAGACGAACGTGTTGTGATCGGCACCGGTTAGAGTTTACCTCTGAGGCCGCCAGAATAGGCCCGTATCTAATATAATGGAGGAAGGAGCGAGACACGAGGATGCGGGCTCTTCTAGCGAAAAAGAGGAAGAGGATTTTGTAGTTCATTATAAGGTAATGGATGAAGGGATAAAATTGGGAGATTTTATTCCGCTTATTGTCATGGATTAAAAATATGATCGGGGGAGTTAAAGAAATTAAAACATTGTTGAGCGTCCGTTTAATGATTTTTGTAAAACTAGGGAACGATACGAAGAAGCATGAACTTTTTCTAGTTTAGGAAAATATTGTTTGAGGCGTATGTCCCTGGAGGAGGTTTGGCGAGTAGTAGATTAAAGAAATAATAAGGGCATTTAAGAAAACAAAACTTAGTACACGGATTGCTTATTACTATTAAAAGAGAAGGGATGTTAATTCCGACAAATCCCATTTTGTTGTCTTTTAAGGGTAATTTACTCAGTAAAGTGAAATCGGGGTCTGAGATGTTTCCAGTTAGAGTTTATATACCGCAACTACACTGTGTGCACAATTATTAGGCAAGTTGTATTTTTGAGGATTAATTTTAATATGGAACAAACACAGTGCTATCAGTCAATCCAAAATGTTAATAAACCTGAAACCTGAATGTTTCACAACGGAAATGTGAGTGTGAACATCATCAGGGGAATACATATGTGCGCACAATTAGGCAACTATTAGTGTGCAGATTTATTATGCAACTAAAGGAAAAATGAAAATTTTCCCATCTCACTTGTTTATTTTCATCTGTTATAGTGAGAATAATAAACAAACACCTCAAAATTTACAAATAAACATCTCTGACATTTAAAAAAAAAATCAATCAATCAATGACCAATATAGCCACCCTTCTTTCCAATAACAGTCATAAGCCTTTCCATTTATGGAGTCTGTCAGTTTCTTGATCTGTTGACGATCAGCTTTTTGTGGAGCAGTGACTACAGCCTCCCAGACACTCTTCAGAGAGGTGTATTGTTTTTCTCCCCCGTAAATCTAGCGTTTAAGAAGTGCCCACAAGTTCTCGATAGGGTTTAGGTCAGATGAGGAAGGGGGCCATGTCATTATTCCTTCATCTTTAAGGCCTTTACTGGCTGGCCACGCAGTGGAGAACTTCGATGCAAGTGATGGAGCATTGGCCTGCATAAAAATCATGGTCTTTTTCCTGTATCACTGTTTGAAGAAAGTGTCTTGAAAAACTGGCAGTAGGTTTGGGAGTTGATTTTGAGTTCATCTTCAATGCAAAAGGTCCAACTAGCTCATCTTTAAAAATACCAGCTCATACCAGTACCCCACCTCCACGTTGGAGTGGAGCTCTGTGCCCATTACTGATCCACAGGTCCATCCATCTGGTCCATCAAGAGTCACTCTCATCTCATCGGTCCATAAAACCTTTGAAAAAATCTGTCTTCAGATATTTCTTGGCCCAGTTTTGACGTTTCAACTTATGTTTCTTGTTCAGTGGTGGTTGGGTTTCAGCCCTCCTTACCTTGGCCATGTCTTTGAGCACTGAACACCTTGTACTTCTGGGCACTCCAGGTAGGTTGCAGCTCTGGAATATGAAAGTACTGGAGGATAATGGGTTCCTTGTAGCTTCACGTTTGATTCTTCTCAAATCTTTGGCAGCTAATTTGCGTCTTTTGTTCTCAACACGTTCCTTGCGACCCTGTTGACTATTTGCAACAAAATGTTTGATGGTTCTGTGATCACACACCAATATCTTAGCAATTCCAAAAGTGCTGCATCCCTCTGAAAGACTTTTTACAATTTTTGACTTTTCAGAGTCAGTTAAATCTCTTTTTTGGCCCATTTTGCCCGAGGAAAACTAGCTGCCTAATAATTCTGCACACCTTGATATAGGGTGTTGATCTCCTTAGGCCACACCCTCCCTCATTACACAAATACACATCACCTGACGTGCTTAAATCCAATAAGCATTCAAGTTAATACAGCTTGGAGTTGGAATATACGCATTAAAAATGATTATATGGTCAAAATACTCACTTGCCTAATAATTGTGCACACAGTGTACTTTGATGTTTTAAATGTCAAAGATTTGGATGTACAGCAGGGATTTTTAAAGATGTGCAAATTTGGCAGCGGTCATTGTTAGGAAGAACGAAAAGAATTGATTTTTAAATGTTGAAATAATTATCAAGAAGGCAAAAAACAGAACCAGTAAGAACAGTTAACAGAGAAGGATGGCAAGCATATTAGTGTAACTCGAGAAAAAGTAAAGGCTGTGTGGGGTGAAAAAAGATGCCACCGGTAGTAATGGAAGATGGTTCTGAACAAATAAACAATGCAACAGGAGAGCTACTTGATGATTATGGCATTAAACAAGAAACAGTAATAGTAGGTAAACTAAAGCTAAAAATTGCATTTGTGAAGGTTATAAGTTGTATGATGCAAACAGGGAAGAAATCTGAGAAAATGAGAATAATAATAAGGTTGGCTATAAAATATTTTAAACATAACAGAAGAATGCACTAATAAATTACAGCAACCTTTTCAAATTCCTAACTAATCCGGTCAATAATGAAAGTTATTCAATATCAAATGGTCAACATTTTGAGATATGTGTGTATGTGGGTTTGCATTTTAATTGATTTAGGTTTTATGTGTGCCCAAGGAATTTATTTTTAGTTACATATGACCAACAAAATCACAGTACAAGAAAAACATTTTATTTTTTAATTTTTAGCTCATTTTTGAATAAAATTGTGTCACTTAAATATCTTTGTTGTCTAAACCACCCTAATGCCACACAGTCCTTGGCACGTTACCAAAAACCTTGACTTGGGTGTGAAGGCGATTATACACAACTGACTTTAGTGAAAGAGTGGAATCAAACATACAATCTTAATGTGAAACGTAACATTCGTTCCTGTTCATTTCTCATTTCACAAAATCCTAACCACGGTGAAACGTGTGAAATAATGGAAATGTGTGTCTGTATACTGGAGAATTAAACCTTCAGTCTTTCTTGGAAAAGCCCAACACTTTATCTGCTAAGTCAATATCGCCAACTCACTGAAAATAGTTTCTCCAAATTTCTATATACATGATGAAAAACTAGGAAAAAAAATTGGTTTGTGTAGATTGGTCTCGAACCTTTGACCATTTGATTGAATGTCCAATACGCTAACCACTTGACCAGTGCTGCTTAACTGTCATATAAGTAAGTTGACAAAACTTTAATATCAATTAATCATAATTTTATCTATCTGTCTGTCGATCTCATTTGTCTGCATTGGTCTCCAACCTTCGACCATTTGCTTGAAAGTCCAATCTGCTAACCACTTGACCAACACTGCTAATTTTTTATTTATATGTGTATTTGCTAAACATATAAGGAAATGAGAAATTTGATGTAATTACGTAATTGATAATTAAAGTACAGATCCCGGTGTCAAAGCTCACAAAATATTGCATCGCCACTGGAGATATAGTGGTGTGAAAAACTATTTGCCCCCTTCCTGATTTCTTATTCTTTTGCATGTTTGTCACACAAAATGTTTCTGATCATCAAACACATTTAACCATTAGTCAAATATAACACAAGTAAACACAAAATGCAGTTTTTAAATGATGGTTTTTATTATTTAAGAAGAAAAAAAAATCCAAACCTACATGGCCCTGTGTGAAAAAGTAATTGCCCCCTTGTTAAAAAATAACCTAACTGTGGTGTATCACACCTGAGTTCAATTTCCGTAGCCACCCCCAGGCCTGATTACTGCCACACCTGTTTCAATCAAGAAATCACTTAAATAGGAGCTGCCTGACACAGAGAAGTAGACCAAAAGCACCTCCAAAGCTAGACATCATGCCAAGATCCAAAGAAATTCAGGAACAAATGAGAACAGAAGTAATTGAGATCTATCAGTCTGGTAAAGGTTATAAAGCCATTTCTAAAGCTTTGGGACTCCAGCGAACCACAGTGAGAGCCATTATCCACAAATGGCAAAAACATGGAACAGTGGTGAACCTTCCAAGGAGTGGCCGGCCGACCAAAATTACCCCAAGAGCGCAGAGACGACTCATCCGAGAGGTCACAAAAGACCCCAGGACAATGTCTAAAGAACTGCAGGCCTCACTTGCCTCAATTAAGGTCAGTGTTCACGACTCCACCATAAGAAAGAGACTGGGCAAAAACGGCCTGCATGGCAGATTTCCAAGATGCAAGCCACTGTTAAGCAAAAAGAACATTAGGGCTCGTCTCAATTTTGCTAAGAAACATCTCAATGATTGCCAAGACTTTTGGGAAAATACCTTGTGGACTGATGAGACAAAAGTTGAACTTTTGGAAGGCAAATGTCCCGTTACATCTGGCGTAAAAGGAACACAGCATTTCAGAAAAAGAACATCATACCAACAGTAAAATATGGTGGTGGTAGTGTGATGGTCTGGGGTTGTTTTGCTGCTTCAGGACCTGGACGGCTTGCTGTGATAGATGGAACCATGAATTCTACTGTCTACCAAAAATCCTGAAGGAGAATGTCCGGCCATCTGTTCGTCAACTCAAGCTGAAGCGATCTTGGGTGCTACAACAGGACAATGACCCAAAACACACCAGCAAATCCACCTCTGAATGGCTGAAGAAAAACAAAATGAAGACTTTGGAGTGGCCTAGTCAAAGTCCTGACCTGAATCCAATTGAGATGCTATGGCATGACCTTAAAAAGGCGGCTCATGCTAGAAAACCCTCAAATAAAGCTGAATTACAACAATTCTGCAAAGATGAGTGGGCCAAAATTCCTCCAGAGCACTGTAAAAGACTCATTGCAAGTTATCGCAAACGCTTGATTACAGTTATTGCTGCTAAGGGTGGCCCAACCAGGGGCAATTACTTTTTCACACAGGGTCATGTAGGTTTGGATTTTTTTTCTCCCTAAATAATAAAAACCATCATTTAAAAACTGCATTTTGTGTTTACTTGTGTTATATTTGACTAATGGTTAAATGTGTTTGATGATCAGAAACATTTTGTGTGACAAACATGCAAGAGAATAAGAAATCAGGAAGGGGGCAAATAGTTTTTCACACCACTGTAAGTATGCATGCAAAGTTTGAAGGAAATCGATTTCTTAAAAGTTGGCAATAAAACTGTTGCAAACTTTGACCCGGACAAACAGATAGGGCAAGGTGAATACAACTGTATTATAAAAACAATAATTATAATACTAATAATAAAAAAAAAAATCATCCTTACAAAGAGTAGAGACCAGAGCTCAAACTACAGACAAATAAGACACTAAGGCCAAGAACAAAGAATGGCCAATTTTCAGGAAATGTAATAAATAAAACAAAAGCATCAGAATTTAATTCAATAATGTAGAGGCATAAATGGTAAGCCTAGAAAAAAATAATAAAATTTAACAGCAGAGCCCATCAAGCTCACCTGAACTAAGCTAAAACAAACTGAGCGACAAAGAGAACAAACTCCATGCCACAGCAGTTAGCTCAGCCCTTCAGCTGGGCCCCATTACCTGTGTAACTGGGAGGTCCCACCCCCTCGGGGGTCAAACTAAAGAGAAGTAGTGAACAGGCATACAAAATGACATGAGCAGCTTGGTGCCACAGTGATCGCACTGTTCCCTCACACTAAGGAGACCAGGCTTCATGTCCTGAGTCCTCCCTGTGTGGGTTTCCTTTGGGTCCTCTGGTTTCCTCCTGTTGTTATGCGACGTTGAATTGGCCCTTGTGTGTCGGCGTGTTTCCAATGTGATGGTATGGTGCCCGTTCCAGTTCCTGCTTTGCCCTCTGCTACCTGGGATAGGCTTCAACTCCCCCCAGCACTGGTTTGTATTATACAGGTTAGAAAATATGACAAATTTATATAATAATTTAAAAAGGTGTAAATATAATTTTAAAAGGTTGGATAATAGAGGAATGTAAATAATCAAAAGGAGCTAAATCATTTACAAAGAAAATAAAGAGACAATAATACATTGAGGAGAACTCTGGCAGAATCTTGACAGCTGTTGAAAGTAATCCTGTAGAGCAGAGGTTCTCAAAGTCGGTCCTGGGGGACCCCCAAGTGGCTGCAGGTTTTTGTTCCAATTGTCTTCTGTGTTTAGTTGGACTCCTGGGCTAATGAAGTGAACTGTTATTTCCCAGATTCTGTATTTTGGGAACAATATAGGAATCAGAAAACTGAGTTTGGTAAAAAAAAAAAAAAAAAATGTACTAAGCAGTTATATGGGAATAATGTATTTTTTATTCTTTTTAACAATACTTTCATCTTAATGTTCATTCCAATTTTCTGGGTGTTCAAATTGTTTAATTAATCCAATCCATTGTTTTCTATTTAGTGGGCCTAACGCTAAAGTAGTTGCAGCCTTTCGTGATTTCATGGGCGTCTGCTCTGCTCGCTTTTAACTGCTCCCTTCATTGTATGTTAATAAGGACAAACTGCACAGAGAAAGGTTAAAATATATTTAAATCAACAAACGTGAGTTAAGCATTTCAATCTATAGCAAAAAAGAAATATTTCTAAATGTCTTATACGTGTAAAAATCATGCCTTTGTGCTTTTCTGAATGTAGACTAAGAGCAGAGAAAAATAAACCGCTAATTAATTGAGATCAGTGTTATCAGTTGAATCTGACTGGACCGATAACCTGAAGGCACAGTGGAACCCCAAGACCGACTTTGAGATCCCCTGGTCTAGAGCGCCAGGCTCTCCTGGGCACTCGGCATCATATGGTGAATGAGCTCAGGACTCTGGACACGCTGTGTGAGGATTCAAACCTGTTCATGATAATAGTGGTGGCGCCCTTCATCCTTTCAGTTGCGCTAAAGAGAGTAAATGAGATGTGTATTCATGCGAGAGGAGTTTTGTTTCTGTACCCTAAAGACAGTGTGATTTTTTTTTGTTTCGTGCAGGAGACACATTCAGACCTAAGAGATGTTTAGCTTTGGGGACTACATATGCAGGTGAACGTCCCGCTGTAGGTCATTTTGATAATAAAAAAACCATCCGCGTTACAGTTTTTTGAAAGATAGGACTGATCAGTTGTTAATATTACTGATGATGTCTTATCGTTTAGGGCCTGCTGATGTTTGTGTACTTAATGTTACGACAGACTTTAGGTTTACCATTGGTAATCTTGAACCGCTTCTCTCTTTTTTGTTCACGTTTTTCTGGTTGGAGGTGTCGAGGGAGAAAAAATGAAATGCACTACTATTTGCTCCTTGATATAAGCAAAAAGCTATTGAATTATTTATTTACAAAATAGATAAAAAGCTATTTTGGTTCAGTCTGTGAAATGTTTTATTGTTTTGGGCCTGCTGATGTTTGGGCAGCTAATGTTGTGACAGACTTCAGGGCTTCCATTGATGGTCTCGCACCATTCCACTCTTTTCTGTTCATGATTTTGTTCTTGGAGGTTTCAGGGGAGAAAAAATTAACTGCTACTATTTGCTCGTTGGTCTCTGCAAAAAGCAATTGAATTATTTACTGCTGGTAAAAAGCTGTTTGCTGCTCTCTGTGATATGTATAATGGCTATCTTTAGTTATATTACCTGTCTCTCTTTCCTTTTCTATTATATCTCTAGCAACTTTCAATCACAACTTTAAACACGATATGTGGCAGTATTTTCTATGCTGCATTTCTTTTTTTTTTTTTTTTTGTGCATGGCGCGTCTTTTAGATAAATGCAAATTACTTTACTACAAACTCTGTTAATTTTGCAAAACTGTTTTAACTTGAATTGTCAAAAGCACTGCAAAGAGATTGTATTTTACTCATTGTTTGTTGTAATTTAACTATTGTGTTACATTATTTTTCAAATACAGTGGTACCTTGAGATACGAGTTTAATTCGTTCCGTGACCGAGCTCGTATGTCAAAATGCTCGTATCTCAAATCAATTTTCCCCATTGAAATTAATTGAAATGAGATGAATTTGTGCCAGCCCCCAAAAAACCACCCCAATTTTTTGTTAAATGTTTTTAACATAAGAAAAATGTATTTATAATGAACAAATATTGCATACAAACAAAATAAAACCTAATACATAAAAGAATCTCAAGAAATAAACAGATGTTGGCGAAGCCGATTAGCGTATTGTAATGTTTTTTCTTTCACTTTTGCTTAACTTATCTTCTTCACTTGTTTTGTTTTTTTTTTTGGGCCACGCTTTTTTCATTTTCAAGGCGTTTCAAACGAAACCTGTCCAAGGAGCTTTGTTTAGTCCTCCCCTTTAGAATGTTTCCTGAAATGAGTTAGGCAAGTGTCATTAAATAGCGCCGCTGCACGTTCAGTTGCAACTTTTTCAGGGTGTTTCTTTTCTTTAAAGTTCAAAACTTTTTCCCACATTGCAAACACTTCCTTTATCTCACTTTATGAGACCTCAGCCTCCTCCGCGATACCGATCTCCTGCAGAATCTCCGTATGTTGCCGCGTCTGTAGTTCCGTCAGCTCCTCCGTCGTCGGTTCCTTGGAATGTGCGGCGACAAGCTCTTTGATGGCTCGTATTTTGAATTTTGGCACGTAACTCAAGTCAAAAAATCGACCTAGTGACGGCTCGTATCTCAAAAAACTCATACGTTGGGGCACTCGTATCTCAAGATACTACTGTATATTCAAATAAAATTCATCAGACTGAAACACTGCATTACTTTATATTTAGAAAATCGGATGTAATGAGGGGCAGCACGGTGGCACAGTGGTAGTGCTGCTGCCAATCAGTAAGGAGACCTGGGTTCGCTTCTTGGGTCCACCCGGCGTGGAGTTTGCATGTTCTCCCCGTGTCTGCGTGGATTTCCTCCCACAGTCCAAAGACATGCAGGTTAGGTGCGATCTGAAATTGTCCCGTGTGTGTGTGAGAGTGTGTGTACACCCTGCCCGGGGTTTGTTTCCTGCCTGTGCTGGCTGGGATTGGCTCCAGCAGACCCCCGTGACCCTGTTTTAGGTTATAGCGGGTTGGATGATGGATGGATGGCTATAATGAAAGGGCACGTGTATGCTAATGCATAATGTTGGACATCATAAAAAGTATATATATGTACAATATACATGTGTATATTATGATCTGTGATTTGTGTTGGGAAGAATCAAAACTTTGTGTCTTTATATAAAACAGTCAAACGCAGAGAAAGAGATTGCAGTGATTGTGGACCCTCCGACACTGACGTCAGTAAGGCAGGTGAGGTTTTGAACAAACACAACAGAAACAGAAAAACAAATAGAGGAGACGTGAAATGAAAAGAGTTGGATGCGACGTGTTATTTGAGTTTTACTTGAGGCACAGAGAGTCAGGAAATTGTTCCTTTGCTAATATGGTATTTCATACCACCACGACCTTCACCAGGAAAAGTGGGTGAGTTGAATAAATATTTCATATTTGTAATGTTAGAAAATATACAAGGTTTGGGACTTTGTATAGAAAACAACATGTATGTCCATGTCATTATGGTGCTGATCTTCAGTTTAAGGTATTTTGAAAATATATTGAGAAATATTGAATTACGCAGTTTGGTTTAAAATGATCACAATATCAGTGTAAGTCTGTATTGGGCAGCACAAGAGAGAACAACCAAAGCCCGTCATTGTAGTGACGCGGACAGCAGGACTTACCTCGACTTGGAGAAAACCTTTCGTTTGGCACATCATGAGAGGCGACTTCAAGAAACTCCAAACTACCTGTGGAGGTCAAGGCCGCAGTTTAATGTCGAGTGTGGAATTCATTTTGGGAGAGAAAAGAGCACTTGAGGGCATAATGAACTTTCACCGAATTGGACGAGGTGGACCGACATATTGAACGAAACTTAACTATAATACCATAAGATACCAGAAGGTGAACTTTATGGCACTCATTTTGAGAAACATTTGGTGGTCCAAGTGAACATCTCTGTGCTGCTCAGAAGCAATTCAAGAGGTGAATACAATGTTGTCCTATGGTGGCCACATTATGCGCAGTATGAGCCGACAGAGGCCATGCTTAAGAAGACAATAAAATTCTTACTTGCATGTCTGATTGACATACAACTTGTGTACACTCTCTGGAACCATGATAAGTGAGAATGCGTTAACGTAATGGGTTATTTTTTATAGACAACTTGCCCAATGTACACCTGACTCCTGTGTTAATATCAGCTTGGTCAGTGAAATCTTACAGATAAGAGTCCCTGAGCCAAACTCCAGACTAGTGGTGTTAATGAAATAGCAGAGGTACCCGTTATAATATCTCACTTGTGAGGTCACATCTGCAAAATGTGCGGTGCTGTTGTCCACAGTGGACGAGGTCAAAGGGAGGAGAAGGTAAACTCTGTCAAGACCACTGGCCTGTGGCTTATGGGAGTCGACTCAAATCTGTTTAGTGCTTTGTGATGCAATTCTGAATTCTAGTGTTTTTTCTACAGGTAAGAAGGATGCTGCCATTTCACGTTGTACAATATGGACCGGGTGTGGCCAGCTGTGCAGGCACGTCTAGATATGGCACGTAAAGGTGAAGAGGGGGTCTTGGACAAAGTGTGGGACGAGGAGGAAAAGAATAACCTCACACTGCGCAATAGCTTCGTTTCTATATCTACCATGGAGAACAGACGTATGAACATTAAGGAAGAAGACTGTGAGTGGGAGTCTGCTTACTTACAGCAGGAGCACCTCAGCATTAAGGAGGAGTACTGTGAAAGAGTGGTCTGGGACGTTAAAGGAGACTCTGAACCAGCTTCTGACAGCACCAACATTCAGAGAAATGAAACTCTCAGTGGCATAAAGAAAGAAAACCTTAAATCGGAGTCGGACTCTCAGTGTTTCTATCCCGATGAAAAGTCTGCTGGATTAGGCTTGACGCCCGGTAGTCTGTGCTCCCTGCAACATCATTTGAAGTCTGAATCTTTGGAATCTGACATGAAGAAGACTGCAAACGCATTGAGGGATACCCATCATGACGAAGGTAGGTGCTAAAAAATAAAATCAGGATAGATGGGATTTACTAATGAAAATCCTGATCCGTTATCATTGACCTCAAGTGCAGGCCTGTTTTAATCTGTGGGTTTGTGCTGAAAGGTGAAATGGGCACACATAAGTACACGTTTTGATTTAAACGAGCCATTTACTGTATATCAGCAAAATGTGTTTAATTGAAAATGCTATCGTTATGGGTATTGACATCATTTTTGCCACATAAAAAGGTCAGTTTGCAGGTGTTCAATGGGCGCAGAGGAGACTGGTACCACAAGGAAATGATAGACTAAGAGGTTTCTTGTTCTGTTTTGTCGTCTCAAATAAGCGGAACTCCATCTTTTCAAGTGTGCACCATCAGTATAATAGAATCATTGCATGAATGTCTTTCTCAACGAGAAAAGCTTTGTTTAAACTAAGACCTCCATTATCAAGCCAAGAAGAGGTTGAAAATAAATCAAGTGGGTTTGGGTATCTATCTATCTATCTATCTATCTATCTATCTATCTATCTATCTATCTATCTATCTATCTATCTATCTATCTATCTATCTATCTATCTATCTATCTATCTATCTATCTATCTATCTATCTATCTATCTATCTATCTATCTATCTATCTATCTATCTATCTATCTATCTATCTATCTATCTATCTATCTATCGATGCATGCCACGCCCACCTACTCTAAGACCATGGGATACGCATGCATTTAGTGTATAAATGGATATAAATAATTGCATGTAAACGATTCGCCAAAATCTGTTGTATTTCAGCTGTTTAAAACGTTATTGTTATTTCATCAGAAAACCCGATTTCCACGTCTACCTGTAATAGTTTAAATGGCACTTTTACCACTCGCAATAGGGCGGACGCGCTGACTTATCGTGTCGACTGGCAACACCGTGAATGCGGCGTCTATCTATATATGTCTATGTTTTCCGTTGCCTGCGACCATTGGCATTGGTTTCGCTCCTTGTTATTTTCGTTAAACTGCGACGGTGGTTTCCTAAGCCTTTGTTATACTGAATTCCTTTCTCACCGTTTTCCATTTCTATTCTTACACCGCTGTATGGTACGGCGGGCATTGGCTAGTTTTAAATATTAGTCAGATATGGAGATGTTAACTTTACACAGGTTATCTCATAAGTCTGGAATGAGGGTGAGTAGCTAGAAATTGGCAGCTCACTCTGATGGTCTGAAAGCAGTCGGTTACCTTCTGCAGTGTTCTACGAGAAGAACCCTTTCTCTTTCTTTCATTTCTTTTGCGGTCTCGCTGGGGTTATCCGTACCCTATTGTGTGCCCCTTACAGGTACCAGCTTCCTTTATTCTCATTTTACAGCTTACAAGAGGTACAGTAACTTTATTCAAAACCCAAGGCATAAGTGAAAATATAAAAAGAGACTCCTTAGATTGAGAGAATGTTTCTCCACGGGTGAAATGTAGCTTTTTACAGAAGCTGTTTAAATTAGCAAGTATAAAAATTAATACACACACACTATATAATAAAATATAAAATAATGAAAAACCTCTGACTTGTCTCTCCCAGTCTCATTGAGGTGTTCATCATGCAGTTGTACTGCTGTTGCTATAAAGGATCATCAATCACGTTTCTTGACATACTTCTGCTGAATAATTCATTGGCTGAAAGCCCTCAGTATTACTGTGTCACAGAGTGTGTACAGCATAGTTCATATTTGGAACTCCATTTTGTTTTAATTCTTTGCTTTGCTGTGACCTTCAGGGGGTCCAGGGTGTATACCATAACTGAGCCTGTTGTTTAAATTAACTTGTTGATTCCTGCATAATGCCTCACTGGTAAAGCCAAGTAAGAAGTTTATTTCCAAAAATATAGAGGTAAAATTCCATTATAACAAACTCCCAGGGACCTAAAAAATATTTTGTTGTAATGAGATTCTGTATTTGCTACTCTAGTGCTTTCTTTAACTTGTGTCCAGGCGTTTGCAATCATTTCAATAGCTTCTTTTGCGTTCCTTTTAATCTCCTCCTGCCTACAAATTATGCTGGTGAGAATTATTCTCAGCATTTCCTTGCGATAATACACTTTGAGGGTGCGAATGATGCCCAAATCCAATGGCTGAAGCACTGCCGTGCAATTGGGTGGGAGGATCTCAATGCAAACATTATCTGAATGTGGAAGCATGTTGTGGGCAGCACAGTTATCAGTCAGGAGCTGAATCATTATTTCTTCATATTGTGAGGTTTCTGAACTCTTTTGAGACCCCACCCAATGGGAACGACATGCTGAAGTGCGTCCTGAAGCGCGAGTGCAGCATCTGTGGAAGATTGTTTGGGGGGCAATAGGAGGCTCACAGCGGTGCAGTGAAGCGCGACAGAAGCAAATCATAAAAGATCAGGGTCACACCATAAGTCCCCTGTCTTGCACCCCAAAACATGAGGCTTAGTCTCAGTACTTTAGCAAAACCAGCTTTATTCAGCTTGAAACAGGAACGGCACAGTTATTTATTGTAGCGTGATCTGCCACTCTGTTATACACAGACAAAGCAGTCAGGCAGGATCGTGGCCAGGTCAGTGATCAGGTAATCCTGCTCCAGTATCTGCATTTACAATTTACATGCTCCTAACCTTGCATCACCCATTGAGAACTTTTCTGTTTACTTTGGCGGAGAGACGCAGCATATCTGTGAGCCTGCTATTGCCCCGTACAGACGTGGAGATCGCACTTCGGGACGCTCTTTGGCTTGCTGTCTAGTTGGGGGAGGTCCCAAGAGAGTTTACAAAGCTCACATTTTCTTGAATGAGTGCTGCATTAATAGGCATGTTTCTTGAATGAGCATCACTGAACCACATAAAAACGGCTTTTTCGACGTCCTCAAATGCAGCAGTTCACATACGTTTGCAACCTGAGATTTTTCCCCTTTTTTTGCTCTGTCTTTCAAGAAAGTTGACAGTGTCGATGGCAAAATTCCAAATTCACTGGCAGTGTTTTTTTTCTTTTTGCAGCAATCGAGAGCTGCAAAAAATGAGTGTTTTTTTTTTTCTCTCTAATATGAACTGTTATCGTTTTTTTCGTGTCTGCCGTTTCTATAGGAGTGTAACTGAGTTAAATTCCAATGGATGTTTTTCAAATGTTAACGAGCAATAAGAAACAGGTATCACTGAAAACCACCAAAAACAAAAACGGCAAAAAAAAAAAACAAACAAAACAGTACGAGGAAAGTCTGAAGAAAGAAAAAAAAAATTAGAGTGAACCCTCGTTTATCACGGTTAATCCGTTCCAGACTCTACCGTGATAAATGAATTTTCGCGAAGTAGGATTCTTTATTTATAAATCGAATATTTTCGCAGTTAGAGTATAGAAAACCTGTTTACGACCTTCTAAATACATTTTTTTTAACATTATTAGAGCCCTCTAGAAATGAAATAACACATTTTAGTCACCATTACACTGGTATTACCCAATATATTAGAGAAAATAAGACATATTAGACGTTACAAATATATTACTAGGCGTACTCGCCTTTTAAGGCGACCGACTTTTATCCTCAATTTTTGTGCGCTCCATGTGTACATCAGGCATGTAAGTGTAGGGAATGAGAACATCAAAGTGCCCATTCATTAAATCTCCTGAAAACCTCAAGTGTCTGTCCAAAGTCGTATAATGTCAGCCCGAATCTGTACCGCTAAAGACGGAGTTTCATGCACTAAATAAGCTATAGATGAGAATAAGCAAGCACCATCTCCCCTGATATTTACTACGCAGTGAGGCATTTGTACTCCATCAACATTAATTATTTTCAGAGACATAATTTTGTCTATTTTTCCAGCGCATCGCACACAAAAGCAAGGGAACGATGAGAGCACCAGAACTCTGCTCACATCGCGTCACTTCGTGCCTCAAGCAACAAGTAGTAAGTCTGTAATAAGTGGAATACCGCTACGCTTTGCACTCACGGGACAGAAGGACAATCCCGACTGCTTTTATATAGTAGGTTATTGTACTGTACATTTAATTGCACACAAACGCACACAGTTCTTACACACAACCACTAACCTATGAATGCACGACCTCAGTAGGAGAGTCTTCAGAGGTGGTGCAGTATCTTCAGCAGGTGCGTTGTTGTCTTCTTCCGCTGAAGGAGTACTGGGAGTAGGCAGTGGGTGTCTGGGTGCGTGGCTGAAGAACATCTTGATAGGCAGTTGCTGGTGCTGTCTTTTCATATGCATAAGGAGGCTTTTGTAGGGTATTGCCATCTTTAATCATATCCAAGAGTTTCACCTTCTCCTGGATAGTAAGCATCTTCCTCAGGCGCTTAGTTTTATTGTCAGAAGGCTTAAAAAAAGCAGCACGTTTAGGAGCCATCGTAGGGCCTAGATAAAAGTTCTCAGAAAGCGCATGCGTAGTGACGTAAGCGTGTATGAGAAAAAAATCGTCATAGAGTGAAGCCACGAAAGTCGAAGCATGATATAGCGAGGGATCACTGTACAGTATTTCTGTTTGGGGATCGTTGTGCACAACTGAGCTGCGGCCACAGAACTAACTGCTATGTGGATGATCCATTCAGGCATTTCGAGGTCTTTGTGCACTTCATGGTAATGAAAGTATCTGCTGAATGTACTTCGTAGTAACAAGATTTCTATTTACTCGTGTCATATGGAGAAGCTGTCGGGACAATAAAAATACTTCGTTGTGGTGCTGGGCGATATGACGATATATATCGTGGGGACGATAGAAAAGTGTCTATCGTCCTATTTCTCTTCTATCGTTTCTATCGTTTCTAACCTAATTTTATCAATTACTAAAGAAAATATTGCATTAAATAGGCTATGACAAATGAATGATAATGTCTTGTCGCTATGCAATGCATACTCTACCCTTTATATAAGTGATAATCAAGAATAAAAATGAACTTTTTCGCAAAGAAACTCTATCTTGTGGTTTTGTGACAGTTCAGTTAAATGTCACTTCAAAATAAAGTTGCAAAAAAAAGTATGCAATGATATTTTTGTCAAACTTTTCAGAGAATAACTGGAAACGTACTTTATTGTGGGTGGTATATCGTGATATATATCGTTATTGTGATATAAAATAATCCATATCGTGATATATGATTTTTCCATATCGCCCAGCACTACTTCGTTGTAATGAAAATTTCATTGTAAAGATATTTGTTATAATGGAATTTTACCTGTAGTAATTCTGGTACGGGTTATCATCTTGACCGTGCTGACATCAGCTTTGCAAATGACAGAGGCTGCTGAGAGTGTTTGGTGGTGTGAGAGTTAATCAATAAATACAAGTTAATTGGAGCAAAATGGTTGTTGCTTCAAAGGAACCATACTGGAATTTGTAAAGGTTTTTTTCCCCCTTTTTCGAAGGTATTTTTTTACCTGCGCAGGAGCAAAAGTAGCCGAGTAATTGGGAGTGCTGTTGGAAAAGTTGCTTGTACGTGTACGTGTAGTTGTATTTGAATTAGCATCAAAGACGCAGGGCAGAAAGCAGCAGTAACTGATATCTGCATCTATAAGTAAATAACCATATGGTGGCAATGAATAGTTAATAAGTAACACACCTATTCCTTATTTAAAAAAAAAGGGCCGCAGCTGACTTCCAAACAATAAAAGGGAAGGCTCAGCAGTGAATAGGTAAGCAGCCAGCGTTAAGATGCCCGGTCAGGAACAAGGGGTTGTAGGAGCAGATAAGACAGTAAGAAATTACCTCGCAGCAGATATTCACTAAGCAAGTTTTATTTATTTATCTATTTTAGATGAACAGTTCTTAGTGGGTCCAGAAGTAGACCAGTTAAGAGAGCAACAGCGTAAATGGTTAATTAATACAGGGAAATACAAACAGTGTGAGTGGAGAGGAATAATAAGAATAAGAGGAACGAAAAGTTAGGAGCACAGACCGAGAAAAGTAAAGTTAACATCAAAGATGAACAAACAGCAGGCATTTGAGAGGGTGAACAGCACAGGGGCTTAAGGGGACAGAAGGTATAAAATAACTGTAGAAGTTCTATAATCTAATTTCTTTGGCTTTTTTTTTTTTTTTTTAGTTTTACCATTTAAGTTAAATCATTTAATTTTAGTTGAAAAAATGAAAAAAGGCAGTTTTAATAGTCCTAAGTCAAATTTTTAGTAATGAGGTCAGTGCAATGCAAGTCCTGTTGGATGTTGGACTTTTTAGATGATGGTTTGGAAGAGTCAGTCATCTGAGGGCTACATCTTCAGGAGATGCCAGCTGATCCAGCACCTCAAGCGCAGGGTTGCTGAACTGAAGGAGGAGTTGGCTGAACTGCATTGTAGTAGATAATTAGTGGACCTGGCCCAGGTCGTCTTTAGAGATATAGTGTGCACCCCGAAGGTGATGCGAGATGAGATTCCAGACCAGACAGGTAAAAAGAGGTGATTCACAGTCACAAGGCATAAGGTAAAGGGTGCACACTGTCCGGGGGCATCAACCCCAGAATTAGAAGTGTCAAACCATCTTCAGGTCCTTGTGGAGCTGGATGGGGTGTCTGATGATTCTGAGGTGGTAGACCGGCATGACAAGCTCCAATAGGCCACCTCAAAACCAGTTCCTAGAATGAGAGAGTTAATGATCGTTGAGGACTTGATCATTAGGGGGAATTGAAAAGTGGGTCTGCTTAAGAGACGGAGAGTCTCACATGGTGTGTCGCCTTCCGGGTGCACAGGTGAGAGACCTCCCTGGAAAAGTGGATTGACTCTTGGCCAGGGTGTGGGTAGATCCTTGTCCATGTTGGAACAAATGACATACATAAGGATAATCTTTCAGTTCTGCCATCCAAATTCAAACAATTAGATACCAGGCTGATGAGCAGAACTGACAAGGTAGTCTTCTCCAAAGTTCTGCCTGTGCCACGCGCCAGTCCAGGTAAGACTGAGGAGATAAGAAGCCTTAACGCGTGGCTAACATCTCAATGCAGGGTAGAAAGGTATAGATTTATGTGGCATTGGGACTCCTTTTGGAACAGGTGGGACCTTTTCCGCTGTGACTGGTTACATCTGAACTGGTGGGGCACCAATGTATTGGAAAGACGTATGTGTAGGCTAGCCGAGGATTGTTTAAACTACGAAATGGGGGGGTGTTTGCTTATGTTTAGGACAAGCCAGGTTTAGATCTATACAGTGCATCTGGAAAGTATTCACAGAGCTGACTATAATGACAACATGAAAAAACTTTACTTGAGATTTTTGCAAATGTATTAAAAATAAAAATAACTGAGAAAGCGCATGTACATAAGTATTCACAGCCTTTGCCATGAAGCTCCAAATTGAGCTCAGGTGCATCCTGTTTCCCCTGATCATCCTTGAGATGTTTCTGCAGCTTAATTGGAGTACATCTGTGGTAAATTCAGTTGATTGGACATGATTTGGAAAGGCTCACACCTGTCTATAGAAGGTCCCACAGTTGAGAGTTCATGTCAGAGCACAAACCAAGCATGAAGTCAAAGGAATTGTCTGTAGACCTCCGAGACAGGATTGTCTTGAGGCACAAATCTGGGGAAGGTTACAGAAAAATTTCTGCTGCTTTGAAGGTCCCAATGAGCACAGTGGCCTCTATCATCTGTAAGTGGAAGAAGTTAGAAACCACCAGGACTCTTCCTAGAGCTGGCCGACCATCTAAACTGAGCGATCAGGGGAGAAGGGCCTTAGTCAGGGAGGTGACCAAGAACCCGATGGTCACTCTGTCATAGCTCCAGAGGTCCTCTGTGGAGAGAAGAGAACCTTTCAGAAGGACAACCATCTCTGCAGCAATCCACCAATCAGGCCTGTATGGTAGAGTGGCCAGACAGAAGCCACTCCTTAGTGAAATGCACATGGCAGCCCGCCTGGAGATTCCCAAAAGGCACCTGAAGGACTCTCAGACCATGAGAACCAAAATTCTCTGGTCTGATGAGACAAAGATTGAACTCTTTGGTGTGAATGCCATGCATCACGTTTGGAGGAAACCAGGCACCGCTCATCACCAGGCCAATACCATCCCTACAGTGAAGCATTGTGGTGGCAGCATCATGCTGTGGGGATGTTTTTCAGCGGAGGAACTGGGAGACTAGTCAGGATAAAGGGAAAGATGACTGCAGCAACGTACAGAGACATCCTGGATGAAAACCTGCTCCAGAGCGCTCTTGACCTCAGACTGGGTCGACAGTTCATCTTTCAGCAGGACAACGACCCTAAGCACACAGCCAAGATATCAAAGGAGTGGCTTCAGGACAACTCTGTGAATGTCCTTGAGTGGCCCAGACTTGAATCTAATTGAACATCTCTGGAGAGATCTTAAAATGGCTGTGCACCGATGCTTCCCATCCAACCTGATGGAGCTTGAGAGGAGCTGCAAAGAGGAATGGGCGAAACTGGCCAAGGATAGGTGTGCCAAGCTTGTGGCATCATATTCAAAATGACTTGAGGCTGGAATTGCTGCCAAAGGTGCATCGACAAAGTATTGAGCAAAGGCTGTGAATACTTATGGACATGTGATGTCTCAGTTTTTTTATTTTTAATAAATTTGCAAAACCCTCAAGGAAACTTTTTTCACTTTGTCATTATGGGGTGTTGTGTGTAGAATTCTGAGGAAAAAAATGAATTTAATCCATTTTGGAATAAGGCTGTAACTTAACAAAATGTGGAAAAAGTGATGCGCTGTGAATACTTTCTGGATGAACTGTACCTAGAGGAAAAAAACAACAGTTTTGAAATTTAAAATGCATAGTAATGTAAATTCTAACCAAACGTTTAAAAACAGTGTTTTAATGCTAGAAGTATCAAAAAAATAAGGTGAGCTGGGGCTGTATGTAGCAGAGCATAATTGTGATACTATAGCAATAATGGAAACCTGGCTGAATAACAAAGATGGGGAATGAGTGTAACATAGAGGGATACACAATTTTAGGAAATATAGAGAGAACAGTTGGTGAGTTTGCTGTTTATGTCAAACAGAATTTAAGTCTAAGTCCTCTTGAGCTCCATCTTAGTGAGGACATGTGGCTTTGCCTGGAAAGCATTTGGGAAAGGGGTCTTATTTTAGCAGTGTGTTATAGACCACCCAATGCAGACAGTAATTTCAATGCACATCTTCCTAGTAATATCAAAAAGGCAACTTTACAGGAGCATATTATATTCATGGGGGACTTTAACTATCTGAACTTTAACTGGGATAACCTTCCAGATGGAGGAGCACAAGAGCAGGAGTTTTTAGAAGTAATCCGTGACCGTTTTTTGACACAGCATGTTAAAGCACCAACCCGGGGTGAAGCCTGTCTGGATTTAGTATTTTGTAATAATCAGGATAGAATTGAGGGTGTAGAGGTGATTGAACCACTACGGTCAAGTGACCATAATATAATACACTGCTCAGTATTTTGTAACACTGTGAATGCAAAAACACAATTTGTTAAGCTTAACTTTGGTAGGCAAATGCTGCAAAGTCTAAGGAGGATAGACTGGGATAAGCTTTTAAGTGTGGAGACAGTCAAGGAGCAGTAGAACAGGATTCAAAATGTTTTGCATGTAATGCAGGACAAGTAAATACCTAAATTTGGAAATAGTAGGAAGTTAAAAAAACAAAAAAAAAATCATCTATAGTAGATTAATAAAGAGCTGGAGAAGCTGCAAAGAAAAAAAACCAGTTAAATAAGGCATATAAGACTAATGACTGCAAAGTGAATCGTAGGGCGTATGAGAACATGAGGGAAACCATTAAGAAGGATATCAGGGAGGCTAAAAGACAGTTGGAGAGGAATATAGCAGATAAGGTGAAAGACAACACTACGAGATTCTTTCAGTATTCTAGTAGTAAAAGAGTAGTCGAGGAGGAGGTAAAGTGCATCAGAAATAGTAAAGGGGGATTAAAAGATACAGACAATGAAATAGCGGATGCTCTAAACTTACATTTTTCTGAGGTGTTTACAAGTGAGCAAGTGGATAACCTGCCAGAGGTAAACACGACTACTAAGGAGGTACTGAAGGATTAGGAAATTGTAGAGGGAGAAGTGCTGCTCAGATTAAATAAACTGAAATCAAACAAATCACCAGGACCAGATAATATTTACTCTCGAGTTATTATGGAGGCTAGCGACTACAGATATAAACCCTTGACACAGTGCAAGGACTGGAAAATGGCAAATATCATCCCATTATATTAAAAGGGTGACTGGGCAGATGCAGGCAATTATTAAGGCTACGATTGAGTAACACCTGGTAAGGACAGGAGTTTAACTGAACGGTCAGCATGGGCTCAGAAGAGGGAGGTCGTGTTTTACTAACATGCTGGAATTCTATGAGGAGGCAACAAAAGGATACGAGAGTTGAGCTTATGAAATAATTTATCTTGACTTTCAGAAAGCATTTGATAAGGTGCCACATGAGAGGTTGGGCATCAAACTAAAAGAAGTGGGAGTTCAGGGTGATGTTTTTAGATGGGCGCGTAATTGGCGCAGACACATCAGAATTGGCCGACGTTAAGAGTGGCAACCAGCAGGGGTCAGTATTGGGGCCGCTGCTATTTTTAATATATATAAATGATTTAGATAGGAATATAAGTAACAAGCTGGTTAAGTTTGCAGATGATACCAAGAGAGGTGGATCAGCAGATAATTTGGAATCCGTTATATCATTACAGAAGGACTTGGATAGCATACAGGCTTGGGCAGATTTGTGGCAGATGACATTTAATGTCAGTAAATGTAAAGTATTACACATAGGAAGTAAAAATATTAGGTTTGAATACACAATGGGCGGTCAGAAAATCGAGAGTACACCTTATGAGAAGGATTTAAGAGTCATAGTGGACATAGTGTTCAGAAGCCATGAGTTACACTCAATCCTTTTCCATGTGTTAATTAATTCATTCTGTTATGGCTGTACTTGTATATGTTCTTCTAATAGATTGTTAGAACATTAGAACAATCTAGACGAGAACAGGCCATTCAGCCCAACAACAGTCCTATCCACTTGCTTCCTCCAAGAAAACATCAAGTCGAGTTTTGAAAGTCCCTAACGTCTTACTGTCTACCACACTACTTGGTCACTTATTCCAAGTGTCTATCGTTCTTTGTGTAAAGAAAAGCTTCCTAATGTTTGTGCGAAATTTACCCTTAACAAGTTTCCAACTGTGTCCCCGTGTTCTTGATGAACTCATTTTAAAATACAAGTCTCGATCCACTGGACTAATTCCCTTCATAATTTTAAACACTTCAATCATGTCACCTCTTAATCTTTTTTTGCTTAAGTTAGAGTTTTATATTAACTACAAATTTCACAGTTCTTGGCCTGGCATGACTAATAAGTGCTTCAGCCTGCTACAGTTTAGCTATTTAATTATAGACCTTATTGCAGTTTGTCTCTTATAGACCGGATTAGATTATCAAAACTTTTTTGGTCCACCTAACCAACTTTGGTCCCAATTAGTTTGAATGATCAACATTCTACTGTATTTACTTTCAAAACAAAAGCCCAACATGTGTGTATATAATGAGCCCATCCCCACTCTTTTCTTTCACCCCACCATACAGCAGTCCCCACAAACATTTCGTAGTAAAATAGCTATGACTGATCTGTCCAAGCACATCATTCACTGTAATAACCTGAAAGTGTTGGAAGGTTACTTGGTGCACCTACCATCCACCGATAAGCCACAACACCACCTGCCTGATGATGTGCAGTTCTCCCTCGTGCTGCCAGAACAGCGCTGATCCATCAAGGTGTCGACTCCACAAGTCCTCTAGAGGTGTCCTGTCGTATCTCACACCAAGATATTAATAGCAGATCCTTTCATTCCTGTGTGTTGTGAGGTGGGGCCTCCATAGATCGGATCTCGCAGATGCTTGATCAGATTGAGAGCTGGAGAATTCCGAGGCCATGTCAACACCATAAGCTCTTTGTCATGCTCCACAAACCGTTCCTGAAGAATTTTTGCAGTGCAGCAGAGCACGTTATCCTGCTGATAGAGGCAACTAGCATTTCTGTGAAGGGGTTCATGTGCTCTGCAATAATCTTCAGGAAGGTGATGCGTGTCAAACTAACATCCACATGAATGGCAGGGCCCAGGGTTTCCCATCAGACCATTGACTAGAGCAGTGGTCTCCAACTTGTGGAGAGCGGCAGTGGCTGCAGGATTTCTTTCTAACCCTTTTATTAATTGGTGGCCAGTTTTTGCTGCTAATGAACTCCTTTTTCTTTCATTTGAATTGACTTGTTTTTTTTTTTTTAAGATTTTTTCCCATGAATTTCTTTATCGTTCCTTTGAATTGCTTCATTTCTTTCCTTAAATGGCTTCCAACCAGAAATTAAATTTGAAGTGAGGCAGCTAACAGAAGACCAAATACTGTACAAGTCCAATCAGTTGCTTAATTAGGCTCTGATTCTTGTTGTTAATTAAACCCGCTCTTTAATTCCATGGTGTGTTGCTTCTCTCATTGTGCAATAGCAGACATTTCTGAAATTGTTGATTTTTTTTCTCTTTTCTAAGGGCACTGTTCAAATGCTTCGTAGATGTGAGCGGATCAACATTCATGAGGTTTTTCTTTATTTTCAGATATTTTATGAAAGACTCAGTTTGCTGGTCCTGTTTTGGCTCATTTTCTGTCTCGTTAGTGTTTGGCTGCTAATTAAGGAAAAAGAAACGATTCAGGGGTCTGAGTCAAGCACATATCAAATAGTTAATTCAAAAGAAGTTAAATTATCAGCGGGTCGCTAATTAAGGGTCAGAATGAAAACCTGCGGCCCTCCAGGACTGGTGTTGTGGACCCCTGGACTAGATTATCGCACTACGTCTTGCGTCTTACCTTCTTTCCAAAGTACATTCTGCTGCCATCTCTTCTACAGGGAAACGATGCACATGTGCACAGCCATCCTCATGATCTAAAAGAGAATTTAATTCATCAGAGCAGACGGTGGACCTCCATTGTTCCATGGTCCAGTTCGGTCTATTGTAAGCACTTTCAGTGGTGGAAAGGGTTAACCCTTTATTTGATTATCATTATTTCTTTCAATCAGGTTCGTATTTGGAGGATGTGTTGTGTTCAAGTTACATTCCGTGTTTGTCAACCGTTGTAAAGATAACAGGTTTCATTCATCAAAGTGTTCATTACTCAAATCTCTACTTGTGAATCTAAGATGTTTAACAGGCATTCCCGGTATTAACTTGTGGAATCGCCTGCGAATATTTAGCGACAGCGTCTCTATGAAGTTGTGGATTTGCCTACGAGTATTTAGCAGCAGCGTCTCTATTAAGTTGTGGAATTGCCTGCGAGTACTTGGCGACAGCATGTCTATTAACTTGTGGATTTTTCTGCGAGTATTTAGCGGCAGCGGCTCTATGAACTTGTGGATTTGCCTGCGAGTATTTGGCGGCAGCATCACGAAGTTGTTTCCGTCTAGCTGCATCAGAAAATGTACCACGACGTCTGACACGCCTCCTTTTTACTGTTTTCTCACAGCTTGGATTGCTGCTGACGGACGGCCTTATATGGGCAGGCAGTCAATTATGTGGGAGGTGTGGGGAGGGGCGATGCAATATAGGCAGGCAGCCAACTACGTGGGAGGCGTGGTGATGGGGGACGCAACTCCGCCTCACACGGCGACCGAGCTGCAGGCTATGGACTTATACTGTATATGTACGTAAGTAGGATTCAGTTATGACCGTTACGCATAGAATTTCGAAATTAAACCTGTTTAACTTTCGTAAGTAACCTGTAAGGAATGAGCCTGCCAAAATTCAGCCTTCTACCTACACGGGAAGTTGGAGAATTAGTGATGAGTGAGTCAGTCAGTGAGGGCTTTGCCTTTTATTAGTATAGATTTGTGCTACAGTAGGTTTTCTTTGGGATTGGACCAGACGGGCTAGCATTTGTGACTGAGTCACCGGTTCACTACTCGTCCTACCTTGGACCAAATTTGGCAGGTATTAACCGCTGCATACAAGAAAAACCTCACACGACCTGCCATTTTGGAGATGCTCTGACCCAGTCGTCTAGCCATCACCATTTGTTCCTTGTCAGAGTCACTCAGATCCTAACACTCGACCGTTTTTTCTGCTTCCAACAAATCACCTTCAAGAACAGTCTGTTCACTTGCTGCCTAATGTATCCCACCCCTTTGACAGGTGCCATTGTAACGAGATAATGAATGTTATTGACTTGACCTTTAAGTAGTTTTAATGTTGTGGCTGATCAATGTATAATAGACACGTGCTTCAAGTATGGAGGCAAGTCCAGTTTTTAAAATGTCTCTTCTGTTCAAGCAGCATTTTGGAGATCTGAAACAGTGCTGCAATTTGACCAATTCTGAAGTCCCATAGGCAAACCCTGCAACTCTGTCAGTAGACGTTGATGGCCATCCTGTCTGTTTGCATGTTTTTCCTTTTAATTCTAAACTGTCTTTGTTTTCAGTGTTCATTCCTCCTTGTAAGAAGCACACCTCCCATTTTGAAAAGAAGACAAAGCTTAGCAGCCCATACAAGTAGCCTCTGGTATAGATCATCCACATTCCTTCTTAAAGTGATACATGCCTAATTAAAGACAAATATGAGAAATGTTCCAATGAGATACGGTGGCAGGAACAGATAAAACATAGAATCCATTTCATTGTAGATTGTTGTTCGACATTTTTGGTGAAGGAAATCGGATGGTTCAGTGTAAGATAGTTATTTTCATTATGGTACTGGATACATTATGGCAATGTGTATTAGAACTTCACTTTACTCTGAATACAGGACAATGGTGACCTAAAGTTAAAAAAAAAAAAATTGCCTCCATATCTTAAGCTTTTCTTGAAGAATTTCTATCAGGCACCAGTGTTTATTTAATTCCTATGTGCTTTTTATGATGTATTTAACACTAGAATTACCAGAGCCTACGAAAAAACTCGTAATTCCGTCCCACCTTAAACTGCTTCTTAAATCCCTTCACACCTCTCCGCCAGCGTCCTTTGTCTTCTAAATGTGCTGATAAAGAGAAGCTCGGAGCAGCCGGCTATTCCATCCCCCCACCAATTTAGAACGTGCACGAACTTCTCTCAGCTCAGGCCTTGATTGAGTATCTGGGAGTGAAGTGGAGTTTTAGAGTGGAAATAATAGATCGTTGTTTGGAACACACGCATTTCATGTCTGTTCCGTTTCTACAGTAATCTGTGTCAACACATTGTTAAAACAGAAACGTTTTTTATATTCTAGTAGTAGATGACAAAATGTAGGCATAAACTATATAGTGTATGAAGCCTGAAGTCCAAATAGCAAAGAAACATTTTCACAAGAATAACACAATTGCGCTTTTATTCAAAATATAACTGCAGAAACAAAAAGCCACCTAAACATGCAACATTGACACCACTTTATTGTAACTGCCTCTGTGGTTCAATAGACTCAGCCCCGCTTGGAATCAAAGGTCACGAGTTCGATCCTGCCCCTCCGTTTTGAGAAGTAAACTGCTCTTAGTCTTACTGTTTTAGAATAAAAGCATACATTTGATTTCAGTCTGTAACAGCCGGTGCAATTTATGATCCTTGTAAAGGTTAGCTTTTTTTTTTATTCACTTTTCATTCTCTCAGTCGCTTCAGAATCAATCCATACAACCCCATCTGACACGGCTGTTTTCACTAAAGGCGCTATAGCTCTGCAGTGTACCACGATGCATACTAACGCCCCAGGTTCTGACACACAAGCGCTGGCGAAGCTGCCTTCTTGTATCTCACCGTCACTTGCTTTTCTTTTTATTCAGTTTTATTGAGTGTTCCTGCCAGTCCCCGCATGTTGCTGTATGCTTTTCTTTTGTACTCCAGGACATGCAGAGGAAAGAATGGTAAAGACCAGTAACCGGCGCTATATGCAATCATCAGACACTCCCCATCTGCCCGTGTCGTTCAAACACAGGAACATATATTGGTGTAAAAGTATAACAAAAGTGCACTTTTATTCAAGTGCACTTTTTCCATCGCCTTTTCCTGTAAGAAGCAATGTCTCTCTATGCTGTGGTTTCTATTACACACCTGAAAGAAAGAGACAATACATGTGAAAATATCCAGCATACAGCAACATGCGGGACTGGCAGGAACACTCAATAAAACTGAATAAAAAGAAAATCAAGTGACGGTGAGATAAGAAGAAGAAGGCAGCTTCGCCAGCGTCTGTGTGTCAGAACCGGTGGGGGCGTTAGTATGCATCGTGGTACAACGCAGAGCTATAGCGCGTCTGTATTCTGTTTCTTTTGTACTCCAGGGCACGCAGAGGAGAGAATAGTAAAGAGCAGTAAGTTCGGCGCTATATGCAATCATCAGACACTCCCCATCTGCCCGTTGTTTTGTTATACTTTTCAATACTTTTATACTGCTCAAGCGGGCATGCTCAAAAATACACGTAATGCCACGAAAAGTGCACGCAGACACTTCATTTCGCAAACAAAACAAGTGCACTTTTATTCAAAACTACCTGTATAACCGAAGAAAAAGAAAGCAAGTTACAGTAGGCGATTGATACGACATCTTGCATGGTGCAATGCTAAGAAGTGCAGATTTTCATTCCGTGCTATATAAAATCATCACATTCAAATATTAACAGTTCCCACACACCCAAGGACCGTCCTTCCTACATTTACGACATGTGTACTTGTTGCCGTGTACACACCTCTCTGTGCTATGGTTTCTATTACACTGAATGAGCACCTGACACTGTACTTTCTTCCCTGGGGAAGGTCCGCATCAGAGAATTTCCAGTTCCTGCATAAATTCACACCTGATCTGACGCTGTTCGTTTTCAAATAATATTGCATTAGTGCGATTATATTTTCACATATATTGTCTCTTTCTTTCAGGTGTGTAATAGAAACCACAGCATAGAGAGACATTGCTTCTTACAGGAAAAGGCGATGGAAAAAGTGCACTTTTGTTATACTTTTACACCAATATATGTTCCTGTGTTTGAGCGACACGGGCAGATGGGGAGTGTCTGATGATTGCATATAGCGCCGAAGTTACTGGTCTTTACCATTCTTTCCTCTGCATGTCCTGGAGTACAAAAGAAACAGCATACAGCAACATGCGGGACTGGCAGGAACACTCAATAAAACTGAATAAAAGAAAAGCAAGTGACGGTGAGATACAAAGAAGGCAGCTTCGCCAGCGATTGTGTGTCAGAACCCGGGGGGGTGGTGTTTGGCGTTAGTATGCATCGTGGTACACTGCAGAGCTATAGCGCGTTTAGTGAAAACAGCCGTGTCAGATGGGGTTGTATGGATTGATTCTGAACGCGACTGAGAGAATGAAAAGTGAATAAAAAAAAAAGCTAACCTTTACAAGGATCATAAATTGCACCGGCTGTTACAGACTGAAATCAAATGTATGCTTTTATTCTAAAACAGTAAGACTAAGAGCAGTTTACTTCTCAAAACGGAGGGGCGCAGGATCGAACTCGTGACCTTTTGATTCCCAAGCGGGGGCTGAGTCTATTGAACCACAGAGGCAGTTACAATAAACTGGTGTCAATGTCGCATGTTAAGGCGGCTTTTTGTTTCTGCAGTTATATTTTTGAATAAAAGCGCAATTGTGTTATTCTTGTGAAAATGTTTCTTTGCTATTTGGACTTCAGGCTTCATACATTATATAGTTTATGCCTACATTTTGTCATCTACTACTAGAATATAAAAAAACGTTTCTGTTTTAACAATGTGTTGACACAGATTACTGTAGAAACGGAACAGACATGAAATGCGTGTGTTCCAAACAACGATCTATTATTTCCACTCTAAAACTCCACTTCACTACCAGATACTCAATCAAGGCCTGAGCTGAGAGAAGTTCGTGCACGTTCTAAATTGGTGGGGGGATGGAATAGCCGGCTGCTCCAGCTTCTCTTTATCAGCACATTTAGAAGACAAAGGACGCTGGCGGAGAGGTGTGAAGGGATTTAAGAAGCAGTTTAAGGTGGGACGGAATTACGAGTTTTTTCGTAGGCTCTGGTAATTCTAGTGTTAAACAGTTACACCAATCAGTTTGTCAAGGTTGGTCTCCCTTTACTCCTGCCTAGAGTGTAGAGAGATGTGAGGCTGGAGCATTGTTGTTTTAATGGTTTCTCTGATTGCTTTCTGTGCTCTTCATGTGTGTTTATGTTCTCCCTTTCCTCTTTTGACACACTACACTCTCCCTCCATGCTTTTTTGTTCCTACTGTTGCCCTTTGCCAGGATGTAGGGCAGATTGAACAGTGGAGCACATACCCCACAGCCTGTTTTCTTTTCTTATCAGGTGAAAACCAATTTGCTTCCAAGTGTTAGCTTGCTTGAGTCTTGTTGGAGGGTTGCTATTGATTAAGAAATGTGAGCAGCACCATTTACATCCCACTTGTAGAAAGTCAAACTTTCAAGGTGGGTTACGTTTCACTTGTCACTGTTCTTTTGCTTGGCTGCACTTTTGGTGAAGCACTAAATTGTGCATTTCAGTTAAATACAGTAATGGGGTGTCTACGGCAGGGGGCACATGCACCCTTGAGTTAGTAATGGATGCAATTTGTAATGAACCTCTTCCAACAATATATATATATATATATATATATATATATATATATATATATATATATATATATAAAGAATCAATAACACTAAAGGAAAATTCTTCCAGCTTCTGTTTAATAGGCTTAGTACTCACAAGAATATAATGCTTGAAGAAGAGCTGCTTGGCCTAAGCATGATACAGCTGGTGTTTCCTGCAGTCGGTGCTTGTCCAGGCCCGGGCAGGAGCAAAGTCTACCATCTGTCTATTGGTAAGCTCTGCTGTTCTGGGTAATGTCTAAGCTTTTATACATTTCCTACAGTTCAAGAGTCTGAAACACGATCTTGCCAGCTCATACATTCTGGTTTGTTGGTTAATCACTCACAAGAAATAGAACACACACTTTAAAGCACTCACTGAACGTTCAGGTTACTGCATGCTCCTTCTTTCCCTGAATATCTGAAAAGTATCGAGCTGCAGTCAGGACAGTTTTAGGCCTCCAACAGATATGAGCACTTCAGATTCTGATGCCCAGAACCTTTTTGTATTCATGTGAGAAGCACAACATTTATTTTTATCTCTTGTGTAACTGTGCAATTAAATAATTTACTAATTGGATTCAACAGCAACCACATTTATTTATATAGCACATTTTCATACAAAAAAATGTAGCTCAAAGTGCTTTACAAAATGAAGAATAGAAAAATTAAAGACACAGTAAGAAAATAAAATAAGTCAACATTAATTAACATAGAATAAGTAAGGTCCGATGGCCAGGGTGGACAGAAAAGACAAAAAAAAAACTCCAGACGGCTGGAGAAAAAAAAATAAAATCTACAGGGATTCCAGACCATTAGACTGCCCTGTCCCCTCTGGGCAATCTACCTAACATAAGTGAAACAGTCCTCTTTGTAGTTAGGGTTCTCACGGAAGGACTCGATGGTGATGGTCACGTAGACTTCTGGCTTTCAGTCCATCAATGTTGTAGCATCATGATGCTTTGAGTAGGTGGTGGTGGCGCCGGCCGCCACCACAAAGAAACCGGAAAAAGAAACAGAAAAGAGAGTAGGGGTTAGATGGACACTTTTTGTTCAATGGACACTTTTAAGGTTGTGTTGCTTTACCTAGAAACTTGGTTCCTGTTGTTTTTTTTTTTTTCCACACAAACAGGTACCATGTGACGTGTGAGTCCCTGTCTTGCACCCCAAAACACAAAGCTGAGTCTCAGTACTTTAGCAAAACCAGCTTTATTAAGCTTGGAACATGAACAGCCCAGTTATTTATTGTGGCATGATCTACCACTCTCCTATACACAGCCACAGCCACAGCAATCAGTCAGGGTCATGGCCAGGTAATAGTATTCCCTGCATTTGTAACGTTCATTATATCACCCATCGACAATAGCGTGACCACGATTGGCCCGGATTTGCTTCTGTGACGAGCTGCTCCAGCGCTGTGAGCCTGCAGTTGCCCTGACAAATGTGGTGATCATGCTTTCTGGACACTTTTTTTGGCGTGTCGTCCCGTTGGGAGAAGTCCCAAAGAGTTTAGAAACCTCACATGCCTAACCATCTTTGTCTACACCAGGCTCAGTCGAACAGAAGAGAACGTCAGCATTGGTAAGTGGACGGTGGCAAACATCAAAAGCCTGCAAACTAATAGACCACCGAGTAAGCCGAGCATTCGTATCCTTCTGTTTGTACAGCCACTTAAGTGGGGCATGGTAAGTCTCTTGGGTAAACTTTCATCCCCAGAGATAGTA
Source organism: Polypterus senegalus (assembly GCF_016835505.1). Lineage (NCBI taxonomy): Eukaryota > Metazoa > Chordata > Cladistia > Polypteriformes > Polypteridae > Polypterus > Polypterus senegalus. The sequence continues at coordinate 161,667,563 of NC_053161.1, forward strand.
ACGGAGGGCCTCCACCGCCCACTAATCGCCAAGCACCCCTTTTCACTAGTCCAATAATCCTCTGCATGGAATGTTCTTCCCCCTCAAATCATTGTTGGAGCACTGCTCCTAAACCAAAAGCGCTAGCATCTGTTTGCCGAATATATTCCTGTGAAAAGTCTGGATTGCGCAGAACCAGGAACAATGATAAAGTGCGTTTTAGGTCTGAGAAAACTGCTCGTACAGGCGTCGGTCCAGGCAACGCTACAATTTTTTTTTTTTTGCCCTTTATCAAGTCCGTGAGGGGAGGTGACCTGATGTGCAAAATTGGGAATGAACTGCCTGTAATATCCCGCGAGTCCGAGGAAGGCACGAACCTGCCTTTGTGTTTCGGAATGGGAATATGCTAGCACCTCCCCCTCATTGTCCATTTGAGGCTTGAGCAAACCATTCCCCATGGAATATCCCTGGTAATGTTTTTACGACATACCCAGCCTGCACTTCTTAGTGTTAGCCGTCAACCCCGCAAGCCACAAACTTTCAAGCACCGCCCAAAGGCAGACGAGATGAGATTCCCAGTCATTACTGAAAATGACCACATCATCAGGATAGGCACCCGTAGGGATGCAGGATCTGGTCCATCATTTGCTGAAAGGTCAACAGTGCACCATGGAGACGAAAAGGGAGCACTGTAAATTCAAACAACTCGTTCGGAGTGGCGAATGCGGTCTTCTTGCAAGTAGACTCCTCCAAGGGGACCAGCCAATAACCCTTTGTGAGGTCTAGGGTGCAGATATATGAAGCTTGCCCGAGCTTTTCCAACAGCTTCTCCACATGTGGCACTGGGTAGGCATCAGACTTGGAAATCTTATTCAAATGCCTAAAATCAATACAGAACCAAACCGAAGCATCCGGCTTTGAGACAAGTACAATTGGGCTTTGCCATTCACTTTTGCTCAGCTGAATAACGTCTAATTGGAGCATCAGGCAGACTTCCTCATGTATCGCTTTCCTTGTTGCCTCCTGCTCATGCTGCTGATGTTCTACCACAATAGAGGACAATCTGGTAATCTTCTCTTGCAGTGAAAACAACTCGGTCGACAAACCTCCCACCACAGGGGGTCTCATGAGTCCCCATCCATTCTTCCTGAGAAGTGTCCAACACCCCGCATGGTTGGTGGCCAAATAATAGTTTGAAACGTCTCCTCCCAAGGGATGGTTGCGGGGGATTCCCGGACAGCAAACAGAAAGAAAGGCACTGCCATATCCCAGCAGATTGAATAGTCATGGGCCAACCTCCAAATCATCTGTTTTAGGGTTTAATTAAACTGTTAAGTCAGACCATTCATCTGCAGATGATAAACCATTAATTCTGTAACTTTTGCATAGATGCTTCATGATGCGAGACATAAAAGGGCGTACCCTGATCAGTGAAAATTTCATGAGGGATACCAATGTGTGTGAACATAAAAGTACTTTTGCAGTAGTCCAGGCGTCCACCCACCATAGCACGGCTACATTTGGGTATCTCAATTAACATGAGCACATACTGAAAGCCACTTTTACTCCTGGGAAGCGGACTAGCAATTATCTAATCCTATCCTCTCAAAGGGGATGTCTAAAAAAAGGCATCAGTATAAGGGGTGCCCTGGCGAGTCTGTGAGCGGAAACTATTTGACAGTCAGGACAGGCCTTACAAAATTGCTGCACTTCCTGGCCCATATTCAACCAATAAAAGTGTTTCGAAATGCGTTCCTTCATCTTTTCCACACCAAAGTGACCCCTCAAACGTAACTGTGAGCAATTTATAAAACCTTCTCCCTATGCTCACTTGGTACTACCAACTGCTTGATACTTCCATTGCCCATACAATACAGAAAACCATCCTTAACACTAGAATTACCTGAGCCAATGAAAAAACGCGTAAATCTGGCCCACCTTAAATCCCTTCGCACCTCTCCATCAGCATCTTTTGTCTTCTAAATGTGTTAAGCCCAAGCAGCCTGCTACACCATCCCAACCGCCTGATAAACGAGCAAGAAGTTCTTCCAGTTCCTGCTTTAACTGGGAGTGAGCTACCCAGAATTGTAAGGGGAAATAATTTGATGTGTGTTTTGTGTCTACAACGATCTTTTTGTCAACACATCGTTTTAAACAGAAACGTTTTTTGTGTTTTAGTAATAAATAACAAAATGTAGACATGTATAATGTGTGAAGTCTGATGGCCAAATATCAAATCAACACTTTCACAGAAGGTCCAAGTACAACACTACAGCTTCTGTGGTGCAGCAGTAAGATCTGCTGACTTATAATCCAGAGGTCGTGAGTTCAAAACCAGCTCCCCGGCAAACTTATCGTTTTGAGTAGTGAGCTGCTCTTAATGTTAATATTATACAAGAAAAACGTACATTTGATTTGTGTCTGGAACAGCTGGTGTAAATTTATAGCACTTGTAAAAGTTAGCTTTTTTTTTTCTTTTGACTTTTATTTTCTCGATCACAATACAACACCCAAGATCCCACACCCCTGATCTGACGCGGTTACTTTTTATCTGAAACTGGGAATAACTATAGATGCGATTGGTGTTTTGAAACAATGGAACTGGAAATTCTCTAATCTGGAGGGATAAAAGCTGATGCACAAACACTAGTGAATCTGCCGCCTTCGTAGCTCACCATTATTTGATTTTTTTTTTTTTATTCAGTTTTATTGAGTGTTCCTGCTCACACTGAATTAGTATGCACCTTATGGTCCATGATGTCAAAGCCGCACTGACAAAAAAAACAGACATAGGTATATATGATATTTGGAATTATTCATTTTATGGCCTGTATAGCACATTTCGGAAAACATTGTGACACTGATGCAACATTATTGATATTATTCATATTCATTCGCACGCCTTCTTGCGCTTGTAATCAGTGACCGCGTTTTTTTTATAAATCTTGCCAGTGTCCACTTTTGGGTTCATTGGGGTGTTTCTTTTGTACTCCAGGACATGCAGAGGAAAGAATAGTACAGAGAGGTCAGTTCCGCACTATAGGCAATCCTCAGATTCAAAAGTTAACAGTTCACATTTACGACATGTGCACCTGTTGCAATGCACACACTTCTCTCTGTGCTGTGGTTACTATTACACTGAAGGGGCCGGGTGGGAGTGACGGTCTTGGAACAGAAGCTTGTCGATGTTGAATCCTCTTTTGCTTTATCCATCGCCTTTTAAGAAGTGACGATGAAGCAACTCTGCAAGGTGAGCCATGAACACTCTTCTTTTCTCAGTGGACCCCGTACATGCCTTGCACAGCACATGTGCATTGATTACCGCCAAGTCAAGCTTGTTATAGCACAAGCAACCGCCAACCTGCTTGCTCCGGCCGCACTGAATAAGCTCCTGCCTTCTGGTGCACGATGTCAATGCAGCACCGGGCAAAAAAGAAAGAGACAAATATATGTGACATTTTAATGAAATCATTTTATGATCTGAATAGTACTAATCAAAAAACATCACACTAATGCAATATTATTTGAAAACGATCAATGTCAGATCAGCTGTAACTGTATGGTATTTCTAAAAGTTGACTTTTTTCAATTTTATTCTCTCACGTTCACACTCTCCCTACATTTTGTTATTTATTACTAAAACATGAAAAAATTTCTGTTTTAGCGATGTGTTTACATAGATTGTTGTGGACATAACACAAATCAAATTATTTCCTGTTATAGTTCTGGGTAGTGCACTCCCAGATAATCAAGGCAGGAACTGGGACAACGGGGTGGGGGAATAGTATAGCAGGCTACTTGGGCTTATCGACACATTTAGAAGCCAAAAGTCGCTGAGGGAGAGGTGCAAAGGGATTTAAGGTGGGCGGATTTACGAGTTTTTTTTTTTCGTTGGCTCAGGTAATTTTAGTGTTAAGTAGAAATTGTGGTGTTTTAAAATTCAGGTCCTCTCTCTCTCTCTCTCTCCAGATAATTGGTCATTTGCGATGTGGGCTTGTCTGAATGCAAAATCCAAATTGTTGTAGTGAGCAAACTCCACCTGGATTGCCATCTCTGCGTCCTCTGTGTCCGATGCAGAATCACACTCACCCACCATTGCGGTTTCATTTTCGTGCGTATCCGTATTGAATGTCTGGTCTGGGGAAGCTGTTGGTGTGTGTGCCGGCTTGAAAAAGTTTGCAGGCTGTCCCGGGTGTTCACTTGAGGATTTGTCTCCCACCTCACTGGCTAACTCTGGTTCAATTTCAAACCCGGTTCCTTGACTGACATTGTCTGCGGTGAGCCCCTCTTTATCCTCTATCTCTATCTAGCCACAGTTAGGCGCTCTGCAGGTGGCCAAAACCCATGAGAAGAGGGCATTCCTTTTTCCTATTAGGAGTGGCCAGAGTGAAGTGTCTGAGATGGCAGTCCAAACCTTAAAGTTCTTCCCTTTAAATTTCAGAGGGAGTAATATAGTCTCATATGTTTTAATATCCCCATGGACGCAGCGGATGTTAACTTTGTCCGTGGTCTTATAAGGGGTCTGCTCAATCAATCAATCATTTATTTATATAGCACATTTTCATACAAACAAAATGTAGCTCAAAGTGCTTTACAAAATGAAGAATAGAAAAATAGAAAACACAATAAAAAATAAACATAAGTCAACATTAATTAACATAGAATAAGTAAGGTCCGATGGCCAGGGTGGACAGAAAAAAAAAAAACTCCAAAAGCTGGAGAAAAAATAAAATCTGTAGGGGTTCCAGACCAAGAGACCGCCCAGTCCCCTCTGGGCAATCTACCTAACATAAGTCAAACAGTCCTCTTTGGATTTAGGGTTTTCATGGAAGGACCTGATGATGATGGTCACGTAGACTTCTGGCTTTCAGTCCATCAATGTTGGTGCATCATGATGCTTTGAGTAGGTGGTGGTGGCGCAGGCCGCCACCACAAAGAAACCGGAAAAAGAAACAGAAGAGAGAGTAGGGGTCAGTACGGATTTTGGAGCCACCATGAATAGTTATCATGATGAATTGAACATGCAGAGTATCCAGATTAAGATAAAGTGAAGTTAGGAGAAGGCCATGTTAAAGTAATGTGTTTTCAGCAGTGTTTTAAAGTGCTCCACTGTATCAGCCTGGCGAATTCCTATTGGCAGGCTATTCCAGATTTTAGGTGCATAACAGCAGAAGGCCGCCTCACCACTTCTTTTAAGTTTAGCTTAAGGTTACGATTTGGAATATAACGTGTCAGGCATTCCGATATATAAGATGGAGCGAGATTATTTAAGGCTTTATAAATCATAAGCAGAATTTTAAAGTCAATCCTGAATGACACAGGTAACCAGTGTAGTGACATCAAAACTGGAGAGATGTGCTCGGATTTTCTTTTCCTAGTTAGGATTCTAGCAGCTGTATTCTGCACTCGTTGCAAGTGATTTATGTCTTTCTTGGGTAGTCCTGAGAGGAGTGCGTTACAGTAATCTAGTCGACTGAAAACAAAAGCGTGAATTAATTTATCAGCATCTTTCAGTGATATAAGAGGTCTAACTTTAGCTATGTTTCTTAAGTGAAAAAATGCTGTCCTAGTGATCTGATTAATATGCGATTTAAAATTCAGATTACAGTCAAAAATTACCCCTAAGTTTTTTACTTCCATCTTAACTTTTATTCCTAGTGCATCAAGTTTATTTCTGATAACCTCATTGAATCCATTATTGCCAATTACTAAAATTTCAGTTTTCTCTTTATTTAGTTTGAGAAAGTTACTATTCATCCATTCAGAAATACCAGTAAGACATTGTGTTAGTATATCGAAAGAGTCGGAGTCATCAGGTGCTATTGATAAGTACAGCTGTGTGTCATCAGCATAGCTGTGGTAGCTCACGTTGTGCCCTGAGATAATCTGACCTAACGGAAGCATGTAGATTGAGAAGAGCAGCGGACCCAGGATAGAGCCTTGTGGAACACCATATAGAATATCATTTTGCTGGAGCAATTCGTGGCAGACTACGCAGAGGTTGCTACCAGAGTCCAAAAGTGCTTAGAATTCCCGTCTGGCCAACGTAATAGACCTTAAAATTGTCCTCCTCTAACTTCTTGGGGAAAGCTTGCGAGCCGCATACCTGTGCCAGACCGATATCCATTGTTTGCACAGGTGAAAGATGGCACTCCCGAGCCAGGTGTCCCAGCTGATCACAGCAAAAGCAGCTATTAGTCCATACTAATGGAGTTCACACTATGGAGTCTTCCACCTGTGGCCCTGGAGACCCTGAAGGTCTGTGCTGGCTGCATTGAAATCGGGGTCAAGCCTTGACAGTCCCATTGTTTCCAGGTGGTGTATGCACCCTCGAGAGTGTGGGTCAGATCCAGCAGCAAGTGGACATCGCTCCATAGCATTTCGTCATAAATGCTCTCATCTATCCCTCCCAGAACTGCATCAATAGTGAGTTTTTAGCGGGTACACTAAGCCCCGGATCTGTCCTCGTACAGGGCGATCCGGATCAATATGCCGCAGCTGACACTGGCAGCCCTTGACCACCTGGCTCACAGCTGTGCGGAGGAGGATCTGTTGCATCAGGTAGTCAAAATTATTGAGTGTTTTGGGAGGGAGATTCCGCATGGCTTGGCGGGCTTTTCCGGTTAAAAAAGGGCCCTAATAGCTGCCCAGGCTCCCCTGTTCCAGCACAAAATTCAAAGCAGAATAGGAAACCGTCGGGTCGTCTGAGGGAGCCATCTTCACAAGGATAACTCATGGCTGTTGGGGGCTTGGGGGGTTGCTGTATTTATTGGGGATCCATCGCTGCAAGGACCCCTCTTCTGGTACCATGTGACATGTGAATCCCTGTCTTGCACCCTAAAGCACAAGGCTGAATTTCAGTCCCTTAGCAAAACCAGCTTTATTCAGCTTGAAACGGGAACAGCACAGTTATTTATTGTAATGTGATCTGCCACTCTCCTATACACAGACACAGTCAGGCAGGGTCATGGCAAGGTTAGTGGCCAAGTAATACTGTTTCCTGCATTTATAACGTTCCTTGCATCGCCCGTCGACAGCAGGCGCTTATAGCTTGACCTCAATTGCTGCAGTTGCCCCAGCAACGGATAAGCTCTCTTCCACAGACTCTGTGATTGCACTTCGGGACGCTCTTCGCTGTGTTGTCCCATTTGGGGGGAGTCCCAAAAGAGTTTAGAAACCTCACTATTTATAATAATAATATATGCATCAGTACCCCGGCGAACTGGGATTGGCTCTTGGAAAGTGGGTGGAGTCAAAAGACATGCCACTGACAAGGGCTACCGCTTACGAGCCTCAATGTCTCAGGTTGCTGAAGCTTCAGGCTGTCTGTTCTGCAGCTGGATTCTGTTGGTATATCCTTCCTTGGCAGTGAACAGTTGTTTGTTGCTTATCATTTTGTCATTTTGCTAACCCTAGCGAATCTGCCCCCTCTGTCAATCCCCTTGTCTCGTGTGTAATGTGAGAGATGTGTGTCTTTTTCTGTCAGCCGTCTTACCTAAATGTGTCTGGTTTCTGTACATTTGAATTAAAGCAGAAATGAAATAAACTTAACAGATCACTGTGACATACTTTAAACTTTGGTTTCATGGTGGTGACCCAAAACTTCCAACAGTTTTTCTTCCATTCTCTTCTCAAGGCATTGGTCAGCCATCAACATTTTGTAAAAATCATTTTTTTCTTTGTCAATTAGGATTGCTGGAAAACCAAACTGCTAAGCAAAGGAAACTGAATCTGTCACCGACAAAATAGGAGTTATAGGGATTCTGGGGGTATTTTTTTTTTATTTGGTTTGATTTTTGTTTTGAAATACTTTGTTAATCCGTTAGAGGAAATTGTCATTTCACATGACTGTTTGGTATCATAGTTCAGGGTCAACCATTGTACTGTGTCCCTGGAGCAGTTTTAAGCTTCAGAGCCCATTGGACTAGGGTCTTTTCAAGCAGAATGTTGTAACATTAAATGTCAGATCATTTTTGATATTTCCTAATCATACACTTTTTGTATTTCTACAGATTTCATAAAGAGTGGCAGCTGCGTATCTTCATTGACTCAGACTTATCTACAGTGCAGACCACAACAGCCACCACATGATGAAAATATGAAGAAATCAACATGTGAATCAGAGAGTTTGAGATCAGCTTTTTTGGAGAGTAACTCTCTGCTTGGTGATACAATTGACATTCAATTACAGGCATTCAATGCAAATTCATCAACATCATATGTCTGTCAAGAGCAGAAAGAACAATTTAAAAGTGAATCGGAATGCAAGCAGAGTCAAAATAGACAGAAGCCGTATAGCTGTTCTGAATGTGGGAAACATTTCTCACTAAAGAGCAGCCTAAAGAAACACACGCGAATTCACACTGGAGAAAGGCCATATTCTTGTACCACATGTGACAAGCGATTCTCCACCAGTGGGAATCTTCAGATCCACACAAGAATCCACACTGGAGAAAAGCCATATTGCTGTTCAGACTGTGGCAAACAGTTCTATGATAGGAGCCATCTTCGGGCCCATATAAAAATTCACATTGGAGAGAAACAATATTGCTGTTCTGAATGTGGTAAACGATTCTTGCACAGCAACAGTTTTCGGACTCACATGAGAATTCACACAGGTGAGAAGCCATTTTGTTGTTCTGTATGCGGGAAAAGATTCTCGTCCAGCGAGCTTCTTAAGACCCATACAAGAATTCACACCGGTGAGAAGCCTTATTGTTGTTCTGAATGTGGGAAACGGTTTGCTGATAGAAGCAGTCTTCGGAGACACATGAAAATTCACACTGGAAAGAGGCCTCATTCCTGTTCTGAATGTGGCAAAGGATTCATTAACAGGAATCAACTTCGGAGCCACTCAAGAATTCATACTGGAGAGAAGCCATATTGTTGTTCTGAATGTGGCAAAGGATTTTCAGCAAGCAGCAGTCTGCAGAAACACATGAGCATTCACACTGGACAGAAACCATATCACTGTTCTGAATGTAACAAGCAATTCACCGACAGAAGTCGTCTTCAAATACATACAAGAATACACACTGGTGAGAAGCCATTTCATTGTTCTGAATGTGGGAAACAATTTTTTGCCAATTGCAATTTACAAGTACACTCAAAAATTCACATTGGAGAGAGGCCATATTGCTGTTCAGAATGTGGCAAGCGATTTTTGTACAAGAGGCATCTTCAGATCCACATAAGAACACACACAGGAGAGAAGCCATATTCCTGCTCTGAATGTGGTAAGCGGTTCTCCACCAACAGCAGTCTTCGTTGCCATTTTAGAATTCACACAGGAGAGAAGCCTTATTCTTGTTCTGAATGTGACAAGAGATTCTCTGATAAAAGTACTCTTCGAAGTCATTTAAGAATACACACAAGGGAACAGGAAAAAAAAGATAAAGAGATGGTACAAGTTGTTGCTTTTATGGCCTAATTACAACAACTAATTTTTAGAGTTCTGTCCAGACAGTCCCATTTTTGTCTCCAGACTAGAGGATCTTTTTCCTTGGGCTCTCGGATTCCTTTAAATGCTCTTCAGCAAACTCCCAGCTAGCTGTTATTAGGTACCTTATAGATGGAGGTCTGCTGAGGTGGTCGTCCTGACGGGTTCTGCCATCTTAATGCAGGACTTGTGAAGCTTTGACAGAGTAACCACTGGGTTCTTGGTCACCAACACAACCACATTACGCAGTTTATCCAGTTGGTCAGCTGTAGAAACAATTCTGGTGGTTCCAAACTTCTTCCATTTCCCAGTGATCGGGGTCACTGTGCTCCTAGAGTCACTCAAAACCTGAGAAATGGTGCTATCCCCTTACTCTGACCTGTGCGTCACCACAGTTTGATCATGCTGGTCTACAGAGAGGTCCTTCAACTTCATGGTTGGTTTTTGTGCTGCTATGTCGTGCAATCTGTGGGACCTTCTCTACACAGGTGTGTGTCTTTTCTGAACGACGTCCAGTCAATTGTTTGCCACAGGCGAACTCCTGTCAAGTTCTAGACGTGTCTCAAGGATGAGCACAATTTGAAGGGAAAGAGCTGAGACTCTGAGAGCTTATACAAGTGAGGAGTTTCACTTTTTGATTTTTAATAAATGTGCTAACATTTCTGAAAACCTGCTTCCGCTCTGTAATTATGGGTTATTGAGTGTAGATTGATGGGCAAAAGATGGGATATGAAAACATTTTAAAGTGAAATCTTCAATGCAATCAAGTGTGTAAAAAGTGAAGGGGGCTCCATACTTAATTGATCGTTCCACCATGTGTGTATAGATAGAATAGTTTATTTTTATTTAGCCCAAAGTCAAAGGAGGAGGGCTGTAATTGGGTTTTAACGTCCCCAACCTTAACTGTCTAAGAAGACAAGACAAAAAAAAAACCTTGTAGACAGAAAGTGGTTGAAATGTCAGGAAAGGCAATTCAGAGAGTGAGACCCTTTTCCAGGGAGATTAGGTATCCAGTGGGTATCAAAAATTGGGGTAAATACAATGCGCAGAACACAAGTAATTCTCAATACAATTTAATAGTAATATTACAAATACAGAGCAAAGTGCAAGAGTAGCTGATATCGGGTAATGTGATTACAATTTGTTTAGAGTCCTGGAGACCTCCGCCAACAAGCTGCCTCCCACCTACTAGCCAATGCACAGCTGAGTCAGTGGTGGGCCGGCCAATCTGATGAAATTCTGACAATTCCTGTGATCCTCCATCAGAGATGACTTTACCCTTAGGTAGGCAAAATAACTTGGCAGGTGGGCCATGGCACCAAGTGTCAGATTTGAGTACCGAGAAGAAAAACAGAATATAGAGGAGGGTTAGTAACAAATTGTTTTATAGTGCTAATGACTAACAACAGAGATGCAGTCTGTACAGTTAATCGACAGCTCTAGGCATGGTGTGCTAAACTGAAGTAGTGAGTCTTCAGCCGGGATTTAAAAGCCGAGACTGAAGGGACATCTCTTATAGTAACAGGCAGACCACTCCACAGTTTAGGGGTCCTGTAACTAAAAGCTCGACCTCCCACTGTTATTTTATTAATCCTTGGAATCCTAAGCAGACCGGCATCTTGACATCTTAATGTGCGCTCTGGTTTGTAAGTCATGATAAGTTCAGACAAGTAAGCCGAACCTTGGCCATTTAATGCTTTATATGTTAAAAGGAGGATTTTGAAGTCTGCCCTAAACTTCACTGGGGGCCAATGTAAGGATTTCAGAACTGGAGTTATGTTTGTATTTTCTTGTTTTTGTAATAAATAGATAGATTGCTAGATAAAGCTTCCACTCTGTTAAGCATTTTCAGCAGTAATGTTTACATTGTGCCGTCTACTGCGATTTTATTGTGTACTGCATGTGGTATTAAGGTGAATGGTATCTTTTGTGCCAACAGATGGCCTGTTGAAGTTATTAGCCCTGCTGTTGAGAGATCTTTACCAGCTGTCCTGTAACTGAAGCAACAGATAAACTGACCTTATGGCTAAGAAAAAAACATTTCTCTCTATTATAATAAAAAAAAAATCCTGGGACAAGATGCGACTTTCTCAGAGAGACACTATCGTGTCCCAAGAGACTTTGTGCCAAGACATTTAACCACACCCGGGCTGGAAATAAAAGACAAAGAGTAGATGACAAAGTAGAACGTCGTAAAGAATTCAGAAATGTTGCAAGTTGGAGATAATGGAAGCATGAAAATTCGAAAGTCTCAAAAAATGATAGTAAAGAGCACGTTAGAGCAAACAAACGGAAAATATTACTCTGTGAAGTAACGGAACAGCGAAAAGAGAACAAGTGTATTGTTTGGCTTTAAACTTTAAGTCAGAGACTTGTAGATCATCTAATTCGTTTTGCCATCAGGGAAAAGTAGTGTTTCTTCCCAATGAAGTGGCATATCCGTGAGAATTAAAAGATTTGTTGTTTGGTGAACGTGAAATCCACATACTCAAGCAGAAACGCGAAGTGGCTGGTGTATAGTGCCTGGGGTTGGCGAGTGAAACGAGCAGGGGGCAAAGCCCCCTAGTGAATAATAAAAGTAGGAAATAAAGAATCAGAGGTTGTACTAATCTGTTTGAGTTAAATAAATATTCTGGTGATCTGCTCTCAATAGTGTAGTGAAATAAGGAATATATTAATGAAAAACTCATTCCATTAATAGCTAAAAAGGCGGGGGGGGGGCACACTGACCTCCCTGGACCCTATGAGACCCCTGCAGCCAGGTCATCTGCTACTGTGTGACAGTCCATGGGCTTCATTGGGATTAGTGCTTCCTCTAGCCACCATTTTTTTTTGTACCATTCTTGTATGCTTAAAATTTCCTTTACTAAGTTATAGTGTAGGGTGTAAGTGCCATCTGTTGAAATGAAAATGTAGTGTAATTATATGAATAAACACGACAGGTAACCTTGGCATGGGTGTGTTAAGAAGGATGCCCCTGAGTCAGCGTCTAGAGTGTGACGTTGCTGCTATTGGGGACTGTGTTTCCACTTTGCTGAATTCATGAATTAGGCACGATACCACAAAGTGCACGATTTATTGTAGACTGGGCCAGCTAGTTGTGTTCATTATAATGTTAGTATTTTATATAACATTAGGAGAGCAGGATAACCTAAGGACAAATACCCAAGCAGAGTGAACGGAAATGTAGGAACACACCATTTGCTGAGAAACACAGATGATCGCTTAGGCCACTCCGTTCTTGTTTTATGTGATGTCCAAGGATATTGAAACAAAACATGGGATTGCTGTTAGCCAAAAGCTACCACCACTACAGCCAACATCGGAGTTAAAAAAAACAACAGACATCCCTCCACAAGTCATGGACACATGAGTCACGTTGCTGTTCTGGAAGTCAGAACTGACACATATGCCAAAGAAGTGCCACTCTGTAATATACACGGCTAGCATACACAAGCATTTTAAATTTACCAAAAGGATTTACAAACATCTGGATCACAAACACATGTGGGTGGTAACATGGAATGAGGATAAAGACGTTCACTCGACGCCATTACTGTTGAAATACTCGTGGAGTGTCACAAGAAAGGCTGCACCCTGAGCGTGTCGTAGACTGCGTGTCAGAAAGCATTTGTTTGGGCAGGGAGGAGAGCCCAAATGCATGCTGGGACTTCTCTGTGGCGGTCCAGGGAGGAGAGCCCAAATGCATGCTGGGATCTCTCTGAGGCAGTCTTTCTGTTAAACCTCTTTAACCTATTTGGGCCCCTGAAGCTTCATCTAAATTTATGCAGCAGCATTCCTTCAGTTAACCAGTAAGTCATGTGCTCGAGGACACCCACCAATGGAAATGAAGATTTGAGCCAGGAAATAGAGGATCATGGGACTTCAATTAAATACCAAGTGGTACAGCTGAGTCAAACATCTGGACACACAGAAGAGGTGTTGTGATAGCTGGCCTATTCGTCCACCGTGTGCACTTGATGACTGGAATGGCCGCGTCTCGCTTGGCCCATTGTGTGTTCCTCTAGTCGTTCACGTGACGGATGTGAGGACCTCAAAGCTGCGCCTGTGTCAAGTTCACTCACTGCCAGATTGAGGTTTAGTGAGGGCCTTAACTATGGTGAGCTGTAGAGGCTCTTTGAGGCAAATGGCAACGATGGCACTGTTATTATGCACAGTAATTCTGTGTGGAGTGGGAGGAGGTTTGCTTTGTTTGCATTTTTAAAAATTCAGCAAGTAAAACTGTAACAGATGAACAAAGTTTTGAACCGGTGAGTGAAGCCCCTACCCTGTTCGTGTTGTGCCAACATCTTGGACTGAATGCCCTGGCATAGCCTTCATCTCAGTCAGCACACTTCCTCAGGTTGAAGGCTGGGTAAGGATTACTACTGTGGAGAATCTCGGCCATCACTGCCTACCGGTCTGGCATTAAACCAAACCAAGGGCACAGACTTAATACCAAGTGAATTCCTCAGAATATAATCACCTAGTTTGTGCGGATGGACACACAAACACACGGGTTCAGCAGGCAAAACCGTTCTGATCTTCATGAGATGATAAACTCCTGAAGGGTCATCATAGTGGCATTTGAGCCCACTAAGGGGACCAACGCGACCACCTTCAGTGTGTGTCTGGGTCACATGATCTCTGAACTTGGGTCTCTCAGAGTCGTGAATCACAAAAGGGTTTTGAGCAGTTTGTGGCCCGCTGCAGGCAAGGGGGGGGGGCGCTTGTGACCAGCAAAGACTGATGAATGGCGGTGATTCTGCATGAGGTAAGGGACAATACAATACAATACGATACAAAAATAAATTGTATAGCCTAAAATCACACAAGGAGTGGTGCAATGGGCTCTAACAGGCCCTGTCTTTTGACAGCAGCGAGCCTTGCGTAAGAAGACAAGAAAAAAAAACCTTGGTGGGGATGGAAGAAATCTCGGGAAAGGCAATTCAAAGAGAGACCCCTTTTCAGGTAGGTTAGGTGTGCAGTGGGTGTCAAAAAAAGGGATAAATACGATACACGACAACAATTGTCAGCGGCTCTCCAAGAGGGATGGATCCAGTAGGTGATGCTCCACGGTGATTGGTGGCCACTATGACACAAAAAAAAGACACAATTGGGTGGTATGGTAATCCCTCCTCGATCACGGAGGTTGCGTTCCAGAACCCCCCACGAAAAGTGAAAATCCTTGAAGTAAAAACCATATGTTCATATGGTTGTTATATATTTTAAGCCCTTATAAACTCTGACATTCTTCTAAACATTTCCTGCACAGTTATACAGCATAATCCCTTTGTATTCTCTTAGATATTAGGTAAGATTCATTGAAATTATGTATGTAAACACACTGTTTATATACAGTAAAACCTAAATATTATTTTAAAGATATTGACTGTCTCTGATATCACGTTACAGCCATTACGATAGACAGGCCACCAGCAATAAATACGTACAATGCAAGAAAAATTGTATACAGTAAAATGTGTGTACAGTGACACTAAACGTACGTACATGTACTAAGTACTGTAAGTAGAAAATTAATTATGGTTACTCACCAACAATGACACGATGACTTGTCCGATAACAATGAGTTTAATTTTACTGCACAACAAAGGAGAGCGTTACAGCCCTTAAAGGAGCCTCTTCAGGCGAATGTGAAGCACCGCCATTGTTCTCCTTCAATCCAAATCCCTAAAGCAGATTCCATCTGGACTACTGCCTTATTAAGTACACTTGCAACTCATTGTTTAAAAGGACACTGCGGCCGTAGATCTTATATTCTGTTCCACCTTTTTAAATATAAAGAATTGTAGCCTCATTCATACTGTAATGGCGTCCTACAGCGGTGTAGCTTTTCCCTTCCTTCAACATATCCAAAACGTTTACCTTTTCGGCAATCGTTGCCATCTTCCGTTGGCGCTTGGGCACAGACCCTGAAGCAGTAGCCGGAGCAGATTGTTTTGGAGCCATAATGAAGGGCTTGACTACGCACAAAGATAAACACAAAAGAGCACAACTCTTTACACAGCGAAACACGTTGATGCTGAATGAGCGAGACGAGACTTCCTGGTTAACGCCGTGGTATCAAATGCGGCGCTGCGTCGCTGAGCCAGTCAGCACATACAAACTTAACTGCGTGCTCTGATTGGTTAGCTTCTCTGCCTTCCGCCAATAGCGTCCCTTGTATGAAATCAACTGGGCAAACCAACTGAGGAAGCATGTACAGGAAGTAAAAAGACCCATTGTCCGCAAAACCCGCAAAGCAGCGAAAAATCAGCGTTATATATTTAGTTATGCTTTCATATAAAATCAGCGATAGAGTGAAGCCGCAAAAGTCGAAGCGCGATATAGCGAGGGATTACTGTATTTGTCTTCAGAACCAGAAATATTTGGATGCAAATGAGGGTAAAGGTACAAAGATGGAAAAAAACACTAAAAATATCTGCAGAACAAAAGCGTGGGCACCTTGTAAAGCCAATGCTAGAAATGAACGGAGAATCATCTGCTTGGTGGTGTGGCCATAGAGTGATTAATCAGACAGAAACAGATTACCATTGTCTAAATGCAAATACAGAATTACTACTTGTGTATCAATTGAATGAACAGAATACGGCACATCCACAAATTGAACAGTAAGAAAGAATTGATAGAAAGAGCGAGCAGTGCAGGCTTACTGTGTCATCAACACCGAAACACACACAGCAAAGAAGAAAGTTAAAGAAACCGCGTCTTGACTTTCTAAACGGCTCTTGAAAAAAGTCAACACCCAAAAAGCACAAGCCACACTGGGAAGTTTGGGGCAACAGCAGCATGGGGGGCGAACAATGGGAACTGACAAGGCAGGCTGTGGGGGTCTCTGGACAGTTTATATGTCAGGGGTTTTTCATTTGTACGTCTCTTTGAATAAATGTGTCTGCTAAATGAATACATTGAAATTAATAAAATGTATAGAATGGGCATACATTTAGTAGTTGTAGGTTTTCCAAAATTTCAGTAATAAAAAATTTTGATTTTACAAAAAATGTTTTTTATATTTATTAGATAAACTAGGAATGCTTTCTCTCTGCTCACAACAATTAAAGGAACACTTTAAAGAAACACATTAGATACATCAGATCTCAATATGAAGTTGGATATCTATACATATAACGACAGGGCAATGTCTTAGGAACAAAAGGATGCCAAGTCTTTTAATGGAAATAAAAGTTTTCTGCCTACAGAGGGCTCAATTGTGTAGACACCGTAAAATCAGAGTGAAATGAAGATGTGGCAGGCTAGTCCATTTTTTCAAAAACTTAATTTCTGCTCCTCAAAATGCTTTTCAGTATCTTGTGTGGCCCCCACGAGCTTGTATGCATGCTTGACAACGTCGGGGCATGCTCCTAATGAGATGACGGATGGTGTCTTGTGGCATTTCCTCCCAGATCTGTATGAGGGCATCCCTGAGCTGTTGTACAGTCTGAGGAGCAACCTGGCGGCGCCTAATGGACCGAAACATAATGTCCCACAGATGTTCTATTGGGTTTAAGTCAGGGGATTGTGAAGGCCATTCAATTGTTTCAATTCCTTCATCCTCCAGGTACTGCCTGCATACTCTTGCCACATGAGGCCGGGCATTGTCATGCACCAGGAGGAACCCAGGAACCACTGCACCAGCATAGGGTCTGTCAATGTGTCCAAGGATTTCATCCTGATACCTAATGGCAGTCAAGGTGCCGTTGTCTAGCCTGTAGAGGTCTGTGCGTCCCCGCGTGGATATGCCTCCCCAGATCATCACTGACCCCGCACCAAACTGGTCATGTTGAACAATGTTACAGGCAGCATAATGTTTTCCACGACTTCCCCAGACCCTTTTACGTCTGTCACATGTGCTCAGGATGAACCTACTCTCTTCTGTGAAAAGCAAAGGGTGCCAGTGGTGGACCTGCCAATTCCGGTATTCTATGGCAAAGTCAATCAAGCTCCACAATGCCAGGCAGTGAGCACAGGGCCCACTAGAGGACGTCGGGCCCTCAGGCCACCCTTATGAAGTCTGTTTCTGAATGTTTGGTCAGAGACATTCACTCCAGAGGTCTGATGGAGGTTATTTTGTAGGGCTCTGGCAGTGCTCATCCTGTTCCTCCTTGCCCAAAGGAGCAGATACTGGTCCTGCTGATGGGTTATGGACCTTCTACAGCCCTGTCCAGCTCTCCTAGAGTAACTGCTTGTCTCCTGGAATCTCCTCCATGCCCTTGAGACTGTGCAGGGAGACACAGCAAACCTTCTGGCAATGACAAGTATTGATGTGCCATCCTGGAGAAGTTGGACTACCTGTGCAACCTCTGTAGGGTCCAGGTATCACCTCATACTACCAGTAGTGATACTGACTGTAGCCAAATGCAAAACTAGTGAAGAAACAGTCAGAAAAGACGAGGAGGGAAAAATGTCAGTGGCCTCCACCTGTTAAACCATTCCTGTTTTGGGGGTCATCTCATTGTTGCCCCTCTAGTGCATCTGTTGTTAATTTCATTAACACCACAGCAGCTGAAACTGATTAACAACCCCCTCTGCTACTTAACTGACCAGATTAATATCCCATAAGTTTCATTGACTTTATGCTATACTCTGATTAAAAAGTGTTCCTTTAATTCTTTTCAGCAGTATATATATATATATATATATATATATATATATATATATATATATATATATATATATATATATATATATATAATGTGTGTGTATATATATATATTGTGGAAAATTCAGTCTTGACACAGACAGACACAAGACACACATTTATTGTTCTTCTGTCTTCTGCAATACCACATAATGCACAAACCCACAATTCTCAGTCTTTTCTTTGCTCCTCTCTTTCTTCACTGCCGCCTCCACTCCTCTCTCTCAAGGTCTGTCATCTTCCTCCCAACTCCAGCTTCCCGAATGGAGTGAGGCGGCCCCTTTTATAGTTCACCTGGATGTGCTCCAAGTGCTTCCTTGACTATCTTCCTGCAGCACTTCCTGGTATGGTGGAAGTGCTGCAATTCAAGGCTCCTGGAATGTCCAAGCACCCCCATGGTGGTGGCCACGGGCCCAAGCTCCAGTGCCATGGCCCCGATGCAAAGTGCAAATATATACTGCGCATCACTTTTTCCACATTTTGTTATGTCACAGCCTTATTCCAAAATGGATTAAATTCATTTTTTTCCCCAGCATTCTACACACAACACCCCATAATGACAACGTGAAAAAAGTTTACTTGAGGTTTTTGCAAATTTATTAAAAATAAAAAATTGAGTAAGTATTCACAGCCTTTGCCATGAAGCTCAAAACTGAGCTCAGGTGCATCCTGTTTCCCCTGATCATCCTTGAGATGTTTAATTGGAGTCCACCTGTGGTGAATTCAGTTGATTGGACCTGATTTGGAAAGGCACACACCTGTCTATAGAAGGTCCCACAGTTGACAGTTCATGTCAGAGCACAAACCAAGCATGAAGTCAAAGGAATTGTCTGTAGACCTCCGAGACAGGATTGTCTCGAGGCACAAATCTGGGGAAGGTTACAGAAAAATTTCTGCTGCTTTGAAGGTCCCAATGAGCACAGTGGCCTCCATCATCCGTAAGTTGAAGAAGTTCGAAACCACCAGGACTCTTCCTAAAGCTGGCCGGCCATCTAAACTGAGCGATCGGGGGAGAAGGGCCTTAGTCAGGGAGGTGACCAGGAACCCAATGGTCACTCTGTCAGAGCTCCAGAGGTCCTCTGTGGAGAGAGGAGAACCTTCCAGAAGGACAACCATCTCTGCAGCAATCCACCAATCAGGCCTGTATGGTAAGAGTGGCCAGACGGAAGCCACTCCTTACTAAAAGGCACATGGCAGCCCACCTGGAGTTTGCTAAAAGGCACCTGAAGGACTCTCAGACCATGAGAAACAAAATTCTCTGGTCTGATGAGACAAAGATTGAACTCTTTGGTGTAATTGCCAGGCGTCACGTTTGGAGGAAACCAGGCACTGCTCATCACCAGGCCAATACCATCCCTACAGTGAAGCATTGTGGTGGCAGCATCATGTTGTGGGGATGTTTTTCAGCGGCAGGAACTGGGAGACTAGTCAGGATAAACAGAAAGATGACTGCAGCAATGTACAGAGACATCCTGGATGAAAACCTGCTCCAGAGCACTCTTGACCTCAGACTGGGGCGACGGTTCATCTTTCAGCAGGACAACGACCCTAAGCACACAGCCAAGATATCAATGGAGTGGCTTCAGGACAACTCTGTGAATGTCCTTGAGTGGCCCAGCCAGAGCCCAGACTTGAATCTTATTGAAGATCTTAAAATGGCTGTGCACTGACGCTTCCCATCCAACCTGATGGAGCTTGAGAGGTGCTGCAAAGAGGAATGGGCGAAACTGGCCAAGGATAGGTGTGCCAAGCTTGTGGCATCACATTCAAAAAGACTTGAGGCTGGAATTGCTGCCAAAGGTGCATCGACAAAGTATTGAGCAAAGGCTGTGAATACTTATGTACATGTGATTTCTCAGTTTTTTTATTTTTAATAAATTTGCAAAAACCTCAAGTAAACTTTTTTCACGTTGTCATTATGGGGTGTTGTGTGTAGAATTCTGAGGAAAAAAATGAATTTAATCCACTTTGGAATAAGGCTATAACATAACAAAATGTGGAAAAAGTGATGCGCTGTGAATTACGCAACATTACAATACAGCCTTCTTATAATACATGAGTATTTTACTAATAAAATATATATATATATATCTTTGCTGGTTGGGCCTAGCAGTCTGATAAGGTGGGCATGGTCCCCTGTTGCCCGTGAATGACTGGTCTGCATTTCATATTGTCTTTGGAATTTCAATGTAAAAATGCATTTTGATATCCCGAGAAGAAAATTATTGTAAGGTTTGTATTTGCACTCAATAGACTTAAGGATGAAGTTTTGGGCAAATTCTGATGATTTTGCTTTGAGCTTTCCAAGTGTCTGAAGCCAATAAGAGCAGCCAAAGCAGCAGTTAGAATCTCACACACTTTGACCTGCGCACTTCAGACTTTTGAAAGAAAGTCTTGTGGGAGTTTGAAGTTCAATTCAAAGTTTGAGCATTGAGCTTTTAAAGCCAAATAAAATGTGGCCCGGTGCAGGAATGACAGGTCACTGAAAACAATTTGGGATGCCAACCAGGCTGTCCCATTTAATTAAAAAAAGGGAAAGTTCCAAACAATAAAGCTCCACTCCTGATTACATCTCTTACCTCGGGCTTCAAAACAACACAATAACGTTTCGGCACTAGCTGTGGATTAGTGCCAGTTTGCTTGGAGCTCTGTCTGACAGGTCACTCTTACCAAAATGACACCTCCTGTAGGGAGCCGGGCTTCTAATGGCCTGGGAACTGCAAGGGGCGGAGTTAGGTGACCTCAGTGGGTGGTGTCTTGGTGTTGCAGGGAGAGGGAGAAGCATCCACTTGCAGAGCCACAGCACCATACGTCACCGCAGTTACAGACCCGGAAGTGACGTCTGTGTCGTTTCAGGACTGACTTCGTCAAATTACTTTTGGAAGGTTTCGGCAGGTTTTGGCAAAGCCCGGAAAGTAATGTCGGGTCAATGACCCGTTCAGAAATTAAAAGACAAAACTGAGAAGGAAAAAAAGTACCTCAAACCAAATAATACGCATCATTGTGAAGTTCAGAGGGTTTTTGCCATCACGTCATACATCAAACTAAACAACACGGATCGTATCTGTGAAATATTAATATTAACATTTACGTTGTGTTCGGGTCTGATTCGGGCACAGAATCAGAGGACCTTAGTGGGCAAGTTAATAACAGAATTTGATATTCAGTCCTGTAAGACACAGGGAGCCGTGAAGGTGCAGCAGGATGGCTGTGGTGTGCTCGCTGTTGTTGGTCCATGTCAGGACTCTTGCAGTTGAGTTTTGAATCAGCTGGAGCTGTGATATAAGATTATATTATTATAAAATTAAGATAACTTAATTATTATATTATAAATTAAGGTATGAGGGTTGCCCTGGACATGACATAAGCTACATTGTGTCTGACAATGGGTCCAAGGATTTCATCCCGATACGTAATGGCAGTCAAGGTGTCGTTGTCTAGCCTGTAGAGGTCTGTGCGTCCCTCCATGGATATGCCTCCCCAGTCTGACCATCACTGACCCACCACCAAACCGGTCATGCTGAATGATGTTACAGGCAGCATAACGTTCTCCGCGGCTTCTCCAGACCCTTTCATGTCTGTCACATGTGCCCAGGGTGAACCTTCTCTCATCTGTGAAAAGCACAGGGCACCAGTGGTGGACCTGCCAATCCTGGTATTCTATGGCAAATTCCAGTTGAGCTCCACAGTGCCCACTAGAGGATGTTGGGACCTTGGGCCACCCTCATGAAGTCTGTTTCTGATTGTTTGCTCAGAGACATTCATACCAGTGGCCTGCCTGCTGGAGATCATTTTGTATGCTTTGGCAGTGCCCATCCTGTTCCCTTTGGTCCTGCTGATGGGTTAAGGATCTTCTACGAGGTGCCCTGCCCAGCTCTCCTAGAGTAACTTCCTGTCTCCTGGAATCTCCTCCATGCCCTTGAGACTGTGCTGGGAGACGCAGCAAACCTTCTGGCGTTTCACATATTGATGTGTCTG
The DNA here is from genome assembly GCF_016835505.1 of Polypterus senegalus. NCBI lineage: Eukaryota > Metazoa > Chordata > Cladistia > Polypteriformes > Polypteridae > Polypterus > Polypterus senegalus. Next base: position 161,689,618 of record NC_053161.1, read on the forward strand.
CCATCCTGGAGAAGTTGGACTACCTGTACCAGCTCTGTAGGGTCCAGGTATGGCCTCATGCTACCAGTAGTGACACTGACCGTAGCCAAATGCAAAACGAGTGACAAAACAGATGAGGAGGGGAAAAATGTCCATGGCCTCCCTCCACCTGTTAAACCATTCATTCCTGTTTTGGGGGTCAGTGTTGCCCCTCTAGTGCACCAAAGCAGCTGAAACTGATGAACAAGCCCCTCTGCTACTTCACTGAGCAGATCAATAGTTCACAAGTTTCACTGACTTGATGTGATACTCAGATTAAAAAGGGATCCTTTAATTTTTTGAGCAGTATATTTTAATGTAATATTGTGGTTTTCTAAGTCACTTCACACATTACTGAAGTAACTCAATGATAGTTTTAGAGAGCCTCACACTTCAGTCCTTCACAAATGCAGTAGTTTACAAACATCGTATTTTAATTTCTCTTTGAGAAGCATGAAATATAATTGTGGTGAATCTCAATTTATGATTTATGTACTATTGAGGGACTTTTTTTTTTTATAAATCAGATGGCCACTTTATTTTAACAAGCAATGTAAATAACCTGTTTACTCTTCACCCTCAGATCACATTCTATGTGTTTATCAAACAGAACTGAATATTTTCATTTTCTACACAATACTGTAATACAGTAACTGTACAGTTCACACAGTGAGACACACACACACACTATGCATACACACTATGGGTGCCATCATTGACTCCTCTGTGGATTGGACTGTTAAATCAACACAATGGGTGGACATGCTGGCGTCTTTGGCACATGTCATCTCAGTAGCTTGTGAGGTGTCACCAATGGTTTCTCCTGCTCCTCATGATGGCTCTGTCTCCTTCTCCCTGTTCCAGTCAAGGTTGTCCAGATGACAAAAGTATTTTTTTCTGAGATGTTCAATTTGTTGAAAAAATTGCCTGTGGCCAGCATCCAGCATAATGTTGTGTCTAAATTCTCCGCTCTTCTTTTTGTAGCATTAGCGTCCATTATCATTTCTGGCCATGGAATCTCCTATCCCTGTGCAGGTCACATTGTTCACCAAAGATGTCTCATATGTTTAGACAAACGTGAAGGTCTTCACTGTCCTATTCTGTGTGGCCAGCAGTTGAGATGGGAGCTCTGGCTTATTTTTCCTTATTGTGCTAAGCATTGTTACCTTCCTCTTGAGGAGCTCCTGTCCCAGTTTGTGTAAAAGTAAATTATTGCATATGGCGTTGTGGCCGTGTAGCTTATGTCATGTCCAGGGCAACCCTCATGCCTTAATTTCTCACAGGAGTTCCTCCATCTGACTTCCCTTTGTTAATGAAATGACATCCTCTGCTCTTCTGTATCTCCTCTGTGCTTCCCCTTGAGCAAGTTATTCATAGCTTTATCATTTTTATGCAGATGATGCTTAGATCTATTTAAGTGTTAAAACTGACACTTCATCACAGCTTTCTCAGCTCACAACTTGCCTCAGTGAAATTAAATTAAAATTAAAACCTGAGCAGAGCAAAACTCTTCAACATAAATGAACTCCTGCAAAGTGGCACTAAAGTGCAACTTAAGAAAACAAGCTCCTCTTCCGCCATTCTGGGTGATGATCTCATCAGACCTTCTTTTACTGCAAAGATTTTTGGCGTCACTTTGATTCCTCCTTTTCTCATTACACCATGTAAGCCATATTAAGAAACTTTCACCTGTGTCACCTTTCTTATGTTTGCTCCTTCCTCTCCTTTTCTAATGCTGAGAATCTTGTCCCTGCTTTTATCACATCCCACATTGATTATTGTAAGTCACTACTGGCAGGTGTCACTACTAATCTTATGTCATAGCTCCAGCTGATTGAAAACTCAACTGCAAGAGTCCTGACACGAATCAACAACAGCGAGCACATCACAGCCATACTGAGAAAAGTGCTATATAAATGTAATGAATTATTATTATTATTATTATTATTATCCTGCTGCACCTTCACTGCTCCCTGTGTCTTACAGGATTGAATATCAAATTCTGTTCTTAACTTGCCCACTAAGGTCCTCTCATTCTGTGCCCCTCACTAACCTGCACTCTGTGGGTGACGGCAGGGCCTTCAGCTGTATATAGCGCCCTGACTCTGGAATGACCTCCCGAAATTAATGAGATCAGCTGACTCCATTCATTTGTTTAAGAAGACGTTAAACAGACCTGACATTCGGCCCCTTCTTTCAGTTTACCCCCTCGGTCTGTCCAGGTACTCAGGGTTTGCATTTTTATCACAATTTATGTTATTTGTTCAAGATTTTTTTTGTAGTATTATATGTTGTATTTCAGTCTGCATTATTGTATTTTATTCTATTTGAATGTTTTGTATATCCTGTATTTATCTTTATTTAGTGAGATATAATTTGTAGCCAATGTTATATAGGTCCCATTGTTCTTTCTGAATTCTGGGCAGGGTGCTATATAAATAAATTGTGTTCTTATTAGTATTTTTTTCTTTTTTATTTTGATGGCACATCGTTTATAATAATAAGTGACAAAAACTAGAGCAGTTCTGTATAAGGCAATTAATATATAGCATAATTCAGTGTAGAATATACGGAAGCGTATTAGGGCCAAGGTGAAAACAAATATACGGACACAGTGAAGAAATCCATAAGAATATGCATTGCCGTTTTCTTCACATGCATATTTAAAAATATTAGATTGGCTTAAATGTTTATTCTAAATTGGTTTAGAACAATATTGCACACATGCATAGTACATTTTAAAAAACATATTCACTTTTATTATTAACGTTTTACTAAACTCTAACGTGGTGTAAACATTGCTTCATTTCATGAACGGAAACTAAAAAACTATTTTCAATTAACACAGATCTTGATGATTTTAATTTTGTCGACCTGTTAAATGGCTCCCACAGACCCGAACACAATGTAAATGGTAATATTAATATTTCACAGAAACGATCCGTATTGTTTAGTTTGATGTGTGACACAACGTGATGGCAGAAACCCTCTGAACTGTACAATGATGCGTATTATTTGGTTTGATGTACTGTTCATCCCTTCTTATTTTTATCGCTTAATTTATGAACGGGTCCTTGACCCGGCGTTACTTTCCGGGCTTTGCCGAGACCTGCTGAAACCTTCCAAAAGAATTTTACGAAGTCAGTCCTGAAACGAAGGTGACGCCACTTCCGGATCTAGAACTGCGGTGACGTATGGTGCTGTGCCTCTGCAAGTGGATAGTATTGGGGAGAGGAGGTGAAAACATTGTTAGAAACGGCACCCCCTCATGTCAGGATGGGGTATTGCATACCTCGACAGAGCCTGCTAAGAGATCCTCCCATGTACATGTGAGATATATTTATATATATATACAGTAATCCCTCCCTATATCACGCTTCGACTTTCACGGCTTCACTCTATCGCAGATTTTAAATGTAAGCACATCTAAATATATATCACGCATTTTTCGCTGGTTCGCCGCTTTCTGCAGACAATGTGTCTTTTAATTTATGGCACATGCTTCCTCAGTTTGTTTGCCCAGTTGATTTCATACAAGGGAAGCTATTGGCGAAAGGCTTAGAAGCTACCCAATCAGAGCATGTATTACGTATTAAATAAAACTCCTCAATGATATACGATATGCTTCCCGCGTGGCGCTTGAGATTGTTTGCTTCTCTCTATCTCTCTCACTCTCTCTGCCTGACGGAGGGGCTGTTTGCACAGAGGACGCTGACGCTCCTCTACAAAATGCCGCTTTATCGCGGTGCTTCTGCTTACTTTAAAGCATGTATTGATTTTTTGATTGTTTGCTTTTCTTAGCGAGCGCTCTCTCTGACATTATCTGCTCTTCACGGTGCTCCTTTGAAGATAAGATATGTTTGCACTCTTTTAATTGTGAGAAAGAACTGCCATCTCTGTCTTGTCATGGAGCACAGTTTAAACTTTTGACTAAAGGGTGTTATTTCATGTCTAGAGGGCTCTAATAATGTTAACAGGGTGGGAGAGTTTATAAGGGCTTAAAATATATAAAAATAACCATACAAACATATGGTTTCTACTTCACGGATTTTCACCTATCGCGGGGGTCTGGAATGCAACCCCTGTGATCGAGGAGGGATTACTGTATATATATATATATATATATATATATATATATATATATATATATATATATATATATATATATATATATATATATATATATATATATAAAGTGTTACGGGAATTCTTTTACATAATTACTGACTATGGAGACATTAGCCGTTTTACCTACAAGAAGAATAAGAATGTTGAGGCTACAGCTGCCACCTCTGTCACGTAAACCCTAAATATTTGACTGATGTCCTAATTAGAGGAGTGTCTGTCCCAGTTTCTTGCTGCCATAATACGTAGCTTCTGAGATCTTTACATTTGTAAACTGCCTTAAAGCCTGTGTAGGGAATACTCAGCACTGGAGTTCCTGTTGCTGAGAAGATACAAATCTTAATCCTGTAATCACTCTACCTGTTAGAGCCGTGGCTCCCAATCCTTTTATATTCAAGAACCACTTTTCTCAACTTCTGTACATATAAGTTGCAGACCTCCAGCTTATATGTTATATTACAATGCCTTAAAGTCTTTATTGTTAAGGGTCCTTACACTTTTTAATCAGAGGATACAAACCGGTTAATTAGTGCCATGTTGGGAATCAAGAAGAGGATTATTAACATAATGGCAGCAGAGCCAGACATGCTGTAGAGCAGTGCTTCCCAAACTCAGTCCTGAGGACTCCCTGTGGCTGCAGGTTTTTATTCCAGCCAGATTGGTAATAATAATCGACAACAACTGATCTCATTTAATTAGCTGGTCTTTTCTTACTGTTCTCTTATTCTGTATTCAGAAAAAACAACAGCACTGTTTTTACATTTATAAGACATTTAGGAATATTTCTATTTTTTTTTCTAAAGCCTTACACACTTAACACCCATTTTATTGTATTCCTATTATTTTTCCCTTTTCCTGTGTAGTTTGCTCCCTTCATTTAACCCCAATAGTAATAATTAACAACAAGCAGAGCAGACACCCAGGATAATGAAAGCAAGAATGACTTCAGTGTCAGACTCGCATATTAGTAAAATAATCAATTAAATAACCAGAATACGTCGAAAAGCAGAATGAAAATTAGGTTGAACAAACTGTTAACAACTTAAAAAATATACATATTCCCCATATAACTGCTTATTACATTTTAATAAAAATCTACCAAACTTAGTTTGTAATTTCTACATTGACTCCAAAACACAGAAACTGGGAAATAACGACTCACTTAATTAGGCTAAGAGTCCAATGAAAAATGGACGGACGTCGGTGGGTACAAAAACCTGCAGCCATAGTGGGACCCCAGGACAGAGTTTGGGAAGCACTGCTGTAGACAAATAACAGTGGGCATTAAAAATACTTTCTAATTACTAAAAGATTAAAGTGGAAAGCAAACATATTGTTACTAAAACAGTAATTATCATTCAATTGCACTGAATTTCTGAGGAATGTCCCTACCTGTGTAAACGCTTAGCATAGGCTTCAGTGAAGGGGCAAAAAATAAATGCTTTATAATGGCTGTGGCTCAAGAATGTGTTGATTTTCAAAAGAACAAAATAAATGATAAATTAATTTATTCACTTGCCTCATGGTGCCAGAATAAGGAATGAAGTGGTAAAAATAATTAATCAATGTCGCTTATTTTAAATAACTGTTTTTCCAAAGCTGCTCCACTGTTAACAATACACTCTTCTGAATATGCTTGCAGGCAGTTCAACATCTGAGTTGTAATTTAATAATTTTAATTTAATAATTTTTTTTTTAACTTGTGTCCATTTTTTGTATTTTATATAACTGATAAACCTTGAAAAATGATTTGGTGATCAGTCTCAGGTCTGAAATGTTTCATCTTTAAATGACCACCTCAATAAACCTGCTATTCTTGATAAATTTCAGTCGGGTTTCAGAACAAATCACAGCACAGAAACTGCACTCGTTAAAGTAGTAAATGATTTACGGGTGAACGCAAACAGAGGCCATTTATCTGTTCTCATCCTCTTAGATCTGAGTGCTGCATTTGACACCATTGATCACAACATTCTTAGAAATCACCTTAGTCAATGGGTGGGCCTCTCCGGCAGGGTCTTAAATTGGTTTGAATCCTACCTGGCAGGGAGAAAATATTTTGTTAGTTGTGGTCAAAGACACATGATATCCAATATGGTGTTCCACAAGGCTCTATTCTGGGTCTGCTGCTCTTTTCGATTTACATGCTTCCGTTAGGTCAGATTATCTCAAGGCACAACGTGAGCTACCACAGCTATGCTGATGACACACAGCTGTACTTATCAATAGCACCTGATGACCCTGACTCTCTTGACTCACTGACACAATGTCTGACTTGTGTTTCTGAGTGGATGAGTAGTAATTTTCTCAAACTAAGTAAGGAGAAAACTGAAATGTTAGTGATTGGGAAAAATGGATATAATGAGGTTATTAGAAATAAACTTGATCCATTAGGCTTCAAAGTCAAGACGGAGGTAAAGAATTTAAAGGTAACTGTTGACTGTGACCTGAATTTTAAATCACATATTAATCAGATCACTTGGACAGCATTTTTTCACTTAAGAAACATAAGTAAAGTTAGACCTCTTATATCACTGAAAGATGCTGAGAAATTAATTCACGCTTTTGTTTTCAGTCGACTAGATTACTGTAACGCACTCCTCTCAGGACCACCCAAAAAAGACATAAATCACTTGCAACGAGTGCAGAATGGAGCTGCTAGAATCTTAACTCGGAAATGAAAATCTGACCATATTTCTCCAGTTTTAATGTCACTACACTGGTTACCTGTGTCCTTCAGAATTGACTTTAAAATACTGCTTATGGTTTACAAAGCCTTAAATAATCTGCTCCATCTTATATTTCAGAATGTCTGTCACCTTACACTCCAAATTGTAACCTTAGATCTTCAAATGAGGGTCTGCTTAGAATTCCAAAAGCTAAACTTAAAAGAAGTGGTGAGGCGGCCTTCTGCTGTTATGCACCTAAAATCTGGAATAGCTGATCGATAGAAATTCGCCAGGCTGATACAGTGGAGCACTTTAAAACACTGCTGAAAACACATTACTTTAACATGGCTTTCTCATCGCTTCATCTTAGTGTAACCCTGATATTCTGTGTATGTATTGAATTATCGTCTTTATTATGGCTCCACAATCCTTATTAAGCCCTACTGTCTTAGCTGTTCTTTTTCCGCTTCTCTGTGGTGGTGATTGTCATAACATTGAATGTCCAGTCGGAGGTAAGTATCTTGAACACAGGAACCCTTTTATTGAATGCTGCACATACAAACATACACGCTACGCCCTTCCCTTACGATAATACAACTGTCGTAAATATCACTACATGACATCTCCCCCCACTTCAAAATAAACAGTAGGCATCATTTCTACTTTCACTGACTAGTAAATAGAATTCCACAGGCTAATACGTGCTTCCTCTATTTTCCTATTTCAATTACTATTAATGTAACTTTTCCCTTCCTCAGAGAAAACTATTGGCATTTTAATAACATTGCCCATTTGTTAAACAAGGAATAACATTTTTTTTATCAATATCGTTAAACTTGCAAGCAGCCCATTTGTTTCTTCTGTTCTTTTTTTTTTTCTTTTCTATTCATTTACAAATTTAGTCTGACCACTGGTTTGCTGATTCTACCAGATCTTGTAATTGTCTGATCTTTACTGGCACGTAAAGTAGATGGAGCAGACTCAGGTGGAGCTGTTTTGTCCAATTGTGTGCCCTCCCGAGAGCTCAGAGTGCTTTCTAATGTAGATGGAAGTTCACCAGCTGAATTGGTTTTGGGCATTGCTTGGAGGTGACTCTGGTTTCTTCTTTGTGTTTCTCCATAATCCGTTTCAACGATATACGACCTGGGTGTCACACTTTGTGGACACTTTTTCTCTAGTGTCGTTTCTTGTGACTTAAGACAGAGAAATATAATTAAAGTTTGTAAAAAATCTTTTATTAATAAACACCAGGCAAAGGTAAGATGACAGAGAAGCACAGTCCTAGGACACCTGCCCTTCGTCTGCCCTGAGGGGTCGGTGTCCCAAATCTTTTATAGGGCAAAGCTTTGTCTTATGACTTTAGTTGCACAAGAATTTCAAGACATTACATCTTTACAACAATTTGCTTAGATCAACATTTTTAAAGTTCATCAGTTGGTCACTTGTGGTTTTTTGTCTGTTAGGAAAAACAGGAAGTTGCACTTGTCATATGCACTTATAGACAAGACAGGCCTGTGTGGCTTTTGTTACGTACACCAGATTGATCAATACTGATCAACTTTTTATTATTTTTCCACAACTTCCACGCACAACAACTGCAGGACTAGCCCAAGACTTCTCATGGTCCAGTTTGGTGAGGACCATGTCACCTGGATGTAGGTTTTGGAGAAGCCTTACGCCGTAACGCCTGTTGTAGCAATAGGCTTGTTTTGACTTCTCAGCTGCATCCTTTAGTCTAATTTTCTTTTGATTTGGCCATTATGTTGAAGATTTTTCTCCAGGGTGGGTAGAGTTGTTGTAATCTTCTCCCCATAAGTAACTCGGCTGGGCTGGTCCTGGTAGTGACACATGGTGTTGACCTATAGCACATTAGGGCGAGTGGTGGGTTGTCTTGCTTAAGAATCCTCTTTGCAGTTTGCACTGCCCTCTCTGCTTGACCATTACCTTGTGGATTGTGAGGACCTGATGTAATATGCCCGAAGTCCTACTGTCTCGCCAGTTCCTTAAACTCAGCACAGGAGAACTGAGGACCATTGTCACTCACAACTTCTTCTGGGATTCCAAATCTAGCAACAATTGCTTTCAGCTGTAGTATAATTTGTTTGCTGGTGGTTGAGGTAACATGTAGAACCTCAATAAACCTTGAGTAGTAGTCTGATATAACTAAATAATTGTGTTTATTATGTTCACAGAGGTCTATAGCAATTTTCTTCCATGGCCGGTCAGGTAGTGGTGTGGATAACAAAGGCTGTCTTTTCAGTTCACAACACGACTGACAAGACATAACTTTGTTCTGGATATCTGATGATATCTCTGGCCACCATACTGAGGCATTCACCCTTTCCCTGCATTTAATTGGGCCTTGATGCCCGTCATGTATCATCTCCAAAATGTCTGATCTCATAGCCTGGGGTACAACTATTCTGCTTCCCCTAGTGATTATGCCATTGAACACTGACAACTCTCCTCTCAATGGGAAGAATTCCCTAACCATCACTGGGGTATTTTTCATGTACTTTGGCCACCCAGATTTGATCATCTTAATCACTTGCCAGCAGTTCCTCATCTTTTGCCGTTTCTGCTCGAATGCATTTCATTGTGACGATGCAGGCTCGCTGCATGCTCCCATCATCCTCACGGGAGCTCAGAACCTGACACCGTCGGTAATGTCACCGATGAGCTTCACAGTGAGGCATAACAAATAGAGCAAGGGGATGGTGCAAATAGGTGCAGAGTGCTTTTATTAAAAACAACCAACAAAACAAAGTCCAAATTAAGTAAGTGCAGTGCATTCAAAGTCATTAAATAAATAATCCATAAAAACAGGAAGTGAAACTATGGAGGTTAAAAAATTAAACAAATAGAAAAACAACCCTTTAAAACGAGGTTAAAACAATGCTGGAAGCAGACTCCTTTAAAACCAACACAGACCGGTGTCTTCTTTACCTGGCGGCTCCCCTGCTTCTCCCATGCGGGCTTCTCAACAGGAGAGTTGCCCTTCCTGCAGCTGACCTCATTACTGTCCGGTTGCCTTCCATTCCCTGGCTCCGTACGGCTACTTTACCAGGCCGAGACTTGGGTTCCTCAATGGCCAGGTCACTCATGCTAAGGCTCACCTTCCCAAGACTCCACGACTCCCGCTGCCATCTTGGCCTTATGCAGCCAGCCGTCCTCCTTCTCTGCTCAGCTGGAGCGGCTGCTTCCTTCTGCCCCACCGAGTGTCGGCCAAACACCCCTGCTAGAGCTCACTGTCCAGCTGCCTGCCTCCGAGCCTTCGCTCTCTCTCTCTCACACCGGCTTTCTCTGCACTGCTTCCTGCAACCTCCGGTTTTTTTTTTTCTCTTTCCTTTTTTCTTCTTCCTTCTTACTTTCTCAAACCACCTTGTGCTTCTATTTATGAAGAGAACACGGAAGCTGTAGCAATCAGTAGCTCCTGGGGAAAATTACAGATGTGGATGGTCTATCACCTGCGCACTTAGGTGAGAAACGTCCACACCACGCATCCCCCTGGAACTGCTTCAGCCACTCAACCACCACACCCCCTCGCTAAGCTGCAAGCGAGACGGTTATTTATCTAAAACTGGCCTCTTGACGTGAGCTGTGGACCCGCTATAACACATCCATTTTTAGAGGGGATGCCCTCCATAACCGCTGCCACAAAGCACTCCACCTCCTCTTGTGTCTCAGTTTCTTTGTCAGTGCAGCATTTATGACTCCGTGATCGTGCGTCTGCCACAATGAGAGTTTTCCCTGGCGCATGTTCTGCTGTTTGCTTAAACCTCATGAGCCGCATAAGAAGTCTCTGGCAGCGTGGTGGAACTTTGCTGTTGATGAGAGGCACTAAAGGCTTGTGATCGGTTACCAGCTTGAAATCCTCTAATCCATCTTGGTACTTTTCAAATTTTTCACAGGCCCGGACGCATGCCAGTTCTATTTGCGCATAGCATCTTTCCGCTTCTGTGAGACGCCTGGAACAATATGCCACTGGCTTCCATTCTTCTTCGTGGAGTTGGAAGTAAAACTCCACCAATTCCATAGCTGCTTGCAACAGCTGAAACAGTGTTTCCTTTAGAAGCAAAAGCTCCCTAATTGGAATATGTTCTTTTAAATTGCGGCATTTTAAGTAACTGAAAAATATAGAGATATGATATTAAAAGGCAATATCCCTCCCATAGTGATACGGCAGTTACACATCTCATCAGAGATTTATACTTAGCTTTCTTTAATGACGATTTATGTGGCTTTACAAACGGAGGAAGCTATAGCAGACAATACACAAGGTCGGATCTTGATGTATATAGTCTGCCATTTTCTGTTGCTGTGCTGAAAGGATTTTCGGGACGGATGACGAGAACATCATCCGGCCGTCAGCTTCGAAGGGGTTGGCTGTTGTCCAAGCCCTTTTATACTGGGCTGCTCCGCGTGCAGGCTCTCTCTGGTCTCCAAACAAGCAAAGAAAAGGACTCAATTTCATCTCAAAAATAGTACAATGCCTTCACAGTTGCCCCCTTCATTCTTCAAACTGCTAAAGTAATGGTTTTCTAAATGCAGGCAGACTAGCGCCTGTGTGCCAGACTGAGCCTTCACATGTGAATGAATCCTTTCAAAGTGTTTTACAGAGACGGTGACATTAACCTTAATATTATAACAAACAGCTGTAGCTCTGTTAGCGTCATAGTAAACAAGAACTGGTGCTCTTCTCAACAGCTCTTTAAGGCGCTCGAGCGCTACTTGCTGGGCTTTACCCCATGTCCATGATGGGTTATTCTTCAAAAGCTCAAGCAGTGGCCCCGCCGGGATATTCTTCCCCAAATCATTGACCAAACCTACACTGTAAAAAAAAATCTGTTGTTTTTACAAAAAAAAAAAAAAAACTGGCAGCTGTGGTTGCCAGAATAATTCTGTAAAAAATATGGTGAAGATGTGAACAACTTTACAGAACAAACCTGTAAATTTCACACTTTAAAAAAAAAACAATTTAAACTGGTAAATCCAACAGTCCTTTTCTGCCGAATTAACATGACCACACTGCTATTAAACCGATTTTTTAGGTAAAATTTACATGCAGTTGTTGTTTATTTTACAATGAACCCCATTTAACTGTACTGTGATCTCGTGCTAATTCAGCAGAAAAGAGAAGTTGGACTTACCAGTTTAAACTGTATTTTTTTTATTTTTTTATTTTAATAACAGTTTTAAAGTGTAAAATTTACAGGTTGTTCTGTAAAGTTGTTCACATTTTCACTGTATTTTAACAGAATTATTCTGGCAACCACAGCTGCCAGTTTGTTTTCGTAAAAACAACAGATTTTTATTTTTTTACAGTGTACCAAACAAAATTGTTTAACTGTAAAAACCTCATTATAAGACTGTCATTTAACTGAAAACTAATTTTTTTTACTCAAATTTTGTTTTAGTGTCTTCTGCAGTTTTAAAGATAAGATAGTAAGTTGCTTTTCCAATAATTTATTAACCTCAAAGTAGTGAAAACGAGATGTTTTTTGTTCAACATACATATTCCAATTACAAACTTTACAAAACAGATTAATGGTTATCTTATTGTAACTGAAAGAAGAAAGATGCAGAGAAAGAGCGAAAAAGAAAAATAGAGAAAGAGGGCAAGAAAGAAGGAAAGGACTTTCATTCTAAACAGGTCTTAAGGACAATTAAGGGGTTATTTTTTATGAGAAAATGTAAGTTTTTAACACCTACTGCATTTCCTTACTAGAATACATAGAACACATGTACAACAACAACAACATTTATTTCTATAGCACATTTTCATACAAACAGTAGCTCAAAGTGCTTTACATATTAAAGAATAGAAAAATGAAAGACACAGTAAGAAAATAAAATAAATCAACATTAATTAACATCAAATAAGAGTAAAGGTTCAATGGCCAGGGGGGACAGAAAAAACAAAAAAAAAACTCCAGACGGCTGGAGAAAAAATAAAATCTGTAGGGATTCCAGACCATGAGACCACCCAGTCCCCTCTGGGCATTCTACCTAACATAAATGTACAAATATTTTCATACAAGCTCTTCAAATTGAGGTACAGGCATAGAAATGAGGAAATACAAGACCAACAGAAACTCAGTAATATTGCTTACAAACTTTGTAACAATTTCATCTGAAACTTTTACTTGCTTCTTGAACTTGTACAGCTGAGCAGATAATGAACTGAAAAACAAAAATTCAAACTATAAGTGAGGCACATCAATAAATGCCATAAATATTAATGTCCATAGTCAGACATCACGTCACTCATGATCCGAAACTCCTTGAATCAAGGTAACTACTCCGGGGTTAACATGAAGACGCGATGTGTTTGTCTACTGCACTTTAGTGACCTTCTCTGGGTTGATGGAGAAAAAACACTTTGGGAACTAGAAGAAACACAGATGACCATATTATTAATAATGAACCAACTTCATCACTTCTGCACAGAGCAGAAACGAAGGAGGGTACGTTGTTGCTTACAATGTTTCGATCTACACTCAGCATGAGCCGTCTTGGAAAAATAGCAGGATTGTCCTAAATAGAAAAAAAAAAAATTCAAACAAAATTAAAACAAGTCTTGTATTTCTAAAATATTTCACAAAGCAATTGGAGGATTTGTTTTTAGTTTTTTAAGGTCATTTAAAATTGCTTACTATCAGTACAGAAATCACTGTATGTGCAGATTTAGTGCTTACAGTAACAGAGGATGAACTGGGTGAAGGAGACAAAGGATCCGGGAGGTCCTGGTGAGGCACCAACAGAAGAACTGCTGCTTTCAGGAGTCTGGCCTGCAAAACACACACACACACACACATATAAAAAGAATTACAAGGAGCACTATGTTTCCATATTTATGATTGATCTTTTATGCAGGCTACTTTGGGTACTGGTTGCATCCTGTACTGCAATACTTGACTTACATCTCAGCTTCCAAGCAGCAAGGACTTTTCTGGCTTCAACGCTGACAGCAAATCGGCTTCCTCAATATACCACAAATCATCATATGTCTCCACCCCAAAGGATTGCAAGTTCTCTTCCAGAATATCTTTTGTGACCTCTGAAAGGTCAGGCAAGAGATCAGTGATAGCGCTGCGTAGAAATATTTGCTCCAAGTCAGTCATTTCTGGAATTGAGGAAGAATGGCACCGGTTTTCAAGATTATAAATAAAAGACAGGCATAATTAGACATTCATTCAAGTAACACTGGACATAAATACCAATAAGAGGAACCTCGGCTTTGAGTATATAACGTGGGTGAGGATTTGCACTCTTTATTTCTTTACAACTAAAAGTAAAAACTGCTGTCACTTTCATATTTTTCAAATAGTACTTTATTGTTTTTACTAAGCATACATATGCATTTTGTTTCTCCATCACACTTGGCAAGATCGTGTTTATTTCAACAACACACTGTGTTTCAGTGGAGTGCCCATTAAGAACGTATAAAGGTAACGGATACAAATCTACTAAGTCATTAATGTTCTAACATTACTGTCTTGTGCTCGGATTTGTCACTGGTGGTATTCAGAATGTCAGTCAGCATTATGTATATTCATCAGAAAATACACACTTGCATCATTTGGAATTAAACTAATGAGAAGTTCCCCCAAACTCCACTGGCTCATCATTTTTTGACAAAAGGAAATTGCCTTTTTGATATGATGTTCCTTTATACAGTATGTCTGTGGAGACACAAATATTGTTTTCTGAAACGCCAAAGTCACTCACTGCACTCTTAACGCGCACACGTACCGGTCCCGGGACATAACAGCGTTTTAAAAACGTTACAGTAATGTGTGCATGCCCATCTGCCATACATCTCGACACCCTACCCATCAAATGAAACTTCAAAGTCTCGTCTTTCCGATGATATAAACCATTTTGACACACAACAACCACAGCACTGACACTAAAGCCTTTTTTACAGAGAAGTACATTCTTTTAAGAGTTGACTTTCCCTACCTTTGAAGACCCCCTGCAAGTCAAACATCAATATTTCCGAGCAGTATTGATCCCATTGTGTCCGTAAGGCTCCAGCGAATATAATCCAGTAAAACGATTAGGTCCAAAACACACGATACATCCTCAAAGGGACAAAAACTCCAGAAAACATTTCATAACTTGAGACCACCTACGTAATTTTTTTTCATTTATATTGATCATATCAGACGTAATTTGTTTCTGTCTGCACTAACCATGCTACCGCATGAAACACGGAAGTGTTAGCTTCTGATCGACACCTAAGTTGGCCAATTACGACGGGTCTGGGGTTGACTGGCACCTCGTATAGCCAACGAGTGTCACAGACAGTTTGAAGGATGACGTATAGCTCTGAACTCTGGTAGAATCTACCAGTTTCATTGGACACTGTGACTGACACTCAAAACTTACAGCCAATGAGCAGCCGAGCATTTTGATAGGTAACTTGCCATACTAACTTGTAAACAAAACGATCGGAGCTGCGTGAAGGTGGCATTTGTGCCAGTCTGCAGAGTTGGTGCGTGGTTGTTTTTTGTGATTTCGCCAAGTTTTTTCGCATTTTAAATATGAATAAAAGTAGAAGTTTAAACGTAAATAAACGCTCAATTAAATAATAGATGCATGTACGTGTTGCAAAAGTATTCAACTGGCACACGGGGCGTATAATGGGAGAGAGCGACATGTGCCACGCCCTTGTGCTTTCTGCTTGCTAGTGATTGCTGCCATCAAGTGGCACATGGAAAAACGCTGAGCTGTGTTGTAACAGTTTGTAAAAGAAATATATATAGTTTGTGTGCATTTTATAAAAAAAGTAAAAAATATAAATATATTTTTGGCCCATAAGACTTGTATTGTCTATTTTTACATAGAAATGTGTATTTTTTATTGTTTTTATTATTTTTATAACTAATAGAGTGACACTGTGTGTAGATATAGATTCCTTTAGGTGTAAGCTTTCAGTAGAGCCCTCATTGATATCTGTGGGTTGAAGCATTCAAAAGTTATTACACTTTTTCCATACATTCCAAAATGTGGATAATGGTCCCTCTAAAAAGCCACTGGACATGCCCACATAAAAACTGGTGTAAAAATGTCATTTTTACAGGTATTCTTTTCAAAATTATGAAATGTGAGTAGTCAACAAGTTATTCTGTTGGTACATAGTGTGTTTCTGTCCCCACCTACCTACTGCAGCTTTATTTTCCTTTATTTTCATAAAAAAAACTTAGGCGAGAACAAAAAATTCGTTTTTTTTGTGAGTTCTAATGTGCATAACTTTTGATCAGTCACACCTACAGTGATTCTGACTACTAAGGGTGAAACTAGAGAATGTTACCTTTACAAAGAGACCAAACATGTGTTTATACTCCACATGGTTCAATAACAGCAATGATTCTAATTTGGAGAGGTCAAATTACAAGCGATTTAGCAAAAATGACCCCGCTTGATAAGGGGTTTTTAATTGTGTCACTGTAAAGGCTGAATAAAAAGTACAAGTGTTTTGGACTTGCAGCAGCTCACTGCACCCAGACACCGGCTGAAAGATACACCGGAAACATCTGATGTCTTTCAGATAAAGTTAAGCAGATGTTTTTTAAAGTTTTTCAAAAGTCTGTCACATCTCTTGAAGCAGCTGTGTTTACTTTCAAAACACATTGTCCATAATCTGATCAAGGGGCCACATTTCAAAATTAGTGCTGAACAGTGCCGCAAAAAAATGGTGTTTTGGTTTTAGTGGACTCTCAGGAAGTAAACATTTTCTTCAGTCCAAATAGTCTTGGATTATAATGTCAAGATAGGCTACCTGTGACAAAGAAACCTTTTGTGCACAAATCATATAAACAATATCTTTAAGCTGTAGAGTTGACTGCCACACATCATCTTCTGGATTTTGTACTTTGTCACCAATTAATACAGACAGCAACCTTAAGAAATTCCAATTCTGAATGGATTGACCCGAAAGCTTGGACACCTCAGAGTTGACAGCACATGACTTTGGGAGAGCATCAGATCCTGTACCTGAACTGCTTGATGCGCCGGTTCAAAAGCAAATATGTAAGCCATTTCTTTTTCTTAATGAAATGCTTCAAAGTACTGTGCAACATCAAAGGAAAAGATACCCTCAAATACATCATGGCCTAAACAAGGTGGTAAACGTGAAAAGATTTCAAAGCATTGAAAACAGAGTTTATCTTTACACCTTTGATGTCTTGACTGTCTTCAGCTTGTAGATTACCAACAGCAGAATCAAAACTTTCAGGGGTGCGCTGTGGACCACATACATTTGGATCATCACTATGAAGCTCACTTTGCGTGATTTCACAGTAACCTGTAAAAGTACCGAGAATGACCAAAGTTTTCAGCAAACCCACCAATGCTGTGTGAGCCCAAATTGTCCCCTGCAATACAATACAGCGCCCCTTTCACCTGCACGTATCGTGATTCCATCTTCCACCAAATCTTTTAAATCCAGTAACATCTCTGAGAAAACCGTGGCACTTCCAAATTATTTGAGGTCAAGCTCTCTACACAGTAAGACAAGGGACATGTGATCAGCATCATACATAAAGCAGGTAAATTTGCCACACAAAGATAGACTGCAACAACTGTTGTGTTTTTTCCTAGCAGAGCCAAGGGGATTGACAATTTCAAAAGCATCCTGGTACAGAATTAGCTTCAGGCATCCTTGATTTTCAATGAAGAACTGGTTGGACCAAAAGTTTTGTCCATCATTTAGGTCACCAAAATAATCAGAGTCTGTTTCACAATACTGTTATGACACTGAATTCTTCCATAATTCTGATTCTAATGAGCTACTTAATATTTGCATCACAGGTATGTAGTAAGCAAACGTTTGTGTCATATTTTCATCATTTTCTAATGTTACTTTTGTAGGCTCAGTGTATTTGAAAATCTTTTTAAATATCTGAGCTCTTGAATAGGTTGTTCTTAGAGGTCCCTGATGACAAGACAGAGGACAGATCTGAATCCCTCATACAATCACGGATTTTAACAACAGCATCATTTGTTTGAAACATGTCCTTTTTCAAAAGTGAACGTAGTTTACTTAAAGTGTAATCATGTTCCAACTCGTGCACATTTTACAGCTCTTCAACAACTGTCTGTACTGTTGAAGTTGGAAGGAGGAGCTCCCCTTGCAGTTTTAGGTAGAGTAAGCATACATTCCTAAGAAAGGTCTCACTGAAATTCTGAGGCAAACCGACGCTTTCATTTGAGCTCACATGCAATGAGAGCAGAATGCCGAGAGACGTTTCCCCTGGACATGTCACTTATGCTATTCACTGAACAAGCCCAGTGTTTCCTGGACATGTGAGCAGTAAAATGATGACTCCACAGTAAACGTATTTTTACAAGCTGTTACTGGACATCCCACAGGTCGCCCCTCCACTATACGCTCTTTTAAGTGGGATATACGAGTTCTTTCACGGTGTGAAACTGGCGCTCACATAGCGAAATGGCGCACTGAAAATGTGTAACAACGGCTCTAGTGGTAAGAGAGTGTGCAGGCGCCTTGCGAACCCGATAGAAATGAGCTTTAAAAGCTGCGTAAGTTCAAAATGTCCGCTTGCAGTCTGCACAAACACATTTGAAAGAGCAATGCGGTTCGTTCCTGTAAACTCTACAATGCAGCACGTAACTCCTCAACGAAGCTAATGTTTTGCTGCAAAAACGGCAGGTAATCATTTTTAGAAAACTAATAAAAACATCATTTTTTAAATGTTTTACCCATCGCGGATATGACGCTGCCAAAACCACCGTTCCACAACAGCATGGCGAACTAAAAAACTACCTGAAAACGAACCATCCGAAAGAGTTCAACATTAAGCATGAAACCTACCAGACTAATTAACACCCGCATAGTCGGCGTTATGACTGTAAAATATATTGTAGTGACCCGGCAGCCAGCGCGGGCGGCATGATGCATTGTGGGTAATTTATGTAAAGTTTACTGTTGTGTTAAATTAGCAAGGTAATCGAATTGTTTTTCCTGTTGTAATTGTTGTATGTGTTTGTATTCAACTGGTGGGGTGGGTTTGGGTTATTGCCGTCCGGGGTTATTAATTGTAAATAGTTACCATCAATGAGAAAGATGGCTTCGTTAATGACCTTGGCAATTGCTATGCAATGAGATTGAGCTTTGTTTTCTGACTATCTGCTCTAATAAAGAGATACAACAGGACAGAGCTGTGTATTGCTAAGATTTCATCTAAGCAATTATTGCCGAGACACTCGGAGTCGTGCGGTGTATGGGACACGAGTGCTCGCTACTTAAAGAGCTGGGTACAGCTGCGTGCATAACGCTGGCAGTCTGCTAGCCGACAGCTTGGGAGAAGTGCACGGCAGAGTTCGGCTCTGAAAACTTTAAGACTCAACCACGGGTCGCTACAATATCTTTGGCCACAAACAAAAGCAGTATCCTTGTGACAACAAACGGTCATGTAATTCAATTTTGAAGGAAATGAATTGTTAGCTTACCAGTGGTTTTCGGCGTGATTTTCCAGACGCTACTAAAGAGGACACACGAACTCAGCCGCAAGCCGCGAAATAATTTAGTCCAATGAGAGAACAGAAACACATTCTGCTGCTCTGTGATTGGATGAGGCAGCGCACACGAGTTTCAGATTCAAACACAGCCGTTTAATTTCGCGGGAATGTAAAATGTGCATTGCAAATCATTACTGCTATATTTAAAATTGCCTTAAGTTACAATAAGTATTACCAAATGTCATTCTGTAATGAAAAACAGAAACGTTTCATTTTATCATTTACAACTGATCTATACTAATAAAAGGCAAAGCCCTCACTCACTCACTTACTCACTCATCACTAATTCTCCAACTTCCCGTGAAGGTAGAAGGCTGAAATTTGGGAGGCTCATTCCTTACAGCTTACTTTCAAAAGTTGGGCAGGTTTCATTTTGAAATTCTACGCCTAATGGTCATAACTGGAACCTATTTTTCTCCATTAACTGTAATGGAGTTGAGCTGGATGGCCGTGGGGGCGGAGTTTCGTGTGACATCATCACGCCTCCCACGTAATCACGTGAACTGACTATCAACGCAGTACGTAGAAAACCAGGAAGACCTCCAAAAAGCGCTTAAGAAAACATGCATTATATAATTGAGAAGGCAGCGAAACAATAAGAAGCGAGCGAGTGACATATACTACCATATTCATGAGTGCTGCTACCTCGAAAAAAAGCAAGGTGTAAACCTAAACTTTAAATTAAGTTCATAGACAGGCTACCGCTGGCGTTTCACATGCCCACAGGTAATGCGGGATACAAGTTTAATGAGAGGACGCAGGATATAAACGAGAGTTTTGATCACTTTGTAACTAAGTTAAAATTGTAGGTGAAGGGGTGTGCTTATGCAAATTCCGAGAGACTGTGTTTGTGGGGATTGACAGTTAAGGGTGGGGAGTCACGTCATCATCTCCCCTCCCATTCATCTCATTTCGCTCTGAGCTGAGCTCCGCGGCTAACGCCGTCTTCCAAAGCAACTTCGTCAGACTGCCACCAAATACTCACAGAAAAATCCACAAGTTAATACACACGCTGTCTCTAGAGTTTCTCCACACTGAATCCTCCAGGCACTACTTACAAAAGGTCACATTGACAATCGTGTTACGTTATTTTTAAAATCTTTCCTTTTCTTAGCACAAGCACAGCTGAGAAGCTTCGATGCATGTGCTCCATAACGCATTAAAAATAATGCATTTAATCACACTTTGCATTACAAGCAAAGGGGAGCTTTTGTCAATGCATGATTTCCTGGTACACCGATTACATTGATCAGCATCCCGATTCATTTTACCCTCGCACCACCTTAGTTTGAGAAGAAGTATGAAAAATATGAGGTTAACACAGAAAAACAGATCACCAATTCAAGCTTTATGAATAATCGATTCGCCATCAATAATTGTTTTGGTAAAGCCATCCTCCTTCCATTTTATAATTTTTCCGCCATAGCCATGATTAAATGAGCGGTAAATAAAGTAAGAGCAAAGCGAGGGTGACTTATTTAGGCAGGCATATATATGACAGCAACACTCATGACAATGTCAATCATGTTACGTTATTATTAAAATGTTTCCTTTTCTTTTCATTACTTCTTTAACACACTACTTCTCCGCTGCGCGCGCGGTATTTTGCTATATATATAATATATGAATGACCTCCAAAGAGCGCTGAGACTTTTGATATCATGAACGTGTCTGCAAAAGGGGTCTCCTGCCCAGCAAAGTCGAGCAGCCAGCGCGCTGCATAGCTGTGCCGGCCTTTGAGACGCTGACTGCGCTTCTGCCTTAAGTCAAAGTGAGCACTTTTAATTTTTTTCATCCTCCCCCTGCGCTATAGCCCAGACAAGTGCAAACACTGGACCCCTTTTCTACACCACGGCAAAATAATATTAAGGCGATTCACACTTTCTTTTGCACGTATCACGATTATGAGGTCCTCACTCGGATTATGAAGACACGCACAGGAGTGGAGGACTGACAGTGCCATCACAGCCGATTAATGGCGGGACGTCTCACCAGTCTACACAAGACCCACGCGACTGTCCCCAAAAGGCTCATAGCGTCAGCGAACACATCTCTCTATACTATATAAAAGAAAAAGGCAACTTTCTTTTCTTTACACCTTTTTTCCTTTTATCCCAAACCAAAGCCTTTCTCTCTAACACTGCAGAGGACACAAAACTAATTTTCTTTAAATGCCGGTAAGGCACATTACCAGAGGCACAAATTTGAACGTTCACATAGAAAATGTAATTTCTATACCACAGCCGTCGTGTAGCCTTTCAAAAGGGATCTACTACCGAGAGATGATCCATATACATTTTAGCTGCTGTTAGTTACTTACCTGTTGTGTTACACAGTCTTTAAAATGTAGTTTACCCACAACCACTCCAGTAGTGCTCAATGTACCTGTACTTCTTAAAACGTTAATGTTTTACTGTTTAATAACCTATAGACTATATTTTATTATTTTTCCCTTGCACTCAGTGACCAAAGCTATACACACAAGTATATGTATGTGTATATATGTATGTATGTATGTATATATATATATATATATATATATTGTCACGCACGCCAGTAGGAGGCATGGATTGATTCGATAGCACCTGGGAAACCATTCGCCGCCAGGGAATGGCGGGGTATTAACTTTCTCTTCTGCTTCCTCATAGAAAGAAAGACCTTCTTGCACCATAGGCCTGGATTGACGCGTGCGATACTTCCGCCCTTCCTCCGCCATCTTGCCCTGACGCCATCCTTCCCATCCTCCCTTGCGGTCCTTCCCGCATCCCTCCACTTCCGCTCCTCCCCAATAAAATGGCGCGACGCCAGGAGTCGCGCGCGATTATGAACTGTTTTGTTTATAATTTTGACCAGTTTTTTGTTTGTAAATTTACAATATACGGGGCCGGAAAACCCCAACCCTTGCTACTGTCTCCTCGGTCCTTTACAATATATATATATATATACACACACACACACACACACATATACATACATACATACATACACATATATATAATTTGTGTGTGTATATATGATGTAGATAGGTATGTATATGTATGTGTGTATGTGTGTGTGTGTGTGTATATATATATGACAGCAGCAATCCAAGCTGTGATAAAACAGTAAAAAGGAGGCATGTCAGACGTCGTGGTACATTTTCTGATGCAGCTAGACGAAAAAAACTTTGTGACGCTGCCGCCAAATACACAAAACAATTACTTTGACAATCATGTTACGTTATTTTTAAAATGTTTCCTTTTCTTTTTCATAACTTCTTTAACACACTACTTCTCCAAGCTGCTGCTGGGTATATATATATATATATATATATATATATATATATATATATATATATATATATATATATATAGATAGATAGATAGATAGATATGAGAACAACACTCATATCAATGACAAAACAATTACATTAACAATCATGTTACGTTATTTTTAAAATGTTTCCTTTTCCTTTTCGTACCTTCTTTAACACACTACTTCTCCGCTGCGAAGCGCGGGTATTCTGCTAGTTAACAATATAATTCAAAAATAAATAACTGATGAACAGCCTATGGAACAGATGAGCAGCTAACTGACCATTTGGAAGACAAAAATAAAAATTTCTGCAACTCATTCACCGGTCACCTTATGTGTACATGCTCTCAAATTAAAATTGAAACTTTAAAATTTACACATTAGGAAATCATAATAATTATTTTTCTTTTAATATCCGTATTCTGTGACAGGCAGGCAAAATAACATTTTTGTCAATGTGCTTATGAACCTAACTGTAATTCTGTATTATATATAATAATATTATATATAGTATAATATTAACAACCTGCTCCATGTTCACTGCAGTCTCATGCACTTAGTTATGCTGAGCACATTTTATTTTGTACAATGAAGACAAATGGCAAAGTGCAGGTTTTAAGGAACATTTCAATAACACTCAAATGTTTTAAAACCCATAAGTTCTACTTAATCATGAGCTCTTTTATTAGGGAGGATATAAAAATAGATCAAGTGTAATGCAGTTTACTGATAGATTGTTAAATACTCAATTCTATACAGACACATCACCTGCTTTTTAAGCCAATCATATTAACATAATTTTACTGTATTTGTGCATATTCTTATCTGTAAAGTACAACATATGAATTTGTAAAATATAATATGGTTTCAAAAAAAGTAGCTGACAAGAAAACCCATCATTTTAACACTGTTATCTTGTGATATTAACTATATTATATTGCTTTTTGTATCACAGTTTTTTTTATGTTTAAAATACAGTAATCTGTAAATTCTACAAAGAAATAGGATTCTTTTAACATATTACTAATTTGAAATTAACAGCTGCGTTTGATTAGGTATTTTACTATAGTATTACTGTAAATTAAACACTGCTGCATTGTTTTTCTATTTACAGTTTTTTGATGTCATGATTTTACAGCAATTCACTGTTCATTTCACGGACATTTTTTACAGAGTAGCAGGTTCTTCAGCTCTTGGAGGTTCTCTGGTGGAGACAGCTGCTTAATCGCCTCAACTTTGTCTGGATCAGGTCTACTTCACGCGATGCGACGCATGCTGCAGCGGACGCTCCTGCTACGGAAACGTTGTAGTGTTCATGCTTGCGCGCGTACTTTACGTAAATCTGGAGGATTTTCTCTGTGTTGTGAATTGCCAAAAACACCTATTAAATTCCGA
Source organism: Polypterus senegalus (assembly GCF_016835505.1). NCBI lineage: Eukaryota > Metazoa > Chordata > Cladistia > Polypteriformes > Polypteridae > Polypterus > Polypterus senegalus. Next base: position 161,713,668 of record NC_053161.1, read on the forward strand.
TGACACCTTACCGCAATATCTCTGAAAATTGTGTATTGATTAAATCCATCAATCCAGGGATGTGTCCATTCCAGCAAGCAGTGGGCACGAGTGAGAAACAGTCCCTTGACGAGGCCACAGCTCATCGCAAGGTGAATACAAGCACACACATACACGAGCGTCATTTTAGCGGCACCAAATCCCCAAATCTGCATATCTTTGAAGGAAACCGGAGCACAGTGTGGAATACAAGCAGGAAATACCAGCAACGTAACTCCCTGCGAGACAGCAGTGCTACCGCTCCGCCACCGTGACACCCCCATGTGTGTAATTATTAACAGTATTCATTATTTAAACGAAATTATATGTAAAATGTAACATACTCACTTTAATGCATTTCATCATGAAAGTGATATCAAGTATAAATCTAAAGATTCTAAATGTGCAGAGAGTTGGAATATCAGACATTTAATTTGTTCTGTGTGGTGATCTATTGCTGCTTTCCGCTGCTGTCAGGTCCAAGAAGCTCGTAGCGATTAAAAACTGGGGTGACGTTTACGACGGTCTGCTTCAATGATAAAGTAAACTACGAGGTTAAAGTGGACAATTCGAGATTAAAGCCGAAATTTCCACTTTAATCACAAAATACACGTTTTCACCGTGTCCTTTATTTTTTTCTCAGTTGCTCAAATACAGCGCTATACATTATGTTGCTGTTGTGAAGTTGCAAAAAAAAAATAGACGGCACAAAAGATGGTATGTGAGACTTTTAAAATGCATCGTGTCATTACGATCGGGAATATGCGACGCTTGAATATAAAAGCACCACAAACGCATCTGTATGTCGGCATTTTTCTTCACCACATCGAACCATGCATCAAGCAGCGAAGCACGCACATCGATCCCCGTAGGATCTGCATAGAGGCTTTCTGCCACATGTAGATAGTAAACAGAGACTCTGACGTCACGTTCCGACTTTTAGCACACTGCGCCCCCCGACATTTTGCTGGTACTGCAGCTCGCGCACGCGTCGCGTTAATTTCTGAGGACCTGCTCAGAGGACGTGTGAAATGAACGCTGGGAACGCGTGGCAGTCATGATGCGGGCGCGCACGCGTTCTGAGCGTGAAGTATAAACCGGCCACCTCCTGTCTGATCAATCAGGTGACCCAGAAAGCGTAATTGTTTCTGTCTTAGAACGCACTTTTCTTTATTCAGCTTCAATCCAGCTGACTCAATCCTCTGTAAAACCTTTTCCAGATGTGTTTCATGTTCCTCTGTTGTATGTCCAAACACAAGTAGTGTATGTCATCCATGAAAGCAGTAACTCCCTCTAAACCCTCTAGTTACCTCTGTCATTTTCCTTTGAATGGTAACCTTCGAAAAAAACAGAATCTGGCAAACGAAGTAGTAAATGTGGTCAGCTTATTGCTCTCCTGATGCAGGGGTATCTGCCAAAACCCACTCGCTGCATTCAATGAAGAAAATATAGTAGCTCCATTAATATTTGCAATCATTTCTTCTGGAGTGGGAAGAATAAATCTTTCTCTCTTGACTGCTTCATTTAGTTTTTTCAAATCCACACAAATGCGTACCTCCCTATTTCACTTTAGAACTTTAGAACAATTAGTTGGCTGTGTTACTTTCTCAATAATGCCATTGTTTTCCATCCTACTTAGCTCCACCCATCCATTATCCAACCCTATATATCCAAACTACAGGGTCACGACCTGCACATCTCTGTCAGTCTGCTGAATCTCTGAGCCAGCCATTCTGTCGCTTGTCAATTTGGGTTATGGAAAGTTCATAACATTGAATGTCCGGTCGGAGGTAGGTGTCTTGAACACAGGACCCCTTTTATTGAATTCTGCACATACAATTCCTAGACGGCGCATGACCATCCGCATTGTCGCCATATTGCGGTGGCAATTTAGCTGTACGCCTCCAAACCAGATCCCAGGGGATTACATCTCATAGGTAAGGCTGAACAATTGTTTAGAGACACAGACAGGAAGACATGGCCACAGGCCCTTCTCACACTGCCTTTTCTCCTTCAGACTTAGTTGGCTGTGTTACTGGCGTGACCACGGCTCTCAATAATGCCATTGTTTTAACTGAGCGTGTTATCCGACAGTCGAATTAGGGCAAGCTGTCAGGTATCTTTGATCAATCAGTTTGTTTGGGCATCCATTGAGGAACCACAGTTTGACTTAGCTCCACCCATCCATTATCCAACCCTATATCCAAACTACAGGGTCACGGGAGTCTGCTGGAGCCCCAAATTTTACCAAGATGTATAGAAGCTATATTTATTTATTTATTTTTTTTTGTTTTCAAAAATATTCCTGGCTTTAGCTTGGCAGATTTAGTCCGGTAGCCCCCTAGTCGGACACACACATTCATCCCCAGAGTCCATGGGTCTCCAGTGAGCTGCAGGTAGTGATGGCCAGCAGGAGAGCTGAATGTGAGCTGTCAGCCCAGAAAGTGTTACTAAACACTCATGTGACGACACATCACAAACATCAGCACAATCCCAATGTGGGTCCTGACCCATAGTTTAAAAAAATTAGGCTATAAGCCATAAGGCCATTTATTGGTGGTCATATACAATCACTAAAACCTCGTGAAGGTCGGAGCAAAATCAAAGCACTTAATGTCACATCAATGACACAGCCATGGGCCACAAGATAGGGACCACTGTGTTGGAGCCGTGTGGATAGGCTGAAGGCTGTCCTTATTATTATTATTTCGCTGCCACAGTCCTTAACCTATTTAGATATTCAATTTGGGGAAGATTCTATGGCAGCTGTAATGAACTTGTGGCAAACTGACATTTTGGGGTTAGTGCTGCTGGCACAGGAATCTTCAACGACTGACTCTTATTCTGATTAAAGGAGTGTCTGCTGTAGATATCATTCCATCTGATTTTAATGCCGCCACAAATCCTTAGGTTGAGGAATTTCAAAGTAGAAAAGGGCCTTTGCTGAGCCACATTTGGATTATTAGCACGTTTGGGTTAGTGTTTTTAACATAGCAATGAAAAACTTTAAATGACGGACATCTGTCCTGATTAGAGAAGTGTCTGTGGATGACACTCAACCCCAATAAAGGGTCTGTGCCCTTATGCCTACAGGAAGGATGAGTATATAAAGGTTAGTTTTATTAAAGTAGCGATGTATATCTCAAATATCTGACCCAAGTTCCTAGTAGAAGATCGTCGGTAAATTACAAACCACCCCAGTTTTATGCTGCCACAATTCTTAGCTTTTGAGAAAATGGAAATCACCAGACACACCCAACTATGTAAAGAACAGCCATGTTTAAGCTGTTCTGAAACATCTCCAAAAAAAAAAAAAAAGCAACAAAAATCTGATTTGTCTGAATTTTGTACAATATAGTGTTCCACTCTCTTAGTCCAATCCATTCCAGGTAGCTTGTTTGGTAGTGAATGAAGAGCTCAGTCCTTTGACTGCTGGGGGGTATTTTCCGTACGTCGCTTAAATCATCCGAGATCAGATGCCTCATCTTGGATGAATTAATTTCGGTGAAGCGCATCCGGGAAAAGTCAGTTTTTCAAACTCAGCGGTGTAGTAGATTAGTCGAGCTGGATCTAATCATCCGAGATGAATGCGCGCGCCCGCGCTAATTGAAAAGCCCATATATATTGAGTCTAGAAAACATGATCAGCAAGTCTTTGATAGGCTGCAACAAAATGACGAAAGAACGGGCGCATTTTTTTCACATAAGCTGTGCGTGCGTGCGTGTTACTGTAACAAATTTCAAGATTTAATATGCACAAGGGGTAACACTGCAAAAGCAGCCCAAACCAGAAAAGACGGCTGGCAAAAAGTGGCCGACAGATGAAACGCGTGTGCATTGAACTTACTGAAAGCAGAGTTTTATTTCCTATGTGTCAGATTAATTATTATTTAATATGTCATAATTCCTGATCAAACGTGAGCACAAGGAGAACATGGTGACAGGTTAAAGTGAAGTACAATAATATATTTCAAACTAGTACATATTGATATATAACTATTTAAAGAATTGTTGACATAAAGAATCACACATAATATAAAAAAAAACATTAATTTTAAAGCTAATAAAAAGGCAGACAAGCAAAAAACAGGAGGAGGTCCACGCGGTCCAGACCTAACCCTTGCAGAAGAGTTGGCTCTCCATCAAAATGCCCATCGCCCTGTTTCCGAGGGCATTCCAGCGGGAAGCTCCTTCTCATAACCAGTGGCAGGATGCAGTGGTCGCTTCATTTCAGGTAAAGGATAGTCATTGCATATATTTGTCCTCAATGTGTGCTATAGGTAGGGTCCATATAGCCCTCTTTTTTGTTGGGTCAGTTGCAGTGAATGTCCTATCCCTAGAGCCTGTGTCTGACCAACGAGATATTGACGAAGGTCAAATATTTGATGAAGACACTGTGTCTGATTATTCATCAGGAGGAGAGTTACATTTTCCAAATAATGTTTGATCAAAGTCCACTCTGATCAGTCCCATGTGCCCCAATCACATTTGGAATTCCTGGGTTATTAGAATGTTTGGCTGATCGTGAGATTCTTTACGGAACTGTGGGTGTTTTTCCCTGTGTACCTGCAATGGCATGAAACGCTTCTTTTATTGTCTGCACACGCAGGTGTCCAGGAAACACTATGAAAACCCGAAGGAAATATTTCAGAGACAAACAGACTTTACGAATTGCCTGGCAAACTGCACTTTTAGACAGATTTTCCGCATAGCCTACAGTATATAAAAAAGGGCCGCTTGTAAGAAACCTCAAAGCAATGCATACTGTCTGTGTGGTTGTGAGAGCCCGACTTCGCCGAGTTTGACTTCGAATATAAGGAGCTAATAAATATTTGAGGTACAATATCCCACCCCCTCCCCTCCGCCTAAAGCGGTATCTTTTGAAAATAATTTCCTCCGGGAGCAATAATGGATCTTGCCGATGGCGCAAAACCTTCTCTATATGAAATTCTCTTCTTATAACTTGCACACCGATATCAGCTGGTCGCTCATTCATGAACGGCAAAGCCATGACTGAATGAATTCCACGCACGGACACTGATTAAGTGTGTGAGCTCCGAGCAGGTTTGAGAATTTGGATCTGCTGCTATGACAACACATCCAGCAAGAGTTTCGAAAAACCGACAGATCCAGGATCAGGCCAAATTGTCAACTGTTACATCCGGCTAAACGAGTAATCCACGTACGAAAAATACCCCCAAGATCTTTATAACTCGGTAATTTGGCAGTATTGCCGCCTTTCGGGGCTTTTATTTTGATACACTGCTGTTCACTTTCGACCGGAAGTTGCACGCTCCTGCTGCTAATTTCTGCCGGCTGCTCCTCTCAGTTATACACAAGCAGACGTGCGTAAAGACACGAGGTCATTCAAAAAATAGATTGTTTTAGACATAAATTTTGTTTTCCGTTTCTTCATCACACTTCAGACCAGTCGGTAATGCACCTTGAGTTGGTTTGCCAACCGCAGTTTAATAAATAATAAGAAGATGATGAAGAACAAGAAAGACACGAGGTAAGTACTTGCAGGATATAAGACAGCTGGACAAATGGGAACAAAGAAGAGCCTCGAGTGAGGCGTGAGTGAACTCGGGTGTTGTTTATAAGATTCCCGGGGAGGGGACTTTTGGAGAACTTTTCTCGCTAACGTGGCAGAATGCGTCTCGCTGGGAGGAACAGGGGAGAGATGGATGGTGAGGGAGACAAACGTGTTGTGATCGGCACCGGTGACAGTTTATCTCTGAGGCCGCCAGAACAGGCCCGTATCTAATATAATGGAGGAAGGAGTGAAAACGGAGCGAGACACGAGGATGCGGGCTCTTCTAGTGACAAAGAAAATTTTGTAGTTAAGTATAAGGCGATGGATGAAGGGAGAAGGTTGGGCGATTTTAGTCGGGTGAAATTGGCGACGTAGGTTAAAAGTATGACGGGGGATGTTGAAGTCAGAACATTGTTGAGCGCTCGTTTAATGATTTTTGTAAAATGAAAAAAAGGTAACAAAATGAAGAAGCATTAACTTTTTCAAGTTTAGGGCAAATATTGTTTGTGGAGTATGTGCTTGGAAGAGGTTTGGCGAGCAGCAGATGTAAATATTAAAGAAATAAGAGCGTTAAAAAAAAAAAAAAACAGTAGACTGATAGCGTATTAATAATAAAAGAGACGTAATGTTAATTCCGACAAAGCCCATTGTGTTGTCTTTTAAAGGTAATTTACCCAGTAAAGTGAAATCGGGGTATGACATGTTTCCAGTTAGAGTTTATATACCGCAACCAGTTAGATGTTTTAAATGTCAAAGATTTGGACGTACAGCCGGAATTTGTAAAGATGTGGAAAGTGTGGCATTGATCATAATTAGGAAGAATGAAAAGAACTGATTTTTAAGTGCTGAAATTATCAAGGAGCCAAAAATATACAATACAATTAAAAATATTGTATATAGAAGCAGAGAGAAGGATGGCAAGTGCAATGGCATAACACGAGAAAGTAAAGGCTGTGGGGGAAAAGATGCCACCGGTAAAAATGGAAGATGGTTCTGAACAAACAAACACTGCAACAGGAGAGCTACTTGGTGATTATGGCATTAAACAAAAAACAATAGCAGTAGGTAAACTACAATTTTTAGGTTTAATTCTGGATGTTATGTTATATGACACAGACTAGGAAATATCTGAGAAAAGGAAAATAATTATACGATACAATTTATTTGTGTATAGCCCAAAATCACACAGGAAGTGCCACAATGGGCTTTAACAGGTCCTGCCTCTTGACAGCCTTCCAGTCTTGACTCTCTAAGAAGACAATAAAAAACTCCTAAAAAAAATCCTTGTAGGGAAAAAAAATGGAAGAAACCTTGGGACAGGCAGTTCAAAGAGAGACCCCTTTCCAGGTATGTTGGGTGTGCAGTGGGTGTCAATACAATACACAGAACAGAACACAAGTAATCCTCAATACAATATAATAGTGCAATAGAAATATTACAAGTACAGAGCAGAATTCAACAGGAGATGATATCACATAATAGGAGTTGGATTTGTTTAGAGTCCTGGAGACCTTGGCCATCAAGCTGCTGCCCCCTATTGGCCATTCCACAGCTGAGACAGTGCTGGGCCAGTCAATCCGATGAAAGGACCCCTCTACCCGATGATTCCTGTGATCCTCCATCAGGGATGACTTTATCTTAGGCAGGCAAAACAACTTGGCAGGTGGGCCGTGGCACCAAGTGCCACATTTGAGTACCGAGAAGAGAAACAGAATAGGGGAGGGTTAGTAACAAATTATAACTATCATGTTACTTATGTTTTAGTGCTAATGACTAACAACAGAGATGCAGTCTGTACAGTTAATCAGCAGCTCTAGTCAGGGTGTGCTAAACTGAAGTAGTGAGTCTTCAGCCGGGATTTAAAGGCTGAGACTGAAGGGGCATCTCTTATGGAAGCAGGAAGACCATTCCACAGTTTAGGGGCCCTGTAACTGAAAGCTCGACCTCCCACTGTTATTTTATTAATCCTTGGAATCATAAACAGACCAGCATCTTGAGATCTTAATGTGTTCTCAGGTTTGTAAGTCATGATAAGTTCAGACAAGTAAGCCGGACCTCGGCCATTTAATGCTTTATATGTTAAAAGGAGAATTTTGAAATCTGCCCTAAACTTAACCAATGTAAGTATTTAAGAATTGGAGTTATGTGTTCATATTTTCTTATTCTTGTAATAATTCTTGCAGCCACATTTTGGATTAACTGGAGGCTGTATAAAGAACAGTTTGAACAGCCAGTGGACACCGCATTGCAGTAGTCAGTCCTACTAGAGATAAATGTATGAATTAATTTCTCAGAATCCTACTTATTTACAAAATGCCTTAATTTTCCAACATTTTTAAGATGTAAGAAATATGATTTTGAATTTTTAATGAATTTTGAGGTCATCTGTAAAGTACTTGAACATAACCGAAGCGTGCACTGATAAATTACAGCAGCCTTTTCAAAATCCTAGCTCGCTAATCAGGTCAATAGTGAAACTTATTCATTGGAATGCAGGAATTGGAGCAATACTGTTTATCCTGTCTGTGGACATTTTAGCAGATGCGATTGTGACTAAAGGCTCATTTACAGTTGGATTTTAGGGTTTCTGATTGTATTCAGGAAGGTCAATTATCTCAGGGTGGTGACCGTTTCATTTTTCTTAGAAATGATGTCACATATACAGAACATAATAAAAATACAGAATTTGTTTGGTAGTAACAAAGATTTCAGAAGGAGAACTGATGGTGGGTAATTGTTATAATCCAGGAGGTGTTTTGAAAAACCAGCATTGGAGAAGCTGTGTGTAAATGTGAGTTATCCAGTTCAGATATTTGGAGACTTTAATTCTCATACTGTATGTATTCGCTAAAAGTATAAGGAAATGTGAAATTTAAAGGTGATGTAATTCATTTAAAGATCCTGGGTCCAAACTGATCAGCATGCATGTAAGGTCTGAAGAAATCGATATAGTAAAAGTCAGTAAAGAACTGATTGCAAAATTTAACCCAGGCAAACAAAGTGAATAAAATTGTGTAATAATAATAATAAAAATCAGGCCTACAAAGAGTAGAGAATGGAACTCAAACTACAGACATCCGACACTAAGGCAAAGAACAAACAAAGGCCAGAATTCGGGAAATACAGTAACAAAGTGAAAAAATCAGAATTGAATTCAATACGATAATTTGGAGGCATAAATGGTAAGCCTGCAAAAAATACCATTTAACAGTAGAGACTATCAAAGTCACCTGAACTAGTGACAGAGAGAGAACAAACTCCATGCCACAGCAGTTTAATTGGGGCTCAAGGTGTCGGCCCCCTTAGCTGCACTCCCTGTGTAATTGGGAGGCCCCGCCCCCTCGGGGGTCAAACTAAAGAGAAGTGAACAGGCAAACAAAATTACAATAGCGTCATGGTGTCACATAGTGTTGCTCCCTAACACTAAGGAGACCAGAGTTCATGTCCCGGGTCCTCCCTGTGTGGAGTTTCCATATTCTCCCCGTATCTGTGGGTATCCTCCTGTTGTTAGGTGACACTGAATTGGCCCTTTGTGCATCGTGTGTGTTTGCAATGCAATGTAATGGTGCCCAGTCCAGTTCCAGTTTCTGCTTTGTGCCCTCTGCTAGCTGGGATAGGCTCCAACCCCCACAGCCCCTGGTTTGGATTATTTAGGTTAGGAAAATATGACATGACAGAGTTACACAATGATTTAAATAGGTGTAAATATACTGAAAAACAGTTGGATAATAGAGGAGTGTAAATAATTAGAACGCTCTCGACGAGAACAGGCCATTCAGCACAACAAAGCTCGCCAGTCCTAGCCACTTATTTCTTCCAAAACAACATCGCGTCAAGTCCCTAAAGTCCTCCTGTCTACCACACTACTTGGTCGCTTATTCCAAGTGTCTGTGGTTCTCGGTGTGGGAAAAACTCCCTAATATTTATGTGAAATTTACCCTTAACAAGTTTCCATCTGTGCCCCCATGTTCTTCATGAACTCATTTTAAAAGTAACAGTCTCGATCCACTGTACTAATTCCCTTCATAATTTTAAACACTTCAGTCATGTCACCTCTTAATCTTCTTTTGTTTAAACTGTAAAGGCTCAGCTCTTTTAATCTTTCCTCATAATTCATCCCCTGTAGCCCTGGAATCAGCCTAGTCGCTCTTCTCTGGACCTTTTCTACCTCTGCTATGTCCTTTTTGTAGCCTGGAGACCCAAACTGCACACAGGACTCCAGATGAGGCCTCACCAATGCGTTATAAAGCGTGAGCAGAACCTCCTGTGACTTGTACTCCACACGTCAGGGCGCTATATAACCTGACATTCTGTTAGCCTTCTTAATGGCTTCTGAACACTGTTGGGAAGTCAATCATTTTTACAAAAAGAGAAAAATAATTTGCAAAGACTAAATAGACAACAATAAGCTGAACTAATACCTGAGGATAACTCTGGCAAAATGCAGCCAGCTATAGAAATGAATCGTCTGCTTCAGAGTGTCAGGTTCTCCTGGGCACTCAGTAATGGAGGAATCTGGTGAATGTGTTCAGGACTCGGGACACGATGTGTGAGGATTCAGAGCTGTCAGTGATATCATCGCAGTGGCACCTTTCATCCTTTCCTCTATGCTAAAATGTTGTGTCACATTATTTATTTTAAAATACATTCCAATAAAATTCATCAGACTGAAACACTGCATTTCTTTATATTTAGACAATTGGCTATAATTCGATATATGGTCACCCTCTGTGCTGTCTGATCAGAGTCAAAAACATAAAACATTTGTGCGTATTATGATCTGTGATTTATGTAGCAAAGAATTGAGAGCTTACATCTTATTAAACAGTCAAACGGAGGGAAAGAGATGACAGTGATTACGGACCCTCAGACACTGACATCAGCAAGGCAGGTGAGGTTTTGAACAAACACAACAGAAACTCAAAAACAAGTAGAGGAGACGTGAAATGAAAGGAGTGGGATACGACATGTTGTTTGAGGCACAGATATTCAGGAATAAGAAACGTTTTCTTTGCTAATATTTCATATCACCACGACCTACACCAGAATAAGTGGATGGGAAGATGAGTTGTGCAAAAATTTCATATTTGTATTGTGAGAAAATATTCTAAGTTTGGGACTTTGTAAAAAAAACATGTATGTCCATATCTATACTCGCCTAAAGGATTATTAGGAACACCTGTTCAATTTCTCAATAATGCAATTATCTAATCAACCAATCACATGGCAGTTGCTTCAGTGCATTTAGCGGTGTGGTCCTGGTCAAGACAATCTCCTGAACTCCAAACTGAATGTCAGAATGGGAAAGAAAGGTGATTTAAGCAATTTTGAGCGTGGCATGGTTGTTGGTGCGAGACGGGCCGGTCTGAGTATTTCACAATCTGCTCAGTTACTGGGATTTTCACGCACAACCATTTCTAGGGTTTACAAAGAATGGTGTGAAAAGGGAAAAACATCCAGTATGCGGCAGTCCTGTGGGCGAAAATGCCTTGTTGATGCTAGAGGTCAGAGGAGAATGGGCCGACTGATTCAAGCTGATAGAAGAGTAACTTTGACTGAAATAACCACTCAGTACAACCGAGGTATGCAGCAAAGCATTTGTGAAGCCACAACACGCACAACCTTGAGGCGGATGGGCTACAACAGCAGAAGACCCCACCGGGTACCACTCATCTCCACTACAAATAGGAAAAAAGAGGCTACAATTTGCACGAGCTCACCAAAATTGGACAGTTGAAGACTGGAAAAATGTTGCCTGGTCTGATGAGTCTCGATTTCTGTTGAGACATTCAAATGGTAGAGTCAGAATTTGGCGTAAACAGAATGAGAACATGGATCCATCATGCCTTGTTATCACTGTGCAGGCTGCTGGTGGTGGTGTAATGGTGTGGGGGATGTTTTCTTGGCACACTTTAGGCCCCTTAGTGCCAATTGGGCATCGTTTAAATGCCACGGGCTACCTGAGCATTGTTTCTGACCATGTCCATCACTTCATGACCACCATGGACCCATTCTCTGATGGCTACTTCCAGCAGGATAATCCACCATGTCACAAAGCTCGAATCATTTCAAATTGGTTTCTTGAACATGACAATGAGTTCACTGTACTAAAATGACCCCCACAGTCGCCAGATCTCAACCCAATAGAGCATCTTTGGGATGTGGTGGAACGGAGCTTCGTGCCCTGGATGTGCATCCCACAAATCTCCATCAACTGCAAGATGCTATCCTATCAATATGGGCCAACATTTGTAAAGAATGCTTTCAGCACCTTGTTGAATCAATGCCACGTAGAATTAAGGCAGTTCTGAAGACGAAAGGGGGTCAAACACCGTATTAGTATGGTGGTCCTAATAATCCTTTAGGTGAGTGTATATGGTGCTGATCTTCAGTCTTTATGGTATTTTGAAAATATATTGAGAAAAATCAAGTAACGAATTTTGGTTTAAAATAATCACAATATCAGTGTAAGTCCATATTGGGCAGCACTAGCGAGAGCAACAAAAGCCTGTCATTGTAGTGACGCAGACAGCGGGACTTACCTCGACTTGGAGAAAACCTTTGGTTTGGCACATCGTGAGAAGCGAGTTTGGGAAACTCCAAACGACCTGTGGAGGTCGAGGCCGTGTTTAAAGGCGAGTGCCAAATTTGTTTAAGGAGAGAAAAGGCCACTTGAGGGCAAAATGAACTTTCTTTTGGTGGTCCAAGTGAACATCTCAGTGCTGCTCAGAAACAATTCAAGAGGTGAATACAATGTTGTTCTATGGTGGGCACATTATATGAGCCAATAGTGGCCTTGCTTAAGAAGACAATGAAATTCTTATTTGCGTGTCTGATTGACATACAACATGTCTGTGCTCTCTAGAACCATGATAAGTGAGAATGAGTTAACGTTAATGGGTTATTTTGTTTTTTTTATAGACAGTGTACACCTGCCTCCTGTGTCAGTATCACTTGTTCAGTGAAATCTTACAGATAAGAATCCCTGAGACAAACTCCAGACTAGTTGTGTTAATGAAATAGCAGAGGTACCCGTTATAATATCTCACTCGTGAGGTCACATCTGGAAAACTGTGTGGTGGTCAGTGGGGGGGTTGATGGTGAGCTCTTTCAAGACCACTGGGCTGTGGCTTATGGATGATGCCATTCTGAATTCTACTGTTTTCTCTACAGGTAAGAAGGACGCTGCCACTTCAAGTTGTACAATAGGGAGCAGGTGTGGCCAGCTGTGCAAGTACGTCTAGATATGGCATATAAAGGTGAAGAGGGGGTCTCAGATGAAGTGTGTGATCAGGAGGAAAAGAATAACTTCACACTGCACAAGAGCCTCATTTCTGTGTTTACCATGGAGAACAGACGTGTGAACATTAAGGAAGAAGACTGTGAGTGGGAGTCTGCTTACTTACAGCAGGAGCACCTCAGCATTAAGGTGGAGGAGGACTGGGAAAGAACGGTCTGTGGCATTAAAGAAGACTCTGAACCAGCTTCTGACATTACCAACATTCAGAGAAATGAAACTATTGGTGGCATAAAGAAAGAAAACCTTAAATCGGAGTCGGACTCTCAGTGTTTCTATCCCGATGAAAAGGCTCCTGGATTAGACTTGACGCCCGGTAGTCTGTGCTCCCTGCAACATCAACTGAAGGCTGAATCTTTGGAAGCTGACATGAAGAAGACTGCAAACGCATTGAGGGATACCCATCATGACGAAGGTAGGTGCTAAAAAATAAAATCAGGATAGATGGGATTTACTAATGAAAATCCTGATCCTTTATCATTGACCTCAAGTGCAGGCCTGTTTTAATCTGTGGGTTTGTGCGGAAAGGTGAAATGGATGCATTTAAGTTCACATTTTGATTTAAACAAGCCAGCAAAATGTATTTAATTGAAAATGCTATCACTGTTGGTATTAACACATTAAAAAGGTCAGTTTGCAGGTGTTAGAAGGGCGCAGACAAGGCTGTCACTGCAAGGAAATGATAGGCTAAGAGGTTACTGTTACCCATGATCCTCCTTGTATTTGGATGACAGACACATTTTGTGAGTGAAATTAGCATGTAGCTGATAGCGCAAGAGTTAAGGACTGACCTGTTAAAAACTCCCCCGTCAGACACTCGTTCAGATTTGTCTTTTCAAACAAGCAGAACTCCATCGTTTCTACTGATGGCACACACATGGCAAGAATCCCTGCATGAAGGTCTTTCTCATCGAGAGAAGCTTTGTTTAAACTTAGACCTCCATTACCAAATGAAGGGAGAACTGATAATAAATCAAGTTGGCTTGTGTTCACTGTTTATAAATATTTTATTAGTCAGAAATGGAGATCTTAACATAACGCAGGTTATCTCAGAAGTCTGGAATGAGGGTGGAAAACTAGAAATTGGCAGCTCACTCTGATGGTCTGAAAGCAGTCAGTTACCTTCAGCAGTGACTTCTCTCTGACTTCAGTGTCCATAGAGAAGAAGCCTTTGTCTTTCTTTCATTTCTTTTGCCGTCTTGCTGGGGTTATCAGAGCCTATTGGGTTCCTTTACTAATACCAGCTTCCTTAATTCACATTTTACACCTTACAAGAGGCACAGTAACTTTATTCAAAACCCAAGGCATGAGTGAAAATCTAAAGAGACTCCTTTAGATATATTGATAGACAGATAGAGAGAACCTTTTTCCCTTGGATGAAATTGAGCTTTTCTTTTACAGAAGCTCTTTTTAAATAAAAAAAATATATAAAAATAGATGGAAATAATACATACATACACTATGGTCTGGCCACACACCGGAATGACTCATTAAAAGAATGAAAACCTCTGACTTGTCTCTCCCAGCCCCACTGAGGTGTTCATCATGCAGTTGTACTGCTGTTGCTATAAAGGATCACCAGTCGCGTTTCTTGACACACGTCTGGTGAATAATTATTGGCTGACAGCCCTCAGTATTGGTTTGTCACAGAGAGCATGTGCAGCGCTGTTCATAATTGGAACTCCATTTTGTTTTAATGCTCTGCTTTGCTGTGACCATCAGGGGGTCCAGGGTGTATACCATAACTGAGCCCGTTCTGTAAATTATCTTGTTGATTCCTCACTGGCACAGCCAAGTGTTCTTCCTTTTGAATTGTCTTTCTTTATAGTAATTCTGGTGTGGGTTATCATCTCGATTGTGCTGATGTCACCTTTGCAGAGGCTGATGAGAGTTTTTGTGAGAGTTAATTAAAAAATACAATTGTCTGCACCTTTTTACTGTAATATATTCACCCATAATGTCTACCACTCTGGAGATCATATTATTTTTAGATGCGAGAAAAAGCATTTGATATGGCTTATTCGGATTTTACCTTTCCTCCACTTTGAATAAATTTGGGTTTGGCCCAAACATTTTGTGCATGGATGAAACTACTGTATACCAGTCCAGAAGTTTCAGTTTGTATTAACATTAATTCAGACTACTTCAAACTAGAACGTGGTACTAGAAAAGAATTCCCCCTGTCACCACTGCTTTTTGCAATCGCCATTGAGCCACTGGCAGTTCACTGTAGAAATGCTTATCAGATAAAGGGGATTATCAGAGAAGGACTTGAACAGAAAATGTCTCTGTATGCAGATCAACAAAGTTTTGCTGTCTGTATGGGAAAAAAAATAGGTAAGGCTTGCATAGATGGACAACCCTTCATCTCACTAGCTGTTAAGATGAATATCCTTCCTAAGCTTCTCTTTTTGTTTCTAAACATTCCAATATACGTCAATAAATCATTTTTTAAGCAATTAGATTCAACCATAACCTCATTTATTTGGAACTCAAAACATCCACGTATCCAAAGAGTGACCCTACAATTTTTTCATTTTTATTACTCTTTAATTTAATATTGTTTCTTTGTATCAGTATACTGCTGCTGGATTATGTGAATTTCCCCTTGGGATTAATAAAGTATCTATCTATCTATCTATCTATCTATCTATCTATCTATCTATCTATCTATCTATCTATCTATCTATCTATCTATCTATCTATCTATCTATCTATCTATCTATCTATCTATCTATCTATCTATCTATCTATCTATCTATCTATCTATCTATCTATCTATCTATCTATCTATCTATCTATGAATGACCGAAGGCAGAAGGTGGCATAGCTCTGCCTAACTTTCAAATTTATTACTGGGCAGCAAACATACAAGCTATAAAATCCTGGACACAAATAGACAAACATACACAGGTTTGGTCCGCAATAGAAATAAAATCCTGCAGTACTTCTTTATTTTCCTTGCTTTGTGCCCCAATAAATGCAAGTTATCACCAATATACTGACACCCAATTGTTCTTCACTCACTCAGAATATGGAACCAATGTAGGAAGTATTTTAAGATAGAGAAGCTTTTATCTGTGGCACCTCTGCACGAGAACCACCTTTTTCCATCCTCTCAAACATATGCAGTTTTTATTATCTGGAAAACATTTGGGATTAAATCACTTAGAGATCTGTACACAGACAACGTCTTTGCATCCTATAAATAATTACACTCCAAATTTAACTTTCCAGCAACACATTTCTTTCACTATCTTTAAATTAGAAACTTTGTTAAACAGAACCTGCCCATTTTTTTTTTCTCCCCCCAATCTCGCACCTTCCTCTATGCTGGAAACAATATTGCTCAGTCTTGAAAACTCCAGCAGCATTTCTGTAATATATAAAACCATTTTACATTCCCTCCCTTTCAAAGATCCAAGAGGACAATGGGGGAAAAAGATCTCTCACTCAACATATCAGAAAAGGAGTGGAAGGTAGCAATGTAGAGAATTCACTCGAGCTCCATATGCACAAAGCCTACAATTATTCAATTTAAAATGATATATTGAGCACATCTGTCTCACTTAAAACTGTCCAAAATGTTTCCAGGACAAGATCCAACTTGTGGATGTTGCAATCGAGTTCCAGCCTCACTGGGCCACATGTTCTGGGCCTGCACCAAATGAACATCATTTTGGACTAAAATGTTTAAGTGCCTTTCAGACAGCCTTGGTGTCACAATCCCTCCTAACCCACTAACAGCTGTGTTTGGTGGGCTCACAGTGGGGCTTAAAGTGGAGAAGAACAAACAAACTGTCATTGCCTTTACTTCACTATTGGCATGTAGACTTAACTTGCTCAACTGGAAGAATCCAAACTCTCCTTTTTTAAGTCAGTGGGTAACTGATGTTTTACAGTGGGATGCAAAAGTTTGGGCAACCTTGTTAATAGTCATTATTTTCCTGTATAAATCGTTGGTTGTCACGATAAAAAAATGTCAGTTAAATATATCATATAGGAGACACACACAGTGATATTTGAGAAGTGAAATGAAGTTTATTGGATTTACAGAAAGTGTGCAATAATTGTTCAAACAAAATCAGGCAGGTGCATAAATTTGGGCACCGTTGTCATTTTATTGATTCCCAAACTTTTAGAACTAATTATTGGAACTCAAATTGGCTTGGTAAGCTCAGTGACCCCTGACCTACATACACAGGTGAATCCTATAATGAGAAGAGAGTATTTAAGGGGTCAATTGTAAGTTTCCCTCCTCCTTTAATTTTCTCTGAAGAGTAGCAACATGGGGGTCACAAAACAACTCTCAAATGACCTGAAGACAAAGATTGTTCACCATCATGGTTTAGGGAAGGATACAGAAAGCTGTCCCAGAGATTTAAGCTGTCTGTTTCCACAGTTAGGAACATATTGAGGAAATGGAAGACCACAGGCTCAGTTCAAGTTAAGGCTCCAAGTGGCAGACCAAGAAAGATTTTGGATAGACAGAAGCGACAAATGGTGAGAACAGTCAGAGTCAACCCACAGACCAGCACCAAAGACCTACAACATCATCTTGCAGCAGATGGAGTCACTGTGCATCGTTCAACCATTCAGCACACTTTACACAAGGAGATGCTGTATGCGAGAGTGATGCAGAGGAAGCACAAACAGAGCCGCTTGAGGTCTGCTCAAGCACATTTGGACAAGCCAGCTTCATTTTGGAATAAGGTGCTGTGGACTGATGAAACTAAAATGGAGTTATTTGGGCATAACAAGGGCGTTATGCATGGAGGAAAAAGAACACAGCATTCCAAGAAAAACACCTGCTACCTACAGTAAAATATGGTGGTGGTTCCATCATGCTGTGGGGCTGTGTGGCCAGTGCAGGGACTGGGAATCTTGTCAAAGTTGAGGGACGCATGGATTCCACTCAGTATCAGCAGATTCTGGAGACCAATGTCCAGGAATCAGTGACAAAGCTGAAGCTGCGCCGGGGCTGGATCTTTCAACAAGACAATGACCCGAAACACTGCTCAAAATCCACTAAGGCATTCATGCAGAGGAACAAGTACAACGTTCTGGAATGGCCATCTCAGTCCCCAGACCTGAATAGAATTGAAAATCTGTGGTGTGAGTTAAAGAGAGCTGTCCATGCTCGGAAGCCATCAAACCTGAATGAACTAGAGATGTTTTGTAAAGAGGAATGGTCCAAAATACCTTCAACCACAATCCAGACTCTCATTGGAACCTACAGGAAGCGTTTAGAGGCTGTAATTTCTGCAAAAGGCGGATCTACTAAATATTGATTTCATTTCTTTTTTGTGGTGCCCAAATTTATGCACCTGCCTGATTTTGTTTGAACAATTATTGCACACTTTCTGTAAATCCAATAAACTTCATTTCACTTCTCAAATATCACTGTGTGTGTCTCCTATATGATATATTTAACTGACATTTTTTATCGTAACAACCAACGATTTATACAGGAAAATAATGACTATTAACAAGGTTGCCCAAACTTTTGCATCCCACTGTATATTATTTGAAATTGGAAAAAATCTAATTCTCAGTCAGAGGATCTGTGCAGAACGTTTTCAAAACCTGGCAGGATCTAATAAATAATATTTTAGAATAAGCTCTTCAAGCACTGAGGAAGTAGATTCTCGCCCCATTTCTTTTTCTTCTCCATTTATCTTTATCCGCTTATTTTTTTATTTTTTATTTTTTTTAAAGTTTTATTAATTTTATTGCAATCATTCCATACAAATCCAATCAATTTTTACAAAAAGTAAAATTGAGTTAAAAACAAGTCAGCCCCCATTATCCGCCTATTAAACTCATCAATTTATTTATTTTTACTAGCTTTAAGTGTTACTCCGTTGGCCATGCTCTCTTTCTCAGGGTGGCGGTTGATTTGTTTTCAATCCTATTTTTTGTAAAAATTTATCTATTTGTATGGAATGATTACAATAAAATCAATAAAAATTATGAAAAAAAAAAAAAGCAACCCAACATATGTGTGTATATAATGAGCCCGTACCCACTCCTTTCTTTTTCTCCACCATACAACAGTCCCCACAAACATAACAATTGTTCAGTTATAATTCTTTTAGTAAGAAATCTCTAGAATGTTCTGTCCAAGTGCATCATTCTCTTTTATTAACTGGAAAGAGTTTGAAGGTTACTTAGTGCAACTCCCATACACCAATGAGCCACAATATTAAAGCCACCTGCCTGATGTTGTGCAGGTCTCCCTCGTGCCCCCAGAACAGCGCTGATCCATTGAGGTGTCGACTCCACAAGTCCTCTGAAGGTGTCCGGTCGTGTCTCGCACCAAGACGGTAGCGGCAGATCCCTTAAGGTCCTGTGTGTTGTGAGGTGGGGCCTCCATGGATCGGATTTGTATTTCCAGCACATCTCACAGATGAGGCCATGTCAACACTGTGAATTCTTTGTCACGCTCCTCAAACCTTTCCTGAACAATTTTTGCAATGCGGCAGAGCATATTACAGTGGAACCTCGGTTCACGACCATAATTCATTCCAAAACTCTGGTCGTAAACCGAAGCAATTTCCGCCATAGGATTGTATGTAAATACAATTAATCCATTCCAGACCGTACGAACTGTATGTAAATACTAGGCTGACCCGCCTTTTAAGGCGACCGACTTTTAAGTTGATCTCTTCTGAAGGCAATTCAATATGTAGATCAATTTGATATTTTATACAAACAAACTCATTCATTTGGTTATATTGCATTTGAGTGGTATTACTTTAATACTCGTAGTTTCTGTTATTTTTGTGATGAAGTTTAAACTTTTTTTCTATATTGAGGTCGCCCTTTTGAACCCCCCTGATATTTACTACGCGGTGAGGCATTTGGACTCCATCAACATTAATTATTTCCAGAGACATAATTTTGTCTATTTTTCCAGCACATCGCGCACAAAAGCAAGGGAACGATGGGAGCACCAGAACTCTGCTCACATCATGTCGCTTCGTACCACAAGCTGCAAGTAGTAAGTCTGTGATAAGTGGAATACCGCTACGCTTTCCACTCACGGGACGGAAGGACAATCCCGACCGCTTTTATATAGTAAGAAAGAAGAAGAAGATATCGCACAGTCTGGAGTAGAAAATCATCTTTTACCTGGAAAAATGAAACTACAAATCCCATCGTGCATTGCAAAATGGACGGGGTGTGTGTGAAACTCCGCGCCTACGTAGCCAGGGCTGTGGAGTCGGTAGATAAATGCTCCGACTCTGACTCCTCAGTTTCTAAATCTTCCGACTCCCCGACTCAGACTCCTCTGTATGTATATACTATGCTAATGTATTTTCTACATCCATTGAAGGAAAGGAAGGCAACATACATGTCATTTCACCACAGAACTACTGGCTAGGAAGCCAACACTCTACTATAATGCCAGATTAAAGACAAACACAATTGATTGGCGGCCGCAGATTGTGGGTGTCCACATGGGCGGGCAGATCCAGCTTGCGGAAAATCTCGACCACCGCCCCCATCCAAAGTAATGTGATGCCTCTGTCTGCTGCAGTGGCGGTCTCCTCTGTCAGCCAGCCGGAAGTTTAGTGCATTGTGTCACTCACCGGCCAGCTGATCAGCAGAACGAGCCTCTGCTGGAGACAGGTATGGAGATCTGTGTTCTCGGCTCCTTCGGCCCCCTTCACTGCGCAGCAAGGGGAGCCGACGGAGCTGAGAACACACCAGATGATTTTTCAGGCGTTTGACGCGTGATGACTCGTTGAAGGGCCGAAAAATCGGCAGTGCATCTGTAAATGTATGGGGGGCTTTAGGCTAGGATCACAGTTCCCTGTAACAGTGGAACACGACACAATGGAAAGCGGTGCCGCACCTTACCTGTGCATTACATCCCATATAGTGACGCATACAGTCAATGAAAAGCATGCTTCATGGTTACTTGACATGTTCGTTTTGTGGTAACATTATGCACTGCATGCATTGGGCTTTATTCTTACAGCAGAGAAGTAGTTCATTATGACTGTTTGTGAATTGGGACATTTCAACTTACTTTTTTAATTCCCATTTAAATTTATTAGGAGTCGAAGTCGGTTAACTTTTTGCCGACTCCAGGTACCCAAAATTGTCTCCGACTCCTCGACTCCGACTCCACAGCCTTGTGCGTAGCACTCACGGACGGAAGGACAATCCCGGCCGCTTTTATATAGAAGGATATATTTTTTAAAGATTTTTAAGCACAAATATAGTTAACTACACCATAGAATGCACATCATAATAGTAAACTAAATGTAAAAACATTGAATAACACTGAGAAAACCTTGAACAACAGAGAAAACTAACATTACAAGAGTTCGCGCTATAGCCTTACGACCCGATCGGTGTAAACACTTTTTTTTTTAAATGAATTTTAAGCACTTGGGGGGAAGAACATTAGAACAAATCCGAACTTCATTTAAAAACCAACCACAAGCAACCAAGAAAGTAATGCAGGAGTTCACGCTAATAGCCTTATGACCGACCCGATCGCTGTAAACACTTTTTTTTTTTTTTTTATTTTTAAATGAGTTTTAAGGACAGGGAAAAAAGGAACATTTGAAAAATCTGCAATTTAATAAACAACCAAGAAAAGTAACATTGCAACAATTCACGCTACGAACCGAAAAATGAACATTTGAAAAATATGTAATACAAAAACGAACCAAAAACCACCAAGAAAACTAACCTTGCATGAGTCGGGTTCTGGCATGAAGTGAGGAGGAATTGGGTGGAGAGGAGGTTACAGTGCTTAGAAGCCATGGTTAACTGCAAAAGCAAACGAGATACTGTAGAGCACAAAGAGTTCACAGGTAAAGCACGCACGTCTGACTGAGAACAATGAACAGGGAGAGGCTCAACACGTGCTTAAATACAGTAATTGGCGCATACGAACCGGAAGGGAAATGAAATAGAGCACAAAGAGTTCTCAGCGAGAACAATGAACACGTGTGGAAATCATCGGCGCGCACAAACCAAAAGGGAAACTGGCTTGTTCATATACCAAGTGTGTGGTCGTGAACCGAGGCAGAAGTTTTGGTGAACTTTTTGGTTGTAAAGCGAGTTAGTTGTACGTGTACCGAGATGTTTGTGATCCGAGGTTCCACTGTATCCTGCTAATAGAGGCCACTGCCATCAGGGACTATCGGTTCCATGAAGGAGTTGATGTGCTCTGCAGTAATCTTCAGGTAGGTGGTACATGTCAAACTAACATCCACATGAATGCCAGGCCCCAGGGTTTCCCATCAGACCCTTGACTAGAGCCGTGGTCTCCCAAGTCCACTCCAGGACGGCCGCAGTGGCTGCAGGTTTTCATTCTAACCTTTGTCTTAACTGGTGACCAGATTTTGCTGCTAATGAACTCCTTTTTCTTTCATTTTAATTGACTTGTTTTTTTTTTTTTAAGATTTGTTATCCTAAATTTCCTTTCTTTATGTGGCACCCAAATAGAAATGAAATGTGAAGTGAGTGAGCCAACAGAAGACCAACTAAGTCAACTCCATCTTAAATCAGGCACTTGAATTCCTGAGATCTTCATCTTTCTTTCTTTATTTTGAGATATTATACGATAGACACAGTTTGTTGGTCATATTTTGGTTCATTTTGTATGTCATTATTGTTTGGCTGCCAGTCTTCAAGAGCAAGTCAATTAAAATGAATTCAAAAGAAGTTCATTAGCAGGAAAAACGGGTCACTAGTTAAGGGTTAGGATGAAAACCTCCAGGACTGGAGTTTAGGACCCCCGGACTCTAGAGCAGCCCACTACTGTTGAGGCAGACTGCCGCAGGCACCCTCAGCCCCAATGAAAGCACTCGGAGACTCAGCACAGACAGCAGAACCAGGCTTGATAGCATGACTTGCATGCAGACTCACTTAAGTTGGAACGATGAGCCCCCAGCAACAGGCACCCTCGTTTCAGCCATTATTCTCCCTCATCTGACATGTAGCATTTCACTGCTCTACTCCTGTCTCTAATTAATTCGACTAATATTTCTTAACTGAGAGGGCGTCAAATCCCTCTCTGTCCATTATTTCTGTTTGACAAGGCCTGTCTTTATTCCCTTTTAACTGGCGCTTGCCCCCACTATTTACAGCCAAAGAGTGGACATTCCCTTCTCTAAGTGAGGGGCCCATTCTTCGGCTCTCTAACATGTCTGACCTGCTGATGTTTTCTGGCTTATACAAGGCAATAATAATATGTAGGCTTAAGTCTTTTTAATCCAAACTTTTGTATCTTAATGCTTAGTATAAAACAATGCTTACTTTTTTCATGTGCGTTAAAATTTTTCTAGTATGTGTAAATGACCAATTTTCTATCTTCCCTTCCTCCCATAGTACATCCTGCTGCCATCTCTTGCACTGGTAAGCAATACACACGTGCAGGCCCATCTTCATGATCTTAAAAGAAAACGCCATTCATCAGACCAGGCGGTCTTCTTCCATTGCTCTGTGGTCCAGTTCTGTCTATTGTAAGCACTTTTGGTGGTGGACAGGTATCAGCGTGGGCACTCTGGCCGGTCTGTGGCTACACACCACCATATGTAGCCAGATGTGCTGCACTTTGCTGTTCTGACACCTTTCTCTCATGGCCAGCATCACGTTTATGGTCATGTTGTGCCACAGTACCTCTTCTATGGGCTAGCATTTAGGCGCCTATGACCCTGTCACTGGTTCACTGGTTGACCTTCCTTGGGCCACTTTTGGTACGTACTGACCACTGTATACCAAGAACACCTCACAGAACCTGCCATTTTGGAGATGCTCTGACCCAGTCGTCTAGCCATCACCATTTGTCCCTGGTCAGAGTCACCCACATCCTAGCACTTGACCCTTTTTCCCGCTTCAACACGTTACTTTCAAGAACAGACTAGACTGTTCACTTGTTGCCTAACGTGTCCCAGCCCTTGACAGGTGCCATTGTAACAACATAATGAATGTTATTCACTTCATCTGTAAGCAGTTTTAATGCTGTGGCTAATTGGTGTACATGTGCTAGGATCCTTTCTAGCAGAATATTCTAATGTTAAAGGAGTTTCATGTCAGATCATTTTTGATATTTCCTAATCATACACTTTGTATTTCTACAGATTTCATAAAGAGTGGCAGCTGCTTATTTTCATTGGCTCAGACGTCTCTACAGTGCAGACCACAACAGCCACCACATGATAAAAATATGAAGAAATCAACATGTGGATCAGAGAGTTTGAGATCAGCTTTTCTGGAGGGTAGCTCTCTGCTTGGTGATGCAATTGACACTCAATTAGAGGGACTCGGTACAAATTCATCAACTTCATTTGTCTGCCAAGAGCAGAAGGAACAATTTAAAAGTGAATCAGAATGCAAGCAAA
Organism: Polypterus senegalus; assembly: GCF_016835505.1. Classification (NCBI taxonomy): domain Eukaryota; kingdom Metazoa; phylum Chordata; class Cladistia; order Polypteriformes; family Polypteridae; genus Polypterus; species Polypterus senegalus. Next base: position 161,737,887 of record NC_053161.1, read on the forward strand.
GTCAGAATAGACAGAAGCCCTATAGCTGTTCTGAATGTGGCAAACATTTCTCACTAAAGAGCAGCCTAAAGAAACACATGCGAATTCACACTGGAGAAAGGCCATATCCTTGTACCACATGTGACAAGCGGTTCTCCACCAGTGGGAATCTTCAGATCCACACAAGAATCCACACTGGAGAAAAGCCATATTGCTGTTCAGACTGCGGCAAAAAATTCTATGATAGGGGCCACCTTCGGTCCCATATTAAAATTCATAATGGAGAGAAACAATATTGCTGTTCTGAATGTGGTAAACGATTTTTACACAGCAACAGTCTTCGGACCCACATGCGAATTCATACAGGTGAGAAGCCATTTTGTTGTTCTGAATGTGGGAAAGGATTCTCTTCCAGCGAGCTCCTTAAGACCCATACAAGAATTCACACCGGAGAGAAGCCTTATTGTTGTTCTGAATGTGGGAAACGATTTGCTGATAGAAGCAGTCTTCGGCGACACATGAAAATTCACACTGGAGAGAAGCCATATTATTGTTCTGAATGTGGCAAAGGATTCACGTACAAGAACCAACTTCAGAGCCACACAAGAATTCATACTGGAGAGAAGCCATATTGTTGCTCTGCATGTGGCAAAGGGTTTTCAGCAAGCAGCAGTTTGCAGAAACACATGAGCATTCACACTGGACAGAAACCATATCACTGTTCTGAATGTAACAAGCAATTCACTGACAGGAGCCGTCTTCAGATACACACAAGAATGCACACTGGCGAGAAACCATTTCATTGTTTTGAATGTGGGAAACAATTTTTCAGCAATTACAATTTACAAGTACACTCAAGAATTCACATTGGAGAGAAGCCATATTGCTGTTCAGAATGTGGCAAACGATTCTTGTGCAAGAGCCATCTTCAAATCCACATGAGAACACACACAGGAGAGAAGCCATATTCCTGCTCTGAATGTGGTAAGCGGTTCTCCACCAACAGCAGTCTTCATTGCCATATGAGAATTCACACAGGAGAGAAGCCTTATTCTTGTTCTGAATGTGGCAAGGAATTTTCTGATAAAAGTAGTCGTCGAAATCATTTAAGAAGTCATACAAAGGAGCAGGAAAAAAATATAAAGAGATGGCACAACTTGTTGCTTTTAGGATTTAATTACGACAACTGATTTTTAGAGTTCTGTCCAGATGGTTCAATTGTTGTCTCCTCAAGCTCTCAGAGTCTTTTAAATGTTGTTTGGCTAACTCCAACCTGGCTGTGTTAAAACGCCTTATAGATGGAGTACTGCTGCGGTGGTCGTCCTTCTGACATGTTCTGCCGTCTTAGCACAAGAATTGTGAATCTCTGACAGAGTGACCACTAGGTTCTTCGTCACCTACATAACCAAGACACTTCTTGCTCGATTATTAGTTTGCCCAGGTGGTTCCAAACTTCCTCCATTTCACAATTATTGGGGTCACTGGACTCCTAGGAACAGGCAAAACTTGAGAAATGGTGCTATCCTGTTACCCTAATCTGTGTCTTCAGAATTTGATCACAGACGTCTCCAGAGAGATCCTTGGACTCTATGGTTGGTTTTTGTGGTAATCTGTGGGACCTTCTCTACACAGGTGTGTGTCTTTCTAAACCGCGTCCAGTCAGTTCAGTTTGCCACAGATGGACTCCGGTCAAGTTCAAGGATGAGCTTGATTTGAAGGGAAAGAGCCGAGGCTCTGAGAACTTATACAAGTGAGGAGTTTCACTTTTTAATTTTAAATAAATTTGCTAACATTTCTGACAACCTGCTTTCACTCTGTAACTATGGGTTATTGAGTGTAGATTGATGGGCAAAAGGTGGGACGTGAATACGTTTAAAGTGAAATCTACAATGCAATTAAGTGTGCAGAAAGTCAGCGGGTCTCAATACTTAATTGATCCACTGTATTCGTGTCTATCTCTCTCTCTTTCTCATATTCATATATATATATATATATATATATATTTAGTGGTCAGGTGCAGGAATGACAGGTCATACTATAAAGGAAAAGTCCAACCAAGTTGTCCTGTTCATTACTGCAGTCCGATAACAAAATCAGGCCATTTGGTGGTAAAGCAACTCACCTCTTGGGTACAAAAACAAAGTAAAAGGCTCTCAGCCATCAAAATAAGCGTCAGTCAGTGGAGCTCCATCGGGCAGGCTGCTCTTCGTGGAAATGATGCCTCCTTCTGCGTGGCCAGGCTTCTTGTAATGGCTGAACAGTTAGGGGCGGAGCTTCCTGCTTTCACTGGGTAGTCTCTCAGAGCTCCAGGGAGAGGCGAAGAAAGAAAGTGATGGCCACAGCACCCCCTCTTGTGCCAGTGGGTTATCACGTACTTCGATCGAGCCTTGGAGGTGATTTTCTGATGTGTATGCGTGACTATATTATATACACACAGCACATCTAGCTATAGATATAGATATATATGGGGGGAGACAGTAGTAAGAGTTTCCCGTCTGTTAGGCACATTCAGCACTAATGCCATCTACTGCAATTTATTGTGTGCTGCAGGTGGTAATAGAAACTGACTTTGTTATCTTTATACTTTAGTTAATTGATTTGTTAAGTCTAATAGGAAGACACAACAGAGTTTAGCTTACGCCAGCTTCTGTTGGTTTGACAGATCCAAAATGGACTTGTGGGTTTCTCAAGGCCATGATGTTTAGCGGATAACCAAGTTGTTTGTTTAGAGATTGAGCCTTTAGAAGACACATAATTAGCGAGAGGCACAGGGCAGCCATGTAAATTGTACAATATGGCTTGTGTACAAGTGAGCGATACACACGCACACAAACAGTACATCTAGGGTCCCTGTGTGCGTGTCAATAAAGAAAGCCTTGCTTTGAACAACAAAGAAACCAAAGTGTCATTTTTTTTTTTTTTCCTGGTGAGGTAATTTCTACCAGACCCCCTTCACATAGCAATTTTGTGTGGAGCGGGAGAAGGTTTACTATGTTCGAGTTTTTAAAAGTGTTGCAAGTAAAACTAACAGATGAACAACGTTGTGAATTGGGGAGCGAGGCCTCTGGTCTGTTTGTATTGTGCCAACATCATGGACTGAATGCCCCATCAAAGCCTTCATCTCATTCAGCACACTTCCTCAGGATGAAAGCTTGGTAAGGATAACTATGGTGGAGAAGCTTTGGTCACCACCGCCTACCTGGCGAACATCAAACCAACCAAAGGGCACAGACTTAATACCAAGTGATCTCCTCAGAATCAAGGCACCTGGGGCCTCATTTATAAAGGGTGCATACGCCCGTTTCCACGCTCACATCGTGATGTGTAAAGCCGCACACATTTTCACGCCAGCTAAATACTTGTCATAAGCAAGTTCTCCGCTCGGTTTTGCAGACTGGCGGCACCCAGCGTCAAAGCAGTGCTACTGTTCCTGTGTGGTCATCCTTTCTTTTCCTGATGCGGCTTTATAAATACACTGAAATGAACCGCATATTGTTTATTACTTTCATGCATCTGATTGTAATTAACCAGTAACAATATAATGGTTCACGGAATGGCCAACGTATTCCAAATATTATAACTGTTTTAGCGTTGTTCCTCTCACTGCATCACTCACAGTATTTATATCACTGTATCCGAGTGTGAATCTCAGCTCTACAAAATCTTAGAAAGAGAATTATCGGCCTACAGCCTTCAAGCACACGCTGCCTCAGCCACGCTGTCTATTTGAACTGCTTCTCATCTGACAAACGCTTCAGAGCCTTTCCTGTATGGACCTCGTGGTTCAGAAGCCGTTTTATCCCAAGAACTCAAAACGCACTCCATCAGTCCATCAAGTGCTCCTTGTAGAGCTGTCTGTACTTATAAGTACAATCACCTCACTGTAAACTTGTGATACAGTTATAACATTACACAATCTGAGCCACTTTATAAACCATTTCACTGTCTGCAGTATATGTACATGTATATTGTACTTATGATAAAAAAAAAACTGATAAATATACAATATGAAAGCATATTATTATTATTACCGTTATAGGAAAATAAGTTTATGGAGTTTTTGCATATTGAATCTCATTGTACCATACAATAAAAATAAAGGAATCCAACAGAACAGAAGAGAGCGCATGTTTACAGATGAAGACGACTGGCTTCAAAGTCAATTTAGATTTCCAGGTGCTATCATCTTGGAGCTCTTGATGTAATTTTTAAGATAAAAGGAAGCAAAGCATGTCCATCACATTCTTCTTTTTCTTTCGGCTGCTCCCGTCAGGGGTCGCCACAGCGGATCATCTTCTTCCCTATCTTTCTCTCCTCGTCATCTTGGCCTGTCACACTCATCACGTGCATGTCCTCTCTCACCACATCTATAAACGTTCACTTCATACCACTCTGTCCTTAGCATCCTTCTACCAATATACCCCAAAGTTCCTACCTTCAGTTCCACTCTCTTTACTTTCCTACATTATATAGAAAATATGTTAACATCATGTAAATAATCTATATTGTTAATAATTAAACATGTGAGGACATAGTGGCGTGTTTAATTATTCTGTCCATCTATCCTTCTAGTGTTGCATCAGCACAAACAAGAATACAGCGCGAGGCAGGAACAATCCGTGAACTAGCTAGGAAGGATAGATAGACAGAATAATTAAACACGTACAAAGTACTATGAAGAGATTTCATCCATCCATCCCACTATATCCTAACACAGGGTCACGGGGTCTGTTGGAACCAATCCCAGCCAACACAGGGCGCTAGCCATCCGCAGGACACACACACACACAGACACACACCCACACGCCAAGCAAACACTAGGGACAAATTAGAATCACCAGTACACCTAACCTGCATGTCTTTGTACTGTGGGAGGAAACTGGAGCACCAGGAGGAAACCCACGCAGACACGGGGAGAACATGCAAACTCTATGGAGGAGAGGACTCAGGAAGCGAACCCGGGTCTCCTAACTGTGAGGCAGCAGCGCTACCACTGCACCACCGTGCAGGACAAGATATTTCAATGTTCCTTAAAAGTTTTGAAGAATCGGCGTTCTAAGCTTAGAGATGGCTTAACGTCTATTACAGAGCTGATTGTGTGGCGATTAGGTATTTGGAGAAAGAAAAGTAAGGACAGGAATTAGAGGTTAGTACATTTGAAAGAGACAGTATTGCTGCAATAAATGATTTAATTGAAGGTAGTGCATGGCGCAGCAATCATCTTGTGTGAGACGTGAACAATCACTGCGCCACGGTGTTCCCATGTTTAATAACGTGCTTTAACTCCTATCATCATGAAAATGATATCACGTATACATCTCAGTGTTTAATTATTCAGAGAGCTGTAATCTCACGAATGTAATGGATTCTGTGTCCTGTCAGAGAAAGAGACACATAGCAAAAGATCAAATACAAAACAAAGCATTTAACGTGCTACTTTAGTTACGACGGGATTTGAGAAACTAGTAAATGAATCGATTTTAAGATGAAGTTTATGATGTTCTACTTTAATGACAAAATAAACTACGTGATTAAAGTGGAAATGTCAAGATTGAAGTTGACATTTTGTGGTTTTTTCCCCCACTGTGTGCCTATTTTTTTTTTATTCTCAGTATCCTAATAAGCTTTCATGTGACACTCAGACGGTGGGCTGCGACTCACCTTTTCATGGCGACTTTGATACGTGACAACTTCTTTTTTACTTCGGGCACTGTGCGACTTTGTGAACTTGTGACACTCGTATGTCACTCAATCAACTTCCTTTTGTTGATTATACCACTGTTTAAACCAACAAATAGTGCGTTTTTCTTTGCCTCCACTTGGTATTTGCTGAAATTCTGTTTTTCCCTTGTACTTTTGCCATTGCCTTTTCACAGAATGCTGAACTTAAGGGCTATTTATATTGATTTGCATATGCAAGGAGGCATAATTCTGGGAGTAGCGACAGCAGGCGCGTGCACATGCGTTACTTTTCACGCTGACCAGGATTTATGGATCGGAAGAACGTGGAAGTTGGCGTACGCACAGATTTATGTAGCTGGATTTTTTTATGCGTACGCACATTTTGTCCTTACGCCATGTTTTAGTGTGAATTCTACACACGGCCTTATGGATGAGGCCCCAGTTGTTTGCGGATGGACACACAGCCACAAGGGCTTCAGCGGGCAATACCTTTCTGATCTTCAAGAGATGATAAACTCTGGCAGGGTCATCCTAGTGATATTTGAGCCCACTAAGGGGACCAACACGACCTTCTGCAGTGGCATAGTGTCTGGGTCACGTGATCTCTGCACTTGGGTTACGCAGAGTCTTCAATCATAAAAGTGGCAAATGGATGAGAGTCGTGAACAGATTGTGGAGGGAGGGGTGGGTAGTGTCCATACCCAGAGGGGGGGGGGAGTTTAAGACGTTTTATCTTTCATAACCAGAAGTAGATGAAAATAAGGGCAATGGGCATAAAGATGGAAACAAATTACTAAAATCATGTGCAGAATAAAGATAAGGTGTGGGAACCCCCTAAAGCCCATGCTAGAAGTTAACTGAAAATGATCCGCTTTGTGGTGTGGCTTTCGAGTGATTAATCGGGCACAGACAGATTTCCATGGTCTAAATGCAAAAACAGAACACGCGTATCAACTGAACACATAAGACGCAGGACATCCCGGTAGTGAAACATATTGAGAGGAGTTCTGCAGTAAGCAAAGCAGCGCTGTAATGGGAAGAAGCTCTGCCACAAAAGCATGGTGCGCACCAGACCAAGGCGTGTGCCAACTGGAAACTACAAGGGGTCGCCTAAAAAGGACGCCCCCATTCCCACTCAGCCGCCTCTACCTCACGCAATGACCTTGAGAAAGGTGGTACTTCATTTTTTGGCTCACCTTGTAATAAATTATATATATAAGTTAAAACAGGAACCTCTACTGCTACTGAAACGTTACCACTTTCCTTGTTCAGTTTACCGCACTATGACAACTTCAGCTGAACACCACCACCTGCAGGTGTAAAAAAAATAAATAAAATAAACCAAAATAAATCAATAAATCTGTCCAGCACCACAGAGTCATTGCGGAAACCGATGGCACAAAATGGGCACTCTTCTCCAGATGCTTCAATATATTGGAAGATTATGGACTTGAACTTCAATTAGCACATAGAAGAAACAAATCGAGTTTTTCCGGCTCTTACAACGGTTTGATTTTTTTTTTTCCTTTTTAAAGGTTTTCTAAACTGGATTATTGGTTTTTGCAACAAGAGTTCACCACAGGTGGCACCGGTCAAACACACCACAAACCCCCGGGTATACACCTGATGGCAGGTATTGAGAGGTTGCAGGTTAGCTCCATGCTCCCACTTTTGTTTGGGAGATTCTAGAAGCCGCCACTGTCGATACCGTAACTGTATATAGCCGGGCAGCGGAGGGGGTCTCACCTCGCAAAGAATGGACGGTAGGTGTAAAAAAAACGATTTTATTAAAATTCCAAAAAAACCAAAGTGTTCAAAATGTCCATAATAAATAAATCCTTAAAAGTAACGGTGATAGACCATGAGAAAAAAAATCCAGGATTTAAAGCGAGAATAAAACCAACACAGTCGTAATCGGGTCAATCAAACGAGCTTCTTGGCTGCCTTTTCGCTCTCGCTTTTCTACAAATACTCAGTGGGGAGGAGCGCCTCTAAAGCGCTCGTCCTTCGCGGCACCAACCCCGTGCTGCCTCACAGCCTCTCTCTCGCGCACGCGCACTCACTGGCTGCTCTCACGGCTCTATTCTTTCTTTTTCTTTGCGTCTGTCTGTCTCCTCGTCTCTGCCGTGCAGGCTCCTCTTCTATTGCCTGTCTGATTCAGCACAATGACGACGAGATGCTTCCTCCGCGGCATCACCGAGTTACCCGACTGATCCGCCCGCCTCTGCGCGTTAGCCGCGGAAGGAAACGCACGGCTGCGTCCACCCGTGCCTACGCTTTTTGGGGCGCGACGATTTATTTAGAATTCGCACAGGGCCACGGACAACGACGCCCAGGTATATGCAATTTAAATGTTTATTTCCTAATGCAAAAATTCACACAAAGCAAAAAAAAAATTTATTAACAAATAGGATATTTTTCACATTTCTATTTACACAAATGAGGTAGATATTTAAGAAAGAAAAAAAAAAGTATTTACACAAAGGAGGCAGAACTTCTAGTAGTTCCAGATACTTTTCCACAATTGTAAAATTTCTCCAGCATTAAACTTTTACAAACGAACAACTATGAAGACGGATGTCTAATCGACCCATTTCAGGCTGATTCTGCTTGTATCTTGGATCAAATCGAGGTCTGTGGCATCGTACTACTGGAGTTTATGGCTAAACTAAGGGAGAACCCAACATCCCTGTGTTATGGACACAAAGCATGAGCTGGTGGACCGGCAGGATGGTTCAAGGTGCCCAGTCAAGAGGCCAGTATAATGGAGGGACAGTAGGAGAGTGGGGTGCCTGCACGGATACCCGCAGGGCAGGTTGGGAAGTGTAGTCCCATGAGACGGGCCTGTTGGGATTCATGGGTGCTGCAGGGACGGACTGCTCCTTACTTTAAGAAACTCCCGCCTGACCCGGAGGTGCTCCCCAACATGCACTGCTGTAACACTGTAAGTACTCTCAGCTCTGGCAGAAATGGGGCTCCAATGCCTCACCTCCAGAAGTCAGAATGGGGAGGTGGAGGATGAAGCTCAACTGGAGGAATGGAAGGAGAGGAAGAGAAGAGAACAGAGTTTCTGTTAGCTATACAAAGCATTCTTTGGTGAAGCAATTTGTTAAAATAAATTTGAACCTGGAGCTTGTGTTTGTGTGTTTGAGGGGCTCTGTGGTGCCCCCTACTGGTCACACATCATTATACAATGGCAACTTGTCATATTACGTCCCCTCAAGTAGTCAGGCAACCCAGTACCCATCCTGGGGTATCCACCAACATTGCTGAAACCAATAGAATGATATCAGGGTTCCATGAGGTTTCTGACCATTCCAAGGTTTGAAGCCTGGGCATCTGACATTCCATCACAAAGGTCTTGTGCAATGTCAAAGAGACGGGTTCAATTCTTGGTAAAGGTAGAAACTTCAAGGAAACCAGAGATCATGACACTGAAGCCAGGAGTGGATTGGATAATCTTGGACAGGACCACCCTGGCTGACCCCTTGACAGCAAGCAGGGCAACAACTTGTCACTGTACAATGTTGTACAAACCAATGGAGTGCATAACAGGGGTGTTGGATTCCTTTAGTTCAGCCAGTAAAGCTCCAAGTACTGCAATGCCAGAGAGCAGGGTCTGAGCCTAAAAATGAGCAAAATTCCAAAGGAATGACATTTTTGTTTCAGCAACAGCTTGCTTTTGCAAAAGGAAGCTTAAATGTCAGTTTATATACTTGGAAAACATTAGAACAACACCGTATAACAAGCGGCTTGTGTGGACAACAAGAATGGTAAAGGATTCTCCTTCAGTTCAACTAGTACAGACCCTGTGGGAGGGACGCCATGGACCCAGGTTTGGACCAAGGAACAGGCAGAAGATCCCAAGGAACTATAGAATATGTAGTACTCGAAAAGAAATTCTGCTTTTGGTATTACCTTAAATTCTTAATACACTGATCATCACAAAAACTGACTAAGCAGCCCTCGTGTTACGTAGCAAATCGAAATCCTCAAAAAACTGAAAAACCGAAACCTGCAACTCTTGAAATACTACGTCCAGTAAATCCAAACACTCGTCAGGGCGCTGCATACAAATACCGATCACAGAGCTTCGTTTGTTTCAGAGTTTCTTCCTTAATGCAGTAATTCTGTTCTTAACAAAAAACTTGACGCCCCTCCAGTCTCGGGTTCTCAATACCTCGGGCTCAGCCGTCAGACATCGCTCGCATTCCTTCTTTCCTGGCACTTTGCACGTGCGGATGAACTTTCCCAAGTGCTTCTCGACGGCTTTCACCTCAGAGTCGTCCCATTTTCTCTTTTGGACATTTTTATAAGGTTTACAGCATTTTCTCCTCTTTGATTTGTCAAGACCTACAAGATAAAAACTAAACTTGAGCAGCCGACTGAAAAGGTATTTTCGCATCAGAGTAGAATTGGACTGAAGTTGGACATTTCCAGTGAAGACACCGGGAATTTGTGTGTCCTGTTATTGCTGTGGAGGATCATCTTCTCGAACTAAAGAGAATGTTGACCAAAAGAAATGTATTTTGTGATCATCACTGTTGCGCATGGCACTGATTAACAGAAGCCAAAGGAAAGGAAAGAGGCGTCTGCAGCACGAAGGAAAACAAACGGTCATTGCGTGGAGCAAAGAAAAGAGCACTCACCTCGGTTTTCCTCGTCATCTCCCAACTCATCCTCACTTCCCGAATGGTCACTATGTACTTGAAGGAGATCTTAAAAAATAAATAAAATAATAATAATATTAATAAATAATAATGTTACATCTATGTGTGTGCACTCAGTTTGACAGTCATCCTTTGTGCAACTGGATCGCTCCTGAAAGAGACCCGTGCTTGTTCTGCCTGTACTGGAATGAAGTTTCTGTCTTTTGGAAAAACCCAAGGGTTCCTGTGCAAGTTTATGACCCAAGTGCGATTCATATTTTATATATCTCTATATATCTATACACACACTATATGTGTCTGCATGAGAGAGAGAGAAAGAGAGAGAGATCTACCATTTGTATAAGGGGAAGCAGATGTACAATTTAACCAGATTGTTATTTTCATTTGAATTGTTACATATGCATAATAGAACTAACTATTTAACATTACAGCAAGTAATTAACCGTATTAAAAAAATAGTAAAATGTAATAATTTGAAAGTAAATTATGTTTCATGTTGAGTTGGAACAAAAATGTATAAAGCAATGAATACTTCTGTTTTAATATGAATGGCATATTAAGATCTCCTTTGGTGTGTAATGTTATCCCCTGAAAATGTAAAATTTTAACAGGCGACAATAAAGGTAATGTAGTACATGTCAGAATTGTTCGACCAATTTTGAATACAACTAATCTTGTCCTATTGCATAGACATACAGTGCATCCGGAAAGTATTCACAGTGCATCACTTTTTCCACATTTTGTTATGTTACAGCCTTATTCTAAAATGGATTAAATTATTTTTTTCCTCAGAATTCTACACACAACACCCCATAATGACAACGTGAAAAAAGTTTACTTGATGTTTTTACAAATGTATTAAAAATAAAAACAGCTGAGAAAGCACATGTACATAAGTATTCACAGCCTTTGCCATTAAGCTCCAAACTGAGCTCAGGTGCATCCTGTTTTCTCTGATCATCCTTGAGATGTTTCTGCAGCTTAATTGGAGTCCACCTGTGGTAAATTCAGTTGATTGGACAGGATTTGGAAAGGCACACACCTGTCTATAGAAGGTCCCACAGTTGACAGTTCATGTCAGAGCACAAACCAAGCATGAAGTCAAAGGAATTGTCTGTAGACCTCCGAGACAGGATTGTCTTGAGGCACAAATCTGGGGAAGGTTACAGAAAACTTTCTGCTGCTTTGAAGGTCCCAATGAGCACAGTGGCCTCCATCATCCATAAGTGGAAGAAGTTCGAAACCACCAGGACTCTTCCTAGAGCTGGCCGGCCATCTAAACTGAGCGATCGGGGGAGAAGGGCCTTAGTCAGGGAGGTGACCAAGAACCTGATGGTCACTCTGTCAGACCTCCAGAGGTCCTCTGTGGAGAGAGGAGAACCTTCCAGAAGGACAACCATCTCTGCAGCAATCCACCAATCAGGCCTGTATGGTAGAGTGGCCAGACGGAAGCCACTCCTTAGTAAAAGGCACATGGCAGCCTGCCTGGAGTTTGCCAAAAGGCACCTGAAGGACTCTCAGACCATGAGAAACAAAATTCTCTGGTCTGAGGAGACAAAGATTGAACTCTTTGGTGTGAATGCCAGGCGTCACGTTTGGAGGAATCCAGGCACCGCTCATCACCAGGCCAATACCATCCCTACAGTGAAGCATGGTGGTGGCAGCATCATGCTGTGGGGATGTTTTCAGCGGCAGGAACTGGGAGACTAGTCAGGATAAAGGGAAAGATGACTGCAGCAATGTACAGAGACATCCTGGATGAAAACCTGCTCCAGAGTGCTCTTGACCTCAGACTGGGGCGACGGTTCATCTTTCAGCAGGACAACAACCCTAAGCACACAGCCAAGATATCAAAGGAGTGGCTTCAGGACAACTCTGTGAATGTCCTTGAGTGGCCCAGCCAGAGCCCAGACTTGAATCTGATTGAACATCTCTGGAGAGATCTTAAAATGGCTGTGCACCGACGCTTCCCATCCAACATGATGGAGCTTGAGAGGTGCTGCAAAGAGGAATGGGCGAAACTGGCCAAGGATAGGAGTGGCAAGCTTGTGGCATCATATTCAAAAAGACTTGAGGCTGTAATTGCTGCCAAAGGTGCATCGACAAAGTATTAAGCAAAGGCTGTGAATACTTATGTACATGTGATGTCTCAGTTTTTTTATTTTTAATAAATTTGCAAAAATCTCAAGTAAACTTTTTTCACGTTGTCATTATGGGGTGTTGTGTGTAGAATTCTGAGGAAAAAATGAATTTAATCCATTTTGGAATGAGGCTGTAACATAACAAAATGTGGAAAAAGTGATGCGCTGTGAATACTTTCCGGATGCACTATAAATTATGCAACAACATTACAATACAGCCTTCTTTCAACAGTAATTCGGCCGGTGGTGTTAATGGTTGTAGATATTATTTGTGATATTGTAAGTTGATGTCTTCATCTTCCGCACCATCACCACCAACTGTTTCAGCATTATCTATTGACACACATTTAACCAATTTGCAGTGTAACCAATTGACAATTTTCGCGTTAACTCATTGACTTAATCATTTCTCAGTGCTAGGATTGCCCATATACTCATTTCTTCTGTTGATAACCCTTTAGAATGAAATTCATCAAAAAGATTTGGACATAATACGTCTTTTGTTAAAGTGAGGAAAACGACAGCACAGGAACTGTGTCTGAAAAGCTAAAAAGCATTTACACTAATGACAGGTCCGTGGGGATGGTTGAAAATGAGGAGAGGAGGCTGGGACTTGGAAAAAAAAACATCACTTGGCAAAGGTCTCATCAAGATTTTCTAATTGACATATCTAGATTTATATCAGAGAGAGAGAGAGAGAGAGAGAATTATACACACATGTACATTCATGCACTCATATCTAGACAGGAATGGAAAAACGGACAATGTATAGCATACCATCGGGATCAATGTTAATATCCTCCATTTTCTTTCCTTTGAACTCTCCTAGCTTTCCTTTTTCGAGAGCCATCAGCAATTTACTTATTCTAGCCAGGTGTAATGTTCCTTCTGGAAGACGATAATATTGTTGGCAAACTCGTACGTCATGTCCCAGGAAGTCAGCTAACTGGTCCAGTTGCGCATCACTTAAGGTGAGAACTTTGGACAATGTCGCCACATGCTTACCAAATTTAGCCGACGTCAAGGCGTTGGGATCTTTTGCTCCGCATTCATTTGCGAACACTCGGATACAGTCAGATCCTCGGATATGCGACAGTGCAGCTAGCCTTGCAAACATGTAAATGTTCTCTCGGGAAACTCCGCAGCTCTGCCTCTTGTCTACAAGTAGATCCATTGCTCGCTGCACTGCAGGAGTGAGTAGAATTTGCACTTTCCTTCCTTTCTTACCTTGGATTTCTAGGCGGGTGTAGTGCTGGTAAAGTCTTTTCTCCAACTCGGGGAGAACTAGAGCGTTATCTTCGTGCAAGACGGTTTTATCCCTGCAAGAAAATGTGGACAGCAGCATCCCTGAAACTTCACCCTTTTGTCTTTGATTAAACAAAATCACCTGAGCCAGTGTAACCTTGGAAAGCATTATCCAGTTACTTCCGGAAGCTTCCTTCATTAGCTTCTGATAGTATTCCTCTTGCTTTTCATCTAGATACACATGCATCTTCCTAACATCTTCAGTAAAGGGCAAGACTTGTGGCACATCCCAAGTGGCGTCTCGTAGCATCTTCAAGGCATTTGAGGAAATCATTTTGCTCCACCTTGTTCCGTACATCTGTCTGAAATTTCGTGCAGTCTTGGCCATGGTGCTGTTGCTTTGCTTCATTGCTTGACTTTCCACAAGACAAGATATCTTCTGTAAGTTGTGACCAAGCTTTAGTGCAAGGGATGGAGTTTTGAAGGTGCACGTACCTTCATTATAACCACAAATGTTCTTTACAGAACAAACTACATGAAGAAAATTTGACGGATTGACAAAGTCTTCCATTGTACGCAGAGGAGTCATCTTTCTGGCTTCACACAGTAGTCTGCCGACCTCCCTTAATTTCTGCCGAACATACTCATGCTTGCTAGCATCTGACCCCACCTTGCCATAAAGGTGTTCGCCCAGCTGTATAATGAAAGGGTCCGATTTTATTGCCAGTAGAACCTCGTCATGCACCATAACACTCAAGATCTTCCATAACCCACAGCTAACCCCAGGTGGCATAGGACTTGCAAACGCACACGTGGACTGCACTCTGTTCTTTCCTGGTTTTGATGCAGCTTCATCTAAGGTTTTTAATTTACAGCGTTTCATATGGCACCAAAGAAACTTCCTTGCAAAGAGTCCTTGGCAGTTGGCACAGTGCATGAAGTCTTTGGAGTCCATTGGTTTCTGGGGTTGTTTGCATGGGATAAGGTCTCCACTTCCACTCTGGATTACTTCATGGTTATGGGCAAAATTGCCCCGGTTTCTCAGATGGTCCAGTTGTTTCTTCCTCTCTTTGGAGTTTTTTGGGAATTGTAGAGCTTCGACAACTTCCTTCTCTTCAGAATGAACTTGCTCTAAATGTCTGGCCATTTTCAAAACAGGCCTACTACAGTACAGGCAGTACTGTTTCTTATTGTATAGTCTATGTCCGCGTAAGTTTTTGGAAACAGCTTTGACGGAAAGGGATTGTGGTTCTGTATTAGATTCGGTTACATCCTCCGAGCTGCAAATATTAGGGGTGGAATCAGAAGAGGAATGCTTCTTCTCAGCTTTCCAACACCTGCGTGGTCTTTTGCATTGGGGTGGCGTACCTTCGGCAGAACTGCTATACTCGGAACTATTCTCATTTAAAGAAATAGGCATACAATCCTGGTTGGTGCTTTCAAGGGTATTTATCAAACTGGCATCGGGATTAAGATTCTTCTCTGCAAGCTGAAGAAAAAATAAAAAAATTATAACATAGAACCTAATTAGATCACACTGCTCAAGAAAAAAAATAAAAAGGGATGACATACTATAATACGTTTGCTTCCCTGTACACGTGGCACTGAAGAATCAATCTCCATCTCATCGGAGACCACCGTGTCAGAGTCTGATCCACTCACGTCCATGTCCACCTAAATTCAAAACAATTTGCACACTGATTAGCATTTAGCATTACTTCTTTTAATATAATTGTCTAATGGACAGCATACTGAGGAACTGCATTTACAATTACAACGAGAAACAGACAAGACACATCTGCACCACCTGCACTTCAGAAGCGGTCACCCACCTGAAGCTACTAAGCCTGTTTGGGCCCGGCTGGTACTTGGGTGGGAGACCATCTAGGAAAAGCTTGGGTTGCCACCAGAAGAGGGATGTTGGCGAGACCAACAGAGGGCTCTTACCCTGTGGTCTGAATGTGGATCCCACTGCCTCAGTACAGTGACAGGGTCATTGTGCTGCAAAAATGGTGCGATCTTTGGATGACACATAAAACAGAGGTCCTGACTCTCGAAGGTCATCCTTCGTAAAGAGTGAAGCGTCTCCCAATGTCCTGGCTAAATTTCTGGCCCTGTAAATCCTCCTCCTCTCTAATTGGCTGTCTCTCTTTAAAACCTAACAGCTAATGTGTGGCGAGAGAACAGATGCAAAAATGGCTGCCGTTGAATCACCCAGGTGGGTGCTACACATTAGAGAGGGTTGAAGTGGCTCCCCACTCAAGCACCTTTATATAATGCTTTCATCATTACTCAATGTAAAGAATTAGTATTATCACAATTACAATCCTTAAATTACTACTAATCATAATGTGTAATAACTGGCTCCAAATTGTTTTAAAATCATCAGCACTGACGACTTTATAATGTTAAAGTAAATAATGATCCGACTTTTTACTACAGTCCAGCACAATCTGCTGCACCCTTTACAGGCTGGCAAATCATCTCCAGTTACCAAACTGTATTAATATGTAAGCGGTGCTGTAACGGAGCAGAAACTTATTCTCAGAGCGGTTGTTCAATTTGATATACTTCTTCATAAAACTCAAAATTGACATACTGTATGCATATGTCAAATTGTACATATATGAAGTGTCAACTCCATCATGTCGGACACCATGGAGACGGGGTAGGGGTGTGTAAACGCTTCACTAGTACAGCTGCATTAGGCTCTGCACAGGAGTATGGGAGGCTGTGAGCATCCAAATAGATTTCAGGTCAAACATGTAGTGAGGACCAATAAAAAGAAATGCATAGATGCATGGATCGATAGATGGATAGATATCAAAAGGCACTACATTACAGACAGAAAGACAAGATGGACAAAATGACCCCAAGGGGAAATTTGGCTTTTTACAGAACCTCTGTAAATAAATAAATACAAAAATCGATCGATAGATAAACAGAAACTTTGGTCTGAATATGAAGGCCTGTCCCAGTGAGGCATCATGCAGCTGTATTGCTGTTGGTATAAAAAAGGAGTTAAAAAACAACAGAGTTTCCCGACACATTTTTGCTGAATATGTCACAAGTCAGGTGGCATTCATCTTGGGGACAGTGTGGGGGGAGCCATAAGATGGGCTCTGTATAGTGTCAGGGGACGCTGTGAGCATCCACACAGAATGAATATGTGCAAATCTTTAAATATGTACTCCAGAGGGACAGTGGGATAACAACCGTCACACCTCTAGGACTTTAACTGCTCTTCAGCCCAATAAATAGTTATTTTTGCAGGATGCTAATCTGGATACTCATTTTCTATATTTCTATTTTTCTGAGTTAATCTGCTATAAAGAGGACGAAGAATGGAAAAGCCGCTGGACCAGATGACATACTTGTGGAAGTATGGTGGTGTTCAGGAGAGATGGCAGTGGAGTTTTTAACCAGATTGTTCAATGGAATCTTGGAAAGTGAGAGGATATCTGAGGAGTGGAAAAGAAGTGTACTGGTGCCGATATTTAAGAATAAGGGGGGTGTGCAGGACTGCAGTGACTACAGGGGGATAAAATTGATGAGCCACAGCATGAAGTTATGGGAAAGAGTAGTGGAAGGTAGGTTAAGAAGTGAGGCGATGATAGTGAGCAGCAGTATGGTTTCATGCCACAGATGTGATGTTTAGTTTGCTCTGAGGATGTTGATGGAGAAGTATAGAGAAGGCCAGAAGGAGTTGCATTGCGCCTTTGTGGACCTGGAGAAAGCATATGACAGGGTGCCTCGAGAGGAGCTGTGGTATTGTATGAGGAAGTCGGGAGTGGCAGAGAAGTATATAAGAGTTGTACAGGATATGTATGAGGGAACTATGACCGTGGTGAAGTCTGCGATAGGAGTGACAGATGCATTCAAGGTGGAGGTGGAATTACATCAGGGATCGGCTCTGACCCCTTTCTTATTTGCAATGGTGATGGACAGGTTGACAGGCGTCCCCGTGGACTATGATGTTTGCTGATGACATTGTGATCTGTAGTGATAGTGGGGAGCAGGTTGAGGAGACCCTGGAGAGGTGGAGATATGCTCTAGAGAGGAGAGGAATGAAGGTCAGTAGAAACAAGACACAATACATGTGTGTGAATGAGAGGGAGGTCAATGGAGTGGTGAGGATGCAAGGAGTAGAGTTGGCGAAGGTGGATGAGTTTAAATACTTGGGATCAACAGTACAGAGTAATGGGGATTGTGGAAGAGAGGTGAAAAAGAAATTGCAGGAAGGGTAGAATGGGTGGAGAAGAGTGTCAGGAGTGATTTATGACAGACGGGTATCAGCAAGAGTGAAAGGGAAGATCTACAGGACGGTAGCGAGACCAGCTATGTGGTATGGGTTTGAGATGGTGGCACTGACCAGAAAGCAGGAGACAGAGCTGGCAGAGTTAAAGATGTGAACATTTGCATATGGTGTGATGAGAATGGACAGGATTAGAAATGAGGACATCAGAGGATCAGCTCAGGTTGGATGGTTGGGAGACAAAGTCAGAGAGGCGAGATTGCATTGGTTTGGACATCTGCAGAGGAGAGATGCTGAGTATATAGGGAGAAGGATGCTAAGGATAGAGCTGCCAGGGAAGAGGAAAAGAGGAAGGCCTAAGTAAAGGTTTATGGATGTGGTGAGAGAGGACATGCAGGTGATGGGTGTAACAGAACAAGATGTAGAGGACAGAAAGATATGGAAAAAAGATGATCTGCTGTGGCAACCCATAACAGGAGCAGCCAAAAGAAGAATCTGGATATTCATATTCTTTATGTGCAGTAAAACATAAATGCAGATTTTGTTACCTGCTTGTCACATGACGAGAAATGTGCTAATTCAGGCTTCTCGACTTTGTTTTCATTGACCTCCACAGTCCTGTTTGCAGTAGGAAGAGCCTATAACACAGACATTTTAACCTTTGTCACATAATGTCCACATTATAAAGCCACTTAAGGTAGGAAACTACTTATACTTATAGAAACTTATAGAAACAGCAATTACCTGCCTGATGGAGGACGAGCCACTTGCTGAATTATGTTCATCCTTAACGGACTCCACCGCACTCCCTGCATTTGGAGGATTCTCCATTTCGGTCACCTATAAAAAGAGTACAACTCATGAATCTGTGCACTCTGAAGCCTCCCCATGTGAAATTCAATACTTTTGTGTTTTCTTTAATAATCATTACTACCTTACATCTCCAAGGCCAGTCTCCACTGCCATAATCACATGTGATTTCCTCTCCAGGAGAGATGTCACGGATTGCAAAGAGACACAAGCGTGGCTTTCCTTCCACCGCAATCCTCTTTACTTTACAGTTGGGATTAACACGATCAGCATTGACCGATATTCCCAGCAAATCTTCTCTTGCAGCATCAACGTGGTTACTGTGAATAATGGAAAAAACACAAACACTTGTGAGAACCTTAGAGACAAAAATCGAGCCTGCATCAGATTCAACAGGTAAAACATTACGTTAAAACAATCAAATACTTACCAGAAATGATTTCCATTACATTTAAAATCACACATGAGGCCCTCACTCACATCATGGTATAAATGTTGTTGCCTCCGACAGTCGTTAGTACTTATTAGGTCTCCTCCATGTTCGACGGCAAACTCGCCTTTCTGTAAACGTACGGTCACACTTTCACCTATTTAGAGGCAGGAGGAAAAAGAAATGAATACATCCATAGCTTCATTTTCCAGGTTAATCTTTTGCTTTCTCACATTAAAACCCCTATAGAACACAAACATTCTTTAATACAAAAAGATTAAAGTCAAGTCCTCTTGTGTTCAAGAAGGAAATGCAAGGCACTTCATTGTCCACACACCTACCTTTCCCATTCTCTACGACATCACGTCAGCTAGGATGCATTTCTTCTAATATGAAAAGCAGAACTGCACACAGTAATCAAAATGTGCCGTGATAAGAGAGTTTTATAAATTTAGCAAGACCTCCATTGACTTGTACTTCATACTGAATGGGCGCTACATCTACAGCCCACCATCCTGTTAGCCTTCCTAATGTCCTCTCAACACTGAAGCACAGCACGTATTTTGTTGTTCATGTATTGATTCTATTTAATTGGTAATTGGCAATATCACAGAAACATCTTTTGTATAGGACATTTTGTCTTAAAATATATAATAAATTTTCTTTTTAAAATGTCAGGATTTGAACTGTTTACGTTATATTAGAGTCATGCTATTCATGGTTTAGTAGCAGAATATCCATTTTTCAATTTGAAAGAAAAGTTTGTATTTTAAAAGATATCTGGCATTCTGTTTTGCACAAGGAGATTAATATAAACATTAATAAGAAAGAATTTTTCTCTGTGCAAATGGGGACCTAGCAATGGAAATGATTCACTCCATCACCAAGACTTTAATGGGGCATCACTCTGACCAGATTAGATTTGATAGATAGAGAGAGAGATACAGTAGATAAAGGGACTATATGATAGATAGATAGATAGATAGATAGATAGATAGATAGATAGATAGATAGATAGATAGATAGATAGATAGATAGATAGATAGATAGATAGATAGATAGATAGATAGATACTTTATTAATCCCAAGGGGAAATTCACATAATCCAGCAGCAGTATACTGATACAAAAAACAATATTAAATTAAATAGTTATATGTGGGGACTTCAACCGTGTGACTTTGGAACAAAGGATGACAAATCTCTCTTATCAGTCTTGCTCCACTCAAGGGAATGACAAGCTGGACAACCTGCTGTATGTAAATGTTAAAGATGCCTTTAAGTGTAATCTAGTGGCTCTTTTGGGCTGTTCTGACCACAACCCGATTCATATTATTCTCACTTCTATCTATTAGAACAATCAAATATTAACCTTGTGACAGTGGAATGACACAGAAATAAAAGCAAACGCGTTATTTGTATAATATGCAACACATATTACTATCTCAGAATTCAGTTTTTTTTTTAATTACTAAGCTAGAAATTACACTATGTTTATTGCACAGGCACCTCTGTGTTGTTGACAGCTGCTATGCTGGGTCGCCAGTATCTCAGTGCCATTAATCTAAAAGCTGGTGCCACGCTAGTTTGAGTATCCACTTTATTTTGGATTAAAATAAAAACAAAATGAAAATTTGTCCAATAGTATTAGAGAGTTTTCTTACACGTGTCTCAAGTTCTCACATTTCAGGTTGCCTAATCTCCACAATGAGCTTTGGTATTGACCACCAATCACCCACCCCATATCCAATTGTATTTTTGAAGGCCGAATGCTCCTTTGCCTCATCCTATTTAAACTCTCCAGCTCACGATCCACTGACCTTTCATTCTTTTTAAGACTTGTCACATTCCTCCTTGGCCATAATAATGTTACATGGATAGTTTAGTTGATATGCTTGTATCTATACTAATAAAAGGCAAAGCCCTCACTCACTACTGACTCACTCACTGACTCATCACTAATTCTCCAACTTCCCGTGTAGGTGGAAGGCTGAAATTTGGCAGGCTCATTCCTTACAGCTTCCTTACAAAAGTTGGGCAGGTTTCATTTCTAAATTCTATGTGTAATGGTCATAACTGGAAGCTATTTTTCTCCATTTACTGTAAATGGAGTTGAGCTCGAAAGTCGTGGGGGGGTGGAGTTTCGTGTGACATCATCACGCCTCCCACGTAATCACGTGAACTGACTGTCAACGCAGTACAAAGAAAACCAGGAAGACCTCCAAAAAGCGCTGAAGAAAACATGCATTTTATAATTGAGAAGGCAGCGAAACAATAAGAAGCGAGCGAGTGACACATACTGTAAAAGCATATTCATGCCTGCAGCTACTTCAGAAACAAAGCACAGTGTAAACCTAAAGTTTAAATTAAGTTCATAGACAGGCTGCCGCTGGCGTTTGACATGCCCACGGCTAATGTGGGATACAAGTTTAATGAGAGGACGCAGGATATAAGCGAGAGTTTTGATCACTTTGTAACTAAGTTAAAATTGCTGGTCAAAGGCTGTGCTTATGCAAATTCCGAGAGACTGTGTTTGTGGGGGATTGACAGTTAAGGCGGGTGGGGGACTCACGTCATCATCTCCTCTCCCGTTCACCTCATTTTGCTCTGAGCTGAGCTCTGCAGCCAATGCACACAGTGTTACGGAAGCGACTTTGTGACGCTGCCACCAAATACTCACAGAAAAATCTACAAGTTAATATACACGCTGTCTCTAGAGTTTCTTCACACTGAATCCTCCAGGCACTACTTACAAAAGGTTACATTGACAATCGTGTTACGTTATTTTTAAAATCTTTCCTTTTCTTAGCACAAGCACAGCTGAGAAGCTTGATGCATGTGCTCCATAACGTTAAAAATAATGCATTTAATCACACTTTGCATTACAAGCAAAGGGAGCTTTTGTCAATGCATGATTTCCTGGTACACCGATTACTTTGATCAGCGCATCCCGATTCATTTTACCCTCGCACCACCTTAGTTTGAGAAGAAGTATGAAAAATATGAGGTTAACACAGAAAAACAGATCACCAATTCAAGCTTTATGAATAATCGATTCGCCATCAATAATTGTTTTGGTAAAGCCATCCTCCTTCCATTTATAATTTTTCCACCACTAGCCATGATTAAATGAACGGTAAAAAAGTAAGAGCAAAGCGAGGGTGACTTATTTAGGCAGGCAGGCTTACAGCACAATAGCTCAATTTGGATATAAGTAGGTTCTATTTAGTCGCCAGAAATATCTTTGGTAGGAATGGAAGTTGAATTTAGTCTTTAAATTTCTATGGTGAAGAAAAAGTTATGCAATGATGACTAAATTTAACTATATAAAGTCAAAACTTGTATAAATAAAGTCATTCCCAAATATATAAAGTCAAAACCTAAGTATATAAAGACGGCGTTGGAATATTTCGGAATATATAAAGTAAGAGCTGGAATATCCATCCATTTCCCAACCCGTTGAATCCGACATGAGGGTCACGGGGGTCTGCTGGAGCCAATCCCAGCCAACACTGGGCGCAAGGCAGGAACCAATCCTGGGCAGAGCACATGCATCATTTTCAAAACATTAACCGAACAGTGTTTTTTAATTTATTTTTCTGAATACGTTTTTGTTCACTTAGTTCAGTTCAGAGTCATTTCAATCAATAGATTTTGACTTTCACTTTATATAATCAGGAATGACTTTATAAATTCCGACACTGACTTTATATATTCAAGTTTTGACTTTATATATTCCGACAGTGACTTTATATATTCAAGTTTTGACTTTATATATTCATAAAATCAATGTATTTGCCTGTTTGGCACCCCATAGTATATGTGTGTGTGTGTGTGTATATATATGCCAGCAACACTCATATCAATGACAAAACAATTACATTGACAATCATGTTACGTTATTTTAAAAATTTTTCCTGTTCTTTTTCATAACTTTTTTAACACACTACTTCTCCGCTGCGAAGCGCGAGTATTCTGCTAGTAATTAATAAATTCAACAGGTAAAAGTTTTGCAGAGATTATAAAATTATGCTATAGCATAATAGTCTCCATGTTTTACTAGGTCTGACCACCTGAGGATTGTAACCCATTATTTAACAGATTTTTTTTTTTTTTTAATATTTAGTTTTTGTGCATATTTAACTAAAGTGACTACTTCCTGCTAGTATTGTCACTAACTCTATTTTGGACACTGGTTACCATAATTATTCTGTGTAACTGCAGTTATAGTAAGAAAGTGTACCAAGGTACAGTATATGTTGTGTTTGCTAAACTCTTCCCAGAGTGACATATCAATTCACATCTATAAATTATCAATTCAAATCCAGTCATCTGCTAATAATTAATCCAAGTGTCTCTGGTTTTGTGAAGTGATGGTTTCTGTTACACCCTTCTTGTCCTGACCAATCAGCCTTTCAGTGTTTAGACCCTTTCTATTTTTTAGGATCTGTCAGCTACCACCAGGAGTTTATTTCTAACCACCTTCCTTTGACTACAGACCCGAAACTTACACATTACACTTACTTTCTTTACAATGGCTTGCAGATGATGGTTGATCCTCCAATGTTCTCCTTGATGGCACTTCCTCAGACCCAGCTTGCTCCGATATGAAGGACTCAGACTTCACATTGACACACTGGCCCACAAAAGAATGGTGTCCATTCCGAGAGGAGGCCGATTCAACTACCGCACCACTTGGACACCCAAACTCCAAGGCAGACTCTGATAGGAGGTGGTCATCTTTTGTTTCCCGTTTCTGCAAGTCGAGGATGAAAGGCTTCTCCTCAGTCTCTTCTTTTATAGCCACTGATCCCAGTTCACAATCCTCACCCTTAACGCTCAGATTTTCTGGTACTGCTTGGATGGACTCCCACTCACGATCCTCCTCCTTGATATCCACATTTCTCATCTCCTCAGTATTCATGTCAGCCTAGCAAACCTGCTCTCTGTCACCCAACAAAGTTTTGCTGCTCAACAGCAACTTTGCGGGCAAAGGGACCAAAAAAACAAAACAAACAAAAAAAAAAAACAGCAACAAGATATGTGAACTTTTTTTTTCCTTATACTGAATACAAACAAAATTTAAAACACAATGTTGTTTGTTTTGGGACCCTGGCTGCATGCTAAAACAACAGTAATTTTGCTTGGTGAATGCATCTCATTTGCTGCTAGGCATTCCAAATAAACATTAAAAAAAGGAGAAGAAAACAGCTGGAGGAGATCTTAATCCAAAACCAAGCAGCAACAAATAATTAGATCAGAAGAAACAACAACATAACATGCGGATATGGCTGAGAATAACAAAAATACTACAAGTACATAGACATTCTGCTGCCACAAACTGGAGCCTAAAGACAAGAGGGGAGAAGAAGATGAATCATAAATCAAAAAAATAAAGTGAGGGGTTAATACTGGAAGTCAGAGAGAGAGAGAGAGACGGAGACCATCTACACTAAAGATCTGCCAAAAAGGCTTAAAAAAACCATCCAGAAACCTGGACTACACCTTTAGTCCTCCTCATGTTTCTCACACTTGCACTTCCTTCTTTGAATGCATCAATAAAGGCAAACTGCCCGGTGAGGTCCACACACACACATCTTTGTCTTTTATTATATAGTAGATAAACTGACACCGAGTAATTTCAGCAAAGAAATTATTCAGCAGAAACGAGTCAAGAAACGTGACTGGTGCTCCTTTATACTAACAGCAATACACCTCTATAGCACCATGTTGGGACTGCAACGTCACAAGTTCTCTTTCCTTTTAGCTATTCTGATGTATATTTGAAAAGGGTTTGTTTTCTGTTATAATATTTATTGTGCTTAAAAAAAAAATAAAAAGGTTCTACCTATAGATTTACACATAAAACATTTGTTAAGTAAACATTAGTGGAATACCTTTGCAAAGAAGATAGGATGCATTTTGTTGGGAAAGTGTATGAGGCCTGATACAGAGGAAGTGGTGCTTAACATCGGCAGGCACAGCAGTATATCCATGGCATTTATTTTTGTTTAATCTAGTAATCTGCTATTTTGTATTTCCTTATGCCTTTTTTGTTTTGTTTTTTTAAATAAAAAATAAACACCTTATCTTGCAATACAGCTGTGCATCTTTGGGATCATTCTGGGTTTGACACTTGCCTAGAAACAACCCAGTTGTTAATGTTTCATATTTTTTTAAGGATATCCATCCATCCATCATCCAACCCGCTATCCTAACTACAGGGTCACGGGGGTCTTCTGGAGCCAATCCCAGCCAGCACAGGGCGCTAGGCGGGAACAAACCCCGAGCAGGACGCCAGTCCACCTCAGGACACACACACACACACAGGACAATTTAGAATCGTCAATGCACCTAACCTGCATATGTCTTTTGACTGTGGGAGGAAACCCATGCAGACATGGGGAGAACATGCATACTCCACGCAGGGAGGACTCCTTACTGCGAGGAAGCAGCGCTACAACTGTGCCACCCTTTTTAAGGATACCTGTCAGTAAAAACTGAAAAATTGCAAAAGAAAAATACTCAAAGTTACACTGGTCTTTTATTTGAAGACCATAATAATATTCATTGTTTATGCCACCCATTTATTGAATCAGCCAATTCAATTTTTGAAAGGGTTTGGAAGGTCATCCAAATGGCACATTTGCACACACTCAGCAATTTGCAGTGTCCAGTCATAATCACTATTACTCTTCCCGGTTGTTTCTAAACAGACGCTCATGATATAAGCTTTAGCAAAAGGAAAACATGATTACCTAAAACATTTCTTAAAGCATAGAGGAAAAAATAACACTGCATTACTCAATCCTCCATTCAAACACAGCATTCACAAAAAACACTCACCCCAACGCCCTGGCCGGGATGCCAGTTCATCACAGTGCTTCCTCCTGATAATTTTATGCGAAGCCTAATTCTTGATGACTTCTTTCATCATTAGACGGCCTGCCAGTGTTCCGCGCTGCTACTGGTTCAGTTCTCGTCTTCCTTCCTTTCTGCCATTATAAAAGTGTAAAGCCCGACTCCTTACCAACTGTGCTCAGCTCTCTTAAGGGGTAACACATCGCACCGACGACTAAATGGAGAAGTAAAAAACCTAAAATCATCGCGGTGTTGCTGTGATGATTCGACGCCGCTGCTGGCTCAAGTGTGCACACATTCCTGGCGGCCAACACACACCGAGGAACTCACTGCCACGAGGAGTGGTCGCGACGACGCTTCTGGGCGTTTTGGAGAAGAAATGGGACTTAACCACGAGGTAAAGTAAGCGAAACCAACAGAAGGCAATGAGCGGTGCGGAAACGAGAAAACACTGGGCAGAGCTCAGCAAGAAAGTAAAGAATGACCGAAGGATCGACGCAATCGTCTCACTCTCACTGAAAATTCCAACTACATACTCGTAAAGCCAAAATGTAAAAAATGCAACCACTTACCTCTCCGTCTCTTACTTTTTTGTGCTTCCCTTTAAAAGTCGCTCGCGCTCAGCAAACTCCACCACCAGGTCTCACTGCAGCACTCAGCAACCAGACTGTATCGTCCTTTTCGGCATCTCCAAGTTAACTTTTCTCACACGCGTGGTGCACTGACCCTACCACATCCGCATACACTGGCGACGAACTGCTACTGACGCGATACTGACCGATTCCAATACTATCCACTTGCAGCAACAGAGTCACAGCACTATACGTCACCACAGTTGTAAACCCGGAAGTGACGTTTCAGGACTGACTTCGTAACATTACTTTCGGAAGGTTTCGGCAAGTTTCGGCAAGTAAGTCTTCTCTAGGTCAGAACTGACGTCACCGCAGTTTGAGGAGGGAGAATCGGAAAATAACTTTTGGAAGGTTTCAGCAGGTCTCGGCAAAGCCCGGAAAGTAACGTCAAGTCAAGGACCGTTCAGAAATTAAAAGGTAAAACTGAGAAGGAAAAACAGTACAACAAACTAAATAATACACATCCTTGTGAAGTTCGGAGAGTTTCTGCCATCACGCCGTGTCATACATCAAACTAAACAATACGGATAGTTTCTGTGAAATACACTATTAACATTTACGTTGTGTTCGGGTCTGTGGGAACCATTTAACATGTTGACAAAATTAAAATCGTTAAGATTTGTGTTATTTGAAAATAGTTTTTCGTTTACATTCATGAAACGAAATATACAATATAATTACAATGTTTTCACCACGTTAGATTTTAGTAAAACGTTAATAATACAAGCGATTACATTTTTTAAAATGTACTATGCATGCGTGCAGTATTGTTCTAAACCAATTTAGAATAAACATTTTAGCCAATCTAATATTTTTAAACATGTATGTGAAGTAAACGACAATACATGTTATACACTGCAGTGGCGTAGCTAGGGGAGGGCCCGGGCGGCACATTTTTGGGGGCGGCATTATTGGCCACAAGGCTTAGTACAATTTGTGTGTAAGCAGCAGGGTTCGGAAAAATATCACTCATGTATGAAAAAAGTCAAATTCTCTGATTTTTTAACCACAAATGCTTGAAAAATAATGTTCAGACTGTCCTTCTGCATCAGACACAGCAGTTGAAGTGTATGAGGCAATGACAAAAATAAACATAAACATTACACTGATAAATAATTTCTAGGAAGATAAACAACTAATTTACAATTTCGTTATTAATCCGAATTATTAAACTAATAATTAGAACACGGCTTAACAGTGCGTCTGTACTATATTCTTGTCTAGTTGATGCTTATAAATGTATATAAAAAATATTGCTGTTTATATATGAATAAATCTATGCAAAATGTATCTTAATTTTTCTCTATACGTCATTTTAATTTTCTATTTAAATAGTTTAATATATTCAGATATGTTGGAGGGCGGCAAATTGAAGCACCGCCCCGCCCCGCCCCGCCCCGAGCGGCACGAACTCGAGCTACGTCACTGATACGCTGAATTATGCTATATATTGCCTTACATAGAACTGCTCAAGTTTATTTCACTTATTATTATAAACCACCAAAAAATAAATACTATTAATAATCTTAAGTTATTTATATAGCACCCTTCCTATGCCCAAAATTCAGAAAGAACGACAAGACCTATATAACGTTGACTACAAATATCTCCACTAAATAAAGATAAATACAGGATATACAAAACATTCAAATAGAATAAAAGACAATAATCCAGACTAAAATACAACATATAATACTACAACAAATTTCTGAACAAATATCATAATTTGTGATAATGCAAACCCCGAGTACCTGGACAGATAGAAGGGGTAAACTGAAAGAAGGGGCAGAATGCCAGGTCTGTTTAACGTCTTCTTATCAAATGAGTTAAAAACAAATGAATGGAGTCAGCTGATCTCATTCATTTCAGGAGGTCATTCCAGAGTCAGGGCGCTATATACAGCTGAAGGCCCTGCCGTCACCCACAGAGTGCAGGTTAGTGAGGGGCACAGAATGAGAGGACCTTAGTGGGCAAGTTAATAACAGAATTTGATATTCAATCCTGTAAGACTCAGGGAGCAGTGAAGGTGCAGCAGGATAATAATAATAATAATAATAATAATAATAATAATAATAATAATAATAATAATTCATTACATTTATATAGTACTTTTCTCAGGATGGCTGTGATGTGCTCGCTGTTGTTGATTCATGTCAGGACTCTTGCAGTTGAGTTTTCAGTCAGCTGGAGCTGTGATATAAGATTAGTAGTGACACCTGCCAGTAGTGACTTACAATAATCAATGCTGGATGTGATAAAAGCAGGGACAAGATTCTCAGCATTAGAAAAGGAGAGGAAGGAGCGAACATAAGAAAGGTGACACAGGTGAAAGTTTCTTAATATGGCTTACATGGTGTAATGAGAAAAGGAGGAATCAAAGTGACGCCAAGATTCTTTGCAGTAAAAGGACGTCTGACGAGATCATCACCCAGAATGGTTGAAGAGGAGTTTGTTTTCTTAAGTTGCACTTTAGTGCCACTTTGCAGGAGTTCAGTTATGTTGCAATTTAATTTTAAAGAGTTTTGCTCTGCTCGGGTTTTAATTTTAATTTAATTTCACTGAGTTAAGTTGTGAGCTGAGAAAGCTGTGATGAAGTGTCAGTTTTAACACTGAAATAGATCTAAGCATCATCTGCATAAAAATGATAAGCCAGTCCAAAGCTATGAATAACTTGCTCAAGTGGAAGCACAGAGATACAGAAGAGCAGAGGATGTCATTTCATTAACAAAGGGAAGTCAGATGGAGGAAGTCCTGTGAGAAATTAAGGCACGAGGGTTGCCCTGGACATGACATAAGCTGCATGATCCCAACGCCATATGCAATAACTTTTACTTTTACACAAACTGGGACAGGAGCTCCTCAAGAGGAAGGTAACAATGCTTAGCACAATAAGGAAAAATAAGCCAGAGCTCCCATCTCAACTGCTGGCCACACAGAATAGGACAGTGAAGACATTAAAGTTTGTCTAAACAAATGACACATCTTTGGTGAACAATGTGACCTGCACAGGGTTAGGAGATTCCATGGCCAGAAATAATAATGAACGCTAATGCTACAAAAAGAAGAGCGGAGAATTTAGACACAACATTATGCTGGATGCTGGCCACAGGCAATTCTTTCAACATATTGAACATCTCGTAAAAAATACTTTTGTCATCTGGACAACCTTGACTGGAACAGGGAGAAGGAGACAGAGCCATCATGAGGAGCAGGAGAAACCATTGGTGACACCTCACAAGCTACTGAGATGACATGTGCCAAAGACGCCAGCATGTCCACCCATTGTGTTGATTTAACAGTCCAATCCACAGAGGAGCCAATGACGGCACCCATAGTGTGTATGCATAGTGTGTGTGTGTGTCTCACTGTGTGAACTGTACAGTTACTGTATTACAGTATTGTGTAGAAAATGAAAATATTCAGTTCTGCTTGATAAACACATAGAATGTGATCTGAGGGTGAAGAGTAAACAGGTTATTTACATTGCTTGTTAAAATAAAGTGACCATTTGATTTATAAAAAAAAAAAAAGTCCCTCAATAGTACATACGTAGAAAAATGTAATTATAAATTGAGATTCACCACAATTATATTTCATGCTTCTCAAAGAGAAATTTAAAATACGATGTTTGTAAACTACTGCATTTGTGAAGGACTGAAGTGTGAGGCTCTCTAAAACTGTCATTGAGTTACTTCAGTAATGTGTGAAGTGACTTAGAAAACCACAATATTACATTATTGCACAGCAGCATCTTCATAATGTCCAAGACCTGAAATCTTTCACTGCTGTACCAAAATAATATTCTGTCTTACAAGGAAACCCTCAAAAAACACTACATTATTTCCAAAAGGAGACATTTTTACTAATTTTCATGTTTGTTCTGTGATGAAATATTTTTAAAAATTATTTTAAAAGAGCCTTTAGATAGCAGTAAGTGAGTGGGCTTTAAAAATACTAACATAAGTAAGAAGAATGAATACCAATATTTCAAAATGAGCAGCAGGCCCAAAAAAAGACTTGCAGCTAAATTTTTTATTTTCAAAAACTACCCACCATCAAAGGAAAACAGAAAAATCAAAGTATTATAAACTGAAATCAACAGAGCATTAATGCACAATAAAATACAAGTAACAATCAATGTAGCAATAGACAATAATTATATATGCAGTTTACTTTAAGTTTCATTTTATCCCAACATTCCTGAGTGAAAAGATCCATATCATCCCTAAACTGAAAAATACGTAATAAGGGTTCTTTTGCCAAAATAAATTCTTAAGTTTCGACTTCATCGATGATGTCCTGGAGAGCTCGGCTTTGGTCCTCCTCCTCCATCTGCAGAAAATGGGGCTCAGACACGGCACCTCTGAACAACTGTCTATGTTGGCGCAACCATTTTACTGCAGTGTGGAGGTCCTTTTTTATTAGTGGTTCCTTTAGATAAAGACCACAAAGAGAATTAAACAAAACATGTATTTCTACATGCCTGTTTAAATAATATTAGAAACTAGCAAAATGCCCGCGCTTCGCAGCGGGAGTAGTGTGTTAAAGAAGTAATGAAAAAGAAAAGGAAACATTTTAATAATAACGTAACATGATTGACAACGTAATTGTTTTGTCATTGTCATGAGTGTTGCTGGCATATATATATATATATATATATATATATATATATATATATATATATATATATATATATATATATATATATATATATATATGTATATATATATATATATATATATATGTATATACATACATACATACATACATGTGTACATATATACACACACACATATACTATGGGGTGCGAAACAGGCAAATAAATTGATTTTGTGAATATATAAAGTCGGCATTAGAATATATAAAGTCAAAACTTGAATATATAAAGTCATTCCCAAATAAATACTTTTTTCTGAATATATAAAGTCAGCGCTGGAATATATAAAGTTAAAAGTTGAATATATAAAGTCAGTGTCGAAATTTATAAAGTTATTCCTGATGATATAAAGTCAACATCGGAGTATATAAACTCACTCCTGAATATATAAAGTGAAAGTCAAAATCTATTGATTGAAACGACTCTGAACTAAACTAAGTGAACAAAAACGTATTCAGAAAAATAAATAAAAAAAACACTGTTTGGTTAATGTTTTGAAAATGATGCATGTGCTCTGCCCAGGATTGGTTCCTGCCTTGCGCCCAGTGTTGGCTGGGATTGGCTCCAGCAGACCCCCGTGACCTTCTGGTCGGATTCAACGTGTTGGGAAATGGATGGATATTCCAGCGCTGACTTTATATATTCCAGCGCTGACTTTATATATTCAAGTTTTGACTTTATATATACAGACACTGACTTTATTTATTCCGACAGTGACTTTATATAATCAAGTTTTAACTTTATATATTCACAAATGACTTTATATATACAACTTTTGACTTTATATAGTTAAATTTAGTCATCATTGCATAACTTATTCTTCACCATAGAAATTTAAAGACTAAATTCAACTTCCATTCCTAATAAAGATATTTCTGGCGACTAAATAGAACCTACTTATATCCAAATTCGAGCTATTGAGCTGTCGCCTGCCTGCCTAAATAAGTCACCCTCGCTTCGCTCTTACTTTTTTACCGTTCATTTAATCACGGCTAGTGGCGGAAAAATTATAAAATGGAAGGAGGATTACACTGAGTATGGCTTTACCAAAACAATTATTGATGGCGAATCGATTATTTATAAAGCTTCAATTGGTGATCTGTTTTTCTGTGTTAACCTCATTTTTTTTTCATACGTCTTTTCAAACCAAGGCGGTGCGAGGGTAAAATGAATCGAGAAGCGCTGATCAATGTAATCGGTGTACCAGGAAATCATGCATTGACAGAAGTTCCCCTTTGCTTGTGATTAAATGCGTGAGTTTTTAACGCGTTATAGAGCACATGCATCGAAGCTTCTCAGCTGTGCTTGTGTTAAGAAAAGGAAACATTTTAAAAATAATGTAAAATGATTGTCAATGTAACCTTTTGTAAGTAGTGCCTGGAGGATTCAGTGTGGAGAAACTCTAGAGACAGCGTGTGTATTAACTTGTGGATTTTTCTGTGAGTATTTGGTGGCAGCGTCACAAAGTCGCTTCCGTAACACTGCGTTAGCTGCGGAGCTCAGCTCAGAGCGAAATGAGGTAAATGGGAGGGGAGATGATGACGTGACTCCCCCACCCGCCTTAACTGTCAATCCACCACAAACACAGTCTCTCAGAATTTGCATAAGCACACCCCTTCACCTACAATTTTAACTTAGTTACAAAGTGATCAAAACTCTCGTTTATATCCTGCGTCCTCTCATTAAACTTGTATCCCGCATTACCCGTGGGCATGAGAAACGCCAGCGGTAGCCTGTCTATGAACTTAATTTAAAGTGTAGGTTTACATCGTGCTTTCTTTCCGAAGTAGCAGAAGTCATGAATATGGTTGTATATGTCACTTGCTCGCTTCTTATTGTTTCGCTGCCTTCTCAATTATATAATGCATGTTTTCTTCAGCGCTTTTTGGAGGTCTTCCTGGTTTTCTATGTACTGCGTTGACAGTCAGTTCACATGATTACGTGGGAGGCGTGATGATGTCACATGAAACTCCGCCCCCACGGCTTTCGAGCTAAACTCCATTACAGTATATGAAGAAAAATAGGTTCCAGTTATGACCATTACGCGTAGAATTTAGAAATGAAACCTGTCCAACTTTTGTAAGGAAGCTGAAAGGACCCTACCAAATTTCAGCCTTCTACCTACACGGGAAGTTGGAGAATTAGTGATGAGTCAGTGAGTGAGTGAGGGCTTTGCCTTTTATTATATAAAAAAAATATATATATATCTATACTAATAGAAGGCTGAAATTTGCCAGGCTCATTCCTTACAGCTTACTTACAAAAGTTGGGCAGGTTTCATTTCGAAATTCTACGTGTAATGGTCATAACTGGAACCTATTTTTTCGTCAATAGACTATAATAGACGTCTGCTCAATGCCCTAATAATAATAATAACTCCGCCTCCCACGTAATTTAGTGCCTGCCCATATAAGGCCGTCCGTCAGCAGCAATCCAATAGAAACACTGCCGCTAAATATTCATGGGTGAAGGACTGTGCTTATGCAGAGGAAGATGAGATGGTCAGGGTGGTGTTTGGCACAAACTCCGCGAAACTGCGAGAGAAACTTTTAAGTGCCGGGACTTAGCTAACATTAAATACAGCCATGGACATAGCACGATATGGCACCAGCACAGCTGGGAACCTTCGATGCATGTACACCAAGCGGCTCACGTGAACTGACGCAGTGCACAGACAAAAAGCAACAGTTCCAAAGAGTGCTGAACAAAAACCGAATTACACAATTGAGAAGGCAGCTAAAAAATATGAAGCGTGTGATACATACAAGCATATTCATAAGTGCGTATCAGTGTAATACGCTGTTTGTTAAAACGGATGACTCCCGCTCTTACGTGCAAGTCTGCATGGATATTATGAAGTATTGTATCTGTTAAAGTTCTATTTACATTTTAAATATAAGTAATTTTTATTTAGTCTACAGAAATATCTTTGGTAGGAATGAAAGGTAAATTTAGTCAGCATTGCATACATTTTTCTTCACCATAGAAATTTAAAGAGTAAATTCAACTTACATTCCTACCAAAGTTATTTCTGTCAACTAAATAGAACCTACTTATATCCAAATTTGAGATACTGAGGTGTTGCCTGCCTGCCTGCCTGGATATGTCACTCTTGCTTCACTCTTACTTTTTTACCATTCATGTAATCATGGCTAGTCACGAAAAAATTAGAACATGGAAGGAGGATCACACGGAGTATGGCTTTACCAAAATAATTATTGATGGGGAATAAAGTATCCATTATTCATAAAGCTTCAATTGGTGATCTTTTTTTCTGCGTTAACCTCATATTTTTTCATACTTCTTCTCAAACCAAGGGGGTGCGAGGGTAAGATGAATCGAGAAGTGCTGATTTATATATATTGAATATACTGAAATAGTTTCACTGTCAAATAATGCAAACAATACACGGCACGTGTTTCACCCTAATTCTGGGCTCATCAGGCAGTACACACTCACTGCACCCCGTCTCGGAAATCGAACCTCGGATGTCAGCGCTAGAGGCGAAGCCTCTCGTGTTGCACCACGGCGTGTGTTTCGTTTATTTGACAGTATGTAGATCGGGGTGTATGGCTGCTCGAGTTTTGCAGGGCAGGAGATGCCGCTTTTTGCAGACACGTTCACGTGATCAAAAGTCTCCGGGCTCTTTGGAGGTCATTTATATATATATATATATATATATATATATATATATATATATATATATATATATATATATATATATATATATATATATATTCGTTACTCTGCATGTTGAATGAGGCTTGCCCTATTTAAACCTCAGACATTTAGTTTGGTGTGCTCCTGACTGTTGAAGTGAGTGAGCACCATGGTGAGAACAAAAGAGCTGTCAGAGGACTTCAGAAAAGATTGTAGCAGCCTATGAGTCTGGGAAGGGATTTAAAAGATCTCAAAGATTTTGAAATCAGCCATTCCACTGTCCGGAAGATAGTCTACAAGTGGAGGGCTTTCAAAACAACTGCCAACATGCCCAGGACTGGTCGCCCCAGCAAGTTCACCCCAAGAGCAGACCGCAAGATGCTAAAGAGGTCTCCAAAACCCTAAAGTGTCATCTCGAGAACTACAGCAGGCTCTGGCTACTGTTGATGTAGAAGTACATGCCTCTACAATCAGAAAGAGACTGTACAAGTTTAACTTGCATGGGAGGTGTGCAAGGAGGAAACCTTTGCTTTCCAAGAGAAACATCGAGGCCAGACTGACATTTGCCAGAGATAAAGTTGACAAAGACCAGGACTTCTGGAATAATGTTCTTTGGACAGATGAGTCCAAAATTGAATTATTTGGACACAACAGCAGAGGACATGTTTGGCGTAAACCAAACACAGCATTCCAAGAAAAGAACCTCATACCAACTGTGAAGCATGGAGGTGGAAGTGTCATGGTTTGGGGCTGCTTTGCTGCAGCAGGACCTGGTCAGCTCACCATCATAGAATCCACGATGAATTCTACTGTGTATCAGAAGGTGCTTGAAGAACATGTGAGACCATCAGTTAGAAAATTAAAGCTGAAGCGGAACTGGACCATGCAACATGACAATGACCCAAAACATACTAGTAAATCAACCAAAGATTGGCTGAAAAAGAAGAAATGGAGAGTCCTGGAATGGCCAAGTCAAAGTCCAGATTTGAATCCCATTGAGATGCTGTGGGGTGACTTGAAAAGGGCTGTACGTGCAAGAAACCCCTCAAACATCTCACAGCTGAAAAAGTTCTGCATTGAGGAGTGGGGTAAAATTTCCTCAGACCGATGTCGAAGACTGGTAGATGGCTACAAGAACCGTCTCACTGCAGTTATTTCAGCCAAAGGAGGTAACACTCGCTATTAGGGGCAAGGGTGTCCTATCTTTTCCTCAGTTAGAATAGGCATTTTTGTAGAATGACATTTACAGAAGATCTTGAAAAGACTTTTCTTCAGTTTTCTTTGTTTAGTTGGATTACTTTAATCTCTCTGTATTGTTGAAACGGAGATGAAATAACCATTTATTAAAAATGTTACAAAAAACCACATGCTTTCAAAGGGTGTCCTAATGTTTTCACATGACTGTATATATATATATATAACTGATCAGCTATTGGCCTCGCTCACTGAGTGCAAGGGAAAAAAAATAAAATGTAGTCTATAAGCTATTAAACAGTAAAA
Source organism: Polypterus senegalus (assembly GCF_016835505.1). Lineage (NCBI taxonomy): Eukaryota > Metazoa > Chordata > Cladistia > Polypteriformes > Polypteridae > Polypterus > Polypterus senegalus. The sequence continues at coordinate 161,774,407 of NC_053161.1, forward strand.
CATTAACGTTTTAAGAAGTAAAGATACACTGAGCACCAGTGGAGTGGTTTCGGGTAAGCTACATTTTAAAGCGGTATAACATAACAGGTAAGTAGTACTAACAGCAGCTAAAATGTATATGGATCATCTTTTGGTAGTTGATCCCTTTTGAAAGGCGCTACACGACAGCTGTGGTATAGAAATGACATTTTCTATGTGAACGTCCAAATTTCTGCCTCTGGTAATGTGCCTTACTGGCATTATCAGCAATTAAAAGAAAATCATTTTTGTGTCCTCTGCAGTGTTAAGAGAGAAAGACTTTGGTTGGGGATAAAAGGAAAATAGGTGTAAAGAAAGGAAACTTGCCTTTTTCTTTAATATAGCGTAGAGAGAGGTCTTCGCTGACGATATGAGCGTCGTGGTGGGTCTCGTGTAGACTGGAGAGACAGCCCTGCCATTTACTTCTCCGGGATGGCACTGTCGGTCCTCCACTCCTGTGCGTGTCTTCATAATCCGAACTGACGACCTCATAATCGTATACGTGTAAAAGAAAGTGTGAAGCGCCTTAATATTAGCTTTGTGCGGTCTAGAAATGGGATCCCGTGTTTACAGTTGTCTGGACTATAGCTCATGGGAAGGGGGAAAAAATTAAAAGTGTTTAGTTTCACTTAAGGCAGAAGAGCAGTCAGCGTGTCAAAGGCCGGCACAGCTATGCAGGCATGCTTGCGCGCCAGCTGCCCGACTTTTGTATTTTTGCAGTGAAGGAAACGCCACTTTTTGCAGACATGTTTACTTTCACTTAAGGCAGAAGCTTACTCACAGTTTCAAAGGCCGGCACAGCTACGCACGCGTGTGCTCCGACTGCCCGACTTTTGTAGTATTTTTGCAGTGCAGGAAACGCCACTTTTTGCAGACACGTTCAGGTGAGCAAAACTCTCTGCGCTATTTAGAGGTCTTGCTTTCTCTGCGCACATAGTCAGTTCACATGAGCCACTCGGAGTACATGCATCGAAACTTCTGCGCTGTGCCTGTGCTATCTCATGCGATCTTGCGATGTCCACAGCATTATTTAATGTTAGTTAATACCCAGCACTTAAAAGTTTCTCGCTACAGCAAGTTTAAGTCCGTTAAAAAGTGATCCAAAGTCTCGTTTATACCTCGTGTCTTCTCATTAAACTTTTATCTCGCGAATAAAGTATTCGGCGTTTTTCTTCAGGGCTCTTCCTGGTTTTCTACGCACTGCGTTGACAGTCAGTTCACGTGATTACGTGGGAGGCGTGATGATGTCACACGCAGCTCCGCCCCCCCCACGGCCATCGGGCTAACGTCCATTACAGTATATGGAGAACAATAGGTTCCAGTTATGACACTGAAATGAAACCTGCCCAACTTTTGTAAGTAAGCTGTAAGGAATGAGCCTGCCAAATTTCAGCCTTCTACCTACACGGGAAGTTGGAGAATTAGTGATGAGTCAGTGAGTGAGTGAGTGAGTGAGTGAGTGAGTGAGTGAGTGAGGGGGGCTTTGCTTTTTATTAGTATAGATAGATTAGCAAAATACCCGCGCTTCGCAGCAGAGAAGTAGTGTGTTAAAGAAGCAATGAAAAAGAAAAGGAAACATTTTGAAAATAACGTAACATGATTGTCAATGTAATTGTTTTGTCACTGTTGTGAGTGATGAGTGTTGCTGTCATATATATATATATATACATACATATATATATATATATATCTACATATATACACATACATATACATACACACATACATACACACACATATATACACACAAATACATATATATATACACATACACACACACACATATATAAACATATATATACATATACATACATATCTACATATATACACACACAGCTATTTCAGATCAGTGCAATACGCTGTTTGTTAAAATGGATAACTCCGCTCTTACGTGCAAGTCTGCGTGGATATTATGAACTATCGTATTTGTTCAAGTTCTATTTAAATTTTAAATAGAAGGAATTTTTATTTAGTCGACAGAAATATCTTTGGTAGGAATGGTAAAACAGACAGGAATATTATTCGTGAATAAATCAACTCAAACCTTAAACAACTTATAATATTTTGCTCTCCATAAAATATATCCTGTCTAAATTATACAAGTTAGAAATAAAGTAAATGTTAAAAGAACAAACATTCAAATTTCTTTACTCTTATGTAAATTTATATAAAAATAAACTTAGATTTTAAATATCCCAAAAGATTTTGCTCTCCATAAAAATATATCCTGTCAAAATTATACAAATTCAAATATGAACATGCTGCATAACAAAACCTGGAAATATAAATAAAATGTGTTCCTTTCAGCAATAACAAATCAAATCATTCAGTTGTCTTTGCTCATATGTCATTTTAGAGCTGGACGCCTGGCATCTTTTTTGGCAACAGGTTCGTTTCTGTTTGGTGTGAGGTTCTGTGTTGTGGAGATTCTCAGGATGGATTGCAGGTGCTCATCAGTGAGGCGACTCCTGTGTGCTGTTTTGTTAGTCTTTATCACTGAGAAGAGCTTCTCACACAGATATGTGCTACCAAACATGCACAAGGTTCGAGCCGCATGTAGACGGACTTTTTTTGTTCTTCAAAGTCACCAAAGCGCCGTGCAAACTCAGTGCGCTCGTTTATCAGCAAAGTGCGTGTTTGGGAACACCGTAGTGACGACTTGGTTTAACATTACTTGGCAACAGGGAAAGTTGCACTGGTGCATTTGTGTCTCCCATAAAAGCAACTTCACTTGAAATCACTTTGTGATTGTGCACGGGTAAAACGTCCGCTGGTGTCAGATTCTTATTTAATTCTTCTGCTTTCTGTATCTTCTGCATTGCATTCAGGTCTTTCAGCCTCACTGATGAGCACCTGCAATCCATCCTGAGAATCTCCACAACACAGAACTCCCTGATGTTTTGTCTCATAGTGCCGTCTTAGATTAAATTCTGTAATTACAGCCACATTAGCTCCACAAATGAGACACACGGGTTCAGTAAACATATACTCAGCCTCCCATCGGTTTTAAAGGCTCTATTTTCAGAATCAACTTTTCTCTTCAGCATCGTGTGAGCTAGCTTCGCAATAACTTGCAGCATCATAAGCTAGACTTGATTAACGCGTAAGTGTTCGGCAAGGCAGCTGAAGCGCTGCATTATGGGATCTGTAGTTTATTGTGTTACCAGCGCTTCATATACCCGGCCATTAATAACAATAATACAGTATATAAAATGATCTCGCGGGCGGATATAATTACACCGGGCGGATGTGGCCCATGCCCTTGAGTTTGACACATATGGACTAAATAGAACTTGAAAAGATATATTTTTCAAATGTGATCGCAATTCAGATAGAGTTGACGCTACTACAGCCTGCATGCCTCAATAAGTCATCCTCCCTCGCTCTTACTTTTTACCGTTCATCTAATGAATACACTGAGTATGGCTTTACCAAAACAATCATTGATGGCGAATAAAGTATCCATTATTCGAGTATGTAGATCGGGATATATATATACATATATATATACCAGCGTATCGCAGTGGAAGTAGTGTGTTAAAAAGCTAGAAAAGAAAAGGGAACATTTTAAAAATAACGTAACATGACTGTCAATATACAGTATTTGTTTTGTGAGTGTTACTGAGTGTTGCTGTCATCAAGGATTTGATTATCATTATTTCTTTCAATCAGGTTCGTATTTGTAGGATGTGTTGTGTTCAAGTTACATTCCGTGTTTGTCAATCGTTGTAAAGATGACAGGTTTCATTCATCGATTCGTTTCTTACTGCATCAATAAACAGCTCGTCTTCTTCTTTATCTGAGACCTGACACACTGCATGCACGGGTTTTTTTACACTGTCTTCCTTTAGCGGACATTGACTTTTTCCACCGTGTGCTTTGTTTCCACAGTAGCTGCATTTATGAATATGCTTATCAGACGCTTCATATTTTTGCTGCCTTTTCAATTGTGTAATTCGTTTTTGTTCAGCTCTTTGGAACTGTTGCTTTTATCTGTGCACTGCGCCAGTTCACGTGAGCCACTCGGTGTACATGCATCGAAGTTCCCAGCTGTGCTGGTGCCATCTCGCTGCTATGTCCATGGCTGTATTTAATGTTACCTTAGTCCTGGCACTTAAAACTTTCTCTCGCAGTTTCGCTGAGTTTGTGTCAAACACCACCCTGACCATCTCATCTTCCTCTGCATAAGCACAGTCCTTCACCCGTGAATATTTAGTGGCAGTTTGCTATTGGATTGCCGCTGACGGACGGCCTTATATGGGCAGGCACTAAATTACAAACGCCAGCGGCAGCCTGTCTATGAACTTAATTTAAAGTGTAGGTTTACATCGTGCTTTGTTTCAAGTAGCAGAACTCATGAATATGGTTGTGTATGTCACTCGCTCGCTTCTTATTGTTTCGCTGCCTTCTCAATTATATAATGCATGTTTTCTTCAGCGCTTTTTGGAGGTCTTCCTGGTTTTCTATGTACTGCGTGATTACGTGGGAGGCGTGATGATGTCACACGAAACTCCCCCCGGCGTTCAAGCTCATCTCCATTACAGTAAATGGAGAAAAACAGCTTCCAGTTATGACCATTACGCCTAGAATTTCGAAATGAAACCTGCCCAACTTTTGTAAGGAAGTTGTAAGGAATGAACCTGCCAAATTTCAGCCTTCTACCTACACGGGAAGTTGGAGAATTAGTGATGAGTCAGTGAGTGAGTCAGTGAGTGAGTGAGTGAGGGCTTTGCCTTTTATTAGTATAGATTAGCTCGTCAGCCAAAGATTTCATACATGTAAACGTAACCTTCAAAATGTTTTGAAAAACGTTTTGCAAAATGTACAGTTTTACAATTATAGTTAAGAATAACAGTAATAATAATAACAATACCGTGCTGTTTTCTGTCATATTTTGTTTGTGTTCGAAAATGCTGTGCTCGTGCTAAAAACTGAGACTTGTGTTCGATAAAAGGAGGCGTTGCTTTCGCCTTGCCTAGAAATGTTAACGTCACTTCCGGGACTAAAACTGCGGTGACGTATAGTGCTGTAGCTCTGCAAGTGGATGCTTCTCATTGATTCATGCTTCTTATTTTCAGCAGAAGTCCCCTTCCGATTTGCATCGTGAATGCGCTCTGCCCACTATTTTACTTTTTATGGCACCGCCCAACTTGTACTACGCATGTCTAACGTTTTACGCCACACATAACTCGTCAGACTTGATTTGCGCTTGCGAATCATTTTTGTTTAGCAGTTTATTTCTGCCTACAAGTGGTCTTGTCGCAATTTCCTGAAATAGATGAAAACCTTTGAATATTGCAACATTTTTCACCTGAAAACCCCAGTCGAATGAAGAGGGAGCGATGGGAAATGGGATGTGTGCTTGTGAAATGTATGAGTCCAAAATTAAGCGATTTCAGTGATAAACGGTAATGTTTATTTTTTAATGAATTATTTTTATTTGTAAATGCAAAAGTACAAAAATACGATAAAACTACAAAAATATATACAACAATGTAACAATAAATGTAAATGTTCATAATTACACAACATCTGTAAAGTAAAGAGTATATAGTAGAAAAGAAGAAAAAAGGTTGGAAAGGGCTGTGAGGGCATTCCATCGGGAAGCTCCTCCTCAGAACCAGTGGCAGGATGCAGTGGTCACTTCATTTCAGGTAAAGGATAGTCATTGCATATATTTGTCCTCAATGTGTGCCATAGGTAGGTTCCATATAGCCCTTTATGTTGGGCCAGTTGCAGGGAATGTCATATCCCTAGAATTTGTGTCTGACCAACTATATATTGACGAAGGTCAAATATTTGATGAAGACACTGTGTCTGATTATTCATCAGGAGGAGAGGTACATTTCCAAATAATGTTTACTCAGACTCCACTCTGATCAGTCCCATGGGCCCCAATCACATTTGGAAATCCTAGGTAATGGGAATGTTAGACTGATTGTGAGATTCTTTATGACACTGTGGATGTTTTTCTCTGTGTATTACCTACCTGCAATGGCATGAAACGCCTCTTTTATTGTCTGCACACGCAGGTGTCCAGGAAACACTATGAAAAGCCGAAGGAAATATTTCAGAGCCAAACAGACTTTACGAATTGCCTGGCAAACTGAACTTTTAGACAGATTTTCCATATCGCCTACAGTTTATAAAAAAAGTGCCGCTTGCAAAAAACCTCAAAGCAATGCATACTGTCTGTGTGGTTCTGAGAGCCCGACTTCGCCTAGTTTGACTTTGAATATAAGGAGCTAATAAATCTTTGAGGTACAATAGTCCCCCTTCGGCTAAAGCGGTATCTTTTGAAAATAATTTCCTCCGGGAGCAATAAAGGAACTTGCCAATCGCGCAAAACCCTCTCTATATGAAATTCTCTTCTTATAATTTGCGCACCGATATCAATTGGTCGCTCATTCATGAATGGTGAAGCCATCACTGAATGAATTCCATGCACAGAAACTGATTAAGTGTGTGAGCTAATCCTCGTTTACATAAACAAACCTGCTCCGAGCAGGTTTAAGGATTTGGATGAGCTGTTATGACAACACATCCAGTAAGAGTTTCGAAAAATCGACAGATTCAGGATCATGCCAAATCGTCAACAATTACATCCAGCTAAACGAATAATCCACGTACGAAAAATACTCCCCGGAACACAAATAATTATTTATATTGTGCACCTCAGCAGCAACTGCACTATGCATAGCACGATCTGTTGCCCAGAAATACCCCTGGGTGACGCAACAATTTTTAAATAACACAAACCTACGAACATTCAGACTCAAAGCGAATGTCCGATTACATTGTTTTATATTATTTTCGCATACTAGTAATGCTCGATCTTAACGTTTGGCAACATACGCAGTCCAACAATCACATGAACAACAATAACGATGATGATGATGATGCCAATAGTAATAATTCTTAAACTGTAGCAAAGAAGAGATATACATGGCAAAATAAAATTAAATGATCAAAACGGCAACAGGACTGTAGTTCTTGAATGAATTACTAAAAGCTGATGTAAAATATGATCATCTCTCAAATGGGCATATATTAAAACTTGCGTTAAAACTTAGAAAATGTCGTCATCTGTTGCTCTCCACCATTTGTGAGATTCATTCTAGGCACGCTGAAGCATAGTCCACCTGGCACTGCAAACGTTTGTGCATTGATTGGATTGGCAGATTGAGCTATTTGCATAAATGAGCATATGGTAAATATGAATTGTGGGTAAAGATTCCTATTTAAGATAATCATTAAATTGAAAGTTTCACTGAATGTTGTCATTATGCTAAGTTTTCAATTTATTTTATTAATTTAAATGACATGTATGTCATTATGTATGTTACAGTGATTCTTAGTTAAAAAAATATACAAATGTCACCATTATCAAAACGTACAGGTTTAACTGGTTGTTTAAATACTTACCTATAGAAGCTACATTGTGGTTTTAGCAATTATTTAAGAGGGTTTTTTTTTTTATTTTCTTTATTAAAAGCAATAAATAAAGACTACCAATACAGCCCGATTCATATTTATTTTCTGAATGGCACCCCTCAAGAGCATATTTTTCTGAGACATTCTTGTACACAGGCATTGATATAACTTAACATTCTCATTATGTGAGTTTGAGGTGCTAAATACTTTGCTGTCCCCAGTCCTGTGTCCAGGTCTCAATGTACAGGTCTGGCAGTGATGATTCCTCTCAATGCAAACGGGGTGATGGTGCGCCATTTACAATTTCTCCTAAGGCAGCAAAATAATGTTTAAAAAATATTTAATTTAATATTGTTTTTTGTATCAGTATACTGCTGCTGGATTATGTGAATTTCCCCTTGGGATTAATAAAGTATCTATCTATCTAATGGCTTTAATAACTTACAGTAAAATGTAAACGATTTATTAAAAACTACCTTATACTAAGGAGTGGCTTCCGTCTGGCCACTCTACCATACAGGCCTGATTGGTGGATTGCTGCAGAGATGGTTGTCCTTCTGGAAGGTTCTCCTCTCTCCACAGAGGACCTCTGGAGCTCTGACAGAGTGACCATCGGGTTCTTGGTCACCTCCCTGACTAAGGCCCTTCTCCCCCGATCGCTCAGTTTAGATGGCCGGCCAGCTCTAGAAAGAGTCCTGATGGTTTCAAACTTCTTCCACTTACGGATGGTGGAGGCCACTGTGCTCATTGGGACCTTCAAAGCAGCAGAAATTTTTCTGTAACCTTTCCCAGATTTGTGCCTCGAGACAATCCTGTCTCTGAGGTCTACAGACAATTTCTTTTGACTTCATGCTTGGTTTGTGCTCTGACATGAACTGTCAACCGTGGGACCTTATATAGACAGATGTGTGCCTTTCCAAATCCTGTCCCATCAACTGAATTTACCACAGGTGGACTCCAATTAAGCTGCAGAAACATCTCAAGGATGATCAGGAGAAATAGGATGAACCTGAGCTCAATTTGGAGCTTCACGGCAAAGGCTGTGAATACTTCTGTACATGTGCTTTCTCAGTTTTTTTATTTTTAATACATTTGCAAAAACCTCAAGTAAACTTTTTTCATGTTGTCATTAAGGGGAGTTGTGTGTAGAATTCTGAGGAAAAAAATGAATTTAATCCATTTTAGAATAAGGCTGTAACACAACAAAATGTGGAAAAAGTGATGCACTGTGAATACTTTCCGGATGCAAGTCAGAGGCTGTCACTGATGTGGACCCCCAAGTATTGGTAGGAGTGGACCACCTCTACATCCACTCCTTGAGTAGTGACCGGACATAGAGGCTCTTTGGTGCAGCAAATGGCAATATACAGCTCCTTAATTTTGCTGATGTAAAGTTGCTGACAATTTTCTTTGCACCAAGATACAAGCTTCACCACCTGACTCCTCTGTCTTATCCACCTTATCAGTACACCCCAAAGTGCAGAATCATCTGAGAATTTCTGCCAGTGACATGACCTGTTATTATATTTGTAGTGTACAGAGTGAAGAGAAAAGGAGACAGGCCTGCTCCCTTGTGGTGCTCCAGTGTTGCTCACACAGTCCTTGAGTCTCACAAACTGCAATGGGCCCTACAGATAGTCCTTTATCAGGACACCACTGGCTCATCCACCTGCATATCTGTGAGTTTACACCTAAAGATACATCGCTGGATGGTATTGAAGGCAATGGAGAAATAAAAAAAACAAACAAAAAAAACCAACAAACAGAATCCTCAGAGTGCTGTCAGCTTTATCCAGGAGTGAATAAGCCTTATGGAGCAGATGGATATTTGCATCCTCCACTGCAGTCTTTGCCCAATATTCAAACTGCACAGGGTCCAGGTGGTCTGCGGCAAAAAGATTCCTATTGTCTTGGACGAGTCTTTCCAAGGTCTTCATGATATGAGGTGTAGGTGCCACTGGCCTGTAGTCATTAGGTGAAGAGACGCCTGCCTACTGTGGATCAGGAACAATGCAGGATTTTTTCCACAGAGTGGCACTTTATGAAGCCTTAGGGACAGACTGAACAGGTGACAGAGGACATCACAAAGTTGGTCAGCACAGGCCTTAAGAACTCGAGGACTGACTCCATCTGGTCCCACGGCTTTTCCTGTTTGTCGATTCCTCAGTTGTCTCCTTACTTGGTCAACAGGTATGGGCAGTGCACAATGATGGTCAGAGATGGACTCCTCACTGGCCATTCTAACTGGTAGGAGTTGTTGATGTAGTAGGGATGGTGTGGAGAGACTGGTCATTGGAAGAAGGTGGCAGTGGGAGAGAACATCTCTTAAAAAACTGGTTCAAGGCATTAGCTTTGTCCACATTCCCTTCTAGCACCCAATCCCTGAATCAGCACCCACCTGGATGATGTGACGGCAGTCATTACTGAGCCAGTGTAGTCACCACACGTTAGCAATTAAGGCTGTGAAAGGGTGACAAAAAGATAGCAAATCACATACAGGGGATGATTGGGGGGCAGAATGGATAAGGTCATGATGGGCAATTCAGCCAGGACATCGGGGTAGATCCCACTCTTTTTTGAAAGATGCCCAGGCATCATTGATCATCGCACAGAGTTGGGATATCGGTTTTACATCTCATCCAAAGGACGATACCATTTTTACAGTACAGTGTCCCCATCACTGCACTGAGGCATTGGGATCCACACACACCCCACAGGGTAAGCACCCCTTGCTGGCCTCACCAATACATCTTCCAGCACCAACCTCAGCTTTTCCTAAATGGTCTTCCATCCAAGTACTGGCCGGGCCTGAACATGCTTTCAGGGGACGACCTGTTCTGAAGCGTAGGTGATAAGGACACCTGACAACATTAAAGACTCTTGTACCGAAGGCTCGCCGCCATTTTAATCCAGTTGCCTTTTTTATATTAACCAAGTGCCCAAAAATGAAAAAGCTGAATCTTGGTTATGAGATTTTCTGTGTAACCACAGATTTATTGTGGGTGTGATGTTGTCACGTGTTTTAGAATTAGAACAATCTAGACGAGAACAGGCCATTCAGCCCAACAAAGCTCGCCAGTCCTATCCACTTGTTTCCTCCAAGAAAACATCAAGTCGAGTTTTGAAAGTCCCTAACGTCTTACTGTCTACCACACTACTTGGTAACTTATTCCAAGTGTCTATCGTTCTTTGTGTAAAGAAAAACTTCCTAATGTTTGTGCGAAATTTACCCTTAACAAGTTTCCAACTGTGTCCCCGTGTTCTTGATGAGCTCATTTTAAAATACAAGTCTCGATCCACTGTACTAATTCCCTTCATAATTTTAAACACTTCAATCAGGTCACCTCTTAATCTTCTTTTGCTTAAACTGTAAAGGCTCAGCTCTTTTAATCTTTCCTCATAATTCAACCCCTGTAGACCTGGAATCAGCCTAGTCACTCTTCTCTGGACCTTTTCTAGTGCTGCTATGTTCTTTTTGTAGCCTGGAGACCAAAACTGCACACAGTACTCAAGATGAGGCCTCACCAGTGCATTATAAAGGTTGAGCATAACCTCCTTGGACTTGTACTCCACAGATCGTGCTATATAACCTAACATTCTGTTAGCCTTCTTAATGGCTTCTGAACACTGTTTGGAAGTTGATAGCTTGGAGTCCACTATGACTCCTAAATCCTTCTCATAAGGTGTACTCTCGATTTTCCGCCCATTGTGTATTCAAACCTAATATTTTTACTTCCTATGTGTAATACTTTACATTTACTGACATTAAATTTCATCTGCCACAAATCTGCCCAAGCCTGTATGCTATCCAAGTCCTTCTGTAATGATATAACGGATTCCAAATTATCTGCTAATCCACCTATCTTGGTATCATCTGCAAACTTAACCAGCTTGTTACTTATATTCCTATCTAAATCATTTATATATATTAAAAATAGCAGCGGCCCTAGCACTGACCCCTTTGGAACACCACTCTTAACATCGCCAGTTCTGATGAGGTTCCTCGCACCATCACCCTCTGCTTCCTGTGTCTGAGCCAATTCTGCACCCATCTAAAAACATCACCCTGAATTCCCACTTCTTTTAACTTGATGCCCAACCTCTCATGTGGCACCTTATCAAATGCTTTCTGAAAGTCCAGATAAATAATATCATAAGCTCCACTTTGATCGTATCCTTTTGTTGCCTCCTCATAGAATTCCAACATGTTAGTAAAACACGACCTCCCTCTTCTGAACCCATGCTGACTGTTCAGAATAACTCCTGTCCTTGTCATGTGTTGCTCAATCTTATCCTTAATAATTCCTTCCATTAATTTTCCTGTGATGCTTGTTAAGCTTACTGGCCTATAGTTGCTTGGATCTGCCCTGTCACCCTTTTTATATAATGGGATGATATTTGCCATTTTCCAGTCCTTTGGAATCTCTCCAGTGCACAGTGACTTCCTAAAAATGTGTCATGGGTTTATATATGTACTCACTAGCCTCCTTAAGAACACGAGGATAAATATTATCTGGGCCTGGTGATTTGTTTGATTTCATCTTATTTAATCTGAGCAGCACTTCTCCCTCTACAATTTCCAAATCCCTCAGTACCTCCTTAGTAGTTGTGTTTACCTCTGGCAGGTTATCCACTTGCTCACTTGTAAACACCTCAGAAAAATGTAAGTTTAGGGCATCTGCTATTTCATTGTCTGTATCTTTTAATTCCCTTTACTATTCCTGATGAACTTGACCTCCTCCTTAACTGTTCTTTTACTACTAAAATACTGAAAGAATCTCTTGGGGTCTTCTTTCCTTATCTGCTATATTCCTCTCCAACTGTCTTTTAGCCTCTCTGATATCCTTCTTAATGGTTGCCCTCATTTCTCATACGCTACGGTTCTCTTTGCAGTCATTAGTCTTATATGCCTTATACAGCAGTTTTTCCTTTGCAACTTCTTTTTAAATCTTTATTAATCCATCGTGGAGTTTTTTAGTTTCCTATTACTTCCAAATTTAGGTATGTATCTGTCCTGCATTACATGTAAAACATTTTTAAACCTGTTCCACTGCTCCTCGACTGTCTCCACATTTAAAAGCTTATCCCAGTCTATCCTACTTAGACTTTGTCGCATCTGCTCAAAATTAGCCCTACTAAAGTTCAACTTAACAATTTTAGTCTTTGCATCTGTACTCTTACAAAATACTGAGAATTGTATTACATTATGGTCACTTGACCCTAGTGGTTCAATCACCTCTACACCCTCAATTCTATCCTGATTATTACAGAATACTAAATCCAGATAGGCTTCACCCCTTGTTGGTGCTTTAACATGCTGTGTTAAAAACAGTCGCTGATTACTTCTAAAACTCCTGCTCTTGTGCTCCTCCATCTGTAAGGTTATCCCAGTTAATATTTGGATAATTAAAGTCCCCATGACTATAATATCCCCTGTAAACTTGCCTTTTGATATTACTAAAAGATGTGTGTTGAAATTACTGTCTGAATTGGGTGGTCTATAACACACTCCTAAAATGAGACCTTTTCCCTAATATTTTCCAGGCGAAGCCACATGTCCTCACTAAGATGGGGCTCATCATCCAACTGAAGATGACTTACATTTAATTCCTGTTTGGCATAAACAGCAACCCCACCTCCTTTTCTGTTCTGTCTATCCTTCCTAAAAAATGTGTATCCCTCTATGTTACACTCATCCCCATCTTTGTTATTTAGCCAGGTTTCCGTTATTGCTATAATATCATAATTGTGCTCTGCTACATACAACTCCAACTCACTTACCTTATTTTTGATACTTCTAGCATTAAGGCAAGCTATTTTTAATGTGTTAATCCTTCTATCTTTACGTGTTTGCTTAAAATTTACATTACTATGCATTTTTATTTCTACACCATTGTTTGTTCTTCCATGTATAGATCTAAATCTGGCCTGTCCTAAACTCCCTGCCCCCCCATTCCCTAGTTTAAACAATCCTCGACTAGCCTACACATACGCCTCCCTAATACGTTGGTGCACCTCCGGTTCAGATGTAACCCGTCACGATGGAACAGGTCCCATCTGTTCCAAAAGGAGTCCCAATGCCCCATAAACCTATACCCTTCTACCCTGCACCAAGATTTGAGCCACATGTTAAGCCTTCTAATCTCCTCAGTCTTACCTGGACTGGCGCGTGGGCACAGGCAGAACTTCGGAGAAGACTACCTTGTCAGTTCTGCTCCTCAGCTTGGTACCTAACTCTTTGAATTTGGATCGCAGAACTGACAGACTACCCTTATGTATGTCATTTGTTCCAACGTGGACAATGACAACTGTAACTGATATCGCTGCCATGAAAGATGTAATTCTCCACCAATGACCTCAAGGTGTCTACCATTGTCTCATTTTCCGAATGGTATTCTTGCACTTCTTTAGCCGGTTTCACACTACATCACCTTTCCTGTGATTTTTTCGTAGCGTTCAATTACAAAATCTTAGGGAAATCAAACTGTGTTGTCACAGTGCTCATCTATTACTGTTTGCTGTATAGTGTAAAACTTCTAGAACTCTTATTAGCCCCTACAACTCTCAGTGACTCAATACAACAAAATCAAATTGGTTTGATGGTACTGTAAAGGATCATAAGTTGGAGGGGTGGGCTCTAGTTTCGAAAAGATTTAACAGCTAATGAGCACCCAACTAGAATTAAAATACCCACAAACAGAGAGAACAACAGTGGCAGCTGCAAGGCAATGGCACAGGATACCTGGAGATGCTCAGCAAGCTTTAAAACAATCACAGATGTCGGTTTCTTGTTTCGTTTTTGTTGCACTGCGAAAGATTGGAAGTGATCGGCAGACGTTCATTTCAGTGCGCTCTACTTTGATTGGCTACCAAAACGAGATGTCATCGCGATATTTTCGTGGTGTAATATAAGATTTGGCACTGCCCTAAAATGTCGTGAGGGAATCATGGAATCAATTACCCTTGGCAATTCCTTTTCAGATAATGCGATATCCTAAGAAGCAAGGAGATTCGGTAACTGCCGCCATTAAAGCCGACATGCTGTCTGGGACGCTAATACAGTACAGTGCAGACGGATATTGAACAGCGAGATACACAATAATCTTTATACACGAGCCGCAATAAATAATATGTTTACAGTGAGTTTCGGGCTTACCGGCAGGTTGTTTCATTCTTTTTCTTCAAGATGTTCCAGCATTTTTTTCAGCTATGAGTCACGCGCGTAGTATCCCGTTTACCGGCCGGCGTTTTAAAGGTGGCGCCCAAGCAACGCGTAGTCGCGATGTCTGGGAAAGCAGAAAGAAAGTTACAGGGGAGTCCATGTTGGTTTAGCAGTGGATGTTCACCGTAGCGTTTTCTTTTTTTTATTTTAGTAATCTCGAGGTTATATTTAATTATTTTCTTGATGTAATTTAGAGTTTAAATATGTTTATTTTGTTGTTGAATATTTTGGATTTTATTGCTCGACGTGTGTGATTCCCCCTGCGGGACAGAAATGGTGTCTCCCTGCGTGTAGGCAAGTTGACCAGGGGAATTGATACGCCATTATAAGTAAGATTGTGGCCGCAAGAGGGGAGTTTGGACGATTGATCGGAGAGACTTGAGAAAAAGAGCGCCAGGCTAAGAGGTGCCTGGTGGCTAAGCAGTTGGTTGCTGTTAAGGAGCGGTTTGAGGCTCCTGAGATTTTTTTTCTTGGAGTTGTTATTTATAAGCATGGGCTGAAACAGACTCCAGTCTTGTTTTTTAAAGGCTGCCGACACCCTTACCTGAACTGAAAGTGACTGAGTAAACAGCAGGGTAAGAGTCTCTGTGTTGTTTTACGTATGCGTAAAAGCATTCTATTTTTATTTATATTTTTCTTCTTTGCATTTTCACAATTAGAATTGTTTAGACATTGGACTATATACATATTTTTTGCAAACATTTACGTCACTGTTATTTATTTATTTTTTTGCTGTTGTGGAATAAAAACATTTTTTTTACATTTGCCTCTCTTGTTACCCCTTCAGTCCTGGTCGGTCCCAAACTACTAGCACGCTATCTGTTTT
The DNA here is from genome assembly GCF_016835505.1 of Polypterus senegalus. NCBI lineage: Eukaryota > Metazoa > Chordata > Cladistia > Polypteriformes > Polypteridae > Polypterus > Polypterus senegalus. The sequence continues at coordinate 161,789,907 of NC_053161.1, forward strand.
TGTAGATGGCTTGTGACACTGTCCACCTGGAACTTGTGCTGAGTACTGTAGCTATGCCAGAATTCCACGGTACTATCAGTGTATCATGATTTGGAAAAGTCTGGACCAAACTTTAAGAAAATACACATAATTGTATCATTTAACATTAGCAGAGGAAAGGGAAAAACATACAGTAACTGATAAAAAGAGAAAGGGAAACATAGATGAGGATGATAAAGACCCAGGGAGCACTATGAAATTCTCCAGCATCCAAGAAGAAGAAAGGGAAAGCATCCTTCACCATTTGACTGGGTGCCTGAGACATACATTTTAATTAAACACAAAACAACCACAGATAGTGTAAAAATGACCATTTATTTCACTGGAAGTCCCTTCTTCAGCTGAACGTAGTTTACAAAAATATTCACATAAAATACCCTTGGTCCCTAATTCTAGCAATTGGCCACCACTGAAACCACTTGAGAGACAGGAGTTTGTTATCTTTCATGCCCTCTTTAACACAACCAACAGATAAAGAGAAATTTGTTTGCCCTAATCATATAGAGCTTCTTCCTCATTCCTTTGTTTTTAGTGTCTTGCTCTCTGACTACAAGGCTGTCTGGACACCTCTGTTTATATAGCTTGACATACATCATGTGACGGGCCTAAAAATGGCCTCGGGTGTCAATCTACCAGTCCTTGGGTGAGTGCACTGCCAACCCATCCCCTTAGTAATCAAACTCAACAACCCCAAAGGACAAAAGGGAACAACAAAGAACAGTTAAAATGTAGGCATTAAGCCAAACCAGGAATAAAAGGCAGAGATAGGTTGGGGGTCGTGGTTTGTCGGGTGTTGGGGGCGGGGGGAGATGGACACAGTAGAACCTGACAATTACGGTATTGGTAGTAATTGACATTTGACTCATTTGTTTCTATGGTTTTTGGAATTAGGAAGTTGGTTCCCATGTTCACCCACAGTGGTTCCTTGAGCAATGGCTGCATTAACCTTTTACAATTTATACAGGGGGACACCATTCTGCTTAGACAGACGTTAGCTGTGAAAGCCACAAGCTGGATAAAACATTTGGACCGGATGTCTTCCAGGCAATGGTCCCAAGTCTGCTTTGTATTTTCTTGGTGGTTTGTTTGTGTCATTTCATGTTCTATTCTCATGGCCTCTGGATCTTATTTTTTTTTACTGTATTATTTCATTCATTCTTTCAATGTAAGCCAATTCATTTTGAATTATTTGCTTCATTCATTTTATTATTTCAGGTATACAATTTAAGATATCTTACCTGTTTGGGCTATCTTGAGCATTTCTGGATTCCACTTTTGTGTGGGCACTCCTTGCATGTCCTTTAGCTGGAACCACTAGATTTGTTGCCTACAATTAGCAGTCCATGATCTCCTCTTTATCTCTTCATTTGAGCCCTGGACTGTCACTAATCAACTTAATTTCTTGTTTATGTTGCACTTTGGGTGTTTTGTATGCTCCATTATGATTAAATTATATATATATATATATATATATATATATATATATATATATATATATATATATACACATACACACACACACACAGTAGAGTCTCACTTATCCGACATAAACAGGCTGGCAGAACATCGGATAAGCGAAAATGTCAGATAATGGGAGGTGTTAAGAAAAAGCCTATTAAACGTCAAACTATGTTATAATTTTACACATTACGAACCTAATACAGTGGCCTGGTTCATGAACGTCTCTGAAAACGTACAAATCGGGTTATAACCAAAACGTTTGCCAAACTTTTGCCTCTGTTCATGACCACACACTCGGTAAAGGAACAAGCCAGTTTCCCTTTCGGTTTGTGTGCGCCGATGATTTCCGCACGTGTTCAGTCTCTCTCTGAGAGACGCACGCACACACGCCAGAGAGAGCTGGCCACATAATCCACTGTAATCATGTTTTACAACAAAACAACATAAAAATAGACTACACTCACGCTCGCAACTTGCAGTTCTTGTTGCCGATTGATGCACTTTTTTTTTTGCGGTGAGACGTCGGATAATACAGAATGTTGGATAAGCGAAGGTCAGATAAGCGAGACTCTACTGTATATATATACTACTGTATATATATATGTCACGCACGAGCGCATGGGGAGCAGTTTAAGGACCCGGGCCACATCGTGACAACTCATGGCGAGGGACAGTGACGGCGCACTAACCTTTCTCTTCTTGTTTCATCAGCCAGAACGAGGACTCGCCGCCATGACAACACCGGGAAAAACAAAGCCACCATACTTCCAGATTCCCTTCTACCCTCCAGTTCCGAGATGATGACGTCAGTCTCCCATACTGCATCACAATTTTCCCAGCACTCCACTGTCTAATTTCCTTTCCCCCTGTATATATTTTCCCTCATTCTCTTCATACGATGTCCTATGTTGACCTTGAATTTGTATTGTGGAGACATTACTCTATTTGTGTTACAGTAAACGGGGCGGAAACCCCATAAGTTTATGCTGTGTCGTTTGCTTTCTTCACAGATTGGCGTAGTCGGCAGGATACCGCCCAAGGATGTTGGAAGGGCAGGACCTGTGTGCTGTGATGAATACCTTGGCGAATGAGCTCCAGGCGGTCAAGATGGACCAGGCCACCACTTAGGTAGAGCTCACACAAACAAAGAGGCGGCTGGAAGCCGCGGAAGCTGCGAGACCGGACGCCACATGTCCTCCACCCCCACAGATTGTTCCCCTTACAGAAGCCAACGATCTGGAGACGTCAAGAAATCAGTGGCCACGAGTGGAATGGGCATCCATCTTGGCTCCCTACCTGAAGGGTCCGGTGCAGTGGGCCTATCACGACCTCCCTGGGGAGGAAGCCGCCCAATAAGACTTCTTAAGAGCTGAATTATACAAGCGCTATGGCATCACCTCTGGCCAGCAGGCGAGGGTATGGCAGCACTGGAGGTTCAATCCAGAGCTCCCAGCTAGGGCCCAGGCGTTCAAGTTCTGGGGCAAGCTCGGGCGCTGGCTTCGGCCAGATGTCAATCAAGCCCGCCAGGTGGTTGAGCAGGTAGCCTGTGAGGCGTTAGTATATGCCATGCTGGACTACCTCTCCCAGCAGGTCCGGAGACATCCCTTCCGGTATATGAACGGGCTCCTGGAGGTCTTGGAGAGCCAACTGGCAGTAAACTAAATCAGGGGGTCTGAGAAGCCTGCTCATATGGCCAGACAGGGATGGGTTGCCTCACAGGAGCCACCCCATCGCACTGTCACCACTGAGCCACCAGCGAAGACAAGAGACCAGGTGCTCACCCAGCCATGCTATTTCAAGTGTGGCGAGATGGGACACATTCTTGCCACCTGTCCCCTCAACGCAGAACCGATGGACTGCAGCTACGCTCGAGTATAACGTGTGCACAGAGAGACCATATCATACAGGTCCACAAGGTGTTTTATAACATGGAAGGGGATTCCAAAACAGCTTCTGGTTGTGGTTTTGCCCGAGCCCCCCTATCCGGTTATATTGGGACAAGACTGGTCCAAAACTAAATGCGGTAGAACTGTCACTACTCCTGTACACAAACTGGGTCTACTTGTGGATGGTCAGGGGACTCTCCGAACTGCTCCCACGGTGTGCTCTTTGGCAACTTCTGATGATGTGGAAGGCCCGGGGGAACGTTTTTCAGGGACGGACCCCAATCCAGAAGTACAACCGGGTGGGGTTCTGGCGCCAGGAGACACTGCTCCGGGCCTGGGCCCTGAGGTATTAGCTGGCTTAGACTTTCAATTTCGCTCTACGCCGGGGTCATTTAAAAGAGAACAGTGGAACGAAGATTCCCTGAAGTTTGCCCAGAATGCTGTTGTATCCGCAGACCACTTGGCATCGCTAGATTCCACACCACCGGGACCCTACTTTGTCCTAGAAAATGACTTGTTGTACAGAGTTGCAGAACACAAAGGCGAGGTACGGAAGTTGTTGTTAGTGCCGCGAACCTACCAGCGGGAGGTCAGCGACCTAGCACATGCCCACCTCTTAGGCGCCCACCTCGGGGCCGAAAAGACGTTAGAGACAATTAAACTCCGATTTTATTGGCCCGGGATCAATGAGGAGGTCCGCCGTTTCTGTCAGTCTTGCACAGTCTGTCAGTTACGCCAGTTTCCCAGGATGGACCAAGCTCCTCTAGTCCCGATTCCCCTTATTGATGTTCCCTTTGAGCGGATCGGAGTCGATCTAGTTGGACTCCTAGAGTCTTCGGCCCATGGCCATAAATATATATTGGTCATGGTAGATTACGCAACATGGTACCCAGAAGCAGTCCCCTTGGGAGCTGCTAATACAAAAAACATCGCAAGGAAATTGGTAGGGTTATTTTCCCAAATAGGGATACCTAAGGAAGTCCTTACGAACCAGGGTACGCCTTTACTTCGGATACATTCAGGGAGGTGGCCAAGTTACTCTGCATCAAGCATCTCAAAAGGTCTGTTTATCACCCTCAGATGGACAGGCTGGTAGAAGGTTTAACCAGACCCTTAAACAGATGCTCCGCAAGGTAGTCAGGACAGATGGAAGGAACTGAGACCAGCTCCTACCTTTAGTACTTTTTGCATATCGGGAGTTACCACAAGCCTCCTTGGGATTTTCCTTGTTTGAACTTCTCTATGGGCGCCAGCCCTGGGGCATTTTTGACTTACTAAAAGAAGCTTGGGAAGGGGAGGCACTTCCCTCCACAAATCTGTGAATATATATATCGCAATTACGCTATCGATTAGACAAAATTCGACCTGTACTAAAAGATCACATGTCTCAAACTCAAACAGCGCAGGCCCGGAATTATAATAGGAACTCCTCCCTGCGCGAATTTCAGCCGGGGGATTGCGTACTGGTGCTCGTGCCCACCTCCCAATCAAAACTGCTTGGCCATTGGCAGGGCCCGTACGAGGTTAAAGAAAGAAAAGGGCTCATCAACTATTTGGTTAGCCAACCAAATCATCGACCGACCGAGAGGGTGTACCACATGAACTTATTAAAGCCGTGGAAGACCAGGGAGGAGCAACCTCCTTCCGAGCCCACCCTCTCCCTTTTCTCCAAAAACATATCGCTTAACCTCAGCCACAACTTGACGCCTCACCAATGACAGGAGCTTGAAGGAGCAATCCTGTCCGTCCCGGAAGTGGTCAGTGAAGTACCAGGCCGGACCACGCTGATTCAGCATGATATTGTGACAGACCCGGGGGTGGTTATCTGGGAAAGACCCTACCGCCTCCCGGAGGCAAAAAGGGCTGAGATGGAGATGGAGGTCCAGCGGATGTTGGACATGGGCATTATCGAGAAAAGTCATAGCCCGTGGTCCAGTCCCACTGTTCTCGTGTCCAAACCAGATGGCTCTTGGAGATTTTCCAATGACTTCCGACGTCTTAATCAGGTCTCCAGGTTTGACGCCTATCCCATGCCCTGAGTCGACAAGCTCCTCGAGAGGTTGGGAATGGCCCAGTACTGGCAAATTCCCTTAACGTCATCCACTAAAGAAAAAAACGCTTTCAGTACCCCTAGTGAAAACTGGCAATACAAGGTTCTCCCATTTGGGCTGCGTGGGCACCGGCAACTTTCCAGCGTCTGGTAGATAGAGTGCTACGGATCCACCAGTCCTATTGTGCCACCTACCTTGATGACGACGTCATCATTTCCGGCACCTGGGAGGAGCATGTGTTGCAGGTTTATGCTGTCCTCCTGACGCTAGCGAAAGCCGGCCTACGTATCAACCCCCGGAAGTTTTTCTTTGGGTTGAACGAGGCCAAATATTTGGGCTACCTGGTAGGTGGGGGGATGGTGAAACCACAGTGCTCGAAAATAAAAGTCATATTGGAATGGCCCCATCCAATACTCAAGAAACAGGTGCAAGCTCTCTGGGGTTAGCGAGTTACTACCGCCGGTTTGTACCTTATGTCTCTGAGAGGGCAGCACCCTTGATAAGCCTGACAAAGAAGAAGGCCCCTTTGCATGTGGTGTGGAATGAAGCCGTGGAACAAGCATTCAGTGACTTAAAACTGGCTCTCACATCGGCACCTATTTTGAGAACACCTAACTTTTCTCTTCCTTTTCTCTTCCGGACCGATGCTTCGGACACTGGTCTCGGTGCCGTGTTAAGGCAAAGTATCGAAGGTGTCGAACACCCTGTGATGTACCTGAGCCGGAAACTGTTAGACCGGGAGACGAGGTACGTGGCGGTGAAGCAGGAAGCCCAGGCGATCAAGTGGGTAGTAACTCACCTGCAGTACTACCTGCCAGGTCGGGAGTTCACCCTGGTGACGGACCATTCCACCCTCCAATGGATGGCCCTACATAGGGAGTCGAATCCTTGAGTTACAAGGTGGTTTTTGGACCTGCAGCCTTACAAGTTTACCGTCACTTATCGTCGGGGTAACCTTCAGGCCAACGCAGATGCCCTCTTGCGGGCTCACGACCTTTTGGTTCAGGCCACCCGACCCGGTGGGTCTGGGCTGGAGGGGGGGTCATGTCACGCAGGAGCGCATGGGGAGCAGTTTAAGGACCTGGGCCACACCGCGACAACTCATGCCTGACGGACAGCGATGGCGCACTAACCTTTCTCTTCTTGTTTCATCAGCCAGAACGAGGAGTCGCCGCCGTAACAACACTGGGAAAAAAACATAAAGCCGCCATACTTTGGGGTTCCCTTCTACCCTCCAGTTCCGAGATGATGTCAGTCTCCCATACTGCATCACAGATTTCCCAGCATTCCACTGTCTAATTTCCTGTCCCCCGTATATATTTTCCCCCATTCCCTTCATACGATCATTACTCTATTTATGTTACAGTAAACGGGGCGGAAACCCCACAAGTTTATGCTGTGTCGTTTGCTTTCTTCACAGATTGGCGTAGTCGGCAGGATATCGCCCGAGGATGTTATATATATATATATATATATATATATATATATATATATATATATATATATATATATATATATATATACACACACAAACATACTGTCAATTTGGACTGATTACCACTTCGGCTTCTTCTCTTTATCTGAATATGTTGCAAGTTGACCTACTTGAGTGCTGAGTCACCAGGTGGGCATCTTTTATTCCATGTGGCCTGCATTAATTACTCAACTAAATGATCCTTTTCACAATATGACAGTAATTTTGTATTTAACAGATTTTGTAGGAATCTCATACAACAAACTCCCAGCACATGAAGGTTCTCATTAAAACTTGAGTATATTATTAGTATTGCCCTCACCTGTTTACTTATTCCCCTTTTTCTTCAGTGTGAATTCTTTTGTGGAGCTGAAGATTGCTCATTCGTGAGTATTGTTTCCCACAGGCAGAGCAACCATACGGTTTCTCCCCAGTGTGAACTCTTCTGTGAGTTTGAAGATTGCTAATTTGTGAGAATTGTTTTCCACAGTCAGAACAGTGATATGGCTTTTCCCCAGTGTGAGTTCTAATGTGAGTCAGCAGACTGCTCCGCTCAGAGAATCGTTTTCCACATTCGGTACAGCAATGTGGCTTCTCTCCGGTGTGAATTCTAGTGTGTTTTGAAAGACTGCTCCAGTCAAAGAATTGTTTGCCACATTGAAAACAGCAATGTTTCCTCTGTCCGGTGTGAAGCCTTACATGGGTCTGAAATGAGCTACTCTGGGAGAATCGTTTCCCACACTCAGTGCAGCAATATGGTTTTTCTCCAGTGTGAATAATTTTGTGTCTCTGAAGGCTGCTCCTCCTTGAAAATTGCCTGCCACATTCAGAACAGCAAAATGGCTTTTCTCCACTGTGAATTCTTGTGTGGTTCTGAAGACAGCTACTGGAGGAGAATTGTTTGCCACATTCAGAACAGCAATAAGGCTTTGCTCCAGTGTGAATTCTTTTATGACTATGAAGATTGCTTTTGAAAGAAAACTGTTTGCCACACTCAGAACACCAAAATGGCTTCTCTCCAGTGTGAATTCTGGTGTGGATCTGGAGACGACTACTATAAGAGAATCGCTTGCCACATTCTGAACAACAGTACGGCTTCTCTCCCATTTGACTCGACTGTTCCTCTGTGTATGTAGACTTGTGATCCGACCGTTTCCCCTCCTTTTGGTGGACCCACAAATCCACTGAATTTGTATTTTGCATCTGTGGCCGAGTGTGATCAGTATCTAAACTTGCCCGTTTCAAAACCTCCAAAGAGGCCGGAACCAGAATTCCTGATATCGAAGTCCATTTCTTTACATTTTCTTTACGGGGTGTCTGTTGCGGTGGGCTCTGAAGGGAGGTCTGTGCAGACAAAGACAAGAAGCTTCTATTGCCTTGTACATCTACAGTGAGACAAAAATGAACAATTTTAAACAACTTTCACAGAGGTAACCATTTAGTGTAAAACAGAAAAACTGAACTCTTCACAACACTCCATCCTGTGGCAATAACTTGCATTTCTGACATCAGCTTCACACATTGATGGGATTACGATGAGCACCTACATGTAGCAGTCATGGACTTTGTGACACAATTTCTGGTACCTTCTTTCTTAAGAATGGAAATTGTGAAAGAACTGGGGGTTCTATTATCACTATACCCAAACAGGTTCTAAGTGATCAGGATACTCCTTTTCCTTCTGACTCGTACATTCATTTTGAATCTTTTAACATATCTGTGCGTTATCCACTTACAGTATGACACCGCAATAGATGCTATGGCATATTGTGTCACAAGATGGGAGAAAGTAGGATGTACTCATGCTTTTTCTCCTTCCTACATATCAGTAGGCGTTGTAAGCTTCAACTGGGTTTCCTTTTGTTTGAGTTGTTGAACATAAGACAAAAGAGAAGATGTACGCACTGTACAGAGACATAAAGAAGTACCACATTTCAAACGTTTCTTCTACTAAAAACACTACAAGATAAAATCTATTTCATTACAACACAAGAAAGGGTATAAAAATAGATTTTTTTTCCCACTGTGTTTAAAAATGATGTCTTCAAGGTGGTAAGGTGGTGGCCATCATTAGCAATACACTCTTTGAGACAATTCCTGAACACTCGCATGACTGATTCAGCCATTTCAAGGGGAATAGCAGTGATTTCGTGGCAAATAGCGTTCTTGAGGGCTTCAAGATTTTGAGGTTGTTGTGTATACATTTTCGACTTCAGAAGAAATCACACGAAGCGAGATCTGGTGAACGTGAAGACCACCCGACATTGCTTCGCAGGGAGATCAGCTTCCCCGGAAACATCTCCCACAAAATGTGCATGGATCTCTGTGCCGTGTGAGCTGTGAGCTCCATCCGGTTGAAACGAGGCATCCACCACATCCTTTTCTTCTAATTCTCTAGCATTTTAATGCAATGTTTTGAAGTGACGGTGACTGCTGCTCCCTCCTCCACAAAAAAGTAAGGGCCTGCAATCCCAAAGTCTGGAATGGTGCACCAAACTGTAACCCACAAACTGTGCAGGGGTCTCTGATGAAGTTCACGAGGGTTGGTTTCAGCCCAATAGCGAATTTACACAGCCATTCAAATGGAAATGTGCCTCGTCACCGAATATGATGATGGCATCTCAAGGACCGGTTTGCAGAATGTTCATGCACAACTCTCTACAGCTCTACCAGTCTCTCTCAGCGAGTTCCTACATTACCATCAGTTTGTATGGATGGAAATTAAGGTCCTCATGCAAAATCCCCCTCAAAGACATGTTGGGAAATGCCTAAGGCAGAATCAGGTTTGTTCGCTGAATGTATAGCAGACTGCAAAATTGATGATCTTACAGCTTGGATGTTGTCAGGCGTCCGTACAGTCTGAGGACGGCCTGGAGATTTGCCATTCAATGTTCTACCCGTCTGTCTAAATTTAGCTACCCACTGAAGAATTGCTTTCTGATCTGGGATGTCACCATTAGGAGGAATGCTGAAGTGCGTTTGGAAGGCGTGTTGCATGGTGAAGATGTATTCGTTGTTTTTGAAGAACACTTCGACAGCGAAAGCACGGTACGCACCAGACCAAGGCATGTGCTGACTGAAAACTACAAGGGGTCGACTATCAAAAGGACCCTCCCACCTCAACCCACTCGGTCGCCTCTACCTAGCGCAATGACATTGAGAAATGTGGTACTTCATTGTGGCTCACCGCGTATGAAAGATTTGGAAGAAATTATGGATTATTTATGTAATGATCGGTGCACTGCGCTTTTTGAACAATGTTTGGTTTCCATTGGATTTCAAATCAAACATTTTTCCACCAACCCCTTGCTGAGTGTGTGTGTCCTCATTTGCCTGGCTCATCTCAGTACACGACTATCGATAGTTACGTGTGGTGAAAACTCTCAGAAGCACCCAGGCAGCATGGAGCCAACCTGGTCCACTACTGCCATTACAGGACTGTCTTATTCAATATAGTATGTTGTGTTTATTTGACTGATGTATCACTGTTGTGCTTAACATTGCGTAGCATCATGCTTATGATCTTATGTTGGATTAATGTCTAAATATACTCAGCATGGTTTGATCAAGAAGCTCTCAGCCTGAACCTGGAAGGAGTATTTCTACAGTGCCCAAAAGACCACCATCTTTGTACTAAAATATGAGGAACGTTCAAAATGTTTATGCACTTTTTTTAATACTATTTATTAAGAATTTTGAAAACAAAATGTCACTTTTCTACATAGTCACCTTTATTTGTGATGCAATTTTCCCAGCATCATACTGACTTTTTAATGCCCGATTACTTCTCCTACCGCCATCACCTTTTCCAACCAAAACATAAAAGTGTGGAAACTGTTTGAATGTCCCTCATATATGAATTAGAAGTGTGTAGCATTTGTGATTGATCATGTTTGTTTTTATTTCAGAACCAAGTCAACATGGCATGTCATCAAGTATCGTGGTATCATTGAATTTCTGCCCCTTCAGAGGCACATACTACGATGAGTCCTTTTTATCAACCGCAGTCAAGAGGTGGGCTGCAGAATTCCATCATGGCAGAATGTCTCTCAAAGTTATGGCTGGCCTTAGAAATCAAAAAACAAAGGAAACGTCAACACTGAGTGACATCCAATGGAAGACAGTAGACACTATAGGGTGGTCCAGATCTAATTATGCAATTTTCATTACGCTATAACTTATTAAGTTTATGACATAGAAAATCACCCGAAAACCCCGGACCATCGAGAAGTGTGCGAACTGATGACATGAAGAATTGTCTTTGCGCAGAACTGGAATCGTCCCCACATAAATCAAAGTCATCCAGATGATCTGGATCTGCATAATTAGATCTGCGCAACCCTGTACAGGGCCTAGTAAGGGGTCAGGTGATTCACTTTGGCATGAAATGTAAAAGATGGCCGATGTTTGCCCTCATTGCATCTCCAGATAAACAAAATAAAAGATTACCACATCCAATAAGTCAGAATCTGTGCTGCTATCTGGAAGGTTACTGGTTTAAATTCCATTACTGACAGAATGGATGCTACTCTGTTGGGCCCATGAGCTTCAGGGGCGCACTGCAATGGCTGACCCTATGGTCTGACTTGTATATGTCATGCGAAAAGACAATTTCCCCTCGGGAAACGTGAACGTCACTGAGAGAATAAAACTGAATAATAAAAAAAACAGGCACTAACTTTTACAAGTAGCTAAAATTTACACCGGGTGTTACAGAGTCAAATCAAATGTATGTTTTTATTGTATTGTAGAAGTAATAATAATAACAGCAGCAGCTCACTACTTGAAACATGGAGCGCCCAGTCTCAAACCTGTGACTTTTTGGTTATAAGGCAGCAGTTCTTATTCAAGAATATGTGTAAACTTCCTGTCAATTGACATTTGAGTTTGGGTTTTTAACTCATTGACAGCCACATGTAAATCAAATGCTTTTTGTCTTTGGTTATATTCTTGAATAAAAGTGCACATGTTTATTTGATATTTGGACTAAAGTCTTCACACATTATACACTTCACGTCATTATTGGTATAATATGGAAAAAGTTTCTGCTTTAGGTATGTGTTCAGCATTTCTTGCATTTCCTTTCATCCTGCACTTACCCAGACCTTTGTAGACATGGAACACACATGAAATGAATGTACAGTATTAACAATAACAATGTAATGTATTATTTAGCCAGTACAACTCTAGCTACCTCACACAGAGATAAGGAGCCTTGGCTTGAGCTGGGAGAAACTTTTGCCTGAGCAGAGCTCCGTCAAGGCGGGGGAAACGGACAGCAGGCTGTTTGGGCTGATCGACACGTTTACAAAACAAAAGACGCTGCAGGAGAGGTGGGAAAGACTTAAAGGTGGGCAGAGATTGAGTTTCTTCGTAGGCTTCAGTAATTCTAGTGTTAAAGGCATGGATCTTGGTTTTGATCCAGGACACTCACAAGCCCAGACACTCGGACACCTCCGATCGGAGCCTCCATTGACACTGCGAAGATCACAGCATCATCAGCAAAGTCAAGATTAGTGAATCTTCACCAACAGATGTCCCAAAGCCTTTGGACCCCATGATAAAGTATATCACATCAAAAAAAAAAATCTATTCAGGGTAATGGCTTGGAGAAACAGAATATGTGCTTCACAACCAGAATGAAAGTTAATTGCATCACTATGGCTGGGTACAGCAGCTTCGTTTAATTTGATAAGTCGGGTTTACTGCAGCGGTTTTCAGGTTCTACCAAAGAGGATTGGGGCCAATCTCACTTAGTAGCTAAGAGAAGCAAGTGTCACCTCTTGCGCTGCTCCATGCCATGCCAAAGATGAAGCTTGAGCTGTGTTGAGGCATGAAACTCTCCATCAGTGAGGAGCACAACCTTGGAGAAAGGTCTGACTTTATTTTTTAGGATATCTAATGTCGCTGCATTTCAAGTTGCAGTGTTGGTTCAAATTAACTTGATATGTTTGATACAAAATGGTAAATCATTAAAAGTTACACTGCCCGCTGAAAACACCAAGAATTAATAACATACCACATTTAACTGATGTTCTTGCCCCTATTTTTCTTTGTCAATGAGAAGCAAAAGAAAGAAAACAATGAGGCTGCAACAAGTGAGTGTGTTGATAATTGATTATCTGGGTTAATATTAGAATGGTTAATCAACTGAATTAAAAATTATACTTGTAAATTACACCATAAGATCTACCTACAACCTATTGTGAAAATGTTGAGCGAGATATGTAAAATAAATACTGCATTAAAAACACTGGACATATTAAAATTATTAAAGCAAACACATTGCCTTACATATGACCATCGTTCTTAACAGTGGCTTAATGCACTGCCATTAAAGGGCAAATTAAAAGAAATCATGTGCATGAAAAAAAGGAATGCAGGCCTCAAAAAACCAGAAGCCAGACAGTTTATATTGGTCTGGCTCCCCAGAGTAGGCCTCACCACTGGCATCTTGGCCCCAAACTCAAAAATCTGGCTTTCTGGTCCACAGAGGCCAGAAAAATGAGGCTCAGGCTTTAACACTTTTAATGCGAGACACGAGTTAAGTCGAATCTCATTGAGTCTGTTGTGATATAACTGGCATCTCAGGGTACAGCCGCTATAGACACAAGCTTTGCAGCCGCGTCTCAGTAATCTACTACAGTACTGTCAGCTTTAGAATGTTTTTTTCTTTCTTTTTAGACACTACACCTTGTAGAAAAAAGTGCTATAGTTTGTAGTTACGTTCTCGTGAAAAAGGTATAAAAACAGCTAGATTTGTTTCAATATGAATATCTTGATGATAAAGACAGAAATGAAGATGGTGGCAATCAATTGGATACTGTAGAACCTGTAGGCACCTCTGGCACTGATTGACATAAGTGCCATGTAGGTGTTTCTTCATCCAGGGCTGTGAAGTCGGAGTCAGAGTCGGAGACAATTTTGGGTACCTGGAGTCGGGGTCGAAGTCCGCAAAAATGTACCAACTCCGACTAAATTTAAATTGTAATGAAAAAAAATAATACAGCAAGTTCAAATGTCCCATTTCACAAACAATAGTCATCATTAAGTACTTCTCTGATGTTAAGAATAAAGCCCAGTGCATAGTTGTGTTACTACTAGTGTCAAGGTCAGCTAAGCTATTTCTTGAAGAACTGGACAATGAAAATGTTGTATTAACTGAAAGCCAGTGGGCACAAGTCAAAGAACAGGAAAGTCCATTTTCTTATCCCTTTACCGTCACCAAGAGGTTGCAATATGAAGATTTAACACAGGGTAAATTTTTCTTGGAATGGAAAAGCTTGATATATTGCCTGGAGGGTTAATAGCTGATGGCATTGCATCTTCAATGAAGAAAAGAGAGTCTCTTACTGGATAATCAAATCTTGTTAGCTGCTATTTCTGTCGATCCAATGAGCCGAATTTGGTTGAGCAGTGACCAGATTGCTAATGGAAAAAAAGCACTCTATGATGTAGCAGTTCACATGAAGGGATTACTGCTACCTGAAACACCACCAATGGACGAAGCTACAAGCACTGCTAACTCAGGATCATCCTCTTCAAATGAAGAATTAGACTTTGATTCCTACATGGACAAAATGGAAGTTTCAAAAGTAAAGCGATGTCGCCTATGCGTGAAAGATAAACAACCAGTCAATGTCCAAATAAAGAGATTCCAGCAGGAGTTTTTTAAAGAATTAAAAGAAGTTGAAAAGTATGATCACTCATCGAAAGTGACTGTAGAAGAAGCCATCCTTGTTGATCCAGAGATTATTAGTGATGTGGCTAGAACTGTAACAGCAATGCCCGCCACCCATCCAAGTCAGTGTTGAAAGACTATTTTCAGCTCTAAAAATAATCAAGTCAGATTTAAGAACTTCTATGAAAGAGGATCTGACAGAAGCAATTCTGTTTCTTAGCACACTGCATTGAGTTAATTTTGGATTGCATTCAACAGCTATTCTACTCTACAACGGTATTCCAAGTTGAATCTATATAAACTGTTTTAGATTCTCCAGCTTTTGTTTTTGTTTTCTGTTCATGTAGTTAAGCTTTGTTTTTGTTTTAAAACTACCAAAGAATGTGGTTTATATTTTTGAACTGGTAAATTTAATGTTCCCAATTTTTATGCATGCTACTACTTTACAGCCACTTGATAGAAACAATAAATAAAACCTTACTAGGCTGACCCGCCTTTTAAGGCGACCGACTTTTAAGTTGACCTCTTCTTAAGGCAATTCAATATGTAGATCAATTGGATATTTTATACAAACTCATTCATTTGGTTATATTGCATTTGAGCGGTATTACTTTAATACTCGTAGTTTCTGTTATTTATGTGATGAAATTTAAACTTTTTTTCTATATTGAGGTCGCCCTTTTGAACCCCCGTGATATTTACTACGCGGTGAGGCATTTGTACTCCATCAACATTAATTATTTCCAGAGACATAATTTTGTCCATTTTTCCAGCGCATCGCGCACAAAAGCAAGGGAACGATGGGAGCACCAGAACTCTGCTCACATCATGTCGCTTCGTACCACAAGCTGCAAGTAGTAAGTCTGTGATAAGCGGAATACCGCTCGCTTTCCACTCACGGGACGGAAGGACAATCCCGACCGCTTTTATATAGTAAGAAAGAAGAAGATATCGCACAGTCTGGAGTAGAACATCATCTTTTACCTGGAAAAACGAAACTACAAATCCCATCATGCATTGCAAAATGAACGGGGCGTGTGTGAAACTCCGCCTGCGTAGCACTCACGGGACGGAAGGACAATCCCGACCGCTTTTATATAGAAGGATTGCTTTCATTTTTTTTTTTTTTTTAAACTGGCCAATACGGTAGAGAGTCAGCTTCCTAGCTAGTAGATTTGTGGTTAAATGACGTGTATGTTGCCTTCCTTCAATCAACATGGAACATACATTTGCATATTAGTATATTAGCATATTCTTGGACAGAGGCAGTGGTGCTGTAAGAATTATGTTTCTGGACTTCTCTAGCACCTTCAACACCATCCAACCTCTGCTCCATAGGGACAAGCTGACAGAGATGGGAGTAGATTCATACCTGGTGGCATGGATCGTGGACTATCTTACAGACAGACCTCAATATGTGCGTCTCGGGAACTGCAGGTCTGATATTGAGGAGCACCGCAGGGGACTGTACTTTCTCTGGTCCTGTTCAGTCTATATACATCAGACTTCCAATACATCTGCCACCTGCAAAGGTTCGCTGATGACACTGCTATGGTGGGCTGCATCAAGAGTGGGCAGGAGGAGGAGTATAGGAACCTAATCAAGGACTTTGTTAAATGGTGCGACTAAAACCACCTACAACTGAACACAAGCAAAACCAAGGAACTGGTGGTAGATTTTAGGAGGCCCAGGCCCCGCATGTACCCCGTGATCATCAGACGTGACTGTGTGCAGAGGGTACAGACATATAAATACCTGGGAGTGCAGCTTGATGATAAACTGGACTGCCAATACTGATGCTCTGTGTAAGAAAGAACAGAGCTGACTATACTTCCTTAGAAGGTTGGCGTCCTTTAACATCTGCAATAAGATGCTGCAGATGTTCTACCAGACGGTTGTGGTGAGCGCCCTCTTCTACGCAGTGGTGTGCTGGGGAGGCAGCATAAAGAAGAGGGACACCTCACGCCTGGACAAACTGGTGAGGAAGGCAATCTCTGTTGTAGGCATGGAGCTGGACAGTTTGATATCCGTGGCAGAGCAACGGGCGCTGAGCAGACTCCTGTCAATCATGAAGGATCCAATGCATCCACTGAACAGTATCATCTCCAGACAGAGGAGCAGTTTCAGCGACAGACTGCTGTCACCGTCCTGCTCCACTGACAGACTGAGGAGATCGTTCCTCCCCCACACTATGCGACTCTTCAATTCCACTCTGGGGGGTAAACGTTAACATTATACAATGTTATAGATGGTTATACCTGCCTCACACTCTCCACCTTTCATTTTTTTTAACTTGCACTGCTCTTTTATTGCTCTCTAATTAATATTGTTTTTATTAGTATGCTGTTGATGGAGTATGTGAATTTCCCCTTGGGGATTAATAAAGTATCTATCTATCGATTAAATACAGGAGTTGGGAGTGCCAGAAATTAAGAAATCAGAGTTGAAGGATTTATCTACCGACTCCGACTCCACAGCCCTGTGACTTCATCACAAGGCACCTGACTTGTCCTGACAGTCAGGACAGCACTGCATGGACATTCTGCCCACCCGACTAAAAGCAAACAGTCACCAACTATCAAATATGTGGTGGGTGACAAGCGTGCACAATGCAAAGAACATTTGCATTTTACAGTATATTTGAGGACCATGTGCTTCTAAGCCCCCATGTTTGAAATCCTTCAAGGGCTCTCATACAGTTGCAGACTTTTACTTGTGCTGCTGGTCACAATAGAAGAGTTTCTTTTCCTTTTTAACATATTTACTGTTGATAATAAAACCATTGCTTTCTGAAACATTTTTTTACATTTTTTATGAATTTTGATCGAGTTCATTACTTAGCATATACTAGCCGTCCCCCGTGGCTCCGTACATGTCGAAGTGAAACAGGACAGTGAGGAGGGCCCCACCCAGCTCCCCACTCCTGACGTCATGCTTCCCCCTCCCCTCGGCCCGGTCCGTCTCTCGGATTCGCACAAATAAATCGGTACCGCAAGCAAACTGTGATACTTAGCGTGATGAGGGAACTCGCAAAATCAACTGGAATGCTGAAGTAAATTATAGAGAAAAAAAAAAAAACATGATCTAAATCCGTTAAGTAGTTCTCTCCTGATAAGTGGACAGACAGACAGATAGAGAGAGAGAGAGAAAGATGCATAGGCCTACAGTCCCCTGCAAAAGTCCTATAAATGTACAGCGGCTGTTACAGATGCAAACCAAATGTATGTGTTTAATGTATAATATTAACTATAAGAGCAGCTCACTACTGAAAACGGCAAATATAGGAGGCAGTCGGGATCGAACCGGGGACTCTTGATTACAAGTAAGCAAATCTTACCGCTACGCCACGGAAGCTGTTGTATCATCCTTGAAACTTTTGTGAAAGTGTTCATTTGATCTTTGGACTTCAGGCTTCACACATTATATAGTTTATGCCAACATTTTGTTATTTATTACTAAAATATGAATAACTTTTCTGTTTTAACAATGTGTTTACACAGATTATTGTAGAAACGAAACACACATGAAATGCATGTGTTCCAAATAACAATCTATTATTTCCACTCTAAAACTCCAGCACTTCACTCCCAGATAATCAATCAAGGCATGAGCTGGGAGAACTTTGTGCATGTTCTGCGACAGTGGGGGATGGAATAGCAGGCTGCTTACTGCTTGTCTTAATTGGCACATTTACAGGACAAAAGACGCTGGCAGAGAGGTGCAAATGGATTTAAGGTGAGCTGGATCTACAAGTTTTTTCATAGGCTCTGGTAATTCTAGAGTTAAACAGACCAGTGTCTTGTTTGATGACATATACAACAATCCACCATAGAAATATCTGTTGACAGACTTTTATTGTCGACGATATTGCTAATGTTGGATAATCATTTTAGCCCTATGAAGTAGTAATGATAAATAGGTTAGAAAGGGTGTTTTCCATGCAGCTAAAATCATTAATTACAGAGAGAACCAGTTCAAAGGCAGTAAGCATCTAACACTAAGTAGTGAAGAGATGTTCACAATAATGTAATGTACAAGAAAAAGTGTCATACTTCATGACCTTTAAGGATCAACCATGGAGTGCTCCTTTACTCATCTCATTGAAGCGGGAGCTCATTCACTAAGAAGGAGGAGAGGAAAGGTGTTAAACCACCAGAACAAAAAAAAAATGATTAGACAAAAAAAAAAAAACACTCTAAGTGCCATGCTGTTTGTGCAGCTAATAAAATGACAGAGTTCTTGACATCCTGCTGGTCCTGACCAGAAATCCCTCAGTGTTCACACTCTTTCACCAGTGGTCAAGTTTTCAGTATCTGGGATTTTCTTTGCAACAACCTCCCTTTGGGTAAATACCACCAACCAGAAAAATCACAAGGTAAATTTTATGTTCCACTTACTTTGTCCAGAATGACTGACAGCCGATTGTTTATCTGCTGGTAGATTCCTTGATGGGATTTCCTCGATTGTTTCTTTGTCTGATCCAAACGACTCACGCTTCACAACGATGAAAGATTTCTCCTCAGCCTCTTCTTTAACAACCACTGACTCCAGTTCATAATCCTCTCTCTTAATGCTCAGACACTCTTGTGCTGTGTGGACAGACTCCCACTCACAATCCTCTTCCTTGATATTCACAGTCCTGATCTCCTCAGTATTCATGTCAGCCTGGCAAGTCTGCTCAGCCTCATCTATCACAATGCTCTGCAAAAATGGCAGCTTCTTCCTGCCTATGGAGAAAAAAAAAACAGGATTGAATCCCACCGTAAATGAAATAGAAATATGCAAATACATTTTATTTCTACTTATCATACATTCTCATTAAATTCAAGACAGAAACCTGACTATATATAGTATATCCATTTCTTGAAATTCCTGTGGATGAGGTAGGGCTGATTGTATTGCCAGACTTTTACACCAAAAAGAACCAAGACTCTGAAAGAGACAGGATAGACCCCCTCAACATTTCCTAACACCAGTCTCAATGAGAGAGCCACGTTTGACAAAAACAAAGTTATATGCAATTAGTTGAAGCCACACACTGAGAAGTCCGCTTAGCCCAATGGTCGGGCCTCTGCTGGTGTAACAGCATAAATCAGTTTGTGTTGGTTTGTATCTGGTGTGTTTGTGAACAGTGCTAGCAATGCAGATAATCCAGTAGTACTAGGGTGTTAGACTGTGCTAGCCATTATGAATGTAGTCAGAGGTCAAGCAAAATGACACCTTTGATTGGCTAACTAGAAAGATTACATGCAAGCTTTCGAGGCAACTCAGGCCCCTTCTTCAGAAAGCTTGCATATTGTAATCTTTCTAGTAAGCCAATCAAAGGTGTCTGTCATTTTGCTTGACTTCTGACTACAGATAATCTTGGAAAGGCTTCAGTGTGTCGGGAGGTTTGCAGATATCATTTGAGCTAAAGTGGCTCTGTCCAGTGGGGGGGCATCGGTCTAGGGGTTTCTAGACATAATGATTTTTATTTACCTTGGCCAAAGTTGGAACAGTGACACAAGATTATGTTATTTCAGCTTATCAAACACAAGGCAGCACTTGCACAAATGAGAGCACCGCCAGGCCTGCTAGAGGATGGCCATGTAAACCACAAACCACTGCATGGCATCAGTGCCCAAGACAGCCCAATTAAATGGCACTGGCACACACATTCAGTTGTATTGATGATTAAGGTGAACTCCTCAGCAGGAGGGACATTCAAATTTGGGGGCAGAAGCTGCCACTGTTGGGTTACTTGCTAACAGTACACAGTATGCTTGCATATAAATGTACATCCTAGCTGTCTGTGTATTGCTCTCAAATTTAATGGTCACTTGTTGCCAAGTGTGCATCTCACCACTCACATTTCTTTTACTGAATACTTGCTTTGCTCACCCACCCCCGTGTTTGGTTTACTGAATATACAATTTAAAGAGATTGTTATTTTCATGGGAATTGTTACATTTGCATTATTTTCATCCATCCATTTTCCAACCCGCTGGATCCGAACACAGGGTCACGGGGGTCTGCTGGAGCCAATCCCAGCCAACACAGGGCACAAGGCAGGAACCAATCCTGGGCAGGGTGCCAACCCACCGCAGGACACACACAAACACTCCCACACACCAAGCACACACTAGGGCCAATTGAGAATTGCCAATTCACCTAACCTGCATGTCTTTGGATTGTGGGAGGAAACTGGAGCGCCCGGAGGAAACCCACGCAGACACGGGGAGAACATGCAAACTCCACGCAGGGAGGACCCGGGAAGCGAACCCGGGTCTCCTAACTGTTTTACATTAAAAGGTTTGTAAAAACAATACATGTCCTTTATTTCCAACCCCGGCATGGTTAAATCTTTCCCGCAGGACATATAACGCTGCTCATGTTGTGAAGTGGAAGGTTAAACGCACGCTAAGGAGATGCCGTTGGATCATCTGTTGTCTTTCTGGTGTTGCTGCTGGCGAGCTGCTTGTTCTTTTTGTCGCGCTGCATGTTGATCATTTTAAAGCCTGTACAGCAGCTGTCCTTTGGCCACATCACATCTCGTGTTGTGATAGGTTATGAACGCACACTAAGGAGATGCAGTTGGATCATCTGCTGGCTTCCTGCGTGTTCTCCTTGTTCTTGTTTTAAGAGCCCACTTTGTTTCTTTTCGAGCCATGACAGATGTTCTGAACAATCAGTTCTTGGGGCTGCTTAAATATCACGAGTGCACCCATAACCCATCTTGAGTTAACAAGAAATGATCTGTGATCATTAGAACTGATGGTGTCTCAATTACTCAAGTGAGACATGTTCACCCAAGTCTTCATTTCGTAATTACACCTCATTAGAACACTCTAGACGAGAACAGGCCATTCAGCCCAACAACAGTCCTATCCAATTATTTCTTCCAAGAAAACATCAAGTCGAGTTTTGAAAGTCCCTAACGTCTTACTATCTACCACACTACTTGGTAGCTTATTCCAAGTGTCTATCATTCTTTGTGTAAAGAAAAACTTCCTAATGTTTGTGCGAAATTTACCCTTAACAAGTTTCCAAATGTGTCCCTGTGTTCTTGATGAGCTCATTTTAAAATAACAGTCTCAATCCACTGTACTAATTCCTTTTATAATTTTAAACACTTCAATCATGTCACCTCTTAATCTTCTTTTGCTTAAACTGTAAAGGCTCAGCTCTTTTAATCTTTCCTCATAATTCAACCCCTGTAGACCTGGAATCAGCCTAGTTGCTCTTCTCTGGACCTTTTCTAGTGCTGCTATGTCCTTTTTGTAGCCTGGAGACCAAAACTGCACACAGTACTCAAGATGAGGCCTCACCAGTGCATTATAAAGGTTGAGCATAACCTCCTTGGACTTGTACTCCACAGATCGTGCTATATAACCTAACATTCTGTTAGCCTTCTTAATGGCTTGTGAACACTGACAGGAAGTTGATAGCTTAGATTCCACTATGACTCCTAAATCCTTCTCATAAGGTGTACTCTCGATTTTCTGACCGCCCATTGTGTATTCAAACCTAACATTTTTACTTCCTATGTGTAATACTTTACATTTACTGACATTAAATTTCATCTGCCCAAGCCTGTATGCTATCCAAGTCCTTCTGTAATGATATAACGGATTCCAAATTATCTGCTAATCCACCTATCTTGGTATCATCTGCAAACTTAACCAGCTTGTTACTTATATTCCTATCTAAATCATTTATATATATTAAAAATAGCAATGGCCCTAGCACTGACCCCTGTGGTCACCACTCTTAACATCGGCCAGTTCTGATGAGGTTCCTCGCACCATCACCCTCTGCTTCCTGTGTCTGAGCCAATTCTGCACCCATCTAAAAACATCACCCTGAACTCCCACTTCTTTTAATTTGATGCCCAACCTCTCATGTGGCACATTATCAAATGAAAGTCCAGATAAATAATATCATAAGCTCCACTTTGATCGTATCCTTTTGTTGCCTCCTCATAGAATTCCAACATGTTAGTAAAACACGACCTCCCTCTTCTGAACCCATGCTGACTGTTCAGAATAACTCCTGTCCTTGCCATGTGTTGCTCAATCTTATCTGTAATAATTCCTTCCATTAATTTTCCTGTGATGCTTGTTAAGCTTACTGGCCTATAGTTGCTTGGATCTGCCCTGTCACCCTTTTTATATAATGGGATGATATTTGCCATTTTCCAGTCCTTTGGAATCTCTCCAGTGCACAGTGACTTCCTAAAAATATGTGTCAAGGGTTTATATCTGTACTCACTAGCCTCCTTAAGAACACAAGGATAAATATTATCTGGGCCTGGTGATTTGTTTGATTTCATCTTATTTAATCTGAGCAGCACTTCTCCCTCTACAATTTCCAAATCCCTCAGTACCTCCTTAGTAGTTGTGTTTACCTCTGGCAGGTTATCCACTTGCTCACTTGTAAACACCTCAGAAAAATGTAAGTTTAGGGCATCTGCTATTTCATTGTCTGTATCTTTTTAATTCCCCTTTACTATTTCTGATGCACTTGACCTCCTCCTTAACTGTTCTTTTACTACTAAAATACGGAAAGAATCTCTTGGGGTCTTCTTTCGCCTTATCTGCTATATTCCTCTCCAACTGTCTTTTAGCCTCCCTGATATCCTTCTTAATGGTTGCCCTCATGTTCTCATATGCTCTACAATTCACTTTGAAGTTATTAGTCTTATAGGCTTTATAAAGCAGTTTTTTCCTTTGCAACTTCTTTTTTAAATCTTTATTAATCCATCGTGGATTTTTTAGTTTCCTATTACTTCCAAATTTAGGTATGTATCTGTCCTGCATTACATGTAAAACATTTTTAAACCTGTTCCACTGCTCCTCGACTGTCTCCACACTTAAAAGCTTATCCCAGTCTATCCTATTTAGACTTTGTCGCATCTGCTCAAAATTAGCTCTACCAAAGTTCAACTTCACAATTTTAGTGGAGTTGTGCTGGAGATTAGGTCAGTTTTGGCGATTTTACGAAGGGTCCAATTAGGACCAGAATTGGACTCAGTATTCTGTAGCGTGTGCCTAGCATGAGAGAACAAATCTGTGAGTTCATCATTAAAACTGGCATGGAGTCTAAGCAGGTGGCAGATAAGCCAGCATTACCTCAGATGGATGCCATTTTAAATGTGTACGTGTTCAGATGTAGAGAGGCCAATATCAGAAACCTGTTTGCACCAGAAAGAACTGCAAATCAGACAGGCAACGTCATTAACATTAACTGAAACTGGGGGCATCAGGAGGTGCTGCACCACAAAGGGCCCACTCACACTTTAGCATTGTGTATTTCAGGTCTTTGGCATTCCACCCCCTGATTTTCAATAGCATTTTTCAAACGTTTTCAAACAAAGTTTTTTTGCAAGGAAAATATGTTTGACATCACTTTCTTTTACCATTTTGTGCGATGAGGGGTCATTGCGTCTCCAAAATGCCTTCTACAACTTCAGAGCTTTTAATCATAGGGAAAGCTGGAGCCTATCAAATAAAGCATTGGGTGCAAGGCAAGAACAAGCCTAGGACATGGCATCTCGGGGTGGTCTTAACATATGGCCACTGGCCCACAATGTTTCTGATCCTATGCACAGGGTGGTCCAGATCTAATTATGCAGATCCAGATCGTCTGGATGACTTTGATTTATGTGGGGACGATTCCAGTTCGGCACAAAGACGATTCTTTGTGTCGTTAGTTTGCACTCTTTTTGATGGTCCGGGATTTTTCGGGTGATTTTCTGTGTAATAAACTTAATAAGCTATAGCGTAATGAAAATTGCATAATTAGATCTGGACCACCATACAGTATATGTTTCTGTTCTGCTATCACAACAGGGGCCTGAGCGGTTAAGCTTTAGCACAGACCCAATAAAGACATAACAATATTTATTTGAGCTCTGAAGAGAATTTTTAAGTAGCATATTTGCTTGCAATATGAATTCTGAATGGCTGAGCTTTCGTACTTCAATTTAACAAAATATTGATTAACTTATAGCCTCTTCTTTACTGCCTGAGAGCAATGTTGCAAGCGATTCTCGCCACTCTGAACAGCTTAAAACAACACATTTCTCCCCAAACTAATGCCCTCGTTATTTCTCAGATTACTCGATTTGTCTTTACAGTGTACATTCTCTACGACCATGCAGTGCCCCCGACTCCTACTCGTTCAGTTCAGGTCCGTCTTTCAGCCATCCTAAGTGTAAAGCCCGACTCAGCTCAGCTCTCTTTAAAATGGGCACCAGCTTCATAAAGTCAACGCTCCAAGAACTGAAAGGAGAAAGCGTGACTGAAATCAATGCAGTGCCCCTTTAGGTGGGTGCCACTCACAGATAGTCACTAAGAAGATACGACGACGAACACATAATCAGGAGCAGTGGCTGCGGCAATACCGCTTTGCGATTTCAAGTAGAAATGAGACTCGATACGGTGAGGCGAGGTGAAATGAGCAGGACAAAAAAATGTCATTATTTTTTAATCACACTCGCCTGACCCGTAAGTGTAAAAAAAAAAAAATCCGTAAACATACAGAAAGTTCGGCATCCGAACTCCGAGCGCGGCACTTACCCCTCCGCCCCCTGTAAGGTGATCGTCTTTAAAATTTCTCGCAAACCTTGGAACCAGCAGGCGCTGCCATTTGGACACATTCGAGCTGACTGCCGACAGTTACAGACAACCGTCCAGCAGCTTACAATTAAAAACTGACACTCGCGTGGCACCCGACTAGTTCAGTTTCCGTCGCTGTAAATGGCGTCACACAAATCAGGAACCAGTGGGTACTTTTTTTTTTGTAAATTTGGCGCATGCTCTGTGTCAAACAAGCGCATTGTTGCTTTACCTTGTCAGTCTGTCTTTTTTATTCCAGTTCTATTTTAATATTACGACATTATTCAAAGATGTCTTCACACACCTGAAGTTAGGTAAATGTCATGAAACTGGAATCCGTGCTGTTATTTTATTTTACTTTTAAACGTCCTTATATGATTAGTTTCTATGTACCTGAGAAAAGCGCCGTCCAAACCAGACTATACATTACAGCATTAGCAGGGGAAGCGCCTCAAGTCTAATGGCGCTTTTCCACTGCATAGTACGGCACAACACGGTTCAGTTCAGCTCACTTTGGGGGGGAGGGGGGTTTCCACTGGGAACAGTACCTGGTACCTGGTCCTTTTTAAGTGCTGCTGCAGGGAACAATGGAAAGAGATCGGGGTTCTTCCACGAAGTACGCTTATGAAACCCAGACTTGCCTGAAAAAAAAAAAAACTTTAACAATTGAGACTCAATTGTTTCGAATAAAACGTTTCTTAATATTTTTAAATTGCTGAAGAAATCCACCATTACGCGCGCACAACAGATAAAACTTGAAAACTTACAAAAACAGAGTCCTCTGCCCTAACGTAAAATTAAAACATCACGAATTTCTACTTCGTTGTCCCTCAATGTCTATTTCAACGTACACCCATCTTATTGAAAACTTTAGAGGAGGGACAAAAATAATGATGATAATCAGGACCGGCGCCACCATTAAGGAGAATTAGGCATTCGTCTAGGGTCACAAATTATAAGGGGGCGCAGCCGCACGGATTAGCTGCCGAACAGTCGTTTGGCGCACTAATAATGTTAGCCTAAGGCGCAAAATATACTAGCACCGGCACTGATGATGATAACAATAATAAAAGAGCTGGATGGTGGCGCGCGGGTTCACATAACGAGGTGCGTGTGCACGTAAGGGGAGGGCGGGCCACAGCTTGACAAGGAGCATGAGCTAAATCAAAATGAGGAAGGGCGCGAGCACGATTGGACGGTGGTCTTTAGAAATCAAAGTTACAAACTGCTGCATTGCGTCTGGACGGCAGAATGTTCTTGTACTGAATTTGGGAGTGCGAGCGACTTTAAAGAGAACGGCTCAAAGAGAAATAAAGGACTAGAGTTTGGACAATTGTAGGATCTTATGTGACTTTTATTTACTCATTTATTTAGTTATTTATCGCTTGAATCACCCTGTGTGCTCACGTATCCGCACTGCACACTGACCTCGGTATGTGTGATCCTTTTCCCGTCACGCTGTCGAGTTTCATTAATGCTTCAAATTTTTGTTTTTCTTGATTAACCTGAGGAAACCACCTTGAGTCGCACGTAAATGTATAAAAAGGTGTTATATAAAGTTATTATTCGTTTGTCTTTGTACTGTGTGGCGAATCAAAACCGTAATCGTGATGGTATTTCTGGGTTTTGTTTAAACTTTTATATGTGTAAAATGTTTTGGGTACTATATATGATTTTAACACGTTTAAAGTGTATATATACAAGTTATTCTTGTGCTGTATATAGTTCAGATGTTTGTGATCTCTTAATTGATTGCTTTCTCCTTGGACAGGGAAAATTGGGACTGGAAAGGGAGAAAAGGGGAGAGATACAGAAAAACAAAAGTGCTGTGATTTGTGCACAAGTAAAGAAAATGACAAGAAAGGTTGACTAGGAACTCGCAGCTTCATCTTTTATATATCTTATTCATAAGAAATGTGACAAACGAGAGGAGACCATTCAGACCATCAAGCCCGTTTGTTTAGCGAATAGCTAAGCTGTCTCAATATCTTATCCAGATTCTTCTTAAATGTTGTCAACGTTTGTGCTTCAACTCGATGTTTCAGTTGTTTGTTTCAGAGTCCATTAACTCTTGGCATAACAAAGTGCTTCCTAGCTTCAGTTTCAATGCACTTCCCCTTCATTTCCACTGGTGTCCTCGAGGATGTGATTCACCCTTAAGCTGACAGACTTCTGTTGGATCTACTTTATCACAATACCTTTTGAGGGTGGATTAGGTCCCCACACAGTCTCCTCTACTCGAGACCAAATTAATTCTCTCAGAGTATGACACGTCCTTAAGTCCCATGATGCACTTGGCCGCTCTCCTCTGCACAGTTCAAGTGCTGCCGTGTCTTTCTTGTATTGTGGTAACCAGAACTTCACCATGCGGTCTTACCAGTGCATTATAATAATTTGACCATAAACGGCCCTTGACTTAAATTCAGCAGTTTGTAAGAAATTACCAAACATTTTATTTGCCTTTTAAATTGCTTTTGTATTGCTTAGTAGATGAAAGTGTTATGTCAATATAAACCTCTGAATCCTTTTCAGAGGTCACTTTCAGTATGACAGTGTCTCCCATCTTGTACTTATGTCTATGCTATTGATCACATGGTCTCCTTTTTAATTCTAGTTTACAGTTTGGAGTTTGTTGTTTCAGATGTGTGGTTTATTTTTCCAGCTACACTCTCCTAACACTGGTTCTTTAACGATACTGTAATGGGTTGGCTCCTTGTAGAACCAATGCTTGACAAAGAACCATTTCATTCTGGGAGAAGTTGATTGGTTCTTACTACCGTGCTGGATACTAAGAGATGAAGAAAACCTGAATTTAGCCCATTTTATTGTCTGCAGAAAGAGTCCTTAATAAATCAGGAACCTGTTGGTATTTCACAAGTCTGTTACCATCAACTCATGGTTATTAATGGAGCCGGTCACGCATCTAAATAAATAAAGGTCCTTTCTGGAACCTTCATGTGGGGGCTTCTTTTGGGAACTGAAAATGGTTCCCCTGTGGCATCACACTGAAGAATCACTGGCACCTTCATGTTTAAGAGTGTCATCTTTTGAATTTTGAAGAGCTGTGAGTTCTGTCCTTTTATCATTGCTAAAGTACACTTGTGCAGGAAGTGGGGTGAAGTTGGTTACATTAAAATTCTGCAAAAATGGAATGAACCGCTCAGCTGGAAATATAATAATAATGAAGTTACAAATTTCCAGTAACAACTTTGCATGGCTTTCTTGGCCTACCCAAAGGTTTAGGATGTCCTGAGCAAATCACATTAGATTACAAAAAAAAAAAAATAAATCCTTTTCAAAATCATAATAAAGATCTTAGTTTTTTCTCTGCTAAACGCTAAGTTAGAAGGGCCTGCTAATGAGGACAGGAACATTTACAGATTTTTACAGGTCATTTTTATATTCAGCAGGTGGGCCCTGTGTTGGACTGACTGTCTACATCTGTTAAAATGGAGACAGTGGGTTCAAGAAATTGATCAATTTATAAAGATTTTTCTTTGGATCTACTCTGGCAACCTTTGATCCCAAAGGCCCCTGCAAGGACTGCTGGGAGATGCAGTTCTAACTATTAGTAGCATTGCTACAACCTTAGCACACATTGGATATGGTCTGAACTCCGTTTTAGGACTATGAAAAAGATTTTGTTTTGCCTGTGAAATTCTGACGTTTGTGTCATGACGGCCACTCTTCTGTGTTTCTGGTGTCACTTTACTGTCTCCTGTAACAACAATATGACGTTACTGCCACAATGTCATTTACCGTCGGCTAGGAATGCAACCGGTGTCATTCCTTCTGTAAGTTTATTGATAAAAAATGGATTTTATTTGACTTTGATTTTTGGTTATCAATCAGTATTAGTTGTTATTGGCTCCATGGCTCTCTGCTTTGGTTCTGACGTTTTCTCGCCTAATAGTTTAAAAATCTTTGACTTTATTTTCTGGTCCTGGCTTACTTTTCATATCTGCCTGCTTATTTATTTATTTTTCATTCCAAGTAGGACATTAGTAGACATTTTTTTTTCTTTCCCTTCTACTCCAGGACAGTGTGGTGAAGTGGTTAAGGCTTTGGCAGTGGATTCAAATCCTGCTTCTGACACCAAGTGACCACAAGTTAGTCACTTCACCTGCCTGTGTTCCAATAGGAAAACAAAAGAAATGGAACCGACTGTATCTGGAATAAAGGCATCAACCCATCAACCATATAATAGTAATACTTATTTTTTGTTCCCAGTAGAAAATTCTTATGCAACATCTTAGGTTATTTTTCCCCCTAATCTTTTATTTTTTTAACCAATGTTTCCCTAATCAGCATTGTTAAAAGTAGTGAATGCATTGCGAAATTTGTGTTGATCATGCATCCTCTGATGCACAGATTTGGACACATCATCATAGGGTGTTTCGGGTCTTACAACAGGCACCCTCTCCCAGGTGACACGGCCGAGGTTGATCAAGTGTAAACCTGTATCTGAGTGGCTTTTTGTTGTCCCCTCGTGTCACCCCTTTTCAGTCAGATCCATCTCACTGTCCTCTTTGCAGGCTCCCTGCTGTTGATGGCTATTCTTCTATTTGCACCGGTGTTGCCCAGCGGTCTGTAGGCTTTGCTGAGTGAATGGCCTGCAATCCCAACCCTCAGCAATCCACTTCCACTGGCATACACCTGGTCCTCCACTATTTTCTGCAGCAGGCATCCAGCAGTTCCTGGTACTTTTCTACTTGAACCTCAGCCATCCTCTCCTCCCAAGACATGGTTAGCTCCAGGAGGATGAGCTTTTTTGTAACCTTGGAAACTAGGATGATGTCAGCTCTCAGAGTGAACTTGGTGATTATGTGCTGAAATTTTCAGCTACCTATCTAGGTCAGCTGTCATCGCCCAGTCTCGTGCAGTACAGAGCAAGCCAACAAAGCTCTTCTTGTCCTCTCCATGAGGTGCATACCCTCCTTGACGAATGCAATCATCCTGGCTGTTGTGCTGGCGTTCCCGCTCTCGATGATCGCCTTGCTGATTGCCTCAGAGATGGTCTTAAAGACTTGGATGTGTCACAAAATAAACTCAATCAAAAAGACGAAACTGAAATTCTCAGCTGCTACCAAAAAGTCTAACTGCAGAAGTAAAAGCAACAATTAGCATAGTCTTTAGTTATGATTTGTCCTAATTATTATTTACCTATTTGTTTTTTTTTTCTGTTTGTACCTCCGAAATGGTAAATTTCATATTTTTTGTCGGTTGGGATGATTGTGCCATAGTTAGCACTGCCGCTTCACAGATCCGGTTTTCGTGATTCAAATCCCATGCGTGGATGTTGTACATAGGAAGTTTCGCACCTTCTCTCAGTATGTGGCTAGATTTTCCAGCGATCGTTTAAAAAAAAAAAAATACAGGGGCACAGCCGTGATGTGGGAACGCTTCCCAAAGAAAACGCTCCGGGTTAATGACAATCCCTTTCATCCACACCCACAAGGGGGTCATCCGGGTGCTGTGCATGATGCAGCCTTTTAACAGAAGCTGCGCATGTGTTGGGTACGGCAAGGCGATATCTACGCATGCTCCCCATCGCTCGCTCTCTCTAATGTCTAATGCCGACAACTGGAAGGTTGCAGATTCGAATCCCGTAAACACCAGAAATGATTCCACTCCGTTGGTCCGATAAGCAAGTCGCATAACCTGTATTTGCTTCGTCCTGGGTATGACATTAATCTGCATCCAGCCCTATCAGCAGGTTCTCCGAGTTGCAGAGAAAACGTGGGGGTTGGTGGCAGGATTGGCACTCCAGCGTGGTGCTGATTATGCGGGGCAGTGTGGTTTTCAGTGTGGTGGGCGCGACAACGCGCTATTAGCGCATGCTCCCAACCTCCTCTTCCGTATGTCTCACTGTTTTTCTTTACTTTTCTGAACTTTTTTTTTTTTATTTATTTTGAAATCTTCCCTAAAAAGTCAAATTTCCCTCGAGGATAGCTACTATTGTATGAAATGTGTATGGTGTGAAAAAAATTGATTGATGTTAATAAATCACTTAATTATCAGTGTTGCTTTTGGCAATGCCATTAATTAAATTAATAATAAAAAAAAAATAGTAAGACATCTACCCAGGGATGCCAAATTTAACGTAGTGTTTGAGGATTTAAATTTCTATCCACATAAGGATGTCTGTTTTACGTTCCAGCCAGGATTTATACAATTTATGAATGAGGTTCAAAATTCAGTAAAAGGCTACGTTATTCACATTCTTATTCTCTGTTGTTGTTCGTATGTGGCTGTGGACTGTTGTTCAACAAATAATCTATCTATCTATCTATCTATCTATCTATCTATCTATCTATCTATTATAGAGCTCCTTTCCTATCTATCTATCTATCTATCTATCTATCTATCTATCTATCTATCTATTATAGAGCACTCTATCTCTATCTATCTATCTATCTATCTATCTATCTATCTATCTATCTATCTATCTATCTATCTATCTTAGTGTCACTATCTTCACTTACTTCCGCAAGCTCAAAATCCTTATCTGGCAGTTTAGAACCTGAGTCATTAACAATACGCTAAACGTCTAAAGATAATTTCTTTTGATAGTAGCGAATGCCACAATTTGATGCAATATTTTGCAAGGAAAAAAAAGAAGCGTGCATTTCAGTTGATCTCACGGTCATTGCTGCCATCTTGTGGATAAAAGCAAAAATACACGATAAACATTTTGTAATCCCTAACAAGGGTTGAAGCCTTGTTTAAATTGACAGCATAAAGCTTCAAAATATTAAGCTAGACCTTAAAGTTACTGTTTTTTTTTTTTATTTGCCATGCGTCTTTGTTTCTGGAAATGCCATTTTAATTCACACTCGCACAACACACTAATTCGTAACACCAGTAAAATAACTGCAACTTTCTTTTTTTTCATTTAAATAGAATGACTGTAGTTTTGAACAGACAACCAATTGTTTAAAATATTAACAAATTGAAATAAAAATAGACCAGCTAATCATTTACACAATAAAAAAAAAACTATTTTTATTGACTATGCAAGAAATCGATCTACCTTTCAAAAGATTCTAACACTACTTTTGCCTAGTGGAGTGAAGACTGGAGCGAAACAAGGGTGTGTGATTTCCTTAGTGCTCTTCAACCTGATCATTAACATGATGTTAATAAGGCAAACGAATGAACAGGAACCAAAAGGCATCCGATGGACCCTCTTTTCCACCTGGTTGAGGACTCCTACTGTGCTAATAAAACAGGAGAAGACCAAAGACCTGAATATATGTATGTGCACAGGATTTTGAGCTGAAAATCAGTCTAATGAAAACTGAAGCTATGATTATAACTTGATTTTTGTATAAAATAGTACAACAGTGAATACTCTGTATGTTCACTTTTTCTGAAATTTACATGTGTGAAGAAATCAATAACCTCCTAACAGTAACAGAGAATGCCACGGAGGAAGTGAGTGATTTGGATATTTTAGAGAGAGATGTGCTGCTCAGATTAAATAAGCTGAAATCAGACAAATAAATCACCAGGACCAGATAATTTTTACCCCCGAGTTATTAAGGAGGTAGCAAGTACAGATATAAATTACTAATGTATATTGTTTTTTTAGAAAGTCACTGTGGGCTGGGGAAAATCCTGAAGAGTAAAGCCTAGGAAATATCCTATCTAAAATGGGTGATTGAGCAGAGCAAGCTAACTAAAGGCCAGTGTGAAAGATGGTCTGGGACCTTGCCCCACTGGGAGGCCTGGAGAAGCAGGGGACCGGTAGAGGGGTAATTCCTTCCCCAGGGCGCAAGAGGGCAGCCATCCTGGATTGTGTGGGAGCCACGGAACTGGAAGGTTCAGCCCTGTGGGGATCCGTGACCACTGCCAGGGGGGTGCCGAAGGACTAAGGAGCCTTGGACCGCAGAACTTCCACCACACCAGGAAGTGCTGCAGGGAGATCATTAGGGAGCACCTGTAGATCATCCGGGTGCTTATAAAAGGAACCGCCTCACTCCATTCAAGGAGTCGGAGTCGGGTGGAAGAGGATGGAGCTTGTGAGACAGGAGTGGAGGCGGCAAAAGAAAAGGGCTGTATGTCTTTGGGTACTGTGTTTGTGCTATGTTGTGTGCAGGAAACAAAAAATAAACTGTGTGTGTTGTGGACATCTGGTGTCGTGTCTGTCTGTGTCCGGGCTATCTTTTACACCAGTAACACGCATCTCAAGTAAGTTATTAAGGAAAAGACTGAGCAGCATATGTCTAGAACAGGAGTATTAGCAACTAGTCAGCACAGGTTCAGATCAGGAAGGCTGTGTTTCACTAATATTCTGCAGTTTTATGAGGAAGGGTTATGGTGAGGGAACTTAATTAGAGGTGAGTGAGGTTATAAATGGTGTCCTTCAGGGGTCAGTGCTGGGGCCACTGCTCTGTTTAATACTCATAAATGATTCAGGGAAGAATATCATCAATAAGCTGGTTCTGTCTGCAGATGACCTGTCTGCAAAGTTAGACCTCTTATATCATTGAAAGATGCGGAGAAATTAATTCACGCTTTTGTTTTCAGTAGACTAGATTACTGTAACGCACTCCTCTCAGGACTACCCAAAAAAAGACATAAATCGTTTGCAACGAGTGCAGAATGCAGCTGCTAGAATCCTAACTAGGAAAAGAAAATCTGAACACATTACTCCAGTTTTAATGTCACTACACTGGTTACCTGTGTCATTCAGGATTGACTTTAAAATTCTGTTTATGGTTTATAAAGCCTTAAATAATCTCGCTCCATCTTATATATCGGAATGCCTGACACGTTATATTCCAAATCGTAACCTCAGATCCTCAAATGAGGGTCTCCTTAGAATTCCAAAAGCTAAACTTAAAAGAAGTGGTGAGGCGGCCTTCTGCTGTTATGCACCTAAAATCTGGAATAGCCTGACAATAGGAATTCGCCAGGCAAATACAGTAGAGCACTTTAAAACACTGCTGAAAACACATTACTTTAACATGGCCTTTTTATAACTTCACCTTAATTTAATCCTGATACTCTGTATGTTCAATTCTTCATAATAACTATTCACAGTGGCTCCAAAATCCATACTGACCCCTACTCTCTCTCCTGTTTCTTTTTCCGGTTTCTTTGTGGTGGCGGCCTGCGCCACCACCACCTACTCAAAGCATCATGATGCACCAACATTGATGGACTGAAAGCCAGAAGTCTACATGACCATCATCATCAGGTCCTTCCATGAAAACCCTAAATACAAAGAGGACTGTTTCATTTATGTTAGGTAGATTGCCCAGAGGGGACTGGGCGGTCTCGTGGTCTGGAACCCCTACAGATTTTATTTTTTTCTCCAGCCTTTGGAGGTTTTTTTTTGTTTTTTCTGTCCATCCTGGCCATCGGACCTTACTCTTATTCTATGTTAATTAATGTTGACTTATGTTTATTTTTTATTGTGTCTTCTGTTTCTCTATTCATTTTGTAAAGCACTTTGAGCTACATTTTTTTGTATGAATATGTGCTATATAAATAAATGTTGATTGATTGATTGATTGATGACACCAAAGCAGTGTAAACGGACAGATAATGTAGAATCAGCTCAACTGGTACTAAGGTCCTCTGATTCTGGTAATCTTGTTGTGCCTCACACTAACCTGCACCCTATGAGTGACAGCAGGGCCTTCAGCTAAATAGCACCCAGACTTTGGAATGACATCCCGAAATTAATTAGATCAGCTGACTCCATTCATTCTTTTAAAAAACAACTTAAAACTCATCTATTTAGGAAAGCTTTTGACTTAACTTAACATTCTGCCCTTTCTTTCAGTTTACCTCTCTGCCCAGCTGCTCAGGACAATTTGTGTGTCTGTTATATCTCAAATGAGGTTATTTGTTAGGTTTTTCTTTTTGTATTGAATTTAGTATTTTACCCTGGTTTATTTTCCTTTATTCAATTTAATGCTTTGTTATCTGTTTCATTGTTCTATACAGGAACATATCTGCATCTAATAACAACAACATTTCTTTATATAGCACATTTTCATACATAAAAATGTAGCTCAAAGTGCTTTACAAAATAAAGAATAGAAAAATAGAAGACACAATAAAAAATAAACATAAGTCAACATTAATTAACATAGAATAAGTAAGGTCCTGTTACATATACCCTGCTGTTTTTTTATTTTTTTTTCTAAGACTCTGTGAAGCACCTTGAGCATGGGAAAGGCGCTATATAAATAAAATGTATTATTATTATTAAAGGGACCAGGACAGCATTATAGGCTTGACCAGATGAAATCTACAGTAATGCAAGTAAATGGGAGATAGCAATTAAAAATGTTACATTTCAATACACAATGAGAAGTTTGAAAACTGAAAGTTCAATCCTATTTTTTTTTTCTTTCTGAAAATGATATCACGTTGAATTTTAAAGTTCCCTAAAGCCCTACTGCCCATCACATTGCTCAGCCACTTAACACACACACATCTGTGGTTTTCCATGTAAAGGAAATCTTTGTAATGTTTTTGCAGATTTCACCCATGACAAGTTTCCATCTGTACCTCGCCTTCTACAGACACATGGGATGAACTGCCAGGTAGACAGTAGGACCTTAAGGTCCTTCAAAATTAGACTCGCTGTTATTTTGGAAGAGTTAAGAGAATAGGATTGATGAGCTTTGTTGGACTGAATGACCCATTTTTGTCTATATTTTTCTAATGTTCCTGTAGAACTTATTTTAAAGTAACAGCAAGCAGCAACTGTAATAATTTTCTTTATAATTTTAATCACTTCAATTTCAATTTTGCTGAAATGGAAAATGTTCAACTCCTTCACTCTGTCCACATTGGTCATAATTCCTGTAAACAATTTAGTCACTCTCCTCTGGACTTTCTTCAGTGCTGCTGTTATCTTTTTTTTGGGTAATACGATGGAGTCCAAACTGCTACAGTACTCCAGATAAGGCCTCACTAGCGAGTTACACAGTGTAAAGTATAACCTGCATTGCCTTGTACTCTTCACATAGGAGGTGCTGTACATCCTGACATTTTATGAGTCTGGCTGTCAATAGTGAAACAGTTCACTATGATTTGAAGTCCTTCTCAAATGGGGTACTGTAAAATTTCAGAACTTTCATTGTGTGTTCAAATCTAACATTTCTAGTTCCTACATGTAATACTTCACACTTACTTACATTAAATGTCATCATCCACAAATCGGCCAAGTCTTTATGCTGTCTAGGACCTGTAATGATTCATCTGATTCTACATTATCTGCCATTCAACGTAATATCTTGTTATTTATGGCATACCAGTAATGGCACATTGCATGAATACACTTGACTTGAGCATTCCTAGCTTTCATACTCTTTTTTTTGTGCGTTTAGTATTCATTTTCTTAGAGGTTGATGCGCTGGCTGCTTCCTGAGCAGCTCTTCTTTTCTCCACCCTAGCAGCCCGCTGCTTCTCTTCTTTCATCGGCATCTTTTCGCATTTAAAACAGATGAAGTCAGTGTTTGTGTTGCAATTGCTTAGTAGGTTTTTCTTAATTTTTCACTTAAGGTGGCACTTAAGTCTTCAATCTGCCTCAAGAATGATTCAAGATATGAAGAGGTAGAGGAAGTGACGGCGATGGTGGTAGGGATGTTAATGGCACCCGTATGCATGCACCACATGGCCGCCCTGCTGCGTGCTGCTGAGTGTTGATTCTACAATAAAATAAAATAAAAGTAAAAATAGGAATAACCTTGCAGGTCAATCATCACCCTGAAAGCAGATGGTAGAGGTCACAAAGTATATGTCTACCAAATTTCAGGTGAATAGGTAAAACGGTTTGCAAGCTACATCCATCCATCCATTTTCTAACCCGCTGAATCCAAATACAGGGTCAAGCTACAGATGATTTAAAATTCTGGACAGACAAACAGACAGCCACGGTAGCGTATTATATACAGTGGTGTGAAAAACTATTTGCCCCCTTCCTGATTTCTTATTCTTTTGCATGTTTGTCACACAAAATGTTTCTGATCATCAAACACATTAAACCATTAGTCAAATATAACACAAGTAAACACAAAATGCAGTTTTTAAATGATGGTTTTTATTATTTAGGGAGAAAAAAAAATCCAAACCTACATGGCCCTGTGTGAAAAAGTAATTGCCCCTTGTTAAAAATAACCTAACTGTGGTGTATCACACCTGAGTTCAATTTCTGTAGCCACCCCAGGCCTGATTACTGCCACACCTGTTTCAATCAAGAAATCACTTAAATAGGAGCTGCCTGACACAGAGAAGTAGACCAAAAGCACCTCAAAAGCTAGACATCATGCCAAGATCCAAAGAAATTCAGGAACAAATGAGAACAGAAGTAATTGAGATCTATCAGTCTGGTAAAGGTTATAAAGCCATTTC
Organism: Polypterus senegalus; assembly: GCF_016835505.1. NCBI lineage: Eukaryota > Metazoa > Chordata > Cladistia > Polypteriformes > Polypteridae > Polypterus > Polypterus senegalus. The sequence goes on from NC_053161.1 coordinate 161,827,475, forward strand.
TAAAGCTATGGGACTCCAGCGAACCACAGTGAGAGCCATTATCCACAAATGGCAAAAACATGGAACAGTGGTGAACCTTCCCAGGAGTGGCCGGCCGACCAAAATTACCCCAAGAGTGCAGAGACGACTCATCCGAGAGGTCACAAAGACCCCAGGACAACGTCTAAAGAACTGCAGGCCTCACTTGCCTCAATTAAGGTCAGTGTTCACGACTCCACCATAAGAAAGAGACTGGGCAAAATGGCCTGCATGGCAGATTTCAAGACGCAAACCACTGTTAAGCAAAAAGAACATTAGGGCTCGTCTCAATTTTGCTAAGAAACATCTCAATGATTGCCAAGACTTTTGGGAAAATACCTTGTGGACTGATGAGACAAACGTTGAACTTTTTGGAAGGCAAATGTCCCATTACATCTGGTGTAAAAGGAACACAGCATTTCAGAAAAGAACATCATACCAACAGTAAAATATGGTGGTGGTAGTGTGATGGTCTGGGGTAGTTTTGCTGCTTCAGGACCTGGAAGGCTTGCTGTGATAGATGGAACCATGAATTCTACTGTCTACTAAAAAATCCTGAAGGAGAATGTCCGGCCATCTGTTCGTCAACTCAAGCTGAAGTGATCTTGGGTGCTGCAACAGGACAATGACACAAAACACACCAGCAAATCCACCTCTGAATGGCTGAAGAAAAACAAAATGAAGACTTTGGAGTGGCCTAGTCAAAGTCATGACCTGAATCCAATTGAGATGCTATGGCATGACCTTAAAAAGGCGGTTCATGCTAGAAAACCCTCAAATAAAGCTGAATTACAACAATTCTGAAAAGATGAGTGGGCCAAAATTCCTCCAGAGCGCTGTAAAAGACTCATTGCAAGTTATCGCAAACGCTTGATTGCAGTTATTGCTGCTAAGGGTGGCCCAACCAGTTATTAGGTTCAGGGGCAATTACTTTTTCACACAGGGCCATGTAGGTTTGGATTTTTTCTCCCTAAATAATAAAAACCATCATTTAAAAACTGCATTTTGTGTTTACTTGTGTTATATTTGACTAATGGTTAAATGTGTTTGATGATCAGAAACATTTTGTGTGACAAACATGCAAAAGAATAAGAAATCAGGAAGGGGGCAAATAGTTTTTCACACCACTGTAGAAACATTCCTATTCAAATATAAATACAACAGTGAGCCTCAGCACTTCCACTTGATTGACACCACTTCTAACCTCACCTAATTCTGATCAGATTCCTTATTATTTGCGTCTTTTGCCAAGAACTAATTCAAACAAAGACCTGCTTGCCTCACACAACCAAAAGAGTATGGTTGCCATCCCTATAAGAAGACACTGTAAATGGACAGTCCAGGTCATCAGGGGAGACAGTATTTTGAGGACTGCCCTTCACTGGACTCCAAGAAAAACATGCAAGTAAGGTAGGTCTTACAGTACATGGAGGATGACTGTGGAGGTGGAAGTCAAACCTGTAAACCACAGATGAGATGCTATCAAAATGTTGACCCAAGACAGACTTTTCTGCCCCCTACGTGCCACTGGGCATTATAATAACTATATTGTAGATGACTGATTCTAGTCATGAAGCAAGTAGCTTCATCAACAGTTCACAACCAGAGAAGTAATTTGGGTAATCTCGTGGCTCTGATTTAAAAGAAGTATGATCTTGGTTTGATAATTTCTGAAAAGTATTTTTGTTGAGAAAATGGCTACATTTAAAAGTTAGAACAGTGCTGTAGACAAATGATACCAAAAGGTTGATTGCGGTTTTGGTGGAAGGCAATCTGGTCCTGAAGATTTATCCTTAACCAATGCAGTCTGTAAATCTTCTGAAGTTCAGTCCGTGAAAAAAAAAAAAAGGTAATCTACTGAGGTTTGTTAAGTGAGTTTCAGGAGGACCAGGCCTTCTAGAAATAAACTTTTAAAACTTATGGTGAGACAAATGGAATTTAGCAAAATTGTAAGAGCCAATCTTAGAAAGTTAAACATTTGAGTTAAACCCATTTGCTTAATTTAAATGGAAAATTAATTTCTTTCATAGTCATAGATAATGGTGTAGTCTTTTCCCCCTGTAAGTTAGTATGGCATAGAACTTTCGTGCTATAACTAAGATAATAGTGTGTGTTAATTAAGTCAGTTGATGTTTAGAATAGGTCCCAGTACACAGGGACTTAAAAGACCCATTTTCAGCTTAGAAATGGGATAAGCATACAGTTTTCTGACGATTTAGAAATGGTTCAGAAACGTTTAGAAATGATTTTGTAATGACTAGAAATTAAACAAGATTTATAAGCTTTGAGCAGAACTTCTCAAATAAGAACTTTTCTAATTTATGCTATTTCAATCTTTCTCTGCTTTTGTGTGAGCTGTTTTACCTTATATTTTTACTAAAGCTTTTAAAAATGAAGATATTTTGTCTTCAGAATCATTTCGACATGTCAGGCTTCTGCTGAATCCCATTTACAAGTTGGTGCTGCTGAACGTTGGTAATTTGCACTAATTCTAACTAAAATTTAAGAACTTGGTAATTTCACAAGGTTTATTGGTATGATGCCCTGACTAGTTTCTGATGACCAGAGACAATGAGTTATACCTCCAAGAATAACTGTTTCAGTGCAAATGTTGGCAGATGTTGATGGAGTTAATCAACTGTAAATGGTGACAAAACCCGTCATTATGTTTTATTGGACTCTCTTTGCTAGAAGTAAAGTTAGTTTCATTGGTATGACTGAGATTCCCCGCGCTCACATGGGTAACAAGGAGCAAATAATGGCAAAAATGGCATTGACATCTAGCAAGAGATTGAAGTGAATGCATAAAGAAAAATAATCTGTGGATGATGTTTTGCATATATGATTGTTGAAATGGACTCTGACTCGATAGACACAAATTTAATACAAGTGATTGAAAACAAATGTGAGGTAGCAGCATCAGCTAATCCTGGTGCTCAACAGGTTTGTATAGCTGACACAGCTACAGAGATGTTAGCCTGGGAGGACCGCCACTTGCAATGACAAGAGGTACCAACCAGACTGCGATGCACTGTAACCACACATGCCACTGCTGCCCCACCACCATGTGAGAAAAGCCTGGCAACTAGTCTGCCGTGCATTTCAGGCAAACTGGAGAATACAGCACACAGCAACTAACGTTTTACGTTGATTTTCTGTGTGAAACCTTTGCTTTGAGTACTTTTCAGAGAACTCTTTTTTTTGGAAAAGAAACATTAACCCCTCAAAGAGATAAGAGCCTACTGTTAGCTGAGTTTAGTTCCAGACAAACAATATTGCACCCACATATGGCAGACCACTAACACAGCCCTTTCGAGAAATAAACAATTTATTTCCAATTAAGTTTGTCATTTTGTGCTCTAAGTTGAGAAAAGAAAAGAGATGTGATTCTAGTTTCAAGGTCTTTTGCCATTTGGACTGAGCCAAACAGCTGGTGACCCACACTGGGAAGGTGCCACAGCCTTTAACAGTCACCTCAGCAAATTAGGTATCCTCTATGGCAACAGAGTAGTTAATAGAAATCAATTCATCAGATCACTCCAATACTATTATTTGTGTTTTCAAAGTTTTAACGGCAGCTGCCCTTTCTACCCAGCTCCTTGCACACCTCAGTGTTAACATATGCAATGCTTATGTCTCTGTTATGTGACATTTGGTATATGGAATTAGCAGTCTTGCTGAAGCCAGACACGTATAATATGTACGTCTGGAGACAACCTTGGGTGAATTTTGTCTAAAAACTGGGTGGGAACAATTACATGACTTATTGTCAGTTTTATAAACCAATCCAACGCCTAATGAGGGTGTCACTCAATGTAGGTGTCGGGTCTGACTTAATACAGACTCGAGCATTTAGGGCTGAAGGAGAGATGAAAATATGACTTATCCTTACAGCAACCACCGCGCTTGTGGCATCTTCACAAATAAACCCGGTGCATGCTGTCAATAGGGCAATGTCCTGACGGTAAAAGGTTTGCGCACGCGTATGCGTGTGCGAGCGGCTCGGGCAGTGACACAAGCGATTTGTGGGGTGTAACATTAATTAGCTCCCCTACTACAACATACATTTGGCATGCTACTAATTATATACATCCATTCATCCATTATCCAACCTACTATATCCTAACTACAGGGTCACGGAGGTCTGCTGGAGCCAACACAGGGCGCAAGGCAGGAAATAAACCCTGGGCAGGGCGCCAGCCCACTGCAGGGCGTGCACACACACACACCAGGGACAATTTAGAATCGCCAATTCACCTAATCTGCATGTATTTGGACTGTGGAAGGAAACCGGAGCACCGGGAGGAAACCAACGCAGACACGGGGAGAATATGCAAACTCCACGCGGGGAGTAGGTCTCCTTACTGCGAGGCAGCAGCGCTACCACTGCACCACCGTGCCGCCCTAATTATATACAATAACTAATTATTATAGGGAAGTTCATAACTAAAAACTACAAAAAAATTCAAAAGACACATTACACCGTCCTGGCGTCATGCCAGGGGTTTGTTTCCTGCCTTGTGCTCTGTGTTGGCTGGGATTGGCTCCAGCAGGTTGGATAAAAGATGGATGGAGGGATGGACACATTACACTTTGCTACAGGTGCACAGATCAGGCTGCATAACAACCACTGTCTGACTATACGTATAAAACAATTAACAAAAGAAATTTAACATTACTCTCTAATTGGAAATTCAAACATATCACAAAAAAATAACTGCAGTGTTTTAACACACTGTATGTCCATAGACTACAATGCTTATTCAAAATGTATTTTCTGTTGTCATGAAATATAGTGCTGCAGTAGTTAAAATGGCGGAAAGAAATCTTAGCAGAGAGAGACATTTCTAAAACAAAGAATAGACCTTTGCCGAACAGTCACTTCTCTTTTGTGCTCCATAGCTGGTCTCCATAATGCAGGGTCTTTAGAACTGCAGTAAGGTGTTTGTGGCTGATCATCAGGCAGTGGCTGGGCTCCATCATCATCCTCACTGGACTCACTAAGGTTAACCTGTTGCTCCTGGTAGATTGTGTTGCTCTCACTCCACTTTGCCATAACATTCTCCTACCCCTCAGAACTGGCCAGGATAACATGGGCTTTATCACTACTACTGCTAAATCCCAATGGCTGTGAGGCTTCGTGTTTTTTTTAAGAAGGAATCTAACAATTCCGGGCACATTTTGACATATGACAATAATGACCCTTTAAATCTATTTTGTAATGTGATTTTTTTATGACACTGTAGGTTGTACAGAAACTGAGTGCATGGCTAGCCAGTAACCAAATGTGTGAACTTAAGAGTTTTTTTTAAGTGTTTTTTCTATATATTAACCATATTAATTGTGATTCCAAATTGTGCCGTGTGCAAGTGTTTAAATTGCTGTTTTGGTTGTACAGTATTATTTCTGTGGGGAAAACAGAAGCGCTTAAAATTAAAATCTTTTGAGTCTTGTTTCATTACAAGAATCACTATAAACTTTGAGAGAAAAAAAGTAGTAGAATCACAAGGATTGTAAAGTGCTTTTTAAGCACCTACCCTATTTTTAAAATATGTTAGTTACACCTGAATTTGTCAGGAAGTCGAAAGAGAAGGTTTATGCATGTATTGAGAGAGGACATGCAGGTGGGGGTGCAACGGAGCAAGATGCAGAGATCTGGTAAATATGAAAGAAGACGATCCGCTGTGGCGACCCCTAACGGGAGCAGCCGAAAGAAGAAATCCTATTAAAGTGGCGAACTGACAGCGAAGCTCCGGTTCGAACGTGTGAATACGAGGCGGACGAATGCGCGTGCACGTCAGGGCTGAACGAATTTGGCGGGTAGTATGACATTCGAAACGGAGCATGCGCCATACTGAAACGCGGAAGAGCACGCGAGTATCTCCGTATTGCCGTGTCTCTTTCAAGCGGGCATTTGTTCTCATTGGGTTATTAGGTAACTGAGGAGGTGATTTGGCTCGTGTATTATTTGAGCGAATCTTTCGCAAAGATATCCCGTGAGACTCCAGCTCGTGCTTCCCCGCCGGTGTACGGTGAGTGTCATAACTGTGCAGTGTGGCAGGAGTGCGAGCAGCTTTAAAGAATCACATCACACATAAAGCCAAGGGTAAGTGCTCAGAGTGCTGCCTCTTCACTTCATGACTGTGATGTTTTACATACTCTCCTGTGAGATGTCAACAGCGTTGATTCATTTTGCCTTTTTATTTGCTGCTAAGGCTGAAATCTTCCCATCACGTCGTACTGCGTGACGTCATTAAAAGCGCCGGAACTGCAGTCGGCGTGATCCTCGTCGAGATTTTCAGTTGTGGAAGTTGTGGACAACAAACTGGAATCTGTGAACGGGACTGTAAAAACCTGACGTTGAGTGAGTCGGCTTTAAAACGTATAATAACATCCCATACAGGCAGAAGGTAAGTGATCGGAGTTCAAGGCCGTCACGCTATGGAAGTAGTCCTTTAGATTTGCTCCAGTCACAGAGCACGCTGGCTTGAATCGCTGCTAAGGGCACATCTGTCTCGTCCTACACTGCTTTTTGTCTTGTCGAATTTGCTCCCTGAATACTCCAGAGGGTTTGCTATCTCTGCTTCGAAGCAACGGTTAATATTCACTATTTGCCGTATGTTCCTGTAGAGATTATTGTCCTTGTGGAATCCCAGAACTCGGTGGGTGATCCGGTCCTGCTGTTTGTACATTAACTGTGGTCTGGTTATGTATCTTTAATGAAAACACTTTGTCTGCGGCTCACTTCATGTGACGTTGTTGCGTTCCATTACTACTTTAAAGCGCTGATTAATGGTCATTATCGTATGTTCAGGGCATGACATCTTATTATATCACCTCAGCGATGTACTTTGGTTAGTTCTTTTCTTTATTTATAGGATAGTCCCAGGTAAAAGTTTATAAATGTGCACTGTACCTTTTCATTGTTTTCTTAATGACACACACTAATCACTTTCTAAACTTTTTTAAAGGGCATCAAGTATTGCCAGAGGTCACCAAATTCTTGAATGCTTTCCAGTACTGGATGAGAGAAAACTTTTTGCAACTAAATAGTGGCAACATAGAAGCCATTGTTGTAGGTATTCCATGCCAGATTTAAAAAATAAATAAATAAAACTGGGTACACATTACTGTAAATGGCCAGATGAATCCATCATTCGTCTTCGTTACTAAGGTAGGTGTTTAGCTTGGTACCACCTTCAAACTTTGATAGGGATGATCCATGTAAAATGCTGAGAAGTTAGTCCATACTTTTATATTGCCCCACCTGATATACTAAAGAGCATCTAGTAGTTGCAGGTTGTGCATAATACTGCTTTACTAATACACAAAAGTATTCCCTTATAACACCTGTTCTTTACTTTGTTTGCCTATAAAGGAGTAGATCTCATATAAGAGTCTGCACATTGTTTACTGGCAGTCACGTGTTTGGGATTAATTTATTCCATCCACTTCTGCTATCCTCTAATTCTCTGATCATCCTGTGGAAAGCTTTCTGCAATGTGTGATGGAGCCTTTGGTTTCATTGTCCCGCACCTACAGAACAAATTGACACAGTTTGTTTGGGCCTTGTGTGTTTTGAGTGTTTCTGAGTTTTAATATACAATTCTTATTTTAGTGTTTTATGTCTCTCTATTATAATAAAAAATCCTGGAGAGAAACAGTAGGGCGACGATACGTGATCTTCATGTTAAGATCACGGAAGACACTTAAAAGACCCACGAAGCTAAAGAGATTGGCCACAGAGCGTCTCGCGGGGACCTTAAACATGAGACTTTGTGCCAAGTGATTGACCCAGGACCATCTCGTGATGACGTAGAACATGAGATTCTTGCAAGATACACCCTACTTACAAATAAATAAGAGCAAGGACAGCCAGCAACACACTCGGTCGTGTTTTGGTTTTGAGCACACACACGTTATAAATGAAACATAGACAACTAAGCGAAGAAGAAAGCAGCGTAGAGAAAAGAGATGCAAAAGCGTTGGAGAGGCAAAAAAGGAAAAGAATAATCTAGGTGCAAATTCAGAAAATAAAGAATGTAATTATCAACCCGGAACAAGTGGTATTGAAAAAAAAGAATGTCCAATCCGGATGTTGGCACTATACACACGCAGAGCAAGTTCGAGATTATGAAAGCAGTGAGATTTGAAAGGCTCAAAAAAAAAGTTGCTGCGATACACATGTGGAGAAAGTTAAAGAATATGAAAGTAGGAAAATAAAGTATAATAAAAAAAAAAAGAAAGTAAAGATCACAGGAGTTCAAACAAACAGAAATTACTCGAAAAAGGAAAAATAATCACCATGGACCAGATGTCATTTAAAAAAAAAAAAGCGGGATAAAGCAAGGTCAGAAATAAAAGACAGAATAGAAAACAAAGTAAAACGTCATAAAAAGGTTAAAAAACAAGGGGCCAAACACATGCAGAGCAGGTTATAGATGATGAAAAGTGGTATTTAAAAGATTTAAAAAAAAAAACATAGGCGCAAAACAGATACAGAATATGAAAGCAGAAAAAACAACAGTGTCAAAACAAAGAAAATAAACATCACATTAGCAAAAAGAAAGAGAAATTATTACTCAGAGAAATAACGAAAAGGCGAATAGAGATTGAATATACAGTGGTGTGAAAAACTATTTGCCCCCTTCCTGATTTCTTATTCTTTTGCATGTTTGTCACACAAAATGTTTCTGATCATCAAACACATTTAACCATTAGTCAAATATAACACAAGTAAACACAAAATGCAGTTTTTAAATGATGGTTTTATTATTTAGGGAGAAAAAAAAATCCAAACCCACATGGTCCTGTGTGAAAAAGTAATTGCCCCCTGAACCTAATAACTGGTTGGGCCACCCTTAGCAGCAATAACTGCAATCAAGCGTTTGCGATAACTTGCAATGAGTCTTTTACAGCGCTCCGGAGGAATTTTGGCCCACTCATCTTTGCAGAATTGTTGTAATTCAGCTTTATTTGAGGGTTTTCTAGAGTGAACTGCCTTTTTAAGGTCATGCCATAGCATCTCAATTGGATTCAGGTCAGGACTTTGACTAGGCCACTCCAAAGTCTTCATTTTGTTTTTCTTCAGCCATTCAGAGGTGGATTTGCTGGTGTGTTTTGGGTCATTGTCCTGTTGCAGCACCCAAGATCGCTTCAGCTTGAGTTGACGAACAGATGGCCGGACATTCTCCTTCAGGATTTTTTGGTAGACAGTAGAATTCATGGTTCCATCTATCACAGCAAGCCTTCCAGGTTCTGAAGCAGCAAAACAACCCCAGACCATCACACTACCACCACCAGATTTTACTGTTGGTATGATGTTCTTTTTCTGAAATGCTGTGTTTCTTTTTACGCCAGATGTAACGGGACATTTGCCTTCCAAAAAGTTCAACTTTTGTCTCATCAGTCCACAAGGTATTTTCCCAAAAGTCTTGGCAATCATTGAGATGTTTCTTAGCAAAATTGAGACGAGCCCTAATGTTCTTTTTGCTTAACAGTGGTTTGTCTTGGAAATCTTGCAGGCCGTTTTGCCCAAATCTGCCATGCAGGCCTGCAGTTTTTAGCCCTGGGGTCTTTGTGACCTCTCGGATGAGTCTACGGAAATTGAACTCAGGTGTGATACACCACAGTTAGGTTATTACTTTAACAAGGGGCAATTACTTTTTCACACAGGGCCATGTAGGTTTGGATTTTTTTACTCACTAAATAATAAAACCATCATTTAAAACTGCATTTTGTGTTTACTTGTGTTATATTTGACTAATGGTTTAATGTGTTTGATGATCAGAAACATTTTGTGTGACAAACATGCAAAAGAATAAGAAATCAGGAAGGGGGCAAATAGTTTTTCACACCACTGTATGTATATATAGATAGATAGATAGAAGATAGATAGATAGATATTTTTATCTATCTATCTATCTATCTATCTATCTATCTATCTATCTAACAAACTAACAGCTTTGCGCGTAGTATCCCATTTTTACCGGCCGGCGATTCAAAGATGGTGCCGAAGCTTAGTGCAGTCTCGGGTGTCTGGGAAAGCAGAAAGACAGCTACAGGGGAATCTTTGTTGGTGTGGTAGTGGATGTGCACCGTAGCTTTTTCTTTTTTTTTTGTCTTAGTAACCTCAAGATAAGGTTGACTTGTTTAAATGTTATTTAGTGTTTTTAAATGTGTTTATTTTGCTGTTGGATATTTTTTGTTTTTGCTCGAGGTGTTGTTATTTCCCCCTGATGGACCGAAATGGTGTCTTCCTGTGTGTAGGCAAGTTGACCAGGGGAATTAATGCGCCTTTAGAAGTACTGTACTGTTGCCTCCGCTACAGGGGAGGGGGGCGTTTGGACGATCGTTCGGAGAGATTTGTGTGAGGTGCCTGAGCAGTAGGTTGATGTTAAGGAGTGGCTTGAGCAGCTTTTTTTTCCCCTCAGAGGAGTTTTATTCATGACATTGGATGAAACAGGGCCCATTTTTGTTTTTTTTAAGGTTGTTGATATTCCTACCTGAACTGAAAGTGACTGAGTAAACATCATGGTAAGAGCCTCGGTGTTGTTTTACGCATTGCATTTACGCATATGCTTTTGTAGACGACTTTTGACCATATGTATACCTAAAACTATCCGATTTATATAACCTAGCCATATGCACATTTCTACGTAACTTAGCCTTTAAAAGTCTCAATCACATCATGGATATGTGTATATGAATGCACTTCAAATGCCGGCCTGAAACGCCCATATATGCACAGCATTGTTTACTTCTCCTCAACATTGGAGGACCGGGAAGGGTGTAAGGTTCCAGCGCCTGAGCGGGTAGCCGCTATGACCCGGCACATGTAATGACACGATAACGTTACAGTGACTAGTACAGGCCATATAAAAACACTGAGGGTTAAAGCCAGCCACCACGTCATGTCTGCCAAAGGTACTCAAAATAACCAAATCACGTTGACACATTTGTCAGTCGCATCTTGGAATGGCAGATGAATTGGGCATTACATTAGGAGAACTGGACACTGCAGCAAATTGCTGTTTATGTTGGGAAAAGCATTTCTTTCTTTTTTCTTAAATATATGTACATATATATCCACACCATACATTGTAGTGCCTCTCTGGACGGTTAATGACATTCAGCACAGCAGGGATGACAGAGTGAAGTTTAGCTGAGATATTCCTGATCTGTCGGTTAGCCCTCTAAAACGTATCAACCAGTAGTTGATATTCCGTGCAAATGTGTTACCTTGACCCTCTTAAAAGAGAAGTAAAATACAGTCTATACATCATATTCATCACTTGTGATGCGTAATATATTTGTCACGTCAATGCACATTGTAATGATGGCTCGGTGATTTGAATTATTATGCATGCGAGTCAACATTTAACCGGTTTGCCTGCCTTTCTCCACTTAACAGTGTCGTCCGTTCCAGCTTTCTCCAGAAGATTTGTCATTAATATACACCAGCCCCGCTAATAGAAAATTTTGGGCCCCTGACTATAGCCGAGCACCTGGGCTCCATACTGCGATAAGTTTGCCTCCCCAAGCCGATCGAGTGACGTACCTATGCTACACTTAAGCTTAACGACAATCACATTGAAATGTGAAAACGGAATTCAATGTATGTAATATCATATCGCATGTCGTGTTTCGTGATGTTTGGAAGGACTGGTAGCTCCGAATTAAAATTACTAACACAGTCCACGTATCTGTATGTGTATCTCATAGTATGATATCAACGATCACAGTGCCCACGTTTGCGCCATACATGGTCTTGACGTGAATCCCCTCATCTTCCAGATGATGTGACAGATCCTTTGAATATTTTGCATCTAAATTTAAACAAGAGGCTGAGATCTCCTCTTATGCTCCTAAAGTTTAAAATTGGACAAAAAAGGCGTCATACGTTGTTTAGGCTTTCAAAACGCCCGGACAATTCTAAAATTAAGGAATCCATCATGCTGTGAAACGTGCCTCTTCTGAATTTTTACTTCTGGATCTTGGGATTCCTGATCATCTGCTTCAAATCCGTCGGACTCAATAAGACGTCTTGCTGTTTTGTAACGCCGACCTGATTTGAACACTGTGGCGATTTCCATTTCATCTGCTGCTGCTTTAGCCTCTCGCAACAGAGCCTTCCAACTGCTCCGGGCCCCTGACAGCTGTTATGGATTCCATCCCTCTGGCGGCGGCTCTGTATACACTTTTCCCCCCAGTCAAGTTTTCTTGTATGTAAACGTCTATGCTCGGAAGCATGTGTGTCTGTCCAGCCCGGAACTGAGACTTGCAGTCATGATAACGGCTCCACCTTCGAGGATATGTAAGCAAGTCCAGCACATGAGCAAAACAAAACCTTCCAAGAAAGAGACACTCGCTTAGCTGCTAACGTCAGCAAAACGGTATCCCTTTTACTTAGATAGATAGATAGATAGATACTTTATTAATCCCAAGGGGAAATTCACATAATCCAGCAGCAGTATACTGATACAAAGAAACAATATTAAATTAAATAGTAATAAAAATGAAAAAAATGAAAAAATAAAATTAATGTTAGCATTTACTCCGCCGGGTGGAATTGAAGAGTCGAATAGTGTGGGGGAGGAACGATCTCCTCAATCTGTCAGTGAAGTCTGTCACTGAAGCTACTCCTCTGTCTGGAGATGACACTGTTCAGTGGATGCAGTGGATTTTCCTCCCGCCGCTTAATCACAAGCGAGGCGAGTACCTCGGTAGCACGAAAGCTCCTAGGAGAGAGATGCCCAGAGCAGTTCCTTTCAATTACCTGACATCTCTATATTTCAATTTTTTTCTGACGATCTTAATAGTTTCTAGGACCGGGCTTTTTACAGCATTGGCTTACACAGCCATATTTTATAAATCCCAGTGTTTGCCTGGGAAGTTGCTTACACACTTTTTAAGCTTCTTTGTGTGCGTATGTCAGCTTTATAAATAAGGTCTCTGGATAAAAACACAAACTAAATGTGCGAGAATGTCCGGGTAAGTTAAATGCCTTCCTGCACAAGTAATTTTTTTTTTTTATTTTAAAAAACGAGTTGAGTCAGCCGATCTCTTTAATTCTAGGGAGGTCATTCCAAAGTCTTGGCACTCTAGATCTGAAGGCTGTGTTACCCATAGAGCAGCGGCTAGTTTGGGACACAACGCGATTGCCAGGATCAGGAGACCTTCGTGGGTGACCAGGCACAGCATGATGGAGGAGGTTACTAATGTGTTTTGGTGCAAGGCGGGCCATTTGAAGCCTTCTAGGTTGGTAGCCGAATTCTGTATTCAATCCCGTAAAGCACAGGGATCCCGACTTAAAGCGGAGCAGGACGGGTGCTGCGTGCTCGCTGGTCCGGGTCTGTCTAAAGATTCTTGGAACCAAATGGAGCTGGGATTAAAAATCAGCGGGGGCACCTGCCAGTTGGGAAGACTGTTTTTATTGCTTGGGTGTATTTTGTATTTTTGCTGCTATTTTGTAATTTTATTTAGTTGTGATTATCCTTTTGCTTTTTAATTATCGTTTACTATGTCTTTTTTAGTAATGTTATTATTTTTGTTTTGTTTCCCCAGCCTACCATGTATTCTAGCTGTGGAGCGTGGAGTTTGGAACAACCAGATCACCTAATCTGCAGATGCACCGCCGATGGGACAAGTACCTAAGACTCTCCTGTACTGTACAAGCAAGCTTTGCTTCCCAGTGAAACTCCTAGGGCACTGCAGAATTCTCGTACTTTTTTAGTAAGTTGCTGTTTTATTTATTTCTTGGGGTTTTCCTCTCTTATTGTTAAAGGCTCCTTCTAGCTTCAAGTTAAAAGTTCTCCAAGTTTTAGTCATGGGTTTCCTCCAATTAATCTAAAAAGTGTAGCCTTCTGCTCTTTGAGTAAGTTAGCCTTGTCCAAAGTTGTTTTTTTTTTCTCGCCGCCTTTGTTCGTTCTTGTGGTAAAGATTTTAATATCTCTCTCTATTATAATAAAAAGTCCTGGGAAGAGAGCCGCGAGATGAGACTGTGCCAAGAGATTTAACTATGCCCGGGGCCGGAAATAAAAGACAAAGAGTAGATGACAAAGTATAAGGTCGTAAGGGATTCAAAAATGTTGGTGCGATACACATGCAGAGCAGGATAGAGATAATGGAAGTATGAAAATTCGAAAGTCTCAAAAAAATGATACTAAAGATCGCATTAGTGCTAACAAAAGGAAATTATTACTCGGTGAAATAATGAAACAGCGAAAAGAGATCGAATATATTGTTCGGATTTAAACTTTAAGTCAGAGACTTGTAGATCATCTAATGCATGTTGCCATCAGGGAAAAGTTAGTGTTTCTTTCCAATTAAGAGGCATATCTGTGAGAATTAAAAGATCTGTTGTTTGGTGAAAGTGAAATCCCGCGAGAGAAAATTTCAAGCCCCGCGAGACAAGACTTTATGCAAAGAAATTTGGAAAAGTCCTGCCCACATCTAAAACATTTACAACCGCGCACATGGTTCAATCATTTCTCATTTGTGTGAATGCTATTGTCAGACACAGTTTGTGTAGAGAGAAAGAAATGCTATTCACTCATGGGCAGTTATGCGTTGCGTTGTCACGATGTAATTCCAAACATGGAATCAAAATTCAATGCGATATTGAAGAAAAGGTAAAAGCGAAAAGTGATTGAATATATGGACATAGGTGATATGACAAAAGTATGTAGATGGCTTTAAACTTTAAGTCAGAGACTTGTAGATCGTCTAATTTGTGTTGGCATCAGGGAAAAGTAGTGTTTCTTCCCAATGAAGAGGCGTATTTGCAAGAATTAAAAGATTTGTTGTTTGGTGAAAGTGATGTCCACATATACGAGCAGCAGAGACGTGAAGCTGCTGGTGCATAGCATAGGCAGGAGGGTTGGCGAGCAAAGCGAGCAGGGGGCAAAGCCCCCTAGTCTTATGAAAGAAAGAAACATCCCCTAATAGGACAAGTCAGTGATCAGGCAGGAGAAAAACTCTTCATGGCATCTTTTAATTACTCCTCGGCCAAATGCCTTAGAGGGTTCATTCATCAAAAGCAGTCCATTACAGCCTGGTCAGAGAAACAAAGAATTGAAGGTCAGTTTATAAACTACTGAATTTATGTACAGTGTTAATCGATGCTTATATTTATTCTGGTTGGTTTACACTCAAAAGACTTGTATACAATTAAAGTCTATTGTATTATATTCTGATTCTTCTTATACCTTTGAGTTGAGTTACCACCGTTGAAATTTCTGTGCATGCAACAACTGTCCATTCTGGTTCTTTACAGGATATCTGCTGATTTCTTAGTCATCATTCAGTACATTTGTCCTGTATTTGATTTCCTGTTATGACCACAAAGGTTTCTGACATTTATTATCCCTTTATGCTGTTTCTATAAAATGAAAGCTATGTTACCCTAAAATTATTCTTCCACATTCTTTAAGTTATTTGAGTTATTCTGATAAGTAAGAGTGGTTGAAGGGTCACTGTTCTTTTTATGCAAGCATCTTTGAATTTTATTGTTGTTAACTGTCTTGTCGGTAAGTTGTTTCATTATTCTCTGCTCCTAGCTTTTTAGACTGTATGACGTCGTCGTAGTACTCTTAAACTGTGTGAACGATAGGGGGCGCTCTCGCTCCCTTGAACCCCTGTCCACGACTCCAGACACCAGGTAAAAGTCCAAATGTTGACTTTATTTTTCTTCCACAGTGCACAAAGCACACTCTCCACCACAATACTCCTATAAATCAACAATTCTCAAATAAACCAATCCTCCAGCTCCCAGACGCGTTGCCACCCTTCCACCCAGCTCAGCTCGTTGTCTGTGAGTTCCCATAGTCCTTTTATACTCCCTGACCCGGAGGTGTTTCTGCCCAACAGTCCACAAGTCCTTATTCCTTCCGGGTCAGGGTAAATAGTCCTTTTCTTCAACCCGGAAGTCCGTCGCTCTTCCTATGACGAACCTCCGGGTCACAGGGCACAAAGAAGCCCTCGATCCTCCCTGCAGCTCCTCCTGTGGCCCCACGGCATCCAGCAGGGCTTTGCATAAAACTCCATTGTCCATGATGCCCTGCTGGTCTTCTGGGACCTCCACGCTGCAAGGAGGGCTCCACCTGGCGGCTCGGGTATTGGCCGGGATAAATGGCCGGCCATCCTTCACAACTGTTAATTCTATTCTGTGGGTTGTTTTCTCCAAGTTACCACCAGTCATTTCACTTAAAACTGTAGCCGCCCAAACAGTTTTTGTGTTGAACTCATCATTTAAATAAAGGTTGCTGTCAGTTTAGTGAAGTTCCCATCTGATTGGAATAACCGACCAAGTAGTGTGGTAGACATTAAGACTTTAGGGACTTTCAAAACTCAACTTGATGTTATTTCTGAAGAATTAAGTGGATAGGACTGGCGAGCTTTGTTGGGCTGAATGGCCTGTTCTCATCTAGATTGTTCTAATTACTTAAGAAGGGAGAAGGCAGACTCCGGTTAAGAAATGTAACACAGTGGCAGCAAAACCCAAAAGGTCCTGAGCACGCAACTGTTTCAATATGAAAAATGTCTCTTGTTGATTTCTGATTAGATGTGTGAGATTAAAATCCAGTTTCTCTTGATGCCTTTTGTTGTTCTATTTGCTGCTTTAGATGTTATTGTACTGTTAATTTGTTTTACCCTGTAATGTAATCTTTACCCTGTAAAGCACCTTGCCATGGTGTTTGCTGTTAATGATGCTGTTTAAAATACGAATTGACACCTGGTAAATTTCCTTAATATAATAGGAAATGTGGAAAAATGTATTTGGTTAACTGATTATCAGTCTTCTCATCTTTAATGATATTAATTAATGAACAAATTTGGTAAGACTCCTACTTTACTTTACCTTTGTCTGTTTAAGGAGGTGTTCTCCAGTCATTAGGCTAATATAACTTGTTTTAAAAAGCAGACTAATACAATTTGTTGATAAACATAAGGATTATATAAAACTTACTGTATGTACAGTGACACACAATAAATTTTAGAACACCTCAGTAAAAAAACGTAATCATTTGAAGTGCAACAAATGACCCAAAATTGTGAAAAAGGTTTTAATTTAAAGTTTAGGTTAGCAAAAGCTGCAAAAAAAGGGAAATTTCAAAATATTACAAATGGGCCTTCATCAGGGAACAGCTAATAGGTTGCACCCTACAGATGTTCTGCAACAATTCAAGTAAATGAAACCTTGAAAATTGATGCAAACAATTTGCACAGGTGTCCTAACTTCTGTTGATTACTTAAAAATAAAACAAAACAAAAAAAAAAAAAAACCTGTCCGTCTCTCTTAAAGCAGAGTTGGAACAGATTTGGTCATTCATTGCATTTCAGCTGAGGGGTTCTAAAACGTTTGAGTGTTAGTGTATAAGACAGGACAAACGAGACAGACCAGCGTATAAGACCGAAGAGACTGGCTGTTTACCGAACTCTTTAGAGGTCTGGTTTAACTTGGCACCAATTAAATACAGGGTGATTCAAAAAGATTCATCCAATTTCAAAGTGCCATTTACAACCGTGAGTCACCTAGGAATCAATCTCATACCAATTTTAAGAGGTGGGTCACAGAGTTTCTGACTGTCACCACTCCCAACAACACTGGATGATCTCTCATTGAAAGAGCCATGAGTCCAGCGACACCCGACATTCTCAATCGAGTATGGGATGAATTTGACTATCGCGTTGATGTTGTCTGTATAGCTGGAGGAGGTCATAGCCAGTCAAAGTCATAATCCCCCTCCAATAACTTTTTTAGCTTAAATCTCCCATTATGCCAATCCAAGACACATGCAAATTCAGTTCCAAGGGTTACTCATAGGACCAAATCAGCAGGCCAAGATTCGTTAAAATCTGTAACAGTGATGCTCAAAAGTGTGAGGATTTGATATCGAATTACCGTTAGATAAGAGATTCCATAAAAGGAAATTCGATTGTCTTTAGGTCTGAGTGATGTGGTTCTGCTTGTTCTTTCAACAGCAAGGAAGAGGCAGCTGCCATTTACTGTAACCTCTAAATGGATATAAAACAGGAGATATGTGAGACTGACATCAATACCATGGAGATCCTGACTGTAAGCATTAAAGATGAGGACTGTCAATGGGAGTCTGTCCACCCAAAACAGAACAGTCTCTGCATTAATAACGATTATGAAGTGGTGACTGTGGGTATTAAAGAAGAGGCGGAGGAGAGCTCTGTCAATACCGAAACTAGCAAATGTAAAATTATAGAAAGCGTCGAGGAAGATGAACTTCGGTCATCGTCGACTCTTCATTATTACTCTCGAGATGAAGCAGTGACCGGGATAGTGTCTTCTCAAAATGTATGTCCTTCATCTCTGAAGCCACCTATCACAGGAAGTCCTGAATCATTACATTCTGACACCAAGAGGACGGAGGAAATTTCATCGACTAGAACTCGGGACAGTGAAGCATCGCCTTCAAAGCAGTCTGGAGAAAGTAAGTGGAAAATTAAAATATTTTATTGTAAGTCTTAGGGGTCGGGGTTATAGGCCTGTTAGAGAGATCACTTGTGTGTGTGTGTTTTAATCTGAAAATGGGAAAAGCAGTGAGTTTTAATTTTTTCATGGTGATCGTTTCCCATTTCTTCATTGTGTAAGCACAGGTTTCTATTGTGATCGATGACTTGTGTGGCATGAATTCCATCAGTAGCATATCCTTGTATCTCTAAAAGCTTTTGCCATGGCTTTTTTGGTTGGCTGCTGCACACAGAATTTCTCTTAGGGATCATATGCATGAATGTTATGGAATCTTTTGTTTGGTTTCAAGGATTTTCTCCAATCTTAATTTTTCTGAAAAAGGCATTGTGTGTCACCAGACTGTTCATGGATGGTTGGGAGACTTGCTCTCGGTGGATGTTTTAGCCCCATTTTTTATTCATGGCTGTGTTCTTAGACCAGATTGTGAGTGAGCCCACTCCCTTGGGTGAGAAGCAACCCCACACATGAATGGTCTCAGGAGGCTTTACTGTTGGCTTGACACAGGACTGGTCCCATTCTTTATTCATGGATCGGGATCAGGGCACTACTTGTGCAGAGCTTAGTAAGGAATGGCAGCAGGCAGGTGGGAGTGCATCTGCATGCACAGTGAGGTGAAGACTTTTGGAGGATGGCCTGGTGGGTGTCAAGAAGGGCAGCAAAGAAGCCAAGAAAAACATCAGGGACAGGCTGATATTCTGCAAAAGGTCCAGGGGTTGAACTACTGAGGACTGCTGGGGTCAAGTCATTTTTTCTGATGAATCCCCTTTCTGATTGTTTAGGGCATCCGGAGAAGAAAAGGTGAGCGGCGCTACCATCAGTCCTGTGTCATGCCAACAGTAAAGCACCCTGAGACCATTCACGTGTGGGCTGCTTCTCAGCCAAGGCAGTGGGCTCACTCACTATGTGGCCTAAGAACACAGCCATTAATAAAGAATGGGACCAAAACATCCACCGAGAGCAAGTCTCCCAACCTTCCAAGAACAGTTTGGTGACGCACAAGACCTTTTCCAGCATGATGGATCACCGGGCCATAAGGCAAAAGTGAGAACTAAGTGGCTCAGGGAACAAAACATCGAAATTTGGGGTCCATGGCCAGGAAACTCCCCACTTAGAACTTGTGGTCAATCCTCAAGGGGCGGGTGGACCACCAAAAACCCACCAATTCTGACAAACTCCAAGCATTGATTATGCAAAAGTGGGCTGCCATCAGTCAGGATTTGGCCCAGAAGTTGATTGACAGCCTTCCAGGGTGAATTGCAGGGGTCTTGAAAAAGAAAGAAGGGCCAACACTGCAAATATGGACTCTGTGCATAAGCTTGATGTAATTGTCAATGAAAGCCTTTAAAACTTATGAAATGCTTGTAATTCTACTTCAGTGTACCATAGACACATCTGACAAAAAGATCTAAAAACACTGAAGCAGCACACTTTGTGGAAACCAACACTTGTGTCATCCTCAAAGCTTTTGGCCACGACTGTACTCTGACATGGGACTGTGAGTGTGAGGAGGCGATGGGCTGAACCCTAGCATTTTGAGAAAGCTGAATTTTTTTTTCTCCTTGTGTAAAAGCCATGTCCACACTGTGGTACCATGAGGAGTACGGTAGACCTGCCCTTTTCACATTCACTTACACCCCTGAACATTCCAGGATAGCAGTGTAAGGTAGAGTCCTGTGGGGGTGTAGTTGTCAAGAACTGCATCCTACACGTACCGACATCTTTTAAACTGCACCTGAACCGCTGCGCCCAAACAAGGGTTAAAGGGAAACAAAACCGACCCACTGATTTAAGAACCGCAACCCAAACTGCAATCGCAGGCATTCATGATTAGGAATGAGTGCTAGTGCCCAATATCACGCATTTGTAATGCCTAGTGGTAGGGATTGGGGATGTACTTCATATATGCATTTCTTTTTAGTTATGCTTTGCTTTATATTTTTTCCAGTTTAATGAATTATAGTTTAGCATACTTAGTTTACATTAGTATATTCCAAGCCTTTGAAAAAGCAAAAGCAGAACACTGCAATTTGTTATGATACTTCTGTTTGTCTGTCTATTATATAGTGTCTTTCTATCTCTTTCTCTTCATTATATAGTGTCTTTCTCTTCATTATATAGTGCCTTTTTCTCTGTCTCTCTGTCTTCATTATATAGTGCCTTTCTGTCTCTCTCTCTCATTCTTTTTCTCTCTCTCTCTCTCTCTCTGTATCTATATTAGTACAATTTTGACATGAACAGCCACTTACTCCTCAATCCTTTTCACCTAATTCCTCAAAAACAATATTAAGGCTGCCATGCGAGATGGTCACTCATTCCATGTGTCTGTAGTTTCCCGTGGGTGTGAAATGTACCCTTAACAAGTTTCTATTTGCGACTTGGTTTTCTTGTTGACTATTTGAAATCAAATCAAAATCAAATTTAAAACCACAAGCAGAACCCAGTGTACTAATTCCCTTTGTAGTTCTAATCAATTATGTCAATTATTTAAGGTGTGATATAGAAGTCCAACCATTAAAGGTGCTCTTCCATATTGCCAGGGTGGATGTTTAGGAGTCTCATTATACCAGTCTTACACACAGTCCTGTCCAACTTCCATCCACGGACATGTTGCTACGATGTTTGGATGTGTCAAATACCATTGCATTGTTATCAACTGCTATTTTTCTGAAGCATTAAGTTCAAGAAAAGTTTTCCAGGACATACCCATATTGATTTTTCTGAATGTTTTACTTGAACGCAGTCAACTTGGGTGTGATGTAATTCCAAGCTCCAACATCTGACTTCTGAGGTAAATGGATTGCAGTCCCAAATGATCAGCCAGTCTCAGCCAACTTGCTTCTACTGTTTTAACTTTAAATAAAGAATTCTGTCATTTTGCCGTGGACTTATTGCTACGATGTTTGGATGCACAAAATACATACTATGTTTAGGATGGAAAATAAAAATGAAAGATTCATACAAGAAAAGTAAGACTTGCTTTTTGAGAAACAAGGGACCATGTAGGATACAGGAACAATCATTTTAAAAATGCCTGGACATTCCCACAGTGTATTAAGCTGGTCTGCAAATAAGACTCAGAATGATTATATTCACATTTGAGAGGTGTGCTGGTCAAACCCTGATGCAGTTTCTTGTTTGTTTATAACCCTGTGTAGGTATCTAAACATGGAAAACACTTCAGCAGGCTGCATCAGTTAGATAGATAGATAGATAGATAGATGGGATTAATAAAGTATCTATCTATCTATCTATCTAAGTTAGAAGGGTGCTTTCTGAAAATCTAATTAATGCAAAGCCAAAGATGCAAACTATTTTTTTTTTCTTCTATTGTTGAAGGTCTGCTCTCACCAAGTGGTGTCATCTGAACCACACATTTTGATTTTGTTACACTCTACACCTATAGAGGCACCCCTATGCAAAATTTTGAGCCTGTTAGGTGGTTTAGTTCTTGAGATGTGGTCTTGTGTTAAATTTGACACCCCTCTCCTCTCAAAAAATTGTCTCTCTCTTGGAAAGTATTGCTCTTACATCAAATTTAGGTACTTACCTTGACAGAAACAGCAGGTACGGTATTGTCCGTGAATGTGGGTAGTGGTGCAAAAGGGGTGTCGGTGAACGAGGCTGAACATCTGCAAAGGGTGCAATGTGGATGAAGGTTATGGGTGAGCATGCAGGGCTTGAGAGGCCTATTGAACTATGTGCATGTCTTTGGAAGGAGTTGTCAGAATCTAAGTGTTACTCGCTGACCTACAGATATGAAGAATAAGGTTAGGTGCCACCTGGAGAGAGTGTGTTCAGGAGATGGATCCATTTTTTATGCATGGGCTATATGAGTTGTGATTGGATGATTGTATGCAGTGTGATGGCGAAGCGAGTCACAAGGTAGGCATGAGAAGGAGAGATTTGACAAGGATTTGCTTGCAGTAATCCTGCGAAAGTATCTAATGGTGCTATGGTGGCTAAAGAGGGGAGTGTTCATTCTAGAACTGAGCAGGTATGTCCGTTTCTGGCAGAATGACCATTGTGCCCTGTAGTGTTTACGTTGGAGTTCCTCCAATTAATGTGTTTAACTGAAGGAGAAGTGATGGTTTTGAAAGGTGCTGGATGAATTCAACTCCTCTGCTAGTAACTTTCTGTAAACTCCATGGGGTGGGGGAGAAGAAACTACAGTGTCTGCAGGTGAAGTCCTCTGAACTATTGATGAAGTGGGGGCAGAACCGAGTGGTGATCTCATGTGCTTAACTAATTGTCATGGGGAGCTATTTGTCATTGTCATCTGTACTTTTCATCACATGACTGATTTCTCTTTGTCCTAAGTAGCTTTTGGGAGTGGAGAGAGAGAGAGGTTTTTGTCATTCATAATCCTCTTCATGAATTGCACCTTATTTTTGATTGTGCCAGTGCACATTAACTGATTTTTTTTTTATTGACTATTGTACTGTTATAATTTGGCACATTTTGAATAAATATTTTTTATACTTTTTCCATAATATTGGTCTGTGTCTCCCAGTCATCTCTTTCTAGTCATGGACTCCAGATGCCCAGAGTCCAAGAACATGCCAAGATGCCATGGCACAGGAGCGTCACACTACACGGTACCAATGTGAGGTTTCACATTCATTCTCTGATTGTAACAAACATATCTATCCAAGCATCCATTCATTTTCTGTCTGATGTATGCATTTTCAGAATCAAGGACCACAATAGCACATGCAGAACAGTGGGATATTGGAGGAAACTGTTTACCAGCAGTTCTAACAACAGTTGTAGCAAGTAAAAATCGAGGCAAATTCCAAACAAAGTAGTTGTTTGCCTTGTCTGCACCAGCAGTGGAATGAGCTGCTCCATTAGTCTATACCAAAATAAAATTATTATGTTTCAATACATAGATACAGAACATAAATCTCCCTATTAAAATGATGTGTGCGGTGTTAACAGAAATCTATATTCTTCTAGAAATGCAGCTTGGGCAAAACCACATACTTCATTGATGAATATGCAGATGTTAAGTTTATGTCATTTGTTTGCTGTTTGAAAACATACTAATGTAGTATAAACACATGTCATATTTGAATGGTCAAGATTAATTTGCATTAGGTTAAAACAGCCCGATTCAATTTGTAATTCTGTATTTGTTCATAACTCAATAACAGCAATCAATCATTCATTTACAGTTCTTTGAAAACAGCACAACAGAGACTTCTGAAATAATGGAATAATAATGTAAAATGTACAGGATTGTTTTCACACAGAAAGCTTTAAGGTGTGAAGAAACATTAAAAAAAAGGTAAATCACATGATTTAAGTGTACATTTCCTATTTTACTATTTAAACTTTTGCTACAGACAATGTGCTCATGTGTTGAGCATTTATAAAATTATTGAGATCTGTATCCTTCCGTGTTGAATTTAATTTTTACAATTTCTTTTGTTCTTTGAAATGTTGTTCATAATTTCAACAAGAATATATGTAATGTGACTTAGTTAACAACAGAGCAGTGGCGTGAAAATAAGCATTTATTTTTCCTCTTAACCTTCATACAGGAGAGAAACCTCACTGCTGTCCTGAGTGTGGCAAACGATTCACACAGATGGTCTCCCTTAAAACCCACATAAGAATTCACACCGGAGAGAGGCCGTATTCTTGTCCTGAATGTGGAAAACGATTCTCAGACAGGAGTCATTTTCGGAGACACAGAAAAATTCACACTAAAGAAAAACTAACACCAAGAGAAAAACCTTACTGCTGTTCAGAATGTGGCAAGCGATTTTGTAATTTAAGAGATCTTCGTTGTCATACAAGAATTCACACCGGGGAGAAGCCATATTGCTGTTTGGACTGTGGCAAACGGTTCTCACAGATGGTTACCCTTAAGACCCACATTAGAATTCATACCGGAGAGAAACCATATTCTTGTTCTGAATGTGGAAAACAATTTTCTGACAGGAGCCATTTTAAGAGACACAAAAAAATTCACACTGGAGAAAAGTTAACCCCGAAAGAGAAACCTTACTGTTGTTTGGAGTGTGGCGAACAGTTTTTGCTAATGAGTCATTTTAAGAAACACACCAGAGCTCATACAGGGAAGAAACCCTTCTGCTGTTCTGAATGTGGCAAAGAATTCTGTGACAGTAGTACTCTTCGAAGACACTGTAGAATTCACAATGAAGAAAAGCCTTATTGTTGTTCGGAATGTGGAAAACGATACTCGCGAATCACCTACCTTCAGATACACACAAGGATTCACACTGGAGAGAAACCTTATAGTTGTCCAGAATGTGGCAAACAATTTATACAACTAAGAAGTCTTAAGAGTCATGCAAGAATTCACACAGGAGAGAAGCCATATTGCTGTAATGAATGTGGCAAACTGTTTGCACAGCTAACGTATCTTCAGAGTCACACAAGAATTCATACTGGGGAGAAGCCGTATTGCTGTAATGAATGTGGCAAGCAGTTCTCACAACTGAGCAGTCTTCACATCCACAGACAGAGCCACAGTGGAGAGAAGCCATTCTGTTGTAACGAATGTGGCAAACAATTCTCTTACAGGAGCAGTCTTCGTAACCATTCGAAAATTCATTTATTGGAGAAACCACATTGCTGCTCTACATGTGGTAAGCGGTTTTCCCAAATTGCCACTCTTCAGACCCACATGAGAATTCACACTGGAGAGAAGCCGTACTCCTGTTCTGAATGTGGGAAACGATTTTCTGACAGCAGTCGTTTTCGGAGACACAAAAGAACTCACACTGGGGAGAAACATTACTGCTGTTCAGAATGTGGCAAACAGTTCACACAAAGGGCCACTCTTAAGACCCACTTAAGAATTCACACTGGCGAGAAGCCGTATTCCTGTTCTGAATGTGGCAAACTGTTCTCTGACAGCAGGTATCTTCGGAGACACAAAAAAATTCACTAGCTAGGGAAGCCCTGAAAGTGTAAATTAGAATGAAGAGGTTTAGTTTTAACTCTTTCCTCTCCTTCACTGTCTAAATCTTGATGAGTGTGTTCACAAGGGGGACTTTTCTTAAGATCCATACCAATCTTCTCATAATATGAATCTACTTTCATAGTGTGAAAGAATCCATAATACTTGCTGAAGGATAGAGTGTCCAGATTATGCACTGTGGTAGATAATGGTGGCAATGACGAGTGCAACACTTTTGGATAAAGACCAAAAACCTCCAATGTGATGTCAATCTGGATTTATAGTTTTGCTAGCTCCAGCACAATGGAATGAACAAGGCAGCAAAAACACATCAATTGAAGAGGACTGGACTCGGGGCAGTGACCAGTTGAATATAAAAAGGAGATCACATACTGATACTTCTACACAACTGACCCTGAATGTACAACTAAAGAACATGACAGGAGGTCCTGTGCATATATGTATAGTCCAAGAAGATAATATTGAATTGCAAATTAGATATAACTTTATGATCTGATTGGAATAATTAAAAACAAATCAAGAGAAATTGGAACAACTCCAAACAGAAAATGAAGATAACCATGATTAGAAAGCAAGACCTCCTATAGGCGTGTAAATAGAAAGGGAAACGTCCTGTTAGGATGCGAAGAAAAGGGTATTCATGTGATGTAGCATTAATGAAAGCATTAGCAGCCAACAAAACAGGAGACAGACACGTATTTAAAGAGACATTTGAGAATATATGGAGAAAAGTGACCCAACACACTTAAAAGGAGATCATCATCAAGGGAATGTGTCCTCAAAGGCAACTGATTCTCAAACGGTGAAGTGCCAACAATTAACAGAGAAGTGATGGGAGAAGGAATTGATGTGCAACAGATTAAAGGTGACAAAATGTTTACATTCAACTGAAACTGCCCAGAATTTGCAAGAATATACCACTGCAATGGCTCAAAAAGAGGAGTATCTAGAATTTGAAAAATCATAATAACATTTCAACCCAGACCCAAAAAAGAACAAACCAACTAAACAGAATCTGTCAACACTGGCAGCAGTTATGTAATTGGAGGACTAAGTTGGCATTTCTATGGACTTAAAGAGAAGAGAGAGCGACCAAGAATACAATTAAGGCATTCCATATGCAGTAGCACATATAAGATGAATGCTGTAAGGCTATAACTGAGAGAAAGCAAAAACCAACAGCATATAATGGATTTATCAACAGAAAACGGCATCCAGAATTGTGCAGCAAAACTCATCACCTCAGAATTAACAGCACAGAAGAAAATCCAAGTAAGGAACCATCATGGGAATGCATTCCACCTTGGATGATATAAACGGAAGAAAAATAAAGACACTGATGCTGAGAGTTGACATTAGTCAAAGTGTATATGGAAGGCGTGAGGTCATGAAGTCCTAACAAAAATACAAGAGTGGTAATTACACAATTGAATTTCAACACCTTAAGACCTACAGTGGAAAAATGACACACTCCAGTTCTGGCAGAAAGTCGAAGGTTATGATAGAAACACAACAAGAGTACAGAACAGGCGGTCTGAACAGGTTCAAGGTTAAGTGAGGGAAGCTCGGAAGTAACTTCACCTCCTGCCCCAAAAAAAGAGAAACATTTTTGGTGAAACATACAAGAAGATACCTGAGGACACAACAATGTGGATAAGCAAACGACAGACGGTCACAGAAAATGCCAAGTTAAAAAAGATGGAATGTTCCTTAGTGTTCTTCAGGTTTGTGTTTTTAAACTGGCTTTGGATTGCTTGATTTTTTTGACGCTGCTGCTTGTGTCTGACATTTTGTTCTGTGGATTTCAGACAACACTTTGCTTTGAAAAGCGGTTTTGATATTCGGCTCTTGTACTTTTTTTTTGGACTTACTGAATTTAATAAAATTAAGTTGAATCTTTATGTTTAGGCTTTGTTGTTTCTGGGCCAGAGATTTATGATTTTGTTCTCAGATGAAACTTCGATCTTAGGTCCTTATATATTAAATATTTTTAAAGTTTTGGTAGATCCTGAAACCATTAATATAACAACAAAAATCGGGAGTGGTCTCCCCTAGACTTTCTTGTATTCTCAGATATGGGGATGGACATTTGAGGAGTCAACTACAAGAGAATGATTATATTTTTATATTATGAACATTAAAGAACCATCAGCAGCAAATCAAATCAAATGAGTTATATATTGAAAATTATTATTAAAGTAAAGTTGAATAAATTGGACTCTGCAGCTGCATGAATAAAAGCTAAAGCACCACTTCTGGTTAGCGGAGATAGCCCAAAAGTGGATAGAAATCTATGTTTTGTACCTAATACTTGTATGCAAAATTTGGTTGACCTAAGTGAAAGCGTAGTCAAGTTATCGTGTTTACACACACATGTGCGCGCGCACACACAGAATTCCAAAAATGGTATTTCGGACTCAGGGAGGTCTTAAACATCGAGATTCATCAAAATCTCTAAATGGAATTTTTGGAGGATTCTGATACTTTCCCTATACTTTCTTATATGAGAAAGTCATGGAGGTGTAAAACGTTGAGATTCATCAAAATCTTGACATCAACTCTTTGGATGATTCCAATAATTGCCCTATACTTCGTTTACGAGAAACTAAAAAGGCAGAAGGGTTTGCCTAAAAGGCAGCTGAGAGCAAACAAATCCCCAAAACAGAAGCGAGAATAAATAAAGAAAAAAAATCAATCCTTACAAAAGAACTTCAATGGACCACTGAAGGGTCCTTCTTCTTGTCCTTCTCCTCCTCCTATAGTGGTTTGCAAACCCAATTTATGTGCAATAGTGCTGCCAACTTGTCTGGTGTGAGGTACAGAGCATGAATGAAAAAGAAAGAGAAAAAGAAAACATTTCTTTTAGACGAATAATAAATCGACACATACCGCCCCATACACCAGAAATAATTCAAAACAGTTCTGTGGTATGAACTAAGGTTAATTTTGTAGGTCATTTTTCAAAGTAAAACTATTAACCGTCAATACCTGTATAGATGCCTGAAGTTGATTCCTTTCTTCTTTTTACGCTTCACTCTGAGATGTTAATAATAATAATAATTCATTACATTTATATAGCGCTTTTCTCAGTACTCAAAGTTACATACTGTATTGTTTCATATTAATCCCACTGCCAAAATAACCCTCATTGACATTTGGCTATTTGATATAGGAGTTAATTAGATCTTGCCTGAAGAAGGGGCCTGAGTTGCTTCGAAACCTTGCATGTTGTAATCTTTATAGTTAGCCAATAAAATGTGTCATTTTGCTTGACTTCTCACTACATCCATAATGGCTAACATGGTACAACACCCTATTGTAGTATTATATGGGAGTTAATTAAGTCTGTCCAGTTCTTTAATCTTGTCAGAATTATTCTAGTCCTTCCTATTTTTTCTTCCCCATTCACCCACAAATCCAATGTTTGTTTATAATAATTCTTTACATTTACATAGCCTTTTTCTTACTCCTCAAAGTGCTGCCACGTAGCGAGGACTCAGGACGTGAATCCATGATCTCCTGCAATACAGGAGCACTACCTGTGTGGACATTTTTATATATTTTATGCCAATGTCTCTTCTTACTCCCATTATCCCATACATTTCTAATATAATAATGTTTGACTTTCTCAATCCTTCATCTTCTGATTTACTAATTGTCATTTCTGTATCCACACTGGACCATTTAACAGTTTTTATTCAGCCGTACGATCAACTCTTTTCAACACATTTATGTGCAGGAACCCACCAAAAACACACACGCACACACAGTAGCCAACATTTTACAAGCAAAATAAAATCTAATTGACATCCAATAATTCATCAAATCTGCAAGCAGAGGTAGTTTTAATACCCCTCAGTCCTGAATAAGTACTTGAAGAATTTGACAACTCTCTCTTCTCCTGAATTTCCCACACCCTGATTATTGCTCTCAGTTCTGCTATTGTTGAAGCAGACTGGCGCAGGCACCCAGTGCCCAATGAAGGCACTCAGGGACTCTGGACACAGCTGAATCAGGCTTGATTGTATGGCACACATAAGATGGGAATGAGCGTTCAGCCATATGCACCTTTTACTTTTATTACAATTCTCATCATACAAGCCATTATTCTACCTCATCGGACTCCTTTCATTCCCACTGCTCTAGTCTTGCCACTAATTAATTTTACTAATATTCCTTAACTGAGGGGGTGTCAAAACCCCTCACTGTCCATCATTTCTGTTTGACAGGGCCTATCCTTACTCCCTTTTAACTGGCATTTGCCACCATTATTTACAGCCAAAGAGTTCACATTCCCTTTCTAAGCGAGGGGCCCATTCTTCAGCTTGATAAAATATCACTCCTTATAATATTCATGATCTTATAGGAAAGGTTTTCCCAGATATTTTAAGGAATATTTAAATCATTATATGTATTGCTTATTTCATGTTTTTTTTTCTCATAAATCAAATATCACTCCTTATAATATTCAATAATAAAGGGTCTAATAATCTTATAGGAAAGGTTTTCATTACATACATGGTAAGCATTTCCCCAAACATTTTGAGGAATATTTTAATCATAATGTGTATTGCTTATTATATGGTTTTTATCTGTTTTTTTCTTTTTTAAACCTATTTCCTGTATAGATCTGGAGTTGAGTGTACATACAATTATTAGGCAGCCCCAGTAAATAGTTGTATTACATGGAAACACCCCTAGTCTTCATAATTCTATTCATAATCATCAGTTTCCAGTCTTTGGAAAAATTAAAGGCACATGAAAATCCATGCATTTTCGCTTATCCAGGGCAGGGTTACGGGGCAGCTGAAGCCGATCCCAGCAGGTATTGGGCACAGGACAGAAACAACACCTGGATAGGCCTCAGCTCCATTACAGGGTAAGTACATGCAAATGTTTCAAGAAATTACAACTCGTGTAGAGTCTAAAATGTCTGTAAATTCAATGATAAAATATTACAAAGATAAAATCCCTTGTTGTCATAAATGCAAAAATACCCTACATATGACAAAAATCTCTTTGTTGTTCAAAAGAAATGATATTTTTTTTGGAGTCAATTTCTGTAAAAGGGATGTTTTTGTACATTCAATAAGTGATCAGTACTTTTGTTTATTACATTTAAAAAAAAAAATAGATTAGAGGTTTGCAGTATTTGTGCAACACCGCAAAAGGTGTGGTTTTAATTAGGTCAATGAAAGGGGAAAGTATGCTGATGCATGCTGTAATTTGCCTGTATTCCAGTGTGAGTGTTTTTTCCATGCTATATGGTGATATTGAACTTTTTAATTATGATTTATTTATTTATTTTTAAATAGGTTTTATGTATTCTACTCTGTAGGGAGACCTGCAATTCTGAGGGATGTGGTGGTGCAACCCCCCAAGTAAAATTTGACTTCCAGGTTCCGTTCCAGTTAACAGCGGAGTAACGACAAATATGCACTGGTAGAATCTGGTATTATAAAAGCCAGACTTTTTATTTCAAGATTCAAGAGTATTTATTGTCATTTCATCCATATACAGTAGTACAGCATACAGTGAAATGAAACAACGTTCCTTCAGCACCATGGTGCTACATAAAACACAGGAAAACAAAGAATCCACGACACATAACATAAAGACACATAATATATAACAAGGTGCTTGTGAGTCAAATGTGCAACACTGCAGAACAGAACACATATATCAGATATTAGTCCGGCCCGTGAGTGTTCAGGAGTCTGACTGCTTGGGGGAAGAAACTGTTACACATTCTGGTGGTGAGGGCCCAAATGCTTCGGTACCGTTTTCTCAATGGTAGGAGTGTAAACAGTGAATGTGAAGGGTTTGTTGGATCATTCACAATGCTGGTGGCTTTGCGGATGCAGCGTGTGGTTGTAAATGTCCATGATGCCCTTGTTCATTTATCATTATCTTATCAATTGTCTCCATTCCAACAGTAGACAATTTGATTTTTATCTTGTGCCTAATCCAGTATTTCCCTACCTTCACAAGTTCAAGAAGATTCAAGATACCATATTTGTACATTTTCATGTGTCATAAATGCGCTAGGTTTGGACTTTTCACAAGTCTTGTAATTAGAAGGTCTAATTACAAAAAGTCTCTCTAGGAAGCTCAAGTCACTAAATAAATTAATTCAGACTCAAAATGAACAAAACAATCTCAAGAAATGCAGTCCAAATCCTAAACAGGTCTGCCATTACAGAGCATAGAATAAGAAGCGGACCTCTTCCGTCCTGTCGCAGCACTATGTGGCCGTGTGATGAACAGCAAGCCCATCTCCCTCCATCTACACCTTGGACTGAGAAATTGAATTAAATGTTAATAAAAAGAAACAAAAATAGAAACCCAAGCAAGCACCATAAAATCAATGAAGTAGGCATTTTTAAACAAGTGCACTGTTTTTACTTTCTCATATACGAATTATGGGGAAAGTGTTGTAATCATCCAAAAATTCCACTTTGAGGTTTTGATGAATGTTTTAGACCTCGGAGTCCGAAAATACCATTCTTGGAATTGTGTGTGTGTGTGTGTGTGTGTGTGTGTAAACATGATAACATGAGTACTCTTTTACTTAGGTCAGTCAAATTTTGTATACAGGTATTAGTTTTATCCAGCAGGGGGCGCTAGCTCCCTTGTTGGAATGAGTTATTTTGTAATTGTGACATGTTACATAATCCAGGACTATATAGATATAATATAAAAAGATGATACCACTCCCTTAGTAATACAGTGGTAAGAAATCAATCAGCTGCGCCTGAGTCAGGGTTCTTGAATCCTGGTCTCCAACCACGGGCACTGTCCGGCGTTTTGGGCGGAGTGGTCGCTCTGAGGCTAAGGATCTGTGCTGGTATTCAGAAGGTTGCCGGTTCGAATCCCCGTCACTGCCAAAAGAGATCTGGGCTCTTAAGTAAGACCCTTAACCTGTAATTGCTCCAGGGACGCTGTACAATGGCTGACCCTGCGCTCAGACCCCAAGGGGTATGCGAAAACTAACAAATTCCTAATACAAGAAATTGTATAAGGCGCAATAAAGAACAAAAAAAAAAATAAATAAAAAAACTTTCTTTACGCGGTATAACAGATGAGGAAGCCATGACAAAAACCCAGTTTCTGGGAGTGGGAGCCCAATGTGTACACACTGTAAAAAATAAATCTTGCATATGTGAAAAATAATAAAAAAATAGCTAACTATACGCAAAATAATCATTACCTTAATTAGTAAAAATGGGTTTTACCCTTTTTCTTGATTATTTTAATTCTAATTCAATTTAAAAATTAAGAATAATGTTAACTTATTATTTTTCTTGAAATGTAAACATTTTTTATAACTTATTCTATGTAAAAAATATACTGTGAGTTGAACACATTTAAGTTAAATTTAATGACAGGGCACTTCCTCTAATATCGAAATGTTAGAGGAAGTGCCGTGTCATTACATTGATTTCCTGGTCTTTACAACAACGCATTCAGCTGTAACGCTTATCCCATAATAAGAGCTATTTTACTACAAATGTGTAAGTATAAAGCATATTAATTCCGTAATGAATAACTAGTATTTCATCTCATAGTTACAAATGTAAGCATTTGTTGTTTTCACGAAAACTTTCCCTTCATGTGGGAAACATGGCGGTCAAGGTAGCGTCTTTCTAACAACTTACCTTGTTGGTTTGCTTTAAAAAGCAAGCACATTTCTCGGATAGTTACGTATGTTCATATGTTTTTTGTTATCGTTTAAAACTTTTATTTTACACAGAAAAAGAAAATGACACTTTGAGACAAGTTTGAGAACGATATGGCATTTGTCCTAAACTACGACCTGTAAACAACATAAAGACGTTTGCCTAACCGTCACGGTATTATTTGACCTCTTATTTAATTAGTGTTCTACATAGGCCATGTATTTTCTGGTTAATTTTTAACATTTTGATTTATTTAGCGATGTTTGATTTCCTATTTTATTTCAGGATTTTCGCTATCGCATACTGAAAAGTAGTGAAAAGGCGGCCATTCATTTAAGAGGACATGTTGGCGTAAATGCAGGAAGTGTTTAAAGAGCGGCACCTGCTGCAGGATTTCACGCTTTCACTCTCTGTTTCCTTCCCGTTTACCACTCATTCCTGGGACATTATTTGATTGAGATATACTTTTTGAAGAAAGTTTAAAAAAAGAAAAGACAATTTTCATTGACATTTGAATGTCAGTAATTCAGTAAAAATTATCCTCAGACATTTGATTTAATTTTCCTTTGAAAATATAACTGTTGTTGTGACTATGTCTGTATGTTCAAATAAATAAAGATATATGGATTTTTAGCATGTATTTGTTAAGTCATTACTGTCCAGCGTTGCATACTCACTTTTTTTGAGTACTTTAATTCAAATGAAAATCGGAGTAAAATGAAACCATTTTTTCCACTACTTATATTTAATCCAACTCATTTATTTTAGGTAAATTTGAGTTAATTAATAAATTAAGTTTCCTCAATAGTGCAGTATATTAAATCTACTCAAAAATATTGCTTGTAATTTGTTGCCTTATTTTTTTTTAAGTAATTTTAACGCAGTATTTTTTACAGTGCAGTCTGCCATTTTGGTTGCTGTGTTGAATTTTCAGGATCGAATGACGTTCTCTTCCATTAGTCCGTCGGCTTCAGATGTGTGCCGGTCAATGCTCCAAGGCTTTGTACTCTTTCTTCATGTGCAGGCCCCCACTTTGGCGAATCATACCATTCCAAACAAGACACAGAGGATACAGTTTCATGCTGACTTTGACACACAGAAATGCCCAATTTCGTAGTTGTCCCTATCTTGTCTTCTAATTCTTGCCTAGCAGTTCTTATATGGTGAACTCCTGTGTGCTAAATCTGGCTTTGTGTTAGCTGTGAGTAGAAAGAAAAGTTGATTTATAAAATATTTTTCTACAGAGCATAGTGACCTATTAAAACTTATATACTTATCACATCGGTACAAAACGTAGATTTCTATTGACTTTTGAGCTATTTCCGCTAACCGGAAGGGGTACTTTTTTGTTCACGTAGTCCAATTTATTTAACTTTACTTTTGTAATAATTGTTCAATATATTATTCATTTGTTTTTATTTGTTGTTTATGATTCTTTAATGTGCATAGTATAAAAATATAATCATTG
The DNA here is from genome assembly GCF_016835505.1 of Polypterus senegalus. Taxonomy (NCBI): domain Eukaryota; kingdom Metazoa; phylum Chordata; class Cladistia; order Polypteriformes; family Polypteridae; genus Polypterus; species Polypterus senegalus. The sequence goes on from NC_053161.1 coordinate 161,862,097, forward strand.
TCTTGCAGTTTACCGCTCAAATATCCATCACCTATATCTGAGTATACAAGAAAGTCTACGTGAGACCGCTCCCGATTTTTATATTTGGGATTGTCACCCAGCATTTGTTCCAGTGAAACCAGTGGAGCGTGGTCTCTGATGTCTCCAGCTCCATGCCATTCCCCCAGGGTATTTGCTGACATCCGTGAGAATTTGTTTCAAGAAATGCGATCCACGCAGGGTTCCCACTCAGAATAAAACAGCCTACAAAATGCTCCTTCAGAGCCAGTGTTATGAAATTATATACCTAGATACGTATATCAGGTCATCCTGCTATTAGAAACCGTAAGATTCACTCTGACAGATGTATTGTTTGTTAAAAAGAAAATTTTAGATCACGATATATGAAAAATATCTAAATATAAAAAAGTTTTATCAAGAGGAAATTGAGCTTTAATGTGAAGTTGCATTAATTGTACATAACAGCAGTACATCGGTAGTGTCACACGTGTGCACACATTAAGCGCAGGTTATGTAGAATGTAATATTAGAAGTGGGGAGATCAAGGAAGGAGATAGATGCACTATATCCCAGATACAGTAAATAGATAGATAGATTGAGAAAAGGCACTATATAATGAAAACAGATAGACATGTGTAATGCAAGGGTGGCCCAATCTGTGAGGTCACAGAACTGTGACAGGACATGTGGATTAGTGTGGAAGGCTCCTTTCTGGTGTGTGTTGTAGTGGTTAAGGCTTTGGACTTTACACACTGAGGCTGTGGGTTAAAATCCCACTTCAAGTCACTTGACTTGCTTGTGCTCCAATTGGAAATTCAAAAGAAATGCAACCAATTATGTCTCAGATGTTTTAAGTCACCTTTGAAAAAGGCATCAGCCAAAAATGTCAAAGCTGTTATTGTGGGGTTGTCCATCCAATCTGGACATTTCCTGATAGGTACTGCATTATAAATAAGGTTACAAAGACTGATGAACATAGGTTGTCTATTTTTGCGTAAGTTCAATTTGTGTGGGCTCTTTTTTGCTTTTACATGCTTATGTAAAATTCTTTATATTAATACAAAATATTTTTTTTAAAAAGCAATAACGTTTTAGTCCTTAATATTATCTATTTTATAAATTCTAAGTCACCCAAAAGCCAACATCTAGTACACAGTCTAGTAAAGATACACTTAAAGAAGAAATTTAGAACAGTAATTCATAAAGCAGGTGTTGCAGAGGCTTCTGTCTTACTCAAAAACTGATTTTTGAAGGAGTCCAAAATCCTTACAAAAAAGCAACTTCAGCTTCCAAAACTCAGTGGTTTTAAATTTGATAAGGGCCCCTCTGACCTTTAGGTGCCTGTGCCTGGGCTCAGAAGCCCTGTTCCATGTTTGGTAATAAGCAAGAAACAATCCTGAGCAATGTCAGTGATTTAATCCAAACAGGTGCTCTACGGAAACATGCTGTGCTTTTTAGGATTAATACGCATGCTCACAAAGCAAATACGTCACGTATTCTCATGTTTGTTAACACGCTCATAGAATTGTGCTGCTTGAGTTTATAACGGATTGTTTTGATATTTTGTCTGGAGTTTTTGATAATTTTTCTAGGGCATTAGACGAGGTCTTTTAACATTCTGCATGAGGGTTTGTGACCTGAAATCCCTCTGTTCCGTGGAGGCTGATTTTGCCTGCTATTTCACTCTGGTTTCGCACGTTGCGACAGGTTTTTAATCTCGCGTTAATGATTTCTTGATGTTATTCAAATGATCCAATCCAGCTTGTTGCTCAGTTTAATGGCTTTTGTTTGTCTTGCTGAAATAGTCAAAATGTGCTCATAACTTATTTTCTACATGCATTAATATTTACGCTTTCTAATATATTGTAATTGCGACTGTCGAGGATTTTCAAAATAGCTTCTTAGATAGTTAAGTATGAAGCGTATAGAAATACATAATATAAATGCCTTGGTTTAAAATTGAGCCAACACTTATGTGATTTTTGCCATTAACATGGCTCATTGGCTCTTGTATGCATTCTTGGTTAATGTCATTCTTGCACGCAATTAGTTCCCTTTTTATTTTGTGAGTGATTTAATGAGGTAGCCACTTGGTGAATGTGTTCATTTCTGGAGACCATGTGGAATGTTACCGAGTAGCTTACATTGATGCTTGCTTCTTAATAACGCATTTTATACTGTCGAGTTATGATATCCAGTTTATCATTTTTTATGACTCACTCTTAAAATTTTTTTTTTTTTTTATTAAAATTTACTTGACAGCATTTCATGATAAAGGAAATATTTCTGTCAATGTGTACTAGTTGAACTTTTCAAGTGTTTAGACGGATTAATAAAAAAATAGGATTTAGCTGCCGTGTGCAGTACTATTTTTCGATACTGCACCACAGATTGACAGACATAAGCATCGATTTGTGTTACGGCAGTACAATTCGACAAAGCGGTACAAATTAATGAAACAATTAGACTGATGTACCGATGTATTAGGCGTCAAAAAGATGAAGTGCCTCGAAAAAAATATGACGTCTAGTCACTATACACAGAAATAAGCAAACAGACGGATTGTTTTAATAAAGACAGACAGGACGGTGTGGTGACACAGTGGTTAGCGCTGCAGCCACACATTTCCAGCATACACTACGTGCCTGGTCATTTTTTTGTGATGAGTTTCAAACATTCTTTTCATTTGGACGTGGTTTTTGCTCCCTTAACCCCCAGATGCAGTTAATTGCAATTCCGAATCCTCTCCTTTTAAGCCTGAAAGTGTTTGAATTGTTGTTTGGATTGTATTATCAGTGTGTTGTAAAACTGAATCCCTTAAAAACTACTGTCTCTTGAGTCAGCACATTTTGGAAAGAAAAAAAGTATGAGTTGCATTTGCAGAGCGCACACCCTTCTTTTTACAATACATGTATTTCTTAATCCTGAATTCAGAAACCGTTGCGTTAAATCGGCGCACAGGACCCAGCGACTACGAGGCAAGCTAATGCGCGCGCATGGAACTGGCGGGCAGTAGGACACTGTTGCTACCCGATCTGCGCGCGCATGCGCAGAATTTTACTATTACGACCCTACCCGATCTGCGTTTTTTTTACTTTGCGACACGAGTCCCCATCCGATTTGTCTCGCGCACGCTCTTGTCGCTTGTCGCTACCCGATCTGCGTGCCTACCAGATTTGCGCGCGCAGGCGTATTGAAAGCCTAACATGCCGTAAAGTGTTCACGCATGCGTTAAACAGATTGGGCAGCACCGTAAAGTGTGTGATGACGTAGACTTTCACTACGCACGCGCATGCAGATCGGGTCGGCAACGGGAACCAGGTAGTGACACACACCGCATGCGCTTAATGAAAAAAACATTAAAAACAAAAAAATCACTTTACGGCACGACTCGATCGGAACTGTGCATACAGCACAATTTGACATTACGGTTTATTCATTTTAGTTCCACATTAGTTGACCATAATGAAAATATTTATCCTGCAAAATAAACGAAGCAGCCTTTGTGGCGTAACATTGATGTCCAATGTTTAATCGCCGTAAGAGGAAGCTTAGGTGTGCACACCTGATGATCCCCAATTAGGGCGAACTATACACTGTGTACTGTTTGTATTATTTGGCAGGTACTAATATATATATATATATATATATATATATATATATATATATATATATATATATATATATATATATATATATATATATATATATATATATATACAGTATGTATATATATATTGTATATATATATATGTTATATAAAGCATGTAGTGTTTTTATTTTACCACTCACGTAATAAATCATATAAAGTTTCCTTTCCGTTTTGATCTATTGTTGCAATTTCCCTCTTATGTGCAAATTGTGTTTGTTTAAAAATATCTTTAGACATCAATTATTATTAATAAAATTGCCATTTATCTTAAGGCATCAAGTTTACAAAACCTAATGTATCCAACCAGTTTTATAGAAATATATGGTCCTTTTTCAAAAAAAGAAAAGAACGAACACTGTGTTGCATGGCATTGTGCTGACTGTCCCTGTCCTTAGTATTAACTGTGACAGTCCACTTGTTAAAATTCTTTAATTCGTTCTCAGTTCTGCAGTCAGGTCAGATGCTGAAGGAGTCGAGAGTATAAAGCCACCGTTTTAAATCCTCATTTATTCCAATGGCTATTAATCTTACAGAGAAGTTTAACTGTATATCCACAGACTTAAATTAAGGAAGTGCGCTGTTATCACTTAAATCAATCTATTTGATCTTTTTTTTTTTTAACAGTAAGTGCTTGTTGCTGTAGTTCATATTTGTAATTCATTTGTTCTTAATGATGTGTTTTTAATGTTATTTCAAGGCGTCTCTGTAAAACCCGCTGAGAAACCAACTTACCTATTAATATAATAAAACTGAACTGAATTTAACAGCTGTAAAATAAAATATTCTCCACTGAGCAGAATTTAAACAGCATGAAGTAGTTCAGTTTATGATGAACAACATGTGGACGGAGGGCAGTGATACTCATTCTTACAAGATTAATTAACACAACGCAGCGCTGTTTGTGTGCAGACTCCTCGTCTCATGTCAGTGATTTTATTCACCCATATTGACACAGAGCCAGTTCATTTTTACAACTTAAAAAAAGGAAATACAATACACTTATCATACATTTTTATTGAAGGAATAAATGGTACATTTAAAAATAAAAGTGAAAGATCTGTGAACAATGTTTCTCAAAAACAAATTATATACACACCCATATTTATATGTACTGTATATATACTATATACTATACATACTATATATATATAATGAGTAGAAAATTCAGTAATCATAAAGATGTATAAATGGGAAATGCATTTAACTAGAACACAACTACAATGAAAATGGCCAACAAGGGTGGTGTTAAAACTATTAGGGAAGGAGAACACAAATATATTTACAGATTTTTACCTTAGTATTTAAAAAAAATGTTAGTCAAGGTTTTGAACACAATAAAAGTGAATCATTAAATTTGTCAAAAAAGGAAAAATGCTATTTTAGGTTTATGAACAAGATGCTACTCGGAGTCAAAGAGTTCTTATCCAGCAATATTCCATAAAAATTCTGTTCTATTTAAACTGACATCTTTCCTGATCTGTCCTTTAATATTCGTTCACTAATAATATTTCTACATCACCTTTGCTTACAAGTGTAGCTCAAATTGCTCCACAAAAATATACAGTTACAAAGAAAACTGAAGGCATTATAAAAGTAAATGAGAAGCAGACGGAGGAGTCCTTGTCCTTTGTAATAAATACACTGCCTGGTCAAATGGCCGGGGACAAAGACAAACTTGCAGCCTTCAAGGACACTGGAGATAATAAACCTCTGGGGGTCCCAAGCCAAAGCCCACACAGCCCCCTCTGCACATCCCAGCATACATGATTGTGGCCGTCTCAGTCCAATCACAATTCCATTTCAGGACATCTTGTGAACTTTTCTTCTATCACACACAGTTGGAGTTGATTTAACAGACGGTGGAGACGCAGGGGGGCACCACTGCAATACACTGGAAAAAACCAACAGAGAAACCGCAGAGGTTAGTGCCCAGTGCAGAGCTTACAAAGTGTACACAGCACCATTTCTAATCTATTACTAACCAATGCAAGTAACTAAGAAAAAGCCAAATTAGAAAAGTGGGCTTGTTGAAGTTTTTCGAGATGCTTGACATTTGTAGCCTGGCACTTCTCTATTGGCAAAGCACTCCAGATTTTGTTGCACGAGTATAGAAAGCTGCTGGTTTTTATGGTTGATCTTGGAATAAAAAGCAAAGCAACGTTTCAGAGAAGAGATGTTGGGAGAAGACACTCAAAAAAACAGGCAGGGTCTAAAATACTCAAAGCCTTCTAATTATTTAATAGAACCTTAAAATCAATTCTAAGTGAGACAGACAGCCAGTGTAATGAAACCGAGACAAAAAGGCCAATACCTCGTGATCACTTGGCAAAGACACAGCAGATCAGAGCAGAGATTGAGATGGAGGATTCTAGAAGTGTCAGGAGGGCCAGCCGCTACTTCAACATGGCACACATCTCTCTGTCCTCCTTCTTTAACTGCTGCCCCATAACACGAGCGGACTCTTCTACTTCACTGTAACTGTTAAAAATATAAACACAGTAGATATTCACTCAGGGAGTTCAAACATTAATAAAGTGTACTCTCACTTCTTCTTCTGCCTCCTTTCTTGGTTCACCTGTAGATCAATTATTACCAAAGTAAACCATCACAACAGATAAAGGTCTGCTTAGAGTAAAGTCGAACTAATAATATTTTTTTTAAATTACTTTGGTTTTTTGTAGGATGTTGAAAGAACCCCAACTTAACTGTCATTGTATGTAACATCGTTTTTTCCTTTTACATTACGCATACAGTAGACATTGTGTTATAATCTCTGTATATCTGAACTTCTAATGTGTTGTGCTCAGGTGTTCATTACTTACATGAATACATCTTTGTTTTTCACTCCTGCCTTAGTTTTGTATTAATTTAAAATTAAGTCTCGGTTCTTTCAAAATCCAACAACAAAGCACAGTAACTTAAGAACATAAATGTTTTTTTGTAAAACAGAACAACATCCCTGTTTAGTGACTGCTGGGACTGATGCTCCTCAGTCTCTGTGTTTGTGAGGATTCACACTCTGAGGCTTTCTGTCTAAAATTAAAAAGCCGTGTTAGTTACTGGACAGAGTGAGCAGACATACAGTACAGTATTCAAGGCAGCAAAATATTACAGATCAAGTAATAAATATGGGGAGGCTTTGTAGGAATTGTGCACACATTACTTTTGAAACTGGAAGCCTCAGTAGTCTTACCTGTAGAAATAGCAAATCTAACATGAACTGCACATCATCTCGAACTGGAAATCTTAAAAACAGAAGAAAAGAACATCCAGTTGTGTCTCAGAATGCGGGTACACTGGCATCTGTTCAGCCACATGGAAGGCTGGTTACCACCGGGCATCCTGTAGGGTCAAGAGAAAAAATACAATAAAGGGGCATTGTACTTCTAACTGCAGCAATAAGAAATAAGTTATCTCTAAGGAGCAAGGCTCCTCCATTATATTCAGTTAATGTATGTATGTGAACTTCTATAAGATTATAACACATGACAACAGCAGGTGCCCAGCCTGTCACTGTGCCACATTAGACGCACACCACACTTCTCTGATGGCTTTGGATATAAATTTTAAAATTGCCTGTTTTCAACCATGGAATTTTTTTCTACTAAATAAGGTTAAAGTAATCCATTAACAATTTGTAATTCTATTATCCGCATCCTGCTTTCTTGTAATAACTTTGTTGTTGCTACTCTTGTATGTAATATAGCCTTCATCATTATAATTTGTTAACGTTATTATGGAAAAACTACTGCATTGATGTAATCTGATATCAACATAATAAAAAAATACCGACGGCTTTGGAGGGCACACTTTACACCCGTCGAGTGTCAGTCCTGCACTCCTAATTCTATTCCTAATTCGACACCTCGATTACATTGTTTTACTTAATTATTAGGATGCCGTTCACTCTTTAAGATAAAAAAAAAATGTGGACAAATGTTAAAAGAAACACACCACCAAATGCTAATAGAATGCTACGAAATAAATGACATACATATATTAATCCATTAACCCAAACACGGAAAATGCTGTGATTTTTACGATTAAACCACGAGATTACGAAGTGGTTTAACTAAAAGTGATGTACTTACAAAAAGCTGTATATGGCCATTATAAAGTTCACAGACACACGTCGCATTTCATTTCGCTCCCTCTTCATTCGACTGGAGTTAAATTTTTCAGGCGACACATCTTCCATGACGTTCTAAAATTCAAAAGTTGCCATCTTCCAGTAACAAGTCCACTTACAGACGGAGTTAAAGGACAATACAAAAATGACTCGCAACTACAAATCAAACCTGACGAGTGACGTGTGTCGTAAAACATTCGACATGCGCAGAACAAATCGGGCAGCGACGTGAAATGAATTTTTAATTAAGCACAGAGAGCGTGCGCGACACAAATCGGATGGGGACTCATGTCGCAAAGTAAAAAAATGCAGATTGAACAGGGTCGTAATAGTAAAGCTCTGCGCATGCGTGCGCATGCGCGCGCAGATCGGGTAGGCACCGCAGATCGGGTAGCGACATCGCTACCCGTCGAAAAGCGGAAGGGCACCTGAGTTGTTCTGCATATTGAGTCTTCCTTATTTTCGTGGTTTAGTGTAATGAAGGTACATGTCGTCGTCAAGATAACGTTTAACTGTGTAGAGGTGGCGCGACTCGTGTCTCTTTGGTGCGAATGCTTTACTACCAAACCGCGCGGAACGTCAGCTCAGCTGTGTCAGGTGCAGTGAGCCAGGAGTGCAAGTCGGTTTTAAAGCATCACGTCACAAAGAAGGTCAATGGTAAGTAAATCGAGTGTTTTGCTCCTTCACTTTACGACTCTGCAATCTCCATGTTTAGGCAACGCTAAAGTTAATTCAAATGTGTGTTTTCAGCTTGGTATTCCTCATAGCGCCGTGTCGTGTGACGTCATCGAGGGCGCCGGAACTGCAGTCGGCGTGCGGCTGGAGACCGTGGGGGAGTTGTGAGCAGTGAGCCGCAAGCTGTGAAAGATAATAGAAGCACTTCGTACCGAGTGAGTCTCCTGTAAAAACATCACATCGCCCAGAGGCAGAAGGTAAGTGATTCCAGTTCCGGTCTGTCACTTTATGGACGTGGGATTTTAAATCGCTCTAGAAACGATTGCAACCGCGATTCCATTAGACACCCCCCTTTCTCTTCCGGACGTAGGTTGATCAAATCCTCCAGTGTGCTTTCTATTTGTTAAACTTTTTGTAGCTGGTTAACTTCACTTTGTTGAGTCCCATTTCTACGTCAAAGCTTCCGGACATATCACATCTGTTTAATGTACATTTCGTGCCCTATTTAATCGGTTATCTTGTGTGTCTGCAGAACTCTAAACTCGAAGGAATAGCGATTTCGCACAAAACAGCGCGTTCATTTGTACATTTCGTTTTTCTTTAAGAGAGTAAAACACACAATGCTGTTAAAAATAAACTTGCTAAAGTAATTCGGTGGTACAACTGTTGTGTTTCACTTCCAAAATAAATAAATAAAAAATAAAAGAGAAAAATCGATGAAATAATAAGGAAATGGACAAAATATCTCTTCTCATACTAGACAGCAATATGTCAGTGTCCCATGTAATGCCTCATATTTATTAAAACAGTAGCAAAAGTCAAGCAAAGACCCAGCAGGGTAGCATCAAAAATGAATTCATTCATTAATAAAAAAAAATATGATGGAGATAAATAATCTCTTGAAGAAAAAAATAATTTGTCAGTTTAACTTAAAACATTAAACAAAATACCACTTTTTCATTGCCTTATTGGATTCTTTCAATTAAGAAAAATAAGTGTACATGCGAGGTATTTATTGTAGGGCATCACCATTTTTCTTTTTTCCTTTCTCGTATAAGAAGTATAGCGAAAGTATTGTAATCATCCAAAAATTCAATGTCGACTTTAATGAATCTCCACGTTTAAGACCTCTCTGACTTTCTCATATTCGAACAATAGACAAAGTATTGGAATCCTCCAAAAGTTCCATTTCGAGATTTTGATGAATCTCGACAATTATGTCTGTGTGTGTATGTAAGCACGATAACTTGAGTACACTTTCACTTAAGTCAACCAAATTTTTTTATACAAGTATTAGGTACAAAATGTAGATTTCTATCAAATTTTGGGCTGTTTCCGCTAACCGGAAGTGATACTTTACCTTTGATTTTCCAGTGTTAATGTTATCTCATCTTATGTTTCCCAAATGTGGTGTAGTGTGAAAGATTTGCAAAAACGTATGGCCAAAATGATCTGAGTGTAGCACTCCCAAAACATACCCTAATGAGGTTGGTGACTTGTGAAGCATCATCACTGGCCCAGGATCACTCACAGGCCCGCACAGAGAGGGTGGATGCAAATGGTTATTATGATTCGCTAAAGGCGAGGAGTACCTTGGCCGACTGGATGTCTAACTTTATATAACGACAAACTGTTGTTAGCTTCTGCAGCGCAAGAGTTCTCCTTGAGCTGTGCGCCCAATGTGTAAATCTTAATATTCTTCACACAACACAATGAGAAATCTATTTTCTGAGTTCCACTTCTTATCTGAAGTTCTAATCAAATGTTGTTTGCTCATTGTCACATGAGCTTATCTGAGGGTGAATTGTTGGAAATTTGTGGATAGAATCTGGAAACTGTATCTTGATCAAAAATGGGTGCTTTTGTTTCATTAACAGAGTCTTGAGGAAAGGAGTGAAAATCGGACAGTTTCACAAAATTACAAGCATAGAGTATATACAGTGTTTAGCAACTTTACAACGATTAATGTTATCCTACATTTTCATACAACTGATGTAGCTCAAAGTGCTTTACAGGATGATGAAAGAGAAAAAAGACAAAACGATTAGGCAATACTAAGTAACTTAGAATAAAAGTAAGGTCCGACGGCCAGGGAGGACAGAAAAAACAAACCAAAAAAGAACTCCAGAGGACTGGAGGAAAAAACAAAATCTGCAGCGGTTCCAAGACCACGAGACCACCCAGCTCCCTCTAGGCATTCTACTTAACATAAATGACCTCAATCTGTCCTCCTGGTTTTCAGGGTTCACATGGAAGAACTTGATGATGATGGTCATGTGGACTTCTGGCTTTTAATCCATCAATGTAGGGACATCATGGTGCTTTGATCAGGTGGTGGCGGCACAGATCGACACCACAGAAAATGGAAAAAGAACAGCAGATACAGTAGGGGTTAGCACGGATTTCTGAGCCACCATGAGTAATAATTAAATTCATATACAGAATATCAGAATTACACTAAAATGAAGCCATGAGAAAGCCATGTTAAAGTAATGTGTGTTTAGCAGTTTGTTAAAGTGCTCCACTGTATCAGCCTGGCAAATTCCTATTGGCAGGCTATTCTAGATTTTAGTTGCATAACAGCAGAAGGCCACTTCACCACTTCTTTTAAGTTTAGCTCTTGCAATTCCAAGCAGACGCTCATTTGAAGATCTAAGGTTACGATTTGGAGTGTAAGGTGAGAGGCATTCTGAAATATGACGGAGCAAGATTATTTAAGGCTTTATAAACCATAAGCAGTATCTTAAAGTCAATTCTGAATGACCCAGGTAACCAATGTAATAACTAACTTTAGTGTGTTGCTGACATCTTATAATGTAATATGGTATTTTGATTTATTTGGTATGTGATGCTCTGCTTAAAGATGATTGGCTGGTTGGTGTCCATAAAAATAGGAATTTGATTTTACATTAGGGTGTTCAGATTGAATTTCACTGCATAAAAAGAAAAACCTTCAGATGGAAAATCTGATGTTTGAATGTACAAAGATAAAATGTTGGTGGTTTTCTGTGCATTGAAGACATAGTTATTCCATTCAACATGGTGGATTAGATTAAATTATTTATTTATAAAAGCACATTTAAAACAGAGGTTGTGCCAAAGTGCTGTACAAAAAAGCATTAAAGTAAACACAATGCAAGCAATCATGCAAAAGCAGATTAATAAAAACAACCAATTGTAACATCCACCACAATCCCATCGTACACAATGAAAGACAGAAGAAAACAAGTATGTCTTAGGCCGACTATTAAAAACCCCAATAGAGGATGAAGACCTGATGTGAAGAGGCAAGTCATTCCAAAGCCTAGGAGCAACAACTGAAAAAGCTCGGTCTCCCCTTGTGGTATTGTATACAGGGATTCCCTCGCTATATCGCGATTTGAGTTTCGCAGCTTCACTCTATAGCGGATTTTAAATGTAAGCATATCTAAATATAAATCACGGATTTTTTGCTGGTTCGTGGATTTCTGCAGACAATGGGTCTTTTAATTTATGGTACATGCTTCCTCATTTGGTTTGCACAGTTGATTTCATACAAGGGACGCTATTGGCGGATGGCTGAGAAGCTACCCAATCAGAGCACGTATTACGTATTTAATAAAACTCCTCAATTATATACGATATGCTTTTTGCGCGGTGCTTCGCATACTTGAAATCCCAAACAGCACGTATTGATTTTTGCTGGTTTGCTTTTCTCTGTCTCTCTCTCTCTCTCTCACTCTCTGACATTATCTGCTCCTAACGGAGGGGGTGTGAGCAGAGGGGCTGTTCGCACACTGGCCTAGAGGATACGGACGCTCCTCTAAAAATGCTGAAAGACTACCTTCACATTGCTCCCTTCCTTGCAGCTGCTTTGTCCAGCGGTGCTTTGCATACTTAAAAGCCCAAACAGCCCTATTGATTTTTGATTGTTTGCTTTTCTCTCTCTGTCTCTCTCTCTCTATCTGACATTCTCTGCTCCTGACGCGCACTCCTTTGAAGAGGAAGATATGTTTGCATTGTTTTAATTGTGAGAAAGAATTGTCATCTCTGTCTTGTCATGGAGCACAGTTTAAACTTTTGAAAAAGAGACAAATGTTTGTTTGCAGTGTTTTAAAGTCCCTGTCTCTACAACCTCCTGTGTTTCTCTGCAAATTTGTGACCCAAGCGTGACAATATAAAAATTACAATATAACCGTATGGTTTTTACTTCGCAGATTTTCACCTTTCGCGGGGGTTGGGTTCTGGAATGCAATCCCCGCGATAGAGGAGGGATCACTGTAAATCCTTTTTTAAAAATAATCCCTTCTGGCATCGGTCTGTTCTTATGTTTTAATCATCCAGTTCTCCCATGCCATTGGTAAAATGGACAGCCCATGAGGGTTGACACTCTTGTTAGCGAGAACCGATGATGATATCCACATTTATGTTGTTGTTTAAGGATGTGGAGGCGTTGATTGGCCGCCTTGACAATAGCTGTGATGCGTTGTGCCCATTTCAGGCCATCAATGATGTTCACTCCAAGGAGTTTAAAGTTACTAATCCTCTGAACAGCATCCCCTCTAATTTAGATGGAAGTGTGTTGTGCCTTCTGTTTCCTGAAATCTCCACCCTGCTTTTTGGTTTTGCTGACATTAAGACTGAAATTGTTGTCCTGGTGTCACTGAGTCTTCAGGTAGAGCTTCTCTCTCATTGTTAGTGTCAGGCCTGTGATGGTGGTGGTGATGATGTCGTCAGCAATTTCATGATGGACCTGGAGTTGTGTCTTATCACAGAGGTAGAGATGAATGAGGACGGGAGGGACTTGTCACAGTACCCTGTGAAGTGCCGGTGTTGAGGGACAGCATGGGGGATGTATGTTTAGATACTCCTCCAGATCTGATGGGTTCAGTGCACAAAATCAAAGCACAGTCCATTTCCTCCTTTATCACTGAAAGGTGCATTGAGGTGATCCTCTTGTCCAGTGAAATAAACTCCAAACTGTGCAGCATCTGGCCGGACATTTGTGAGCATCTCCACATTGCTCAGGGTAGGAGAGAGGTGACCTGTGATTGAGAAGTTTGGTTCCAGAGTCATGATATGTGTATTGGAGTCAGTGTTTTTCAGCCTTCATGAGTTTTTGACGTCTTATGCTGCCAGAAACCTCAAGTTCTATGTCCAAAGAGAAATGTTCCATTGCTGAGGTCTAATATGACTGGACCCACCCCTTTCCTTGCTGACCATGGTCTGACATTGCAGCTGACCCTTACCCTTCACAGTTTGAATGGTAAGCCCATATGTCAGGTCTACAAAGCTTGTTCCTGGGCTGGGCCTGACTGTGTGATTCGTTACCTGCCCACCAGGCTTCTGTCGGGGGAAAAAAACAATCACAGGCCTGGTTTCAGTGGTGCGTTCTGGTATACCTGTTCAGGTAAGGTTATCATTCATTTAGTTAGAATATTCATGGATGACTGTTGGATATGTAGACCAATGTGCTGTGGGTAGAAGTGTGAGCTCTAAGAATGATTAAAGCACACAAGAACCCCATGACCAAGGGGACAGTCCTAAGAAAGTGATGAACACCACTGCTGTCAGTGATTGGACCAGACATGAGTGCTTTGGCCATAAACTACAGTTAGCAATTAGTGAGTACCCAGTGACATCTATGCTAAACCTAAACACCGTGCATGACATGGTGTCTGTGCTGTTGCCATTTAGCATATTTTATATGGATAACAAATTATTACCTGTCTTGATAATGTGCGAAAACTGTGTAAGCATGAACTTGAAGGATATTCAGAAAGTCCTGTTCTTTATTTTGATCTGATGGTGTATTGGGCCTATTTTCAGCAGCAGCATGTAACAATATGCTGCATGCTAAATATTAATATGTAATGCTTGTACATAACCATATAGTAAAGCTATCAGGTTTTGTTTACATCCTACATTACTGTCATTTAAAATTTGCATCTTAAATCTCTTGTTTTCTTAATGCAGCAAAACCCCAATGTAGCATTCCCTTGTTTAACATTTTCACACATTTTACATTTTTGAATGTTGAGTGGCGATGGTGGCTGATTTTTCAGAAATAACATTTGCTTTGGGAAAAAAAAAAGAAGATATGTTTATACTTAAATTTTATTTATTATCTATACTAATAAAAGGCAAAGCCCTGACTGACTGACTGACTCACTGACTCACTCATCACTAATTCAGATAGTTTTTCCAGTCTAATCTTTTTGTAGCCGGGTGGAATGTGTGTATGTGTATTACGTTAAAAAAAAAATAATAGTAATAAAAAAAATATATATATATATAAATGAAAGGCAAAGCACTGACTGACTGACTGACTCACTCATCACTAATTCTCCAACTTCCCGTGTAGGTAGAAGGCTGAAATGTGGCAGGCTCATTCCTTACAGCTTACTTACAAAAGTTGGGCAGGTTTCATTTCGAAATTCTACACAAAACGGTCAATAACATTCGACAACATCCGCCATGTTGAACTTTCTTATTTATGGCCCCATCTTCACAAAATTTGGTAGGTGGCTTCCCTGCACTAACTGAAACCGATGAACATACTTATTTCGATGGTATGACGCCACTGTCAGCTACCCTATTGAACTTTCCAATGTCACTAATTCTCCAACTTCCTGTGTAGGTAGAAGGCTGAAATGTGGCAGGCTCATTCCTTACAGCTTACTTACAAAAGTTAAGCAGGTTTCATTTCGAAATTCTATGCGTAACGGTCATAACAGTCGATAACATTCGACAACATCCGCCATGTTGAACTTATTTATGGCCCCATCTTCACGAAATTTGGTAGGTGGCTTCCCTACGCTAACCAAAACCAATGTACGTACTTATTTCTGTGGTATGAGCGACTGGTTGCAATCGAGGGAAAGATGAATGCAGCCAAGTACAGGGATATCCTGGACAAAAACCTTCTCCAGACTGCTAAGGACCTCAGACTGAGCCAAAGGTTTACCTTCCAACAAGACAATGACCCTAAGTACACAGCTAAAATAACGAAGGAGTGGCTTCACAACAACTCTGTGACTGTTCTTGAATGGCCCAGCCAGAGCCCTGACTTAAACCCAATTGAGCATCTGTGGAGAGACCTAAAAATGGCTGTCCACCAACGTTTACCATCCAACCTGACAGAACTGGAGAGGATCTGCAAGGAGGAATGACAGAGGATCCCCAAATCCAGGTGTGAAAAACTTGTTGCATCTTTCCCAAGACGACTCATGGCTGTATTAGCTCAAAAGGGTGCTTCTACTTAATACTGAGCAAAGGGTCTGAATACTTAGGACCATGTGATATTTCAGTTTTTCTTGTTTAATAAATCTGCAATAATTTCAAAAATTATTTTTTTTGTCTGTTAATATGGGATTCTGTGTGTACATTAATGAGGAAAAAAATGAATTTAAATAATTTTAGCAAATGGCAGCAATATAACAGAGTGAAAAATTGAAGGGGGTCTGAATACTTTCCGTACCCACTGTATATGTTTATGTATGTATACAGTGCTCAGCATAAATGAGTACACCCCCTTTAAAAAGTATGAATTTAAACAGTAGCTCAATGAACAAAAGAACAATTTCCAAAATTTTCACAAGGCTGAGTTTTATTGATCACTTGTTTAACTCCATAACATGAAATTAAGGTTAATAATATAACTTAGATCACAAAATCTTCAGTTTTACTCAAATTGGTTAAATAAAAATGAATACACCCCACAACAAAAACTACTACATCTAGTATTTTGTATGACCACCGTGCATTTTAAGGACAGCACCAAGTCTTCTAGGCATGGAATGAACAAGTTGGCGACATATTGCAACATCTATCTTTTTCCATTCTTCAAGAATAACCTCTTTTAGAGCCTGGATGCTGGATGGAGAGTGATGATCATCTTGTCGCTTCAGAATTCCCCACAGGTGTTCGATTGGGTTCAGGTCAGGAGGCATACTTCGCCATTCAATCACCTTCACCTTGTTCTTCTTCAGAAATGCAACAGTAGCTTTAGATAGATGTGTGTTTTGGATCATTGTCGTGTTGGAAAAGTGCACGACGACCAAGTGCACGGAGTGATGGCAGCATCTTCTCCTTCAGTATAGAGCAGTACATTGTTGAGTTCAGGATACCATCAATGAAATGCAGCTCCCCAACACCAGCAGCATCATGAAGCATAAGGACACTGCCACCACCATGTTTCACTGTAGGCACCATGCATTTTTCTTTGAAATCCTCACCTTTACGACGCCATACAGTTTTGCAACCATTAGTTCCAAAAACAGTGATCTTTGTCTCATCACTCCAGAGTATAGAGTCCCAGTAGTCTTCATCTTTTTCAGCATGGGCCCTAGCAAATTTTAGGCGTGCTTTTTTGTGCATGGGCTTTAGGAAAGGCTTCCTTCGTTGACGATACCCATGCATGCCATTCCTCTGCAGTGTACGTCGTATGGTGTCACGGGAAACGGTCACTCCAGTTTGGCTTTCTACTGCTTTAGCTAACTGCAGTGAACGTGCATGGCACTGTACTTCCTGGAGTCTGCACGTGGCCGCATTTGTTCAGTTGTTTGTTAACTTTGTGTGTGTCTTTTTGATGTAAGTTATACGCTTTGTTGTTCATTTTATTAGAAATATTTCTGCAAGTAATGATTAAACTCAACGATGTTTTACTGACATGTTCCAGTAACCCTTTAGGTCAGATATAAAGTGTGTTCAGTTTGTTTACAACTGTATAAAATACTTTTAGCAATGTCATTTTTTTTTATTAGTTTATACGAGTTTCTAGAAAACAGACTTGTAGCAGTTTGTTTTAGTCTGTACAGTGCTAACACATTTAGTAACTTTTATTCATTGTCTTTGCAAACGTCTGCATGTCAAAGCGCTCTGTTAATTTCTGCCGCTTTTAATCATTCTGTGAGTTTTTATTTTTGTGACAGTTATTTTGTTATTGTATTTGTTCTGTTTCAGAAACCACACCCACATTTACCTGCAAATAAATATTTAGCTTTACAAAAAAAAAATCCTTCCTTTGCAATGTTCAGCAGTTAATCGAGTCATTCTACATTCTTTCTGGCCTACTTTATCGAGGATTAGGATGTGGTGCCACATACACACCAGTTTGCTGCACACACTGTTTAACAGTTACCGTAAACAATTAAAAAGAAACCAATTATTTTTAACATTTAAACATCTTCAACTAATTCTTTATTTAGTACACAGTATATGCGATTAACAGCACAAAATAAGTATTTCATTATAGTGTTATTAATAGTAATGAATCATGATTATAATACCAAGGACAATAATTGTTATTTTTAAATGTTGTGGTAATCATGAACCCCTACATTTGGGATACAGTTAATTCAGTAAGTATTCAGTCCCCTTCACTTTTTTCACATTTACCTTAGTTGCAGCCTTGTGCCACAAAGTCAGTAAAATTAATTTATTCCCCATGTGACGGTCTGGTTGTCTCCATGGTCCCTGGGAGGTTGAACCCAAAGACCATCGATAACAAAACTGAGAATGAGCTGGGCGAATGAGGACACATACACAGTCAGCAAGGGGTGGGTGTAGAGAGCCCAATTGCTTTCACGAAAACCAAACAATTGTCCCAGGTGCAGTGCTGCATCAACAAATAAATAATCCCTAAAAATGTATCTGTCCTTAAGTTAAAATCCAATAAATAAATAACCAACAGATAAAATTGAAGTAAAATAATAGTCATGGGGAGCTTTGTGCTGTCTGGCTTTCCTCCCCACCTGAGCCCAGTGTGTCTTTATGCTTTGTCTCCCTATTTCACCACAATGGTCTTAAAACCAGAAGACGGGTACGGTGCCAGTATTTTGTTAGTCTTCTGCAACACCCTTTGATGAAATATATACCTTTAACGTTTAGCTTGATTCACCAAGGAGGACCTGCTCCCCCAATCTTCTAACAACGTTCTGGAGACTTTGAGGGTGAAAAGAGTCCTTGCCTTGATTTGTGGAGTTTGGCAAAGACAGGGAGGAGTTCAATCGTGCGGCGTAGCACCCAAGAGGTTTGTGAGGAGATGTGCGTTATTTGTTTCCTTACCAAATGCTGAGTTCGAAAACTTATTTATACCATAGTCAATTTTTTTTGTCCCAATCCAAAACTAGTCTGAATACTTGTGTCAATTGGAGACCTCAGGTTTTTTCTTCTAATAAATTTTCAAAAATGAGCAAAATCCTGTTTTTACTTTGTCATTCGGGGTGAATTGACTGTTGTGTGACTTTAATATAAATAGATTAAGCCTGAGACAGCAAAATAACATTTAACATTTAAAAAGTGAACTGGTGTGAGTACTTTCTGATTCTGAAACTCAACACAGTAGCTGTATACCTGTTTTCCTCTATGGAGTGCTAGCTCCCTGGTTGGAATGTTCTTTTTAATTGCGGCATCTTAAGTAACCTGAACCTGAATAGATACATTGTAAAAAGGCGATACCCCTCCCTTAGTGATACGACGGTAAGAAATCATGTAAGAGAAAATAACTTAGCTTTCTTTAATGATGATTTATGCGGCATAATAGACGAGGAAGCCATAGCAAGACTATTATCGAAGTGGGATCTTGTTGTATACAGTCTGCCATTTTTGTCACTGCGCTGGAAGGATTTTCAGGATGGATGACGATATCACCTATCCATCCATCGGCTTCAAAGGTGCGCCGGGCAATGTGCCAAGGCTTTCTACTCTTTCTCCATGTGCAGGCCTGCATTTAGGTGAATCATGCCATTCCAAACAAGGCAAAGAGAGGCATGCTGACTCTTAACACGCAGAAATAGTGCATGTTCCCCATTTGTCTTTGTCTATCTTGTCCTATGCTTGGCCTAGCAGTTCTAAATGCTGAGCCCCTTCGTACAAAATCTGGCTCAGCTGTGCATGTAGAAAGAGAAAAGAAAAGCAAATTTAAAATATTTGCACAGAGCACAGTGACATATTAAACTTGTATTCTAATTACAGTACCCCTCATATCTCAGGCAAGCAGCCATATGTGATTTTGAAAACTCCTTTTGTTGCTTGCTGTTAAAAATCTGTGAAGTTTAAATCCAGTTTATCTTAATGTTTAGATTTGCTGCTTTAATTTTATTGTACGGATCCATTTTTTTTTTCCCATCCTGTATAATAATCTTTACTTGGCAGAGAGCCCCTTATGCTGTTAGATAGATAGATAGATACTTTATTAATCCCAAGGGGAAATTCACATAATCCAGCAGCAGTATACTGATACAAAGAAACAATATTAAATTAAATAGTAATAAAAATGAAAAGAATTAAAATAAAATTAATGTTCGCATTTACTCCCCCGGGTGGAATTGAAGAGTCACATAGTGTGGGGGAGGAATGATCTCTTTAGTCTGTCAGTGGAACAGGACAGTGACAAAAGTCTGTCACTGAAGCTACTCCTCTGCCTGGAAATGACACTGTTAAGTGGATGCAGTGGATTATTCATGATTGACAGGAGTTTGCTTAATGCCCGTCGCTCAGCCAGAGATGTTAAACTGTCCAACTTTAATCCTACAATGGAGCCTGCCTTCTTAACAAGTTTGTCCAGGCGTGAGGCGTCTTTCATCTTTATGCTGCCACCCCAGCACACCACCGCGTAGAAGAGGGCACTCGCCACAACCATCTGGTAGAACATCTGCAGCATTTTACTGCAGATGTTGAAGGATGCCAACCTTCTCAAAGTATAGTCTGCTCTGAGCTCTCTTACATAGAGCATCAGTATTGGCAGTCCAGTCCAATTTGTCATCCAGCTGCACTCCCAGATATTTAAAGGTCTGCACCCTCTGCACACAGTCACCTCTGATGATCACAGGGTCCATGAGGGGCCTGGGCCTCCTAAAATCAACCACCAGCTCCTTGGTCTTGCTGGTGTTAAGGTGTAAGTGGTTTGAGTCCCACCATTTAACAAAGTCTTTAATTAGCTTCCTGTACTCCTCCTCCTGCCCACACCTGATGCAGCCCACAACAGCAGTGTCATCAGCGAACTTTTGCACGTGGCAGGACTCCGAGTCATATTGGAAGTCTGATGTATATAGACTGAACAGGACCAGAGAAAGTACAGTCCTCTGCGGCGCCCCTGTATTGCTGCACACAATGTCAGACCTGTAGTTCCCAAGACGCACATATTGAGGTCTGTCTGTAAGATAGTCCACAATCCATGCCACAAGGTGTGAATCTACTCCCATCTCAGTCAGCTTGTCTCTAAGGAGCAGAGGTTGGATGGTGTTGAAGGCACTAGAGAAGTCCAAAAACATAATTCTTACAGCACCACTGCCTCTGTCCAGGTGGGAGAGGGATCGATGAAGCATATAGATGATGGCATCCTCCGCTCCCACCTTCTCCTGGTATGCAAACTGCAGAGGGTCGAGGGGGTGACGGACCTGTGGCCTCAGGTGGTGAAGCAGCAGCCGCTCCATGGTCTTCATCAGATGTGACGTCAGAGCAACAGGCCGGAAGTCATTCAGCTCACTAGGACGTGATACCTTTGGGACAGGAGTGATACAAGACGTTTTCCCAAGCCTTGGAACTCTCCCCTGTTCCAGGCTCAGGTTGAAGATGTGCTGTAGAGGACTCCCCAGTTCCAACTGTTTCTTACTGTTAATGATGCTGTTTAAAATAAGAATAGTCACACTTTAAATTTTCCTTAATATGTACAGTGCTTCTACTTTGTTTCCACTAACTTTTCATACAAGTTCAGTAATTTGTATCTTAAGTTAAACCTTCAACATGAAGCAAATATGGTTGCCTGTGTTAAGTACTTTTACTTTTCAACACTTGGCTTACACACATTCTGTTTAGTACGGAGAGCCCCCAACTCTGTGAGATGATCTTCTTCAAGGCTGTTGCACCAGCACGCTGCACGTTACTGTGATAGGAAGAGTGATGCACTACCATCTGCGCGTTGAGCCGTGATTTCTTTAAACTGTCTGACTTGGGGCTGGAGTTCATTGAGAGGGTGGTGTAAAAAGACCTTGAAATGTTGTTAGGTCAGAATGGTGCACTTTTGACTCAATTAACTCTTGTTCTTTCAACAGCCAGGAAGAGGCAGCTGCCATTTACTGAAACTCCCAAGATGAATGTGAAAGAGGAGACGTGCGAGACTGACATAACTACCATGGAGATCACAGCTGTAAATACTAAGGAGGAGGACTGTGAATGGGAGCCTAAACAGGGCAGCCTCTGCATTAAGGACGAAGATTACGAAGTGGTGACTGTGGGCATTAAAGAAGAGGCTATTGAGACATCCAAGCATAAAATTATGGAGCATGGTGAGGAAGATCACCTTCATTCTGAGTGTCAAAATAAAGCTTTGACTGGGATAATGTCTTTTCACAGCAGAGGCCACTCATCTGTGAGTCCATCTATCAAACAGAGTCCTGAATCGTTACACTCTGACACCAATAGGGTTGAGGAAATTTCATCTAGTAGAACTTGGGACAGTCAACCATCGCCTTCAGAGCAGTCTGTAGAAAGTAAGTGTACAATTTTAAAAATGTGTGCAAGTTTTACGGTTAGGGGTATAGGCCTGAAAGGGAAGTCCCTTAATTTTTTATGTAAAAAATTGGAATCATAATGAGTTTTAATGTATTAATAGTTAAATGTCTGCGGTGGGCTGGCGCCCTGCCCGGGGTTTGTTTCCTGCCTTGTGCCCTATGTTGGCTGGGATTGGCTCCAGCAGACCCCCATGACCCTGTAGTTAGAATATAGCGGTTTGGAGGCTGGATGGATGGTTAAAAGTGGGGACAGGTTTTCTTCCAGTAAATTAACAGGCAGAATATAAGCTGTGTTTGGGAAATGTAAGAGCTGCCAGTTTTTATTAAAATCACACTAGGGATTTGGCGTGCATGGGATTCAACATTCAAGATTCAGCACAGCTCTTATTAGAGTGTATTTATGGTAATAGAGAACAATTGAGAGTGTCAGACTAGGAGGTGTTTAGAATGCTCACTCGCTCTGTTAACATGGAGTGTGCATTTACATGTGCGGGCATAACTGGCGAATGACTGGAATGAGGCGGAAAGCAAAATCTGTGTCTACGTGGGCAAGTAATCTTCTGGGGCCTCATGTATAAATGGTGCGTACGTACAAAAATGTTGCGTAAGAACGTTTCCACATTCAAATCATGATGTATAAAACATAAACTGGGCGTAAAGCCACGCACATTTCCACGGTACCTCATAGCTTGTCATACGCAAGTTCTCAGCTCGGTTTTGCAGGCTGGTGGCACCCAGAGTCAAAGCAGTGCTGCTGTTCCTGTGTGGTTATCCTTTCTTTTTCAGATCCACATCCCTGATGCGGTTTTATAAATACACTGAAATTAACCGCATATTGTTTATTAGTTTAATGCATCTGATTGTAATTAACCTGTAACAATATAATGGTCCACAGAATGGTCAAACTATTCCAAATACCATAACTGCTTTAGCATTGTTACTCTCACTGCACCTTCTTCTTCTTCTTTCAGCTGCTCCCGTTAGGGGTTGCCACAGCTGATCATCTTTTTCCATATTACTCTCACAATGATATAAATACTCTGAGTGGTGCAGTATCTGAGTGTGAATCACAGCTGTACAGCAGCTGATCGGAAAGAGAATTATCGGTATACAGCATCAAGCACACGCTGCCTCAGCCATTCGCTATTTGAACTGCTCTCATATGACAAACGCTTCAGAGTCTTTCCTGTTCAGACTCTGCGGTTCACAAACAGTTTCATCCCAAGAACTATAAACACAGTCAATCAATCCATCAAGTGCTCCTTGTAGAACTGTTTGTACTTATAAGTACAATCACCTCACTGTAAACTTGCGATACAGTTATAATATTGCACAACCTTAGCCACTTTATAAAGTGCGTACAGTAATCCCTCCTCGATCTCGGGGGTTGCGTTCCAGACCCCCCCGCGATAGGTGAAAATCCGCGAAGTAGAAACCATATGTTTCTGTGGTTATTTTTATATATTTTAAGCCCTTATAAACTCTCCCACACTGTTTATAAATATTCCCCGCAGAGTTATACAGCATAATCCCTTTGTATTCTCTTAGATATTAGGTAAGATTCATTGAAATTATGTATATAAACACACTGTTTATATACAGTAAAACCTAAATATTATTTTAAAGATTTTGAGTGTCTCCGATATCACATGTTACAGCCATTACGATAGACATGCCACCAGCAATAAATACGTACAATGCAACAAAAATAGTATACAGTAAATGTGTGTGTACAGTGACACTAAGCGACGCGTACATGTACTAAGTACTGTAAGTAGAAAATGAATTATGGTTACTCACCAACAATGACACGATGACTTGTCCGATAACAATGAGTTTAATTTTACTGCACAACAAAGGAGAGCGTTACAGCCCATAAAGGAGCCACTTCAGGCGATTGTGTAGCACTGCCGTTGTTCTTCTTCCGGCAGTCTTCAATCCAAATCCCTAAAGCAGATTCCATCCAGACTACTGCCTTATTACATCCACTTACAACTCGTTTTGCACCCTGGTTAAAAGGACACTGCGGCCGTAGATCTTATATTCCTTTCCTACTTTTTAAATAAAAAGAATCGTAGCCTTCAACAAATCCAAAACGCGTTTACTTTTTGGCAATCATTAACATCTTCCGTTTGCGCTTGGGCACGGCCCCTGAAGCAGTAGCAAATCGTTTTGGAGCCATAATGAAGGGCTTGACTATGCACAAAGATAAACACAAAAGAGCACAACTCTTTACACAGGGAAACACGTTGATGCTGAATGAGCGAGACGAGACTTCCTGGTTAACACTGCATTCAGCAAGTAGGAACTTAACTGCGTGCTCTGATTGGTTAGCTGCTCAGTCAGGAGAACTTAACTGCGTGCTCTGATTGGTTAGCTTCTCAGTCATCCGCCAATAGCGTCCCTTGTATGAAATCAACTGGGCAAACCAACTGAGGAAGCATGTACAGGAAGTAAAAAGACACATTGTCCGCAGAACCCGCGAAGCAGCGAAAAATCTGCGTTATATATCTAGTTATGCTTTCATATAAAATCCGCGATAGACCGAAACCGCGAAAGTCAAAGCGCGATATAGCGAGGGATTACTGTATTTACCAGTGGTGGGCCGTCAGGGCCTGCAAGGCCTTCTCTGCTGGCCTAAAAAAATATCTGAATCACAAACTGATGTTAATTATATTTTGTCCATGAATACTTATTAAATAATTCCAAATCGTCTGTCTGCTTCTTTTCATAGCTTTTCTGATGGCTGTGCTGTTTCCAGACGTGTATTTTCGTATTTAAGCATTTAACCAATCACATTTCAGCCATCATTTGTTGCCAGGCAGGGTCAAAGAAGTCTGCCCGGAGGCCTTCACAATCTGTTCTGCAGGCCCTCTAACACAAAGTAAATGTTGATTAAACTGTTGCTTCAACCAATCAGATTTTGAGTTGGTGTCACTTAGGGCCCTCTAACAGGCGTACGGCAACGTCACCGTATTCAGACCCATAGATTGGATAGTATGGTGTAATAGCTATTTTGTCACCCCACAGTGGCTGAAGGAGGAGAAGAAATAGATTTGGTGGCAGATTTACTTTCAAGGCCATTTTCAAGACGGACTTTTCAAGAAAAGCTGGACATTGTTAAGAAAGGTCGGACAACTCCGAAGCTAGCTAGCCTGTCACAACCAGGAGGAGGATTTGTCCGCCACTTTCAGGTTACCAACTACGAGCGGTACCCCTGGCTCACAGGGTCCGGGGAACACTGCAAATTGTATTGCTGGGAGTGCTTGTTATTTGCCACTGATCGACGTGGTGTTTGGAGCCACACTGGGTTTGTAAATTTAACTTGCCTATCCAAGGCAGCAACAAGACATCAAAGCACTGCCGGACACTTACAAGCAACGGTGCTTTCCAAAACTTTTGGGGAAACCAGAGTGGATCTACAGCTGAACGAGCAAGTGCGCAGGGAAATGGAGCTCCACAACGAAAAGGTGAAGAAAAACAGAGAAATCTTAAAAAGACTGATAGACTGTGTCATTTTTTTGGGCAAACAGGAACTTTCATTTCGGGGACACGATGAAAGCATGGGATCCTATAACAGAGGGAACTATGTGGAGCTTCTTTCTCTCATTGCTGAGAGAGACATGGATTTACATTACCACCTGTCCACCAATGAAGTGTTTAGTGGGACTTTGGGTAAAATACAAAACGACCTGATCACTGCTATTGCTGAAGTGATGGTAGAAGAGATAAGAAGTGACGTTAAAAAAGCACCGTTCGTCTCTATTATGGTGGTTGAGACGACAGACGCGAGTAACGCAGCGCAGCTAGCACTGGTCCTGCGTTACGTAACGGGCACAGGTGTCAAGGAGCGATTTGTCAGATTTGAAGATGTTACCAGTGGGAAGCGAGCTGATGACATTGCAGGTCTTATCATCAGATTTTTGTTGGAAAATGAATGTCTGGGTAAAGTTGTGGCGCAGTGTTTTGATGGTGCAGCGGTCATGTCTTCTGGATTAAATGGAGTGCAGGCTAAAGTTAAAGAGAGAGCACCTTTGGCTTTATTCATACACTGCTATGCACATCGGCTCAATTTAGTACTGACTCAAGGGGCCTCAAAGCTTAAAGAATGCAAGATCTTTTTCGGCCACCTCAATGGCCTTGCTGCATTTTTTTCTAGATCGCCTCGGCGCACGCAACTACTGGACGTAATCTGCCAGCGGCGTCTCCCTCGTGTGGTACCAACACGGTGGCAGTACACATCCAGAGTGGTCAATACGGTCTTTGAGAAGAGAGATGCTCTGAAGGAACTGTTTCATCACATTCTGGAGCATCATGAAGAGTATGATGAGGACACAGTGTGCTGTGCTGATGGATTTAAAGCACGTCTGGATGATTTTGAGTTTTGTTTTTTGCTTCACACATTTAATGGCATTTTTGAGTATTCAGCTGTGCTCTTCTCAATACTACAGAACAATAAACTGGATGTGCAGTTTTGTCTGGCTAGGGTAAAGGAGTTCTGTGACACCGTTGAGCGAGATAGAAGCCGATATGAGGAACTCTACGAGGCCACTGAACGCACTGCAGGCGCTCTGAGCACACGAAGAGGTCAAGCGCAAGATCCTCGCGCGCACTACCGCCAACTCCATGGCAGGATTCTTGACAATATTATTTGCCAGACACAGACCAGATTTCAAGACCACGAAAAACTGATGTTTGTCACGCTCCTCGACCCCCAGAAGTTTCGGGAATACAAGAAAAATTTCCCGCATGCAGCCTTCTCCAGTTTAACACAGAGCCACGGAGCACTTTTTGATCTGTCTCGGCTAAAAACAGAACTGACTGTGATGTATGCCATGGATGATTTTGCAGGAAAATCTCCCACTGATCTCCTTGACTTCCTTCATCAGAAAAATCTGAATGAGAGCATGGGGCAGCTGTACACATTGGTATGTTTGGCGGTGACCATTCCCGTGTACACTGCTTCTGTCGAGCAGACATTTTCAGCCCTAAAGCGAATTGAAACTTATGCCAGAAATACGACAGGGCAGGTTCGACTTTCAGCATTAGCTTCGATGGCGATAGAAAGGGACTTCATGATGGAACTGAAGCGCACGGATAATCTGTACGACAGAGTAATTGAACTGTTTTTGAGGAAAGAGAGGAGGATGGATTTTGTTTACAAATAATCTGAATTTTTGGTGAGTAAAATGTTGCGATTTTCTTAAATAATATTGCAAGTTTGAGTTATTGATGTTTTTTATGTGTCGCAACTGTAGCTGCAGTAGAAAGGAACTTGTTCACCCCTGGTTTGTCTATTCAATAAAGGCATATATTGTGGCTACAGGAGTTATCTATCTGTGATGCAACGGCTCTTTATACTGTGTTTCTGCATATTAAGATGGTTTTTATAACCATAAATTATTTTTTGAGGGACAGGTTGATTCAGATGGAGCACTACTGAAGGCCAAGGTTTGAAATACACGGTCCGCCACTGGTATTTACATATGATGACGATATCATTTTTAAGATGAGATGCAGCAAAATATGTTTATTATATTATACAGATAAAAGTTTGACTACTTGGTGCTGCAGTGTTTAGTGAGGAGCTGGAGCTTCGTTCATGGATTGTTCCTGCCTCGTGCTGTATTCTTGCTGGGGCTGGTGCGACACTGGTAGGATAGATGGATAAAATAATTAAACATTACAAAGATACTTCAATGTTCCTAAAAAGTTTTGAAGAATCAGCGTTCTGAGCTTACAGATGGCTTAACATCTATTACAGAGCTGATTGTGTGACGATTTCGTATTTGGAGAAAGAAAAGTAAGGACAGGAATTGGAGGTTAGTACGTTTTGAAAGAGATAGTACTTCTATAATAAAGTATTCCATCCACATGGTGCAGCAAGCATCTTATGTGAGATATGAACAATCACTGCGCCATCCTGTTCCCATGTTTAATAACATGCTTTAACTCTTATCATCATGAAAATTATATCACATATACTTCTCAGTATTTTAATTATTCAGAGAGCTGTAATATTACGAATGTAATGGATTCTGTGTCCTATTGGAGGAAGAGAAAGCCCTGGAAGCACGTAGTAATTCAACCACATAGAAGATCAAAATACAAAACAAAGAATTTAACATGCTACTTTAGTTACGATGGGATTTGAGAAACTAGTAAATTAAAGGATTTTAAGATGAAGTTTATGATGTTCTACTTTAATGACAAAACAAACTACGTGATTAAAGTGAAAATTTTGAGATTAAAGTTGACATTTCGAGCTTTTTTTTCCCACTGTGTCCCTATTTTTTTTTCTTTTCTCTTTACTCAAGTAAGCTTTCATATGACACTCAGACGGTGGGCTACTTTAATATTAACTGACAACTTCTTTTTTTTTTTTTATTTCGGACACTGTGAGACTTTGTGAACTTGAGCTTTCGAGTTTCTCCAACACGCTATGTTACTCGATCAACTTCCTTTTGTTGTTTATACCACTCTTTAAACCAATGAATAGTATGTTTTTCTTTGCCTCCACTTGGTATTCGCTGAAATTCTTCTGTTTTCCCTCGTACTTTTTCTATTGTCTTTTCACAGAAGGCTGATCTTAAGGGTTATTCATATTGATTTGCATATTCAAAGCGGTGTAATTCTGGGAGGAGTTGGGGTTGGACAGCAGGTGCGTGCATGAGTGTTAATTTTCACACTGACCAGGATTTACAGTATGTAGCAGAAGAACGTGGAAGCTGGTGTTCGCACAGATTTATGCATCTGGATTTTTTTGTGCATAAGCACATTTCCGCTCATGTCATTTTATAGTGCAAATTCTACGCACGGCGTTATGCATGATGCCCCTGGAGTCATTGTTTTTCAAAACACTCTATTGTTATTAATCTGCGTAATAAAAGGGCTACATGTCATCACTTGCCACTGAGAGTGTGGGAAAATAATCATTAATACCAGTGATAATTTTCTTGTCTCTCTATTATATTAAAAAAAAAAAAATCCTGGGGATAGAGAGACAAGACGTGATGTTCATGGAAAGACACTTTAAAGTCCTGAGAGAATTAAAAGACGAGATTGTTGTTGTTCCCGGACCATCTTTCAAGTCACGCCCAACTTGCAACCATTTTCAAATAAGATCACGGACATCGAACCTCTTAGTCGTGTAAAGGCTTTTATCAGACACATGTCCTCAGCTCTTATAAATACTTTCTAGATGACACGTCCACATCTAAGCGAAGAAGAAAGAACAGCGCGTGCAGATCTCTTGTTTTTAAAAAAAAAAAAAAAAAAAAGCAAAAACAAACTATATTTGTTTCCCATTGTATCACAGTTTAAGAGGGGGTTTTGGAGGAGTGACCGCATCTCCTTGGGGTGCGTTAAGCCCCCCTTTTCACAACGCGAGTGGAAGAGATGTGACGTGGCTGGCAAGTAGTGCTGGATCGGGGTGGGCGAGCATTAGTGCAAACAAACGAGAAAATATTGCTTGGTGAAATAACGGAACAGGGAAAAGAGATCGGATATATTGTTCGGATTTAAACTTTAAGTCGGACTGAATAAGTCAGCCTGGTCTAAAGTTGTTTTTGTCTGGCCTTATTTGTTCGTTCTTGTGGTAGAGATATAACATGTCTCTATTATAATAAAAAATCCAAGGAAGAGAGACGACACATGACTTTCTCAGAGAGACACTTTCATGTCCCACAAGATGAGACTTTGTGCCAAGAGATTTAGCCACGCTTCTATCTCGCTCAACGGTGTCACAGAACTCCTTTACCCTAGCCAGACAAAACTGCACATCCAGTTTATTGTTCTGTAGTATTGAAAAGAGCACATCTGAATACTCAAAAATGCCACTGAATGTGTGAAGCAATAAACAAAACTCAAAATCATCCAGACGTGCTTTAAATCCATCAGCACAGCACACTGTGTCCTTATCATACTCTTCATGATGCTCCAGAATGTGATGAAACAGTTCCTTTAGAGCATCTCTCTTCTCAAAGACCGTATTGACCACTCTGGATGTGTACTGCCACCGTGTTGGTGCCACCCGGGGCTGGAAATAAAAGACAAAGAGTAGATGACAAAGTAGAACGTTGTAAAGAATTCAAAAACAGTGTCGAAATAAATATGCAGAGCAGGTTAGAGATAATGGAAGTACGGAAATTTGGAACTCTCAAAAAAAAAAAAATGAGAGTAAAGATTGCATTAGTGCAAACAAATGGAAATTATTACTCGGTGAAATGACGGAACAGCAAAAAGAGGCCAATAACCCTGCTTTCTCTAACCAGAATAAGGGCTCACGTGACATTTTAGAAATCGGATTTCTGAGAATAATCGGGTTATGTAAATGGACTGAATGACTGCGAACCTCCACCCACAAAGGTCCTCTGTTGCTCTCTGGCCATATCTCAAGGCCACGAGCTTCTTGTTAATAATTGAAGTTAATTTTCTTTTGCTCTGTGTTTAACCTGATTTGTGTGTGTGTAAATGTTTTTTTTTTTTTTGAATAATTTACTTCTAAAGCATATATATTTATAGATCTGTGCTAGCACTATAAGCTTGTAGTTAGTGAAGAGCATTAGATCAAAATAACTGGAATAGAGTTAAACAGTCACGTTGGCTGTTGGTCCAGATGACATACCTATGGAAGCATGGAGGTTTTTAGGAGAGATGGCTGTGGAGTTTTTAACCAGATTGTTTAATGGAATCTTGTAAAGTGAGAGGATGCCTGAGGAGTGGACAAGAAGTGTACTGGTGCCGATATTTAAGAATAAGGGGGATGTGCAGTACAGCAGTAACTACAGGGGAATAAAACTGATGAGCCACAGCATGAAGTTATGGGAAAGAGTAGTTGAAGCTAGGTTAAGAAGTGAGGTGATGATTAGTGAGCAGCAGTATGGTTTCATGCCAAAAAAGAGCACCACAGATGCGATGTTTGCTCTGAGGATGTTGATGGAGAAGTTTAGAGAAGGCCAGAAGGAGTTACATTGTGTCTTTGTGGACCTGGAGAAAGCAAATGACAGGGTGACTGAGAGGAGCTGTGGTACTGTGTGAGGAAGTCGGGAGTGGCAAAGAAGTACGTAAGAGTTGTACAGCATATGTACGAGCAAAGTGCGACAGTGGTGAGGTCTGCGGTAGGAGTGACGGATGCATTCAACGTGGAGGTGGGATTACATCAGGGGTCATCTCTGAGCCCTTTCTTATTTGCAATGGTGATGGACAGGTTGACAGACGAGATTAGACAGGAGTCCCCGTGGACTATGATGTTTGCTGATGACATTGTGATCTGTAGCGATAGTAGTGAGCAGGTAGAGATATGCTTTAGAGAGGAGAGGAATGAAGGTCAGTAGGAACAAGACAGAAAATATGTGTGTGAATGAGAGGGAGGTCAGTGGAATGGTAAGGATGCAGGGCGTAGAGTTGGTGAAGGTGGAGGAGTTTAAATACTTGGGATCAACAGTACAGATTAATGGGGATTGTGGAAAAGCGGTGAAAAAGAGAGTGCAAGCAGGGTGGAATGGGTGGAGAAGAGTGTCAGGAGTAATTTGTGACAGACGGGTATCAGCAAGAGTAAAAGGGAAGGTCTACAGAATGGTAGTGAGACCAGCTGTGGTATATGGGTTGGGGGCGGTGGCACTAACCAGAAAGCAGAAGACAGAGCTGGAGGTGGCAGAGTTAAAGATGGTAAGATTTGCATTGGGTGTGACGAGGATGGATAGGATTAGAATTGAGTACATTAGAGGGTCAGATCAGGTTGGATGGTTGGGAGACAAAGTCAGAGAGGCGAGATTGCATTGGTTTGGACATCTGCAGAGGAGAGATGCTGAGTATATCGGTAGAAGGATGTTAAGGATAGAACAGCCAGGGAAGAGGAAGGCCTAAGAGAAGGTTTATGGATTTGGTGAGAGAGGACATGCAGGCGATTGGTGTAACCAAGCAAGATACAGAGGACAGAAAGATATGGAAGAAGATGATCTGCTGTGGCAACCCCTAACAAGAGGATCCGAAAGAAGAAGAAGAGGAGTTAAATAATCACTAATTGTGGCGAAAATCTGATCTAATGGCAATGGTAGGCTTATTATGGGATTTCACCACCTTTAATTTTTTTTTCATTAGAACACCTAGAAATATTTGCTTGTGGCATATGAGCCACACACACTCCCATAACACCTTTCCTCTATGTTCTTTTTAAACAAACAACAAATGTGTTCTTGATTAATTGTGCGCATAGACATGTCTCCTCTCTAATGCTTTGTTACTCATTTATAAAGCGGGTATTCGCCTCTATTGAATCTTGTACAAATAACAGTATGTCTGCTCACTTTCTTCTTGTTTATTTCGGTTTACCAATCAGGTTAAACCACACAGCACTCTGGGTAATAGTCATGAATGGGTAGGCTGTCCCCATTACACACTTCACTTACAAGTCAATGCATGTAACCCTGACGGCCCTAATACACTGACTGGAAATCACATTTATTTTTGCATGAACAGATTTGTATGCAAGTTTACATGTTTTTTCACGCTTTCTAATTTTAGCATATCTGTATTTTTTATTTGTTTTTTTTTAATCCCTGTTGCAGCAAGAATTTAATTCAATATACTGAAAGAACTGTTTTATCGCCTCCTCTCCCCTCAAACACCTAAAATACTCTTGGCAAGCCACATCTTGCTTCACAAGTTTAAGGAAAACAAAAATGATCTTGATGAGACTGTTGTCAAACATCCACGGTGGCTGTGTCTGTAAAGAAAATAATCAGTCAGGTAAAGGGCTTTTCTAAGAAATGAAAATAAATAAATTATACGAGACTGTTCAGGGTGGACTCAATATAAACAAAGCACCCGATGTTCTGTCCATAGATGGGTCCACCAGCTCAATGGTAAAATGACCCAACTGCTAAGAAGCAATGGTGGACCTGGACCTTAGCTGGAATAATGAGCAAGACTTTCTGCCTAAAACTCTTCTGCTCTTTGAGAACTTCATTTAGCCTCCTTGCCCTACGCTTGGACCAACCATATCTTTTAAGAAATGTGTTCTTTGTTTAGACAACAGAGGAGACTGATCGGCTTGCATGACATCTTACTGAACAAATCCTGTGCACTGACAGAACTTAGGCTGTTAAAACGTATTTAGATTTGAATGACTAAAATGCATGGAGTTTTTGGAGCAGTCCATCTTTCTGCTGTTGTTATTGCAGTGTGACGATTCTTGTTGTTACTGGGTTGTGACTTGGTGCCTCCTGAACTTTGATATTTGGGCAATATCTTAACCAGGATTACAGTGCCTGTCTCTCTCTCTCTCTCTCTCTCTTTTATATCAATATATATCTATTATAAAAAAAACTTGGAAGGAGATATGTGATTTTCTCTGAGACACTTTAACATTCCACGATAAAGTGTCTCCAAGAAAATCATGTAACGTCCCACGAGACAAGGCAGTGAGACGAAAGGACAGCTGCTGCACAGGTTTTTAAATGAACGACACACAGCACAACAAGCAGAACACGCACCTCCACAGCAACAGCAGCTCCCGTGTGTGTGTGTGTGTGTGTGTGTGTGTGTATATATATACACACACACACATACACACAGTGGTGTGAAAAACTATTTGCCCCCTTCCTGATTTCTTCTTCTTTTGCATGTTTGTCACACAAAATGTTTCTGATCATCAAACACATTTAACCATTAGTCAAATATAACACAAGTAAACACAGAATGCAGTTTTTAAATGATGGTTTTTATTATTTAGGGAGGAAAAAAATCCAAACCTACATGGCCCTGTGTGAAAAAGTAATTGCCCCCTGAACCTAATAACCGGTTGGGCCACCCTTAGCAGCAATAACTGCAATCAAGCGTTTGCGATAACTTGCAATGAGTCTTTTACAGCGCTCTGAAGGAATTTTGGCCCACTCATCTTTGCAGAATTGTTGTAATTCAGCTTTATTTGAGGGTTTTCTAGCATGAACCGCCTTTTTAAGGTCATGCCATAGCATCTCAATTGGATTCAGGTCAGGACTTTGACTAGGCCACTCCAAAGTCTTCATTTTGTTTTTCTTCAGCCATTCAGAGGTGGATTTGCTGGTGTGTTTTGGGTCATTGTCCTGTTGCAGCACCCAAGATCGCTTCAGCTTGAGTTGACGAACAGATGGCGGACATTCTCCTTCAGGATTTTTTGGTAGACAGTAGAATTCATGGTTCCATCTATCACAGCAAGCCTTCCAGGTCCTGAAGCAGCAAAACCACCCCAGACCATCACACTACCACCACCATATTTTACTGTTGGTATGATGTTCTTTTTCTGAAATGCTGTGTTCCTTTTACGCCAGATGTAACGGGACATTTGCCTTCCAAAAAGTTTAACTTTTGTCTCATCAGTCCACAAGGTATTTTCCCAAAAGTCTTGGCAATCATTGAGATGTTTCTTAGCAAAATTGAGACGAGCCCTAATGTTCTTTTGCTTAACAGTGGTTTTGCGTCTTGGAAATCTGCCATGCAGGCCGTTTTTGCCCAGTCTCTTTCTTATGGTGGAGTCGTGAACACGGACCTTAATTGAGGCAAGTGAGGCCTGCAGTTCTTTAGACGTTGTCCTGGGGTCTTTTGTGACCTCTCGGATGAGTCGTCTCTGCGCTCTTGGGGTAATTTTGGTCGGCCGGCCACTCCTGGGAAGGTTCACCACTGTTCCATGTTTTTGCCATTTGTGGATAATGGCTCTCACTGTGGTTCACTGGAGTCGCAAAGCTTTAGAAATGGCTTTATAACCTTTACCAGACTGATAGATCTCAATTACTTCTGTTCTCATTTGTTCCTGAATTTCTTTGGATCTTGGCATGATGTCTAGCGTTTGAGGTGCTTTTGGTCTACTTCTCTGTGTCAGGCAGCTCCTATTTAAGTGATTTCTTGATTGAAACAGGTGTGGCAGTAATCAGGCCTGGGGTGGCTACGAAATTGAACTCAGGTGTGATACACCACAGTTAGGTTATTTTTAACAAGGGGCAATTACTTTTTCACACAAGGCCATGTAGGTTTGGATTTTTTTCACCCTAAATAATAAAAAACATCATTTAAAAACTGCATTTTGTGTTTACTTGTGTTATATTTGACTAATGGTTAAATGTGTTTGATGATCAGAAACATTTTGTGTGACAAACATGCAAAAGAATAAGAAATCAGGAAGGGGGCAAATAGTTTTTCACACCACTGTGTGTATATGTATGTGTGTGTATATATATAAAAATATATATTTAAATATAAAT
The DNA here is from genome assembly GCF_016835505.1 of Polypterus senegalus. Lineage (NCBI taxonomy): Eukaryota > Metazoa > Chordata > Cladistia > Polypteriformes > Polypteridae > Polypterus > Polypterus senegalus. The sequence continues at coordinate 161,897,284 of NC_053161.1, forward strand.
TTATTTATATATTTATATTTTTATATATATTAAATACATAAATAAAAAAATCCAGTAGCTGGCTGTCTGCTTTTCATGAGAAAACCACTTAACGGATTTAGATCAGATTTTTTTTTTTTCTGTATTGTGCTTGAACATTACCTGTTGATTTTGTGACCTCCCTCATCACACTGAGTATCATAGTTCACTTGCAGGAGCGATATATTTGTGTGAATCTGAGAGAGACCACAGTCGAGCACCAGCTTTGGGGTGTATCTTACTTCCACTTAGCTAGCAAATGAGAGAACTACTTAACGTATTTACATGTTTTTTTTTTTCTTTTTTTCCCTATGATTTGCTTGAACATTCCGATTGATTTTGTGACTTCTCTCATCACGCTAAGTATCACAGTTCACTTACAGTACCGATTTATTTGCGCAAATCTGAGAGAAACTCATCTGGCTAAGTGTAGGGGGACGGAACTCTCCTCACTCACGCGGCAGCCTTGGGGAGTGTACCTTACCTCCGCTTAGCTAGCGGACGAAAGAACTACTTAACAGCTTTAGATCTGACTTTTTTCTAGAATTTGTTTGAACATTCTGGTTGATTTTGTGACTGCTCTGATTGCGCTAAGTATCATAGTTCACTTGCAGGAGTGACATATTTGCGGTAATCCAAGACAGAGGCTGCGGGGCCGAGGGGAGGAGGAAGAGTGATGTCAGAAGTTGGAGCTGGGCTCGTGCCTGCTTCCGTTTGAGTCGGTCTACCTCTGCGTTTTGGAGTGTATTTTGCCTGCGTCACTTAGCTAGCGATAATTGTTTGTTTATTGATTTTTAAGGTTTGTACTGTTTCACTACTACGTGGGGGCAGCCTCAGGAAACGGTTAGTAAAGAATAAATAATGGTTCAATATGTAAGGCAATCAACCAAGTATTGCCCTCTACCCCCTTCCCAGTATGAAGCAAGACCATTTGAATAGATCATTACGGCGCAGAGCTTAGAAAGCTTAATTGATTGCTGCACAATAGCAGAGTTCAAATCGGAGCAGACACTTTCTTTTATGATATGCTTTTATTTGTAATGGTTTCAATTTACCTATTTGTACACACAATCTTAAAAGTAAAGGTGCCAGAGTGGTTCTACAGAGTGATACCATGAGGGAACCATTTTTTGGTTGTCAAAAGACCCAGCCACATGAAGGTTCCAGAAAGAAATGTTTGTTAATTTAATTTTTAAAAGGTTCCATACAGTGAATAACCACATATACAATAATTTTATTTGACTTGCTCTTGCCACACTACTCAATCACTTTTTCAAAATGTCTGTGGTTCTCTGTGAAGTGAAAAACTTCCTAATATTTGTGTGAAATTTACTCTTAAGTGTCCAACTGTGTCCCCATATTCTTGATGAACTCATTTTAAAATTATAGCCTTGATTCACTGGACTAATTCTCTTCATAATTTTAAACACTTCATTCATGTCTTCTCTTAATCTTATTCTTCTTGTGCTTAAATTGAAAAGGCTCATCTTTTTTAATCTTTCCTTATAACTGATCCCCTGTAGCCCTGGAATACAACCGTAATTGTTGTAACTGAAAAGTATCACTTTTTTTTAACCCCTTTAAAGGGAAACACAAAATTTGAGCAACATAATTTGTATGAATTTGGCAAAATAATAATGCGGTTCCTTAGTAAGGTTGAGAAAAAATGACTAATAAAATTTTGGTTTTTACACATGATCTAATTCTAATTTTTATTTTTCTGTTTAAACATTTTCGCTCCAGAGATTGTGGTCATGTGGTGAGTATGTGGTTGGAAGTCGTTTTATAGTTAACTTTATTTTTACAACTACTTATGCTTTTAAAACCTCATCCGTAATTTCAACAAGACTTTACATAGTGTGACTTAAAGCGAATAATTGGCTAGAAAATAAGCTTTTTTTTTTCCTCTTAAATTTCATACAGGAGACAAACCTCATTGCTGTCCTGAATGTGGCAAGCGATTTTGCAATTTAAGAAATCTTCAGTGTCACACAAGAATTCACACTGGAGAGAAGCCGTATTGCTGTTTGGACTGTGGTAAACGGTTCTCAAAGATGGTGACCCTTAAGACCCACATAAGGATTCACACTGGAGAGAAGCCATATTCTTGTTCAGATTGTGGAAAGCGATTCTCAGACCGGAGCCATTTTCAGAGACACAGAAAAATTCACACGGGAGAGAAATTAACCCCGAAAGAGAAACGTTTCTGTTGTTCAGAATGTGGTAAACAGTTTTTATTAATGAGCCATTTTCAGTACCACATAAGAGTTCATACAGGAGAGAAACCCTACTGCTGTTCTGAATGTGGCAAACCATTCCGTGACCGAAGTACTCTTCGAAGACACTCTAGAATTCACAATGGAGAGAAACCTTATTGTTGTTCAGAATGTGGCAAACGTTACTCACGAATTGCCTATCTTCAGACGCACGCAAGAATTCACACTGGAGAAAAGCCATATAGTTGTCCGGAATGTGGCAAACAATTTGTTCAATTAAGGAGTCTACAAAAGCACACAAGGACTCACACAGGAGAAAGGCCATATTGTTGTTCAGAATGCGGTAAATTGTTTTCACAACTAAGTCACCTTCAGAGTCACACAAGAATCCATACTGGAGAGAAACCATTTAGCTGTAATGAATGTGGCAAGCAATTTACACAAATGAGCAGTCTTCAGATCCACAAGCAAAGTCATAGTGGAGAGAAGCCATACAGCTGTAATGAATGTGGGAAACAATTCTCTTATAAGAGTAGTCTACGAACTCACTTAAAAATTCATGTAGTGGAGAAACCACATTGCTGTTCTACCTGTGGTAAACGGTTTTCCCAAATGGCCACTCTTCAGACCCACATAAGAGTTCACACCGGAGAGAAGCCATATTCCTGCTCTGATTGTGGGAAAAGATTCTCAGACAGTAGCCGTTTTCGGAGACACAAAAGAATTCACACGGGAGAAAAACGGTACTGCTGTTCTGAATGTGGCAAGCAGTTTACACAAAGGGCCACTCTTAAGACCCACATAAGAATTCACACTGGTGAGAAGCCATATTCTTGTTCTGAATGTGGGAAACAATTCTCTGACAGCAGCCATCTTCGGAGACACAAAAGAATTCACCATTAAGATAAGGTCTGAAGTCGTAGGCTAGAGGGTGAAGACGAGGAGGAGTTCAAAGTAACTCTCCTAATTCCAGATCTTTACAGGATAGGCTTTATTGTGTGAGGTCTCCACTAAATCGTCTCATACTGTGAGTCTTCTCTCACAGTGTGAAAAGGATCCATCATACTGGCTAGCTGCAGGATAGAAAGATGAGCACACTCTGCCTCTGCACTATACTTGATTATGGTGGTAGTCAGTCAGTTATTTTCTAACTGGCTTATTCCTGAATAAGGTTGTGGGGGTCTGCTAGAGCCTATCCCAGCCAGCATATGGCTCAAAGTGGGAACAAACCCTGGACAGGACACCAGTCCATTGGAGGGTGAACACATACATGCACATACATCCACCTCAACCACTCACTAAGGCCAATATAGGATCGCCAATTCACCTCACCTGTATGTCTTTGGAATGTGGTAGGATACCGGTGTAAACCCACACAGACACAGGGAGAACATACAGACTCCATGCTGGGAGGTCCTGGGATGTAAACCCTGGTCTCCTTACAGAGAGTTGCGCCAATGCACCACCCCTTATGGTGTCTGTGATAGTGCAAAATCATCAGGTACAGAACACAAGACATCTAATATGGTGTCCATCTGGATGGCCATTTTTTCTTTTCCCAAAATAAACAGGGGGGAAAAAAATCAAGTCCAGAAAAATTACTATCTCTCCTTTCTGTTTGGTGACAGACACATGATAAAAATGCCAGACCCAGTAGATGTGTGAACATAAAGCAAAAGACCTGGGAGTATGAGAAGAAAAGGGACACCACATGATGCAGCAAAACTGAGTAAAAAATAGAAACATTTGTAAGGAAATTTGGGAATAAACACTACATTTCAAATGACTACAATCAAGATGATTATCAATGAGAACTGGAATAACCTAAGAAGTTACAGATCTTCAAACAGTACCATCTTTAAAGTGAAACGTTATAGCAGAAGGACTGGAGATATAGTAGACTGAAAGTTACAAGAAAAATTTCAATTCAACAGAAATAGTCCAGAAATTTCATAAGAAGCTCCACCCCAATGGCTTAATAAGAGGAAACACCTCGGAATGTAAAAATCAACTGAGAGTCACCCTGACACAAAAAGGAATAAACCACTTGAAGAAAAAGACACCATAAGAGGACTAAAGGGTCCAGGAAATTTAAGAGCAGCCACAGGACATAATTTGACAGACTGCAGTTTTGTGAATATATTTATAGAAGAGGAACTGACCAAAAATAAAATGAAACCATACCACACAAAGTACTATAAATAAATCTGATCAGCTATACCTGAGAGAAAGCAACACTAACCACATATAATGGACTTGATTTCATGGAAAACAGGATCTGGTATTGTATGTCACAACTCATCAACTCTAAAGTAACAGCACAGAAGAAAGTTTAAAGTAAGGAAATATCAACACAATTAGACACCACCCTGGTGAAACACGCCGTGAAGAAAAGTAAAGAATCTGTGCAGAGAGGTGACATTTTATTAAAGCTTATTTGAAAGAAGTGGAATCACAAAATCTTAACAAATGCACAAGAGGAGAAATTGTAGAATCAAATGATGACACCTGAAGATCTACTGTGGCTAATGACAAACTCAAAATTCTGGCAGAAGCTTAAAATATAACAGAAATACAAAAAGGGGTACAGAATAGGATATACAAAGACAGTCTAATAAGCATTCTTTAGAATATTAAGGGAGAGCACCCTGGAAATAACTATCACCTGACAAAAAAGAAACAAGCACTTTGGAGTAACGTATAGGAAGAGGTCCAAAAACAAAAGGAAGTGATGTAGATGAGCGAACTACCAATGGAAACAGAAAACACACACAGTAAATGAAGTTAAAAGAAAAATGTCAGTTCAACAGAAATTGTCAAGAAATTTCATAAACTCCCAATGGCTTAATAGGAGGAGCAAATAGAATTTGAAAAACCAACTGAGGGTCACCCCATCTCAAAAAAGCTCTAAACCATACTAAACGAGAACAACCCAAAGAGGGGAAAATGACACCATAAGAGGACTAAGGGGTCCAAGAAATTTAAGAGCAGCCCCAGGACTTGTGTATAGAAGAGGAAACGACCAAAAATGAAATGAAACCATACCACATGAAGTACTACAAATACATCTGATAAGCTATACCTGAGAGAAAACAACACTAACCACATATAATGGACCTGAGTTAAGAGAAAACAGGATCTGGCATTGTGCGTCACAACAAATCAACTCTGAAGTAACAGTACAAAACAAAATCAAAGTAAGGAAATATCAACACAATTAGACACCACCCTGGTGAAACAAACTGTAAAGAATCTATGCAGAGAGGTGACATTAATTAAAGCTTATTTGAAAGAAGTGGAATTACAAAATCTTAACAAAAGTACAATAGCAGTAATCCTAGAATCACATGATGACACCCGAAGATCTACAATGGCTAACGACAAACTCTGAATTCTGGCAGAAGCTTAAAAGTTAAGAGAAACACAAAAAAGGGTACAGAATAGGATTTGCAAAGACAATCTGGAAAAGTTCCGTAGAATGATGAGGAGGGGGCACCCTGGCAATAACTTCACCACCTGACACAAAAGAAACAAACACTTTGGAGTAACGTATAGGAAGAGGTCCAGGAACACAAAGAAGCAACATAGATGAGCGAACTACCAATGGAAACAGAAAATGGAGTGTTCCTGGTGCTCTTTCCAGGTTTGTGTTTTTGATTTGATTTTGGACTTCTTGGCTTTGTGTTGCAGGTTACTTCTGTGGATTTCAGACAACAATCTGTTTTGATATTTAGAACTTGTTTTGCCTTTTTTTATTTGGATTTTTTTTTTTGTTTCATTTTTATTATTATTTTACATTTTGGACTTTTGTTTAATAAAATGAAACTGAACTGTTAAATCAAGGCTTTATTTGTGAGCAAGGGTTTTTATGCTTTCGTTTTCTTGCTTTTGGTGAACGCTGGGCCTCAAGCCTTTTTTAAAGTATTTGGTCCGTTTAGGGTTTGGTCAAGTCTGACTCGGAGTGCAGATCTGATCATCTAAAGTGAAACGTTCTGACAGAGCCTGAGTGGTTGAGCTGCCAGCTGAATGTGGCTTCTCTAATCCATGAAAAAGAAGCAAAATGGAACAAAACACCAATGAGTACAGTCTGCAAACAGCCAGTTGTGGTTCTATGATTCAGACATCTCAAAATATTAGAGAAAGCCCTCAAGTTAGGGAGGTAAATGCACAAAATAGGGAGAGAGAGAAATGATAGAGATCGCCACTTATAGAGATGAAGAGTAAATGGTGGATGTGGGGGCAACATTGATACAAGTGTGGACACAGCAGACTTGATGTTGAAGAAGCAGAGTGGGCAGGCATAGAAATCACAGCAGCAGGTGTAATAGAAGTAGAAACCAAATGTAGAAGAGCTGACCCCAGGAGCCTTTCAGGTCCAGATATGGTGATGTAGGCAGTCATGGAGGTCATTCGGTACTCATTATGTAACTGCGCTCTCTGGATTCCATGTGGTTTGCATTCATTACAGGTTGATGATAACATTTTTTTATGTGCCATATATTGTTCTAATTTTGTTACGTTTCTTGCTTTTCATTTTTATTACACATTATCTTCTATTGCTTTTTATATTTTCTGTTATCCGCCTTAACATTTCTGAGGCTGTGTCATAAGAAATACTGAGTGAGGTCTTTGTTTCCAGAGATTTCTACCAAACATTGTGTGTGTGTGAGTGTGTGAGATGTTCTTAGTTAAACAAATTTATTTATTGCTCCAAAATATTGTAAACTTATAACAAATGGTACCACATACTCGCTTCTAGACCCACAATTGATGGAGCACCACCACTGTTTTTTGTTCAACCCTGCGACTTTTGATTTGCTGCCCTCCCATTACTTTCCACCTTCCAAATGTCTGCATGGGAGCAGATCGCAGATGAAGCACCAGAGAGAAAGCGAGTGTTTTTACTGCAGCGCCTGCTTTTCATTCTGTTGGATACTCAATGGGGTTTTCCTGCCAGAACACATTAATTATGCTGAATGATTAAGTATAAGATGATGATTTATTGTGATTGGGTTTTGTTCTTGTTATTATGTCACTTTAAGGTGGTGCGGTCAGCAGAATGAACACATTCCCCATCGTCCCTGCTCTGTTTGTAGAGCTAACGCCCCCTGATGGATATGCCTCCATCACCCAGGCCTAGGAGATGATGTGCAGAGCAGTGCCACAGTTCTTACACACACAGGTCTTGAGAAATGACTGAAGATTTAGCAGGCAGTTAAAGACAAAACAAATGAACAAGAATATAACAGCAATAAAGGAAGAGTTTGACAGAAATTAACTCATAAATATTATCCAAGAAATAAATGAGCGTTTAGCTTTTGTAATCTTGTCCTCATGTGTATTTAGAAGATAGCATTGACTCAATAGAATTACTCTCTTCATTATTATTGACACTAGTCTCCTCAAGTAAACAATTTAGTATTCAGTGAAAATAATTCAACTGGATCTTTTTTAATTAATTCAGAAAGCATTTGATAAGGTGCCACATGAAAGGCTTGGCATCAAATTAAAAGAAGTCGGAGTTTAGGGTGACGTTTGTAGATGGGTGTAGAATTGGCTCAGACACAGGAAGCAGAGGGTGATGGTGTGAGGAACCTCATCAGAACTGACCAGCAGGGGTCAGTGTTAGGGCAGCTGCTATTTTTAATAAGTATAAATGATTTAGATAGGAATATAAGTAACAAGCTGGTTTAAGTTTGCAGATGATACCAAGATAAGTGGATTAGCAGATAATTTGGAATCCGTTATATCATTAGAGAAGGACTTGGATAGCATACAGGCTTGGGCAGATGAAATTTAATGTCAGTAAATGTAAAGTATTACACATAGGAAGTAAAAATGTTAGGTTTGAATACACAATGGGTGGTCGGAAAATTGAGAGTAAACCTTATGAGAAGGATTTAGGAGTCATAGTGGACTCTAAGCTATCAACTTCCCAAAAGTGTTTAGAAGCCATTAAGAAGGTGCGACAGGCAGTTGGTGTCCTTACCCAGCCGGGACGCCCCTGCACACTATATTCAGGGGGAGCAGCCATGGACACTGCAATACCTCCCCCTGGACGCTAGATGGCCGCCTCCCTGGGGTGGAGCAGTGCCACGGGTTCCCACAGGACATCCTGGGAATTGAAGTTGGGTGCAGCCCTGTTGGGTTCCACGGGCACCACCAGGGGACGCTGTGCTTGGAACTCCTGAGCCCGTATGGGCAACAAATTCATCACACCCGGAAGTGCAGCCGGAAATTGGGGATCAAGCACCTGGAGCACTTCCGGGTGAACTATAAATGGAGCCAGCGACCACCACTCGGGCCAGAGTCGGGTGGAGGAGGACATGGTTGCTTGGAGTGGTGGTGCCAAGGAGGAAAAGAGAGTATTTGTGTTTATTGTGTGCTTGGGACTGTGTTGTGGCTGGGGGTTCACTGGGAAGACGTGTCCTCCAGTTGAAGAAAAATAAAAATGTATTTATTTTACATGTGCTTCCCGTGTCCAATCTGTGTTAGGTCAGGCGTTATATAGCATCTTTTATTACAAAGGCTAACAGAATGTCAGGTTATAAAGCGCCTTGATGTATGGAGTACAAATCACAGAAGGTTCTGCTCAACCTTTATAACACACCGGTGAGGCCTCATCTGGAGTACTGGGTGCAGTTTTGGTCTCCAGGCTACAAAAAGGACACACAGTGCATCCGGAAAGTATTTACAGCACATCATATATATATATATATATATATATATATATATATATATATATATATATATAAATTAATAATAGCCTTTTTGCCCTGTGTTGTCTGGGATTGGCTCCAGCAGACCCCTGTGACCCTGTAGTTAGGATACAGCGTGTTGGATAATGGATGGATGTCTATATATATACAGTGCATTCAGAAAGTATTCACAGCGCATCATTTTTTCCACATTTTGTTATGTTACAGCCTTATTCCAAAATGGATTAAATTAATTTTTTTCCTCAGAATTCTACACCCAACACCCCATAATGGCAACATGAAAAAAGTTTACTTGAGTTTTTTGCAAATTTATTAAAAATAAAAAAATTGAGAAAGCACATGTACATAAGTATTCACAGCCTTTGCCATGAAGCTCCAAATTGAGCTCAGGTGCATCCTGTTTCCCCTGATCATCCTTGAGATGTTTCTGCAGCTTCATTGGAGTCCACCTGTGGTAAATTCAGTTGATTGGACATGATTTGGAAAGGCACACATCTGTCTATAGAAGGTCCCACAATTGACAGTTCATGCCAGAGCACAAACCAAGCATGAAGTCAAAGGAATTGTCTGTAGACCTCCGACACAGGATTGTCTTGAGGCATAAATCTGGGGAAGGTTACAGAAAAATTTCTGCTGCTTTGAAGGTCCCAATGAGCACAGTGGCCTCCATCATCCATAAGTGGAAGAAGTTAGAAACCACCAGGACTCTTCCTAGAGCTGGCCGGCCATCTAAACTGAGCGATCGGGGGAGAAGGGCCTTAGTCAGGGAGGTGACCAAGAACCCGATGGTCACTCTGTCAGAGCTCCAGAGGTCCTCTGTGGAGAAAGGAGAACCTTCCGGAAGGACAACCATCTCTGAAGCAATCCACCAAACAGGCCTGTATGGTAGAGTGGCCAGACGGAAGCCACTCCTTAGTAAAAGGCACATGGCAGCCCTCCTGGAGTTTGCCAAAAGGTACCTGAAGGACTCTCAGACCATGAGAAACAACATTTTCTGGTCTGATGAGACAAAGATTGAACTCTTTGGTGTGAATGCCAGGAGTCACGTTTGGAAGAAATCAGGCACCGCTCATCACCAGGCCAATACCATCCCTACAGTGAAGCATGGTGGTGGCAGCATCATGTTGTGGGGATGTTCTTCAGCGGCAGGAACTGGGAGACTAGTCAGGATAAAGGCAAAGATGACTGCAGCAATGTTCTGAGACATCCTGGATGAAAACCTGCTCCAGAGTGCTCTTGACCTCAGACTGGGGCGACGGTTCATCTTTCAGCAGGACAACGACCCTAAGCACACAGCCAAGATATCAAAGGAGTGGCTTCAGGACAACTCTGTGAATGTCCTTGAGTGGCCCAGCCAGAGCCCAGACTTGAACCTGATTGAACATCTCTGGAGAGATCTTGAAATGACTGTGCACCGACGCTTCCCATCCAACCTGATGGAGCTTGAGAGGTGCTGCAAAGAGGAATGGGCGAAACTGGCCAAGGATAGGTGTGCCAAGCTTGTGGCATCATATTCAAAAAGACTTGAGGCTGGAATTGCTGCCAAAGGTGCATCGACAAAGTATTGAGCAAAGGCTGTGAATACTTATGTACATGTGATTTCTCAGTGTTTTTATTTTTAATAAATTTGCAAAAATCTCAAGTAAACTTTTTTCATGTCATTATGGGGTGTTGTGTGTAGAATTCTGAGGAAAAAAATGAATTTAATCCATTTTGGAATAAGGCTCTAACATAACAAAATGTGGAAAAAGTGATGAGCTGTGAATACTTTCCGGACGTACTGAAGCAGGGCTAGAAAAGGTCCAAAGAAGAGCGACAAGGCGGAGTCCAGGGCTACAGGGGATGAGTTATGAAGAAATATTAAAGGAGATTAAGAGGTGATCTGATTGAAGTGTTTAAAATTATAAAGTGAATTAGTCCAGTGGATCAAGATTGTTATTTTAAAATGAGTTGATCAAGAACACGGGGACACAGTTGGAAACTTGTTAAGGGTAAATTTCACACAAATATTTGGAAGTTTTTCTTTACAGAAAGAATGATAGACATTTGGAATAAGAGACCAAGTAGTGTGGTTGACAGTAACACTTTAAGGAGTTTAAAAGCTTGGCTTGATGTTTTTTTGGAAGAAATAAGTGGATAGGACTGGCGAGCTTTGTTGGGCTGAATGGCCTGTTCTCGTCGAGAGTGTTCTAATGTTTTATCAATGCCTTTCTTGTAGTGTAGAGAGCAGATCCACACAAACTACTCCAGATATTCTTCCCAGTGCATTATAAAGTCTGGACACAGCGTACCATTTTATTTGGATAGCAGAACAATGTTTACAAGAACAGGCTATTCAGCCCAACAAAGCTCGCCAGTCCCATCCACTTAATTCTTCTAAAATAACATCAAGTTGAGTTTTGAAGGTCCGTAAAGTCTTACTGTTTACCACACTACTTGGTCACTTATTCCAAGTGTCTCTGGTTGACTGTGTAAAGAAAAACTTCTAATGTTTGTGTGAAATTTGCCCTCAATAAGTTTAATAAGTTTCCAACTGTATCCCCGTGTTCTTGCTGAACTCATTTTAAAGTCACAGTCTTGATCCACTGGACTAATTCCCTTCATAATTTTAAACACTTCAGTCATGTCACCTCTTAATCTTCTTTTGTTTAAACTGTAAAGGCTCAGCTCTTTTAATCTTTCCTCATAACTCATCCCCTGTAATCCTGGAATCAGCCTAGTCACTCTCCTCTGGACCTTTTTTAGCTCTGCTATGTCCTTTTTGTATCCTGGAGATCAAAACTGCACCCAGGACTCCAGATGAGGCCTCACCAGTGTGTTATAAAGCTTGAGCAGAACCTCCTGTGACTTGTACTCCACACGTCAAGGCGCTATATAACCTGACCTCTGTTAGCCTTCTTAATGGCTTCTGAACACGGTCTGGCAGTTGATAGCGTCGAGTCCACTACGACTCCCAAATCCTTCTCCTGTGTACTTTTGATTTTCAAACCTCCCATTTTGTATTCAGACCTAATATTTTTACTTCCTACATATATGATATATAGTCTGTTTTGCCAGGCACACCTAGCTTTGCATATCCACTGTATGTTAGACAACCTGAATTGAATGCATGCTGTGACTAAACTAAAGAGCTAACTTTGTGGGTGACATATTGTATTAGTAGACTTTAAATATGAGAGGAAACCAAAAAACAATAAAACACTTGATTAAGGCAAGTTATTATTACTATTATAGAAAATTTTAAAGATGATTGTGATACACCTAATACAACATAGTAAGCAAAATCTTTGCTGTACATCAGCCTCTGCATGCTTTTTTTGTGCCTGATAGAAGGTGTAGTTCCTGCATTATCACTAGTAAACATCAGCCATGGTGAATCACAGCACAAATTTCCTTGGTCATTTAAATCCTCGTGACTAATATAGGCTAAATGTACAGTCGCTTTGAAACGTTGGGCCCCCTTGCTTAAAACGTCTTTTACTGTCAATTGTTAAGTAAGCAGAAGATGGACTGATCACCGAAATGTATAACGTTAAAGATGACACATTTCTTTAGAATTTCAAGCAAGACTTTCTTTTTTTAGGGCTTGAAGCAAAAGTATGGGCACCCAACATGGTCAGTACTTAGGAAGACCACCTTTGGCAAGCATCACAGCTTGGAAATGCTTTTTGTTGTGAGCTAAGGGTCTTTCAGTTCTTACTTGGAGTATTTTTGCCCATTCGTCCTTGCAATTAGACCGTCTCTTGGGCCATCTTGCATGCACTGCTCTTTTGAGACCAATCCACAGATTTTCAATGTTGTTCAGGTCAGGGGTCTGTGAGGGACATTGCAAAACCGTCAGCTTGTGCCGCTTGAGGTATTCCATTGTAGATTTTGAGGCGGTTTCTGATCATTATCTTGTTGTAGACTGCGGTGGGTTGGCACCCTGCCCAGGATCGGTTCCTGCCTTGTGCCCTGTGTTGGCTGGGATTGGCTCCAGCAGACCCCCGTGACCCTGTGTTTGGATTCAGCGGGTTGGAAAATGGATGGATGGATGGATATCTTGTTGTAGATCTCTTTTTAACTTCCAATTTTTTTTATAGATGTTGTGATGTTTGCTTCCAGAATTTGCTGGTATTTATTCAAATCCATTCTTCTCTACCAATGCCATATTCCCTGTGCCTGATCGATCCACTGCCTTGCTTTGTAGTTGGAGACTTGTTCAATTCCTGGAATTCAGTGCCCTTTTTTCATCAAACATACCTTTGCACACTGTGGCCAGAAAGTTCTGTTTTGACTTCATCAGTCCACAGGACTTGTTCCTAAAATGCACCAGGCTTGTTTAGATGTTGATGTGCAAACTTCAGGTGTTGAATTTTGTGGTGATGATACACGAAAGGTTTTCCTTTGCTGACTCTTACCATACTTGTTCGGGTTTCGCAATCACAGCACCACCACTCCAGAGTCTGCTAAATTTTCCTGAAGGTCTTTTGTAGTCAAACGGGGGGTTATTTGCCTTTCTAGCAATCCAATGAGCAGTTCTTTCAGAAAGTTCTCTTGGTCTTCAGACCTCAACTTGACCTCCACCTTTCCTGTTAGCCAGCATTTCTTAATAACATTACGGACTGAGGAAACAGCTATCTGAAAACGCTTTGCTCTCTTCTTGTATCCTTCTCCTGCTTTGTGAGCATCACTTTATTATTTTTCAGTGTTAGGCCATTGCTTAGAGGAGTCCATGGCTGCTGATTATTGGGACAAGGTTTGAAGAGTCAAAGAATTTACACAGCTTTGACATTTGCATCACCTTGGGTTTCCTACGACTGTGAACAAGCCATAGCCCTAATCAGCTAATTAAGCTCTGAGACCACCCTAGGAAACTCTATCTCAGACCTCAAATAGCTTGGGGTGCCCAAACTTTTGCATAAAATGCCAAAAAGAAATCAGTGTGTCATCTTTAAATTTATGCCTTTTGGTGATTTGTTCTTGTTCTACTCAGTTAACTATTCCTAGTAGCAAACGTTTTAAACAAGGGGAGCCTGAATTTTTGCATGCCACTGTATGTCCTGCAGTCTTATGTGCCACCTAGCAGACATATGAATGTCAAGAAATTAATGTAAAACAGTGACAGAGCCAACAGTGAGGATGGGTTGCTAAACCTGGGGGCCATAAACATGACAGAAAATATTGAGGAGCATCATCATCATCATCCCAAGATTGTCATAAACCCCTGGAAACAGTTGTCTGCAACCAACCATCAACTACAGTCAAAGTAAAAAGTATGTGAACCCCTAGGAATTCTCTATATTTATGTCTAATTCCCATATAAAACATCGTCATATCTTCATGTCAGTCACAATAATGAACAAACACAGTCTACTATAACTGAAGATACACAGATTTTCAGAGAAGTTTTGACCATATTGAATAAATCATTCAAACTGTGAAACAGAAGGTTGGAAAAAGTAAATGAACCCTAAGCTAATGACTTTTTAAAAAGCTCATTGAAGTCCGCATTTAGCACACCTGGAGTCCATTTAATGAAACGAGTTCAGAGGTTTGGTGGCCTAGAATGACTTTGATTGATCACAAACACTATAAAGTTTGAGGTTGAGCTTTTGACAAGAAGCATATCCAGATGGGAGTCATGCCTCGCACAAAAGAGCTGTCTGAAGAGCTACGATCAAGAATTGTTCATCTACATCAGGCTGGAAAGGGTTATAAAGTCATCTGGAAGATCTGAGATATTCATCAGTCTACTGTTAGGCAAGTTGTCTATAAATGGAGACAATTTGGTATTGTGGCTACTCTGCCTACAAGTGGGTGTCCTGCCAAGATGACCCCAAGAGCACAACACAAAGTCAGCAATGAGGTAAAGAAGAACCCTAGAGTGACAGCAAAGGACTTGAAGAAATCATTAGAACTTGCTACCATCTCTGTTCATGAATCAACTATATGCAAAACATTGAACAAGAAAGGAGTCCATGGCAGGACACCAAGAAGGAAGCCACTGCTATCAAAAAAGAACATTGCTGAACGCCTAAAGGTTGTGAAAGAGCACTTGGACACTCCACAACGATACTGGGAAAATGTTTTGTGGACTGATGAAACCAAAATTGAACTATTTGGGAGGAACCAGCAGAACTTGATTTGGCGTACAAAGGGCACTGCGTATCAACATTAAAACATCATCCCTACAGTAAAGTATAGTGGAGGGAACATCATGATTTGGGCCTGCTTTGCTGGCATCAGGGCCTGGACAGCTTGCCATCATTGAGGGGAAAATGAACTCACAAGTTTATTAACAAATTCTCCAGGATAATGTGAGGGTGTCTGTCCGTCAACTTAAGCTCAAAAGAGGCTGGGTGATGCAACAGGACAATGACCCCAAACATCGCAGCAAATCCACCGCACAATGGCTTCAGCAGAACAAACTCCTCCTTTTGGAGTGGCCCAGTCAGAGCCCAGATCTCAGTCCTATTGAGATGCTGTGGAATGACTTGAAGAGAGAGGGAGCCGTACACAGAAGTCAACCAAAGAATAAGAAAGAGTTAAGGCAATTCTGAAGGGAAGAATGGGCTCAAATTCTCTCTGCACGATGTGGAGGTCTGATCTGCAGTTACAGGAAGCACCTGGTTGAGGTCATTGCTGCCAAAGGAGGGTCAACCAGTAATTAAATCCCAAGGTTCATTTACTTTTTCTGCTGCCACTGTGAACATTGAATGTGTTTGTAAAATAAAGACATGAAAGAGTAGAGGTTTTTGTGTGTCATTGGCTTAAGCTCATTGTGTATATCAGTACTTATGACCAATTCATGCAGTAAACAAGATAATTCCAAAGGGTTCATATACTTTTTACTTTGACTGTATCTCCCCGACCTACAGTGGGTACTAGAATGTGGGTTCTGTACCTAGAATAGAAACTATCCTCCACACCCGACCACCCACAACACTGGAAACCATAGCCTACTGCCCAATCAACTTTCCTCTGCCCCACATCATGGAAATCACTGGCCCACACTGCCCATACAACTGCCTACCTACTGTATGTGACACTAATATAGTGCTTGAGAGGGATGGGGGGGGGGCACATTAAAAGATTTGCACCTCCCAGTTACAAAACATTGGCTCCATCAGTGCTGCGACGCAACAACAAAAGCGTGAGTGTTTTTAAGTTATTTTTATTTATGTTATACTTTAACATTTTTATCAAATGAAAGTGCGTGTCGTCATCAGGATGACGCTGACTGAGTGCGATTCGGGTCTCTTTGGTGCGAAGACTTTACTACCAAACCCCGCTGGACGTCAGCCCAGCTGTGTGCAGTGACCCAGGAGTGCGAGTCACTTTAAAGTATCACGTCACAAAGAAAGTAAAGTGTTTGCCACTTCACTTTATGACTTTGCACTCTCTGTGTTTAGGCAACACTAAAGTTAATTCAAACGTGTATTTTCAGCTTGGTATTCCTCATAGCAACGTGTCATGTGACGTCATCAAAGGCGCCGGAACTGCAGTCGGCGTGCGGAAGGTGACGGCGGGGAGTTTTGAGAAGTGAACGACGACCAGAAGTGAAAGATAATAGAAGCGCTTTATGCCGAGTGAGTCCTCCTTGAAAAGTATCACATCATCCAGAGTCCGAAGGTAAATTATTTGAGTTCGGAGCTGTCACTTTATGGATTTTAATTCCGACCAGTCACAGTTGCAGGTGCGTAAAACACACGAGGCTGAAGATGGCTACTTATTCGCAGCTCCTTAGACGCCTGTCTGCTTACTTCTTGCTCCATATTCAACTCCACACCGCTAATTCTGAGACTTTGTCAAGCTGCAGTTGAGATTTTACTGGTCCAGCGCAGGTACCTGGGTCAAAATGACTGGCAAAATTCGCACACTTCTACTTCGAATGAATGGGATGTATTGTTGATGTTCAAAGGGGAACGTAAAGGGTTGCGACCATCATTGTCGCACTTTTGAAAGTTTTGCCCCGGCCAATTCAAGTTAGGTGGTAGAGTTTGTTTTGGTATTTTTTAAAAATAAAGTGACTTTACTCTAAATATACTATGTGCAGCATTTTTCACAAACATCACTTTAGTTGTAGGTTACCATTTTTATGATGTGTAAAACTACATAAATGTACATACACACTTGGTTAATGATGTGAAAATATAAAGTTCCAGGTTGCCCTTTGTATGTGAAAGAAATGGCACAATTCCTTAGAGCCTTTTCCATTTACTTGTCACAACTATAAACTCTCTTCCCCTTGTTCTTCATCATCACAGTCTTTGCTGTCTTCCAACTTTGTAACTGCACGCATAGCATCTTTATGTTCCATTTCTAGCACTGAACACTTACATTTTTTTCCTTTAAATAAACCATTGTTTTTGTCCATCCGATGACTTGCCCTTACCATGTCCTTCAGCACTGTTAATTCCTGTCCAAAGAGGCATAGTTGTGTGAGATATAGAAGACTGAAGAATATTTTATATATATATATATATATATATATATATATATATATATATATAAAAATACCAGCTTGATGGAGAAGTAGTGTGTTAAAGAAGTAATGAAAAAGAAAAGGAAACATTTTGAAAATAACATAACATGATTGTCAATGTAATTGTTTTGTCACTGTTGTAAGTGATGAGTGTTGCTGTCATATATATATATATATACACACACACACATATAAACATATATATATATATATATATACATATCCACACACATATAAATATATATATATATATATATATATATATATATATATATATATATATCCATACATATCTACATATACACACATCCATATACATACACACATATATATATACATACATATCTACATATATACATATACACACACACATATATACACACACACACACACACAGCAACTGTTGCTGGGGGTGCCAGAATCCATCAAGAAAGAAAAATGAAAAACATTATTTGTACAAAATCTTAATTTATTTATCCATTCCTAAATAATTAAATGGGCAGGCTATTTCGTATCATTGCAATATGCTGTTTGTTAAAACGGATGACTCCCGCTCTTACGTGCAAGTCTGCGTGGATATTATGAACTATCATATCTGTTCAAGTTCTATTTAAATTTTAAATAGAAGGAATTTTTATTTAGTCGACAGAAATGTCTTTGGTAGGAATGTAAGTTAAATGTAGGCATCATTGCATAAATTTTTCTTCACCATACAAATGTAAAGAGTAAATTCGCCTTACATTCCAACCAAAGAGATTTGTGTCAACTAAATAGAACTTGAAAAGATATATTTTTTCGAATGTGATCGTGCAATTCATATCGAGTTGACGTGCACTACATCAAGCTCGCGTGCTATTGTGGTTTCGCCTGCGTGCCTCAATAAGTCACCCTCCCCTCGCTCTTACTTTTTTACCGTTCATCTAATGATTACACGGAGTATGGCTTTACCAAAACAATCATTGATGGTGAATAAAGTATCTATTATTCATAAAGCTTCAATTGGTGATCTGTCTTTCTGCGTTAACTGCATATTTTTTCATACGTCTCAAACCAAGGGGATGCGAGGGTAAAATGAATCGGGAAGCGCTGATATATATGTATGTGTGTGTATATATATGTATGTATGTATATATATATATATATATATATATATTTATATTGAAATAGTTTTACTGTAAAATAATGCAAAGAGTACGTAACACGTGTTTCGCCCTAATTTTGGGGTCATCGGGGGTACATACTCGATGCACCCCCTCTCGGGAATCGGACGTCGGCGCTAGAGGCAAAGCCTCTTCCATTGTGCCACGGCGTGTGGTTTGTCTATTTGAGCGTATGTAGATCGGGGTATATATATATATATATACTCGCGCTTCACAGCGGACAAGTAGTGTGTTAAAGAAGTTATGAAAAAGAAAAGGGAACATTTTTAAACTAACGAAACATGATTGTCAATATACAGTAATTATTTTGTGAGTGTTATGAGTGTTGCTGTCATCAAGGATTTGATTATCATTATTTCTTTCAATCAGGTTCGTATTTGTAGGATGTGTTGAGTTCAAGTCACATTCTGTGTTTGTCAATCGTTGTAAAGATAACAGTTTTCATTCATCGATTCGTTTCTTACTGCATCAATAAACAGCTCATCTTCCTCTTTATCTGAGACGTGACACACTGCATGCACGGTTTTTTTTTTTTTTACACTGTCTTCATTTAGCGGGACATTGACTTTTTCCACCGTGTGCTTTGTTTCCGTAGTAGCTGCACTTATGAATATGCTTGTAGGTATCAGACTCTTCATATTTTTTTGCTGCCTTCTCAATTGTGTAATTTGGTTTTTGTTCAGCACTCTTTGGAACTGTTGCTTTTTGTCTGTGCACTGTGTCAGTTCACATGAGCCGCTCGGTGTTCTTGCATCGAGGGTTCCCAGCTGTGCTGGTGCCATCTCGTGCGATATCCACGGCTGTATGTAATGTTAGCTAAGACCCGGCACTTAAAAGTTTCTCTCGCAGTTTCAATGAGTTTGTGCCAAACACCACCCTGACCATCTCATCTTCCTCTGCATAAGCACAGTCCTTCACCCGTGAATATTTAGCGGCAGTGTTTCTATTGGATTGCCGCTGACGGACGCCCTTATATGGGCAGGCACTAAATTACGTGGGAGGCGTAACTCCGCCTCCCACGGCCATCGAGCAGACGTCTATTATAGTATATGGACGAGAAAATAGGATCCAGTTATGACCATTACGCATAGAATTTTGAAATGAAACCTGCCCAACTTTTGTAAATAAGCTGGAAGGAATGAGCCTGCCAAATTTCAGCCTTCTACCTACACGGGAAGTTGGAGAATTAGTGATGAGTGAGTGAGTGAATCAGTGAGGGCTTTGCCTTTTATTAGTATAGATATAAAATATATATTGCACAACTTTAGTTTAGATATGTATTTTGTTAATGTACTTTTGTTAATTAGAATAATTAAAATATTTTCTTTATCAGTATGCTGCTGCTGGAGTATGTGAATTTCCCCTTGGTACTGACTCTATCTATCTATCTATCTATCTATCTATCTATCTATCTATCTATCTATCTATCTATCTATCTATCTATCTATCTATCTATCTATCTATCTATCTATCTATCTATCTATCTATCTATCTAGGCAAAGTTTAAGGAGTGAAACCTTTATGATGTCAACTGAAATGTCATTTAATCGGAAGCATGTGTGCCATTGTGACTGCTGGTTTAAGAACGTCCTTCAGTAGTTTAGGTGTAGTGGCCATGTTTCCACTGCCAGGGTTGTTTAATTCTCTTTGTCCACCCTAAAATGTGTGGAATTCACCTAATTGATGATTAATCTTTGGTGTTGATGATTAGAATGTATTAGTATTTGATAATCTACTTTTACAGAGAATTTAAAATTAAGTAACAATACATTCCTAATCAGGTTTAAGCAAAACATGTTGTGTAACAGCTTGCTTTAGGTCATGTTAGAGTAAAACATGAAAAGATTATAACTGTATTTTAAGTAACTGAAAAACCACCATTTATTTGTCCCATGAGGCTTGCAGGCCTTTTATTATTATTTTTTTTTTTGCTTGCTTAAAGCACCAGTGTGAGAGAATGAAAGGATAAGGACCATGTGCACTGTAAAGAAAAACTTAAGGCCAATTTCAGCTTTAATGGTGGGAATCGATCAATGAATACGTTTTGGACTCCTTCACAGGGTATGAGGTAATTGTGGTCTTGGACATTAGATAATGGAACAAAGAACTAGGAGTAGCAGAGTTGTGTAATAAAGATTGTGGTATATGATTTAAACTTTCTCTTGCCTTTCTTTGCTTAACGGTCATTTCTACCACAAACACCACTGATTATCAGCTGATAAGTGGAGGGAAACACACAAAATGGATTCTAGTGTTGTATGTTATGGTTGCTAGTTTGTACCTTTAGGTAAAGCATCTTCTTTTTCTTCGTTCGGCTTCTCCCATTAGTCAAGTCAAGCTGGGGAGGCTGCACTGGTACAGTGAGTTGCCGCACCCACTACACGACGAAACAACTCGGGATACTTTTTTGCAACCCCCCAGGCAGACCCGCGGTCCAGTCCCACCCTCCAGAAATGACCCTGTCTCTGCAGCAGCCAGGTCTTATGTGGGCGACCCCTTGGCCTGGTCAAGCCTATCGGGTCCCCAACAATGAGGACCTTACAAGCCGGATCACCCTCGGGGAAGTGTGCTGCAGGCCGTAGTGCTGTAACTGACGCTCCCTCACAATGCAGGTAATGTGCCTCATTCTGGACTCCATGAGCAACACAAAGTCAAACCAATGGTACCCAAGGATTTTCCAGAGAGACACAGTACCAAAGGAGTCCCACTAGGTAAAGCATAATACAAAATAACATACTGCTTATCCAATACAGCATTTCAGCATAGAAATTACTAAGCATACTGTAAGTATGGAAAATGGAATTTTGGTTTATTCTTCCCAATGCAAGTTTACACTTGATTCACAAAAATGTACAAGGCAATAAATGAGGCAACCTTAGACAAGACATTGACACATCAGATTCATTTAGACAAAGACAATCCAGTAAATCTTGCTGACAGTTTTGAGTTTTAGATTTTCCCCCCCCCTAATGTATTTGATTGACAATGATGTAGATCGGCAGTTCTCAACCTGTGGGGCGCGCCCCCCTAGTAACAAAAATGGGGGAGCGAAGATGTGAAAAAAAGAAAACAAGAATCGAAACTATGAAAAATACATCTATTGAAATCAAAACAAATGAACTTAAACTACATTCTGATACTAGAAAAATAAATATAGAGTTAGATAAATGTGTATAATTAAACTTGTAGCGGTGTATCGGCAGCAAAAAATATATGAAAAAATTTTATTAGGGTTTCAAAAATACGTTGGGGGTGAAATTAAAACTGTTATGAAAAGTCGGTTCGCAAATACTTAAAGGTTGAGAAACGCTGATGTAGATTTATAATATTCTAGTGGTGAACTAGTTGGTAAACGCAGGACTGAAGATTCTGATGTGTTAAACCACTCATAATTTCTCTATTATAAAAAAAAAAATCCTGGAAGGAGACGAGATGTGACATGACTTTCTCAGAGAGACACTTTCACATCTCTCGAGACGAGTCTTTGTGCCAAGAGATGGAACCACAGCCCAGGCTAGAAGCCCTGCGAGATGAGCTTATGCAGAGAGATTTGGAAAAGTCCTGCATGGTTATGTCAGACACATTTCTTGTAGAGAGAGGAACGATAATTCACTCAAGGGCAGTTATACGTTGCGTTGTCATGATGTCATTCTAAACACGGAATCAAAATTTAATGCACTATTGATGAAAAGGTAAAAGCGAAAAGAGATCGAATATATGGACATTGGTGATATGACAGAAGTACACCATGCAAAATGCAGATCACACAGCACGACAGCAGCAGTAAGCCAGCAGCTGATCAAGCAAAGAGGAGGTTTACTGTTTAAGAGGGGGTTTCGGAGGAGCAACTTCTTGGGTTGCGTTCAGCCCCCCTCTTCACAATGAAGAGACGCGAAGTTGCTGGCGTTTAATGCAGGCGGGAGGATTGGGGTTGGCAAGCGAAGAGCCCTAGTTTCATAAAATGTTAAGAACTTTGTTACATTACGTAGACAAATCGTAATTAACATAAGAAACCTAAATGATTTTTCTTTTGTATTTAACACATGATAAACTTTGCTATCTCAGTGTGTTGTAGCTGTACGTAACGGTCGTGCTTAACAGCAATATTTTCTCCCAACCCAAAGCTCATTGCAGGACAGACTTATTGACCACCTACTTATTTCATATAAAGGAATGATTAATACTTTTTATTCCTATACTTTGTAACGTTTACTATTAATCTATATTAACTTTACATATCCTAAAATATACGCTATTTCGTAAAATAGACAATTACATTTTTTATAGAAATGGCTCTTATATTCAGTATGTGAAGAACATAAAGTTACCAAACTAAAGGAGACCATTCAGTCCGTTTGTTGCTCGTTTGTTTAGCTAATAGCTAAGCTGTCCAAAATCTCTTCAAGACACTTCTTAAAGGGTGTCAGAGTTCCTGCTTCAGGAATTAAACGTAGACAATATCTGTATATTCTGTTGTTTGCTTCATTGTTAATATTATCAGCAGTTAAACATGAACAAAAAACAAACTCTAATTTCATGCCATGGTGTGAAAACAAAAGAATGTTTTAAAAACCAAATACACATTTGTTTTTAATGTAGCTCTAAATGGTCCATGTGACTCACATATAATAGCCAATAGATAATAGTAAGTTGAAAATGGGATTCCCTTATGAAGAAGACTTGCTGTGTACATCCAAATCTGGCCCACTGTACACTTCCTAGGATGCCATTTTATTCTTGCCATCCCATATTTTGTTATGAATTTGGTTTTTGTTATTTACAAACATGGCTTAAAGTATTGGAAAATAATTAAAATTTTCTGTGAAATATATTGAAAATAACAAGAGTAATTGTTGTTCACCATTTTTGTAATTTCATAGAGCAGATCATTGCTTTTGATTTATGACTTAATGTCTCTCTCTATACAGTGTGTATATATATATATATATATATATATATATATATATATATATACACATACATACAGTGGTGTGAAAACTATTTGCCCCTTCCTGATTTCTTATTCTTTTGCATGTTTGTCACACAAAATGTTTCTGATCATCAAACACATTTAACCATAAGTCAAATATAACACAAGTAAACACAAAATGCAGTTTTGAAATGATGGTTTTTATTATTTAGGGAGAAAACATCCAAACCTACATGGCCCTGTGTGAAAAGTAATTGCCCCGAACCTAATAACTGGTTGGGCCACACTTAGCAGCAGTAACTGCAATCAAGCGTTTGCAATAACTTGCAATGAGTCTTTTACAGCTCTGGAGGAATTTTGGCCCACTCATCTTTGCAGAATTGTTGTAATTCAGCTTTATTTGAGGGTTTTCTAGCATGAGCCGCCTTTTAAGGTCATGCCATAGCATCTCAATTGGATTCAGGTCAGGACTTTGACTAGGCCACTCCAAAGTCTTCATTTTGTTTTTCTTCAGCCATTCAGAGGTGGATTTGCTGGTGTGTTTTGGGTCATTGTCCTGTTGCAGCACCCAAGATCGCTTCAGCTTGAGTTGACGACACAAATGGCCGGACATTCTCCTTCAGGATTTTTTGGTAGACAGTAGAATTCATGGTTCCATCTATCACAGCAAGCCTTCCAGGTCCTGAAGCAGCAAAACAACCCCCGACCATCACACTACCACCACCATATTTTACTGTTGGTATGATGTTATTTTTCTGAAATGCTGTGTTCCTTTTACGCCAGATGTAACGGGACATTTGCCTTCCAAAAAGGTCAACTTTTGTCTCATCAGTCCACAAGGTATTTTCCCAAAAGTCTTGGCAATCATTGAGATGTTTCTTAGCAAAATTGAGACGAGCCCTAATGTTCTTTTGCTTAACAGTGGTTTGCGTCTTGAAAATCTGCCATGCAGGCCGTTTTTGCCCAGTCTCTTTCTTATGGTGGAGTCGTGAACACTGACCTTAATTGAGGCAAGTGAGGCCTGCAGTTCTTTAGACGTTGTCCTGGGGTCTTTGTGACCTCTCGGATGAGTCGTCTCTGTGCTCTTGGGGTTTTTGGTCGGCCGGCCACTCCTGGGAAGGTTCACCACTGTTCCATGTTTTTGCCATTTGTGGATAATGGCTCTCACTGTGGTTCGCTGGAGTCCCAAAGCTTTAGAAATGACTTTATAACCTTAACCAGACTGATAGATCTCAACTACTTCTGTTCTCATTTGTTCCTGAATTTCTTTGGATCTTGGCATGATGTCTAGCTTTTGAGGTGCTTTTGGTCTACTTCTCTGTGTCAGGCAGCTCCTATTTAAGTGATTTCTTGATTGAAACAGGTGTGGCAGTAATCAGGCTTGGGGTGGCTACGGAAATTGAACTCAGGTGTGATACACCACAGTTAGGTTATTTTTAACAAGGGGCAATTACTTTTTCACACAGGGCCATGTAGGTTTGGATTTTTTTTCTCCCTAAATAATAAAAACCATCATTTTAAAAACTGCATTTTGTGTTTACTTATATTTGACTAATGGTTAAATGTGTTTGATGATCAGAAACATTTTGTGTGACAAACATGCAAAAGAATAAGAAATCAGGAAGGGGGCAAATAGTTTTTCACACCACTGTATGTATGTATGTGTGTATATATATATATATATATATATATATATATATATATATATATATATATAGAGAGAGAGAGAGAGAGATAGATAGATAGATAGATAGAGAGAGACATTAAGTCATAAATCAAAGACCCAGGAGTACTTCCGGGGTTAGGACTTCTCCTCTGGAAGCACTTCTAGGCCATTTGGAAGTCCCAAAGACTAGGGAGTGTACCTCCCTGCAACTCCCCCTAGTGGAACCCATGGACCCCAGCAGGGTTGCGCTACTGGACTACAAGTCCTGGCAATCCCTGCGGGTGTCTGAAAGGTAGTGGAGCCCAGGGAAGCTGCCACCTAGTGTATGGGGGAGCACACTAACCTGAATACAGTGATCCCTCACTATATCGCGCTTCGACTTTCGCGGCTTCACTCCATCGCAGATTTTAAATGTAAGCATATCTAATTATATATCACAGATTTTTCGCTTGTTCGCGGATTTCTGCGGACAATGTGCCTTTTAATTTATGGTACATGCTTCCTCAGTTTGTTTGCCCAGTTGATTTCATACAAGGGACGCTATTGGCGGATGGCTTAGAAGCTACCCAATCAGAGCATGTATTACGTATTAAATAAAACTCCTGAATGATATACGATATGCTTCCCGCGTGATTCTTGATTGTTTGCTTTTCTCAGTCTCTCTCACTCTCTCTGACATTCTCTGCACCTGACGGAGGGGCTGTGAGCAGAGGTGCTGTTTGCACAGAAGCTGTTTGCCTAGAGCAGTGCTTCTCAGGGGGGGCGCGTGGCTCCGTCAAGGGGGGCGCGTTTGACCTCGGGGAACATGCTTTTTTATTTTTCTTTTAAATTTTTTTTGAATTTAGAATGCACTTTAAATCTTTTCTGTTACATTTAATAAAGCTATTCTTTGTTGTAAATTGGTCCATATTTCTTTCTTTTTTTATTCTCTTATACGTTAATAAGGATACAGTGTTATGCAGAGGTGTACTTATAACAATTTTATAGACAAATGATACTATTTATAGTCGTGCGGGGGGCACGAGATGTTTTCTTCTTCCTAGGGGGGTGATGACAGAAAATAATTGAGAAGCACTGGCCTAGAGGATATGGACGCACCTCTAAGAAATGTTGCTTTATCTTACTTTACTTACTTAAAAGCCCAAAAGCACGTATTGATTTTTTGATTGTTTGCTTTTCTCTCGCGCTCTCTCTCTCTCTGACATTCTCTGCTCCTGATACGCATTCCTTTGAAGAGAAGATATATTTGCATTCTGAGAAAGAACTGTCATCTTTGTCTTGTCCTGGAGCACAGTTTAAACGTTTGACTAAAGGGTGTTATTTCATGTCTAGAGGGCTCTAATAATGTTAACAGTGTGGGAGAGTTTATAAGGGCTTAAAATATATAAAAATAACCATACAAACATATGGTTTCTACTTCGCGGATTTTCATCTATCGTGGGGGGTTCTGGAACGCAACCCCCGCGATCGAGGAGGGATTACTGTATAGAGCTCTCCCCTGTCCTCTTTTGATATTGGCATCCCGGCCAGGCAAGGGTCCTAAACCAGTTCCGACTGGGACGCTGGTCCCTCACGGTTTAGATGGAACAATTATGTGCTGTGTTGCTTTGCATTTTATCTTCAATATTTTATGCTTTGACATGTATCTCAAAAAGTGCTAAAAATGTATGCTTAGAAAAATTTAGGGTTTGTTTGTTTCAAACCTTTTTTTTCTTTTTGTATGGAATGTTATTTGATTTTAATGAATTCAATAAAATAATAAAAAAAAAAAGAAAAATTTAGGGTTTAACGGCAGGAAACGTATAGCGGATATAGAAAAGAATATTGAAATATTCCCTTTTTTTTTGCTTTACAGCCTTAAATGAAAATACACAAACCAATATTTTTTCTAGCTTTACTTATTCAATGCAGTCTATAACATCCAAATGAAAAATATCACAGGTACAGTTCAGAAAAATTATAAAAAAATCAAAAACAAGAAATCCTGAGATGAATAAAGGATCACCCCTCTCCTAAACTCAATCAGCTGCCAGTGCCCACCATTTCTATTGCAGACCCTGGTTACTGGCGTCCTTCCATCTGTGATCAATTGTAATCCGTGTGATTAGTGAAACTGTTCCTGGTGCATTCATTCCCTTGCTTGGTAGTGCAACTGACAGCAAGCAACTGAGTATGGGTGGCAAGACACCTTCAAAGATCTCGGGGATAGAGTTGTGGACAGACATATAGCAGGAGATGGATACAAACAAATCTCAAAGGCTTTATCAATCCCAAGGAGCTCAGTAAAGTCCATAATAAAGAAGTGTCAAGTTTTTCATACTACTAGGACCCTCCCTGCATCCGGCTGTCCCTCCAAACTGGATGGAAGAGCAAGGAGGAAACTGATAAGAGAGGCTACCAAGATGCCAATGGCCACTTTGAAGAAGTTACAGGATTTGATGGCAGAGAGTGGTCATTGTGTGCATCAACAATTTCATAAGCGCTCCACAATTGTGGCTTGTTCGGGAGGGTCGCAAGGTAAAAGCCGCTTCTCAAGAAAGGCCACATTAAGGCTCGTTTGAGCTTTGGTGGAATGTACCTTGAAGATTCTGATGCCAAGTGGAAAAAGGTCTTATGGTCAGATGAGACCAAAATCAAACTATTTGGCCTCAATACCAAATGGTACACCAATGCAGCTCACCATCCACAACACACCATACCTACAGTAAAGCATGGAGGTGGCAGCATCCTGTTGTACGCGTGTTTCTCTGCTGCAGGGCCTGGGGCTCTCGTTGAGGTAGAAGGAAAAATTAATTCTTGAGGAAAACCTGCTACCCTCTTCCAGAAAATTGAAGATGGGCATTTTACAAAAGGTGGTTCAATGCATTGTAACCCTTTACAGTGCCATTCAAACATCTCGGTTTATCCCATAGGAGTGTGCCAACTTTGCTAGTCCTTTTGACCCAGGTACCCACATCGAGCCCAGCAAAACTCAACTGAAATTTAACAAAGGCATCTGTCTTTTTAGAAAAAATGTGACAATTGCAGTGGCCCAACACTTTTAACCCTTTACTGTATGTTGCCGTTTAAGCATCAACAATAAATTCCATTCATTAGATGTATGAGTGTGTCAGGTTTGCCAGTCCATTTGCCCCAGGTACCCATGTTGAGTTAGGAAAAGCTCTACTGCAGCTTGACAAAGTTTGCACAAACTGCCAGAATTAGCTGGTTGGAGTTGAATATTGAGTAGTGAAAAAGGAGTCGGGGACATAAGGAGTTGCGACTAAGTAGCGATCTTGTAAGACTCGTGTAAGACACCCCCCTTTGTCATGTGGACTTAGGTTGACCAAATTATTTGACTGTGTAGCAAAGCACACAGGATGTTTGTGCGGAGATATCCATTATTTGCTTTAGTAGCAACTACTGAGTTCCAAGAGTTGGTACCAAAACTGAAGTCAACATTTTAGTACCTATAGAACACTAGTCTAAATCGATTTTTCATTTTTATTTTTAATAAATTTTCATAATTGTCTAAAATCCCATTTTCAATTTCTCATTCTGGGGAATTCATTCTAAACCTTCATGTCCCAGGCAAGCTGCCATATCTGATATTGAAAACTCCTTGTGTTACAGCACTTTTAAATGAAATTTGTGTAAAGCACATATTAAATACTGAGAGCTCCCAACTCTGTGAGATGGTCTTCTTCAAGTCTGTTGCACCAGCGGTCCACACATAAGTATGATAAGAAGAATGATGAACTACTGTCTACATGCTGAGCTGTGATTTCTTTAAACTGTCAGACATATTTGAGAGGGGGTGGGTGTGAAAAGACCTTCAAATGTTGTCAGCTTTGAATGGTTCAGTTTTGACTGAATTAACTCTTCTTCTTTCAACAGCCAGGAAGAGGCAGCTGCCATTTACTGTAATGCTAAGATGAATGTGAAAGAGGAGCCGTGCGAGACTGACATAAATACCATGGAGCTAGCAACTGTAAATACTAAGGAGGAGGACTGTAAATGTGAGCCTAAACAGGGCAGCCTCTGCATTAAAGATGAAGATCGTGAAGTGGCAACTGCAGGCATTAAAGAAGAGGCTATTGAGACATCCAAGTATGAAATTATGGGGCCTGGTGAGGAAGATCACCTTCATTCAGAGTTGACCCTTCACCATGAGTGTCAAGAGGAAGCCGTGGCTGTGATAATGTCTTGTCACAGCAGAGGTCATTCATCTGTGAGTCCATCTATCAAACAGAGTCCTGAATCATTACATTCTGACACCGTAAGGGCAAAAGAGGAATTTTCATCTAGTTTAACGCGGGACACTCAACCATCACCTTCAAAACAGTCTGGAGGAAGTAAGTGTACAATTTAAAAATATGTGCATGTTTTACCATTAAGGGTATAGGTCTGAAAGGGAAGTCCCTTACTTTTTATGTAAAAATTTGAACTATAATGAGTTTTAATATTATTATTATTAAACTAGCCATCCCCTGTGGCTTCGCCCACATAGAAGTGAAACAGGACAGTCAGGAGGGCCTCGCCCAGCTCCCCACTCCTGATGTCACTCTTTCCCCTCCTCTCTGCCCACAGCCTCAGTCTCAGATTAGCTCAAAAATATCGCTCCTGTAAGCGAACTATGATTTTTAGCGTGATGAGAGAAGTCACAAAATGAACCGGAATGTTCAAGCAAATTATAGAAAAAACAGATCTAAATCCATTAAGTAGTTCTCTTGTGAAAAGCGGACAGACATACAGACAGACATTAGATTTTACACACACACACACACACACATATATATATATATATATATATATATATATATATATATATATATACTAGCCATGCGCATGTTAAAGTTGTCTGTGAAGGGCTCCCTGTTTAAACGTGGCTGCCAGTCGTGAACTGGCCCTTTATCGCACAGCATTATGATTTTTTTTATAAGGGAAACACAATTACAAAAGAAAACCCTTGGATATTGATTTGATAGGAACGTCCTACTCGGAATCACTGTGCGAATCGTAATTATGTGGTGGTGTAGGAGCATTTCTGCTTCTGTCCGTTCACAGTCCGTCTCGTTTTCAGTACGCTGTCGTTTCCTCTCACGATCTCTTCTCAACCTTTCTCCAATCTTGCAGGTTGCTTTGTGGCAATCCAAAGAGTAAGGCAATATACACGGAGCAATGGTTATAAAAGGGGGACACATAGGTATCCAGGCTCTTTAAAGCATAAATAGGGATCACTTCACTGACATGTGAGCAAGCCACAGTACAACTGTGAGACGCGCAGCACTCGTCGGCTACAACGTAACAATAATAAATATCCGGCACGTGCTGTTACGTTGTCATTCATTTTACCCACTGTCTTTCTTTCATTCATATGTTACGTAGGCACGTACCTTTTATCTTCTGCAATCTCATTCTCTAACCAGGCCTCGGGAGCTAACCAGCGTAACACTGTCCACCACCCCTTTCGTTATTCTGGCACATTGTTGACATCCGTGAGTAACAACAACATACTAAACTGGAAGGTGGTCTACGCATGCGTGGAAGTCACGGACAAACAAAGATCAAGATCTAAATGAAGATCTCTTTAGTTAATTTAAAGCACAACAATTTGTTTAGTTTGAATGTCGGTGTTTTGAGGTGTGACTGGAGTACTACAGTCTTCAGTAGTATAAGCGTGGAGGAGATTCTTAATGCAATGCCTATGTTTTAGCTGTCTCTCTACTGCCATCTAGTGCTTCTTCTAATTCATTCACGGACAAACAAAGATAAAGATCCAAATGAAGATTTTATATATATATATATATATATATATATATATATATATATATATATATATATATAAATATAAAAGTAAAATAAACTTGCAAGGAGATGTTCCATGAGACAGACAAGTCAGTCATACAAGTCCCATGATGCACGTGCAGAGCAGGTTGAAGATAAAGAAAGCAGGAAAATTCGAAAGTCTCAAAAAAATGAGAGTAAAGATAACATTAATGCAACCAAACGGAAAATATTACTTGGTGAAAAAACAGAACGGGCAGCATGGTGGCGCAGTGGGTAGCGCTGCTGCCTCGCAGTAAGGAGACCCGGGTTCGCTTCTTGGGTCCTCCCTACTTGGAGTTTGCATGTTCTCCCCATGTCTGCATGAGTTTCCTCCGGGTGCTATGGTTTCCTCCCACAGTCCAAAGACATGCAGGTTAGGTGAATTGGCGATCCTAGGTTGTCCCTAGTGTGTGCATGGTGTGTGTGTGTGTGCAGTGGGCTGGCGTCCTGGCGGGGGTTTGTTCCCTGCCTTGCACCCTATGTTGGCTGGGATTGGCTCCAGCAGACCCCCGTGACCCTGTGTTAGGATATAGCAGGTTGAGTAATGGATGGATGGATGGAAATAACAGAGCAGCGAAAATATATAGAATAGAGTTTGAGGATGTCTGGGGGAGAAGAGAGACAAGGCACTGACTTTAAAATGTTTGAAGCGCCACACGAATTGCAGATTATGCTGCACAGGAGCAGCAGCAAGCCAGCAGCTGATCGAGCAAAAAGGAGGTTAAAAAAAAACAACAGTTATTTGATTCCCATTGTATCATCATTAAAGTGGGGTTTCGGAGGAGTGACGCGTCTATTTGGGGTGTGTTCAGCCCCCCTTTTCACAATGGAGCATACCCATAGAGTAAAGATTGCATTAGTGTAAACAAATGAAAAGTATTACTCTGTGAAATAACAGAACAGCGAAAAGACATTGAATAGTGTTTGAGGATGTGTGGGGTACAAGAATACAATACAACTTATTTTTGTAGAGCCCAAAATCACACAAGGAGTGCCGCAATGGGCTTTAACAGACCCTGCCTCTTGACAACCCCCCAGCCTTGACTCTCTAAGAAGACAAGGAAAAAATCCCCAGTATGGAAAAAATGGAATAAACCTCAGGAAAGGCAGTTCAAAGAGAGAAACCTTTCCAAGTAGGTTGGAGAGAGACAAGAGAGACAAGGTAGTGACTCGAAAACGTTTGTAAAGCCGCACGAAATGTAGATCATGCTGCACTGGAGCAGCAGCAAGGTAGCAGCTGATCGAGCAAGGAGGAGGTTAAAAAAACAAGTTATTTGATTCTCATTGTACCATTTTTAAAGAGTGGGTTTTGGAGGAGTGACCGCATCTCCTTGGAGTGCGTTCAGCCCCCCTCTTCACAATAGATTGTAGCGGTTGGCGAACAGGGGGAGAAGCCCCCTAGTATGTATTGTGGAAAACCAGCCCCTGACACAGACAGGCGGACACCAATGGTTCTATCACGCACGTTTATTTACACTATGTACAATCCCCAAAATAGTCCTGCTCAGCACACAGTACCCCTTCACCTATAACCCTTAAGTCCTGGCCTTCCAATGCACCTTCCTTCACCACCTCCACTCCTCTCCTCTGAGCTCTGTCCTCTTCCTCCCAACTCTGGCTGATGACTGGAGGGAGGCGGCCTCTTTTATCCCCACCCAGATGTGCTCCAGGTGCCCTCTGATGGACTTCATCCAGTCGCCACAGTATGTATATACAGTGCATCCGGAAAGTATTCACAGCGCATCACTTTTTCTACATTTTGTTATGTTACAGCCTTTTTCCAAAATGGATTAAATTCATTTTTTTCATCCAAATTTTACACACAACACCCCATAATGACAACATGAAAAAAGTTTGCTTGAGGTTTTTGCAAATTTATTAAAAATAAAAAAAACTGAGAAAGCACATGTACGTAAGTATTCACAGCCTTTGCCATGAAGCTCAAAATTGAACTCAGGTGCATCCTGTTTCCCCTGATCATCCTTGAGATGTTTAATTGGAGTCCACCTGTGGTAAATTCAGTTGATTGGACATGATTTGGAAAGGCACACACCTGTCTATAGAAGGTCCCACAGTTAACAGTTCATGTCAGAGCACAAACCAAGCATGAAGTTAAAGGAATTGTCTGTAGACCATTGTAGCTCTGTGAATGTCCTTGAGTGGCCCAGCCAGAGCCCAGACTTGAATCCGATTGAACATCTCTGGAGAGATCTTAAAATGGCTGTGCACCGACGCTTCCCATCCAACCTGATGGAGCTTGAGAGGTGCTGCAAAGAGGAATGGGCGATACTGGCCAAGGATAGGTGTGCCAAGCTTGTGGCATCATATTCAAAAAGACTTGAGGCTGTAATTTCTGCCAAAGGTGCATCGACAAAGTATTAAGCAAAGGCTTTCAATACTTATGTACATGTGATTTGCCACTCAAGGACATTCACAGAGCTGTCCTGAAGCCACTCCATTGATATCTTGGCTGTGTGCTTAGGGTTGTTGTCCTGCTGAAAGATGAACCGTCGCCCCAGTCTGAGGTCAAGAGCGCTCTGGAGCAGGTTTTCATCCAGGATGTCTCTGTACATTGCTGCAGTCATCTTTCTTTTTATCCTGACTAGTCTCCCAGTTCCTGCCGCTGAAAAACATCCCCACAGCATGATGCTGCCACCACCATGCTTCACTGTAGGGATGGTACCTGCCACCACCATGCTTCACTGTAGGGATGGTATTGGCCTGGTGATGAGCGGTGCCTGGTTTCCTCCAAATGTGACACCTGGCATTCACACCAAAAGAGTTCAATCTTTGTCTCATCAGACCAGAGAATTTTGTTTCTCATGATCTGAGAGTCCTTCAGGTGCCTTTTGGCAAACTCCAGGCGGGCTGCCATGTGCCGTTTACTAAAGAATGGCTTCCGTTTGGCCACTCTACCATACAGGCCTGATTGGTGGATTGCTGCAGAGATGGTTGTCCTTCTGGAAGGTTCTTCTCTCTCCACAGAGGACCTCTGGAGCTCTGACAGAGTGACAATCGGGTTCTTGGTCACCTCCCTGACTAAGGCCCTTCTCCCCCGATCGCTCAGTTTAGATGGCCGGCCAGCTCTAGGAAGAGTCCAGGTGGTTTTGAACTTCTTCCACTTATGGATGATGGAGGCGACTCTGCTCATTGGGACCTTCAAAGCAGCAGAAATTTTTCTGTAACCTTCCCCAGATTTGTGCCTCGAGACAATCCTGTCTCGGAGGTCTACAGACAATTCCTTTGACTTCATGCTTGGTTTGTGCTCTGACATGAGCTGTCAACTGTGGGACCTTCTATAGACAGGTGTGTGCCTTTCCAAATCATGTCCAATCAACTGAATTTACCACAGGTGGACTCCAATTAAACATCTCAAGGATGATCAGGGGAAACAGGATGCACCTGAGTTCAATTTTGAGCTTCATGGCAAAGGCTGTGAATACTTACGTACATGTGCTTTCTCAGTTTTTTTTATTTTTAATAAATTTGCAAAAACCTCAAGCAAACTTTTTTCATGTTGTCATTATGGGGTGTTGTGTGTAAAATTTGGATGAAAAAAATGAATTTAATCCATTTTGGAATAAGGCTGTAACATAACAAAATGTGGAAAAAGTGATGCGCTGTGAATACTTTCTGGATGCACTGTATGTTTTTTTATATGGAGACGCTTTTTTTTTCAGCAGCAAATTGCTAAAATCACAGGCATAATAAAAGCTGTTTTGGAGCAATGTAAGAGCTGTTGGTATTTATTAAAATCACACTAGAGGTTTGGGGTGCATGGAATTTAACAGTTAAGATTCAGCATATTTTTATTAGTGTCCTGCATGTATTTATGGTAATGGAGAACGAAAAGTGCCAGGCCACGAGTTGTTTAGAACTGTGACTTAGTCTGTTAACACTGAGCGCGTTTACATGCATGTGAATAACCGGATTAAGGTAGAAACCTGGTTTCTTCAAAATCTGCATCTACATGGGCTGTGATGGCGTTGGTCGACTGCATGCTACCGGTTCCCTCCAGGAGCCATTTGGACCCGATCTGTTGATAATCATGACCAGGATGATGTGAGTAGATGAGAACTAACACACACCAAATAAGGGGCAGGCAAAACAGTGCTAGAATGCTTTTATTAGCAAACCAACAGAGCAAGTGTGCAAATAAATAGTGCTGGTTAAAATCATCTTAAATGAATCCAAGAGGTTAAAACATCCATAAACTGTTCAGTAAAAGCAAAGTTAAAATCCCAAGGCAGGTTAAACCAAAAACCCCTTTGAAAAGGTAAAAGCTCTGTACAGGTGTGTGAGCACTGGTGCTTCTTTCTCTATACAGATTTCTTCCAAGCTCACCCTTAGCAAGAGGTTTAAAAACTCTTTTATTGTTAGAGCTGTAAACATTTTGATTTCTGCTAGTTGTGGAGATGCTGCTAAATGCTAAAGTCTGAATTATTACTTTGCGTACCGTTGAAAGTAAGGTGCCACAGATAAAAGCTTCTCTATCTTAAAATGCTTCCTACATTGGTTCCATATTCTGAGTAAGTGAAGCACAATTGGGTTGTTAGTATATAGGTGATGACTTGTATTTACTGGGGTACAAAGCAAGGCATATAAAGAAGTACTGCAGTATTTTATTTCTATTGCAGACCAAGCCAGTTTATGTTCGTCTATTTGTGTCCATGTCCAGGTTTTTATAGCTTGTATGTAGGTAGAGCCATGCCACCTTCTGCCTTAGGTCTTTGTATGTTTGCCCTTTGGATACATGGATGTTTTAAATTCCAAATAAATTAGGTTACGGTTGAATCTAATATCTTAAAAAATGATTTATTGATGTGTATTGGAATGTTTTGAAATAGAAAAAGAAGCTTAGGAAGAATATTCATCTCGACAATGTTAATTCTTCCAGCTAAAGTGAGATGGAGGTTAGACTGTTTATGCAAGTTTTGCTTAAGCTTTTCCATGCAGACAGCAAAGATTTTTATTGATAAAGAGCTTTATGTTTACTTGTGATGTTTACCCCTAGGTATTTAAACTGATCTGCGATGATAAAAGGGAAGGTGTCCAATCTAATATTGTGTGCTTGAGAGTTCATTGGAAAGAGCACACACTTATTCAGAATTATTTTGAATCCAGAAATCTTTTGAAATTCTGTTAGTGCTGTCAGGACTGCAGGCACAGTATTCTGTGGGTCTGATACTGTATGTAAAGTACCATATCATCTGCGTTTAGAGTAACTTTCTCTTCCAGTCCTTCTCTGATAATCCCCTTTATCTCAGAAGCATTACGACAGTGAACTGTCAGTGGCTCCATGGTGATTGTAAAAAGCAGTGGTGACAAGTCCTTGTCTGGTACCACGTTCTAGTGTCAAGCAGTCTGAATTAATGTTGTTAGTACAAACTGAAGCTTCTAGATTGGTATACAGTAGTTTGATCCATGCACAAATGTTCGGGTCAAACTCAAATTTTTCCAATGCAGTGAAAAGTTAGTTCCATTCAATCATATCAAATGTGTTTTCTGTATCCAACAATAATAATATATCCAGGGTGTTAGACTTTGTGGGTGAATATATTACATTAAACAGGCATTTAAGATTGGAAGCTAAGTGTCTGCCTTTAATAAATCCAGTTTGGTCTTGTGATATTACCAAAGAAAACACTTTCTCAATCCTTCTAGCTAGGACTTTGGAGAGTATTTTAACATCATTATTCATAAGTGAGATTGGTCTGTATGAAGCACATTGTAATAAGTCCTGATTTTGCTTAGGAAAGATGGCAATTAAT
The DNA here is from genome assembly GCF_016835505.1 of Polypterus senegalus. Classification (NCBI taxonomy): domain Eukaryota; kingdom Metazoa; phylum Chordata; class Cladistia; order Polypteriformes; family Polypteridae; genus Polypterus; species Polypterus senegalus. Next base: position 161,934,039 of record NC_053161.1, read on the forward strand.
GCTTGGTGAAAAGTTTGAGGTAGAATTTTATTGTCTCTAGCATCTGTAAATGTTGCTAGTAAAAGGGGAGCTAGCTTAATTGAGATTTTGTTTTATAAAATTCAGCCTAGTATTCATCAGTGCCTGCTGCTTTCCCATTCTGAAGTGAGTTTATAGCATCTATTAATTCTGATAGTGCCAGAGGTTTATCCAATTCCTCTGCCCTAAGAGTATCTATGTGTGGTATCTATAATGCATCGGGTTGTGTCTTGTATTCTTTACTCTCAGTAGAATATAATGACTTATAGTAGTCTCTAAATGTGTGCATTATAATTTTATGGTAAATGATTTTGTCTCAGTGTTGGTGATTGCTGGGATTGCATTGTGAACTTCTTGCTTGTGGACTTGTTGAGCTAAGATCTTATTAGCTTTCTCTCCATGTTAATATTAATGATGTTGTTATTTAATAATAAGTTGTTCTGTTTCTTTAGTTGTTAAGAGGTTGAGTTCTGAATATAGAGCCTGTCTTTTCCTATAAAGTGCCTCATTTGGATACCTGGCATCCATTGATCTATTCTGCAAATTTCACTGATTAGCTCTGATACCTTCTAGGTTTCTGATTTATTTTTGTCGTAAAGATACAAAACAATCTGTCCTCTTAAGAAAGCCTTCTGAGTTTTCTAGAGTATTCCTGCAGAGACCTCTGAGGATGTATTTGTCTCTAAAAAAAAATTGATTTGTTTGAATATAAACTCTGTACAGTTCTTGTCTGCTAGTAAAAGTGGGTTAAGGCTCCATCTGCGAGATTAGTATGTGGGGAATAGTGATGTGAGCTCCATGATCAACGGGGCATGGTCGTAGATAACAATAGCGTTGTACTTACAAGATTTAACCATAGGCAAGAAATTATCTGTAAAGAAATAATCAATTCTTGTGTAGCAGTTATGCAAAGGTGAGCAGAAGGAATATGCTCTTGAGTTTAGGTTTATGAATCTCCATGGATCTGATGAGTTGTGATCGGTAACAAACTGTGTCATTGTTTTTGCAGTGTTAGACGTCATCGCCCCTGTGGCAGGAGACCTATCTAGGTCTGGATTTAAAATACAATTAAAGTCCCCAGCCATTATAGTTTTATGAGTGTTCACATTGGGAATGGATGCAAATACATTTTGGATGAAGTCCCTATCATCCACATTGGGTGCATAGATATTTATTAAAATCACTTTACAGCTATGACGATCACATATCTCCCTTCAGGATCAGATACTATGTCTGATACTACAAATGAGACTGTTCTATGTTTAATTTCCCACACCTCTAGTTTTCTTTGTAAAGCTGGAATGGAATATTGGGCCAATCCAGTCTCTGTGCAGCTGAAACTGATCCTTGCTTAATAAGTTGTTCTCCTGTAAAAATACTATTTTACCGTTTAGACCTGTTAGGTGAGAGAATACTTTCTTTTTCTTTGATTCGTAATTGAGACCTTTAATATTCCAGCTCACAAAGTTAACTGTCCAGTCTTGGACCCATTGCTTCTGAACTATTGTTGTCATTTTGTAGTCTTTACTGAAAATAAGACAGCTTTGACCTTAATTTCCAATTTTCCCAGGAGTTATTGCCATGAAGCCTGTTGTTACATTGGCACTTATGAGGATTAAAAGGAGAGAGTAGAGATAGTGTGCTCTCTTCAAACCTCCTCCCCCATTTTGCCTCCTCACGTGAGGCTGGACCCCACTTCACAAGTTCCTAGAAACAGAGCACGTCCAAAACAAACATGCCCCCCAACAGTGGCTTATAAGGATTAAAATAAAGATATTTATTGACAGTACAGTCCAAATAGTATAAACATAAAATTTTATCTTAAAACAGTTTGAGAGAGTAAACCCAGGGAATGATGTTAAACAGTAGCCCTGGATAAGCAGATAACGTTTGATAGTAAGCCCTAATACAATAAACCAAGGGTATGATGTTAAACTGCCCCTTATGAAGAAAAAAAGAAAAAGAAAGAAAAATTCCACGTACATACATGCATATAATTGTAATTAAAACATAAACAAGAGGTAGCTGAGAAGAAAATTGGATGTATAATTACGGTACCCGTGTCATTGTGAGCGAGGTAAGATCTTCTTTACCATGCCAGGACCCTGGGACTAACGGTCGTATTTCAAAAAGTGTTGGGAATCAGTTTTCTTAGCTCTTTTTCTGCTTCCTCCATAGAAGTAAAAATGTAGAACTTGCCTTGAATGTCCACTTTCAGTTTGGCAGGATACAAGAGGCTGTATCTGATCTCTGTTTCCGTAAGCACTGTTTAAGGCTGTAAAATGCGGCACATTTAACGGCTGTTGAGGGTGAGAAACCCGGGAAAATACGAGTGTGGTTATTTTCAAATATAATCTCTTATTTCTGTCTGTGAAGTAACATTATATGTAATTTTTCAAAATGCACAATGAAAGTCCTAGGTTTTGAGGTATTCAATCCACGTATGCGGTAAGCTGCTGCTATCTCGGTGTCTGATTTGAAGTCCTCTCCAATTATCTAGAGCAGGGGTCTCCAACAGTCGAGAGAGATACTTTTACAAAATGAAAATGGCCGAGAGCTACTCATGTTCTCTAACATTTGTTCTCATAGCTTATTTCAACCCAAACAAATTGAATAAGCTTCTTTTGCTTGAACATTTACAAAATGTTGGTGTCCACAACTCACATTTTGCATTAAAACATCACAGAAAATATTGAGCTCACCTGCAAGTGCATTTTGTATGTCTGTATGCATTTTCTAGTGTATCTCACGCTATTAGATTAAAACATGAATGCTGTCAAAACAAAACCGTGCAATTCCAAATACACAGATATGACTTCTTCATTTGTCATTTTGTTCCATGTCACTGTTTCACTTTATTCACAGGTCCAGTTGCATGTGTGATGTGTTTTTTAGTTAGTCAGATGACTGGCACTTCATGGAGTCAACAAGAGAGGCAGGTGTATGGTGGAGTGTAGCCACATAGGTTCACTCTTATGGAGTCCTTTAAATGTTCACCTGTCAGTCTTGTTCTGAACTTTGACTTCATGACATTCATGTCAGACTCACAGAGGTATGGAGACCCAAATAAAGCAGATATTTTCAGAGCTGCCTGGTGAAGATTATTATAGTTATCTGTTGTTTACTAAGCTCCAAAAATGCTGAGAATGCTGTTGAGACTTTAATTGCACATTATTTTGAAGGTTTACTAATATATAATATAGAAAATCCAATGTCTGTATGTCTGTCTGTTTTAAATGAGAGAACTGCTTAACGGATTTAGATCAGGTTTTTTTCTATAATTTGCTTGAACATTCTGGTTGATTTTGCGACTTCTCTCATTTCGCTATGTATCATAGTTCGATTGTGGTATCAATTTATTTGCGCAATCCAAGATCCATGCAGTAGGCCGAGGGGAGGGGCCTTCCTCACTCACTCACCAGCTTTGCGGCGTGGTCCTTAACACTGCTTAGCTAGCGAATGAGAGAACAATTGAAGTCAACTTTGTTTGATATTTAAAATAAAGTGTTACTTTGGTCTTGATGAGTTTGAGTCCGGATATTCTCTTAAGTGTATGCCACATTGAAAAGATAGATTGCAATTCAGATTGTGGAACGTGATTTTGTGTTAAAAGGATCATGATATGATTTTTTGGAACGACTAATCAAGTTTTCAAATTTATGTAGGATCCATTAGCCCTTTGGCAAGCTTCTTGAAAAGGGGTTGTGAGCTACCGGTAGCTTGCGAGCGACGTGTTGGAGACCCCTATCTTAGAGAATAGTTCAGCTAAGAATTTCACTGAGTTTGGACTTTCAAGATTTTCAGGGAGACCTTTGATTCTGATATTATTCCTTTGGCATCCATCTTCCAGTGCAGCTAGTCTGTCCCCAAGCACTTTGCATTCGGAATTTGCAGCCATTGCTTTTCCATCAGCATTAGATGTCAGTTGTTCGGCTATTTCATTACAAGTCGTGAATGTTTGTTTAACGTCTTCAAACTGAGCGTCAAGTGCTCCAAGTTTATTCTCAAACTGAAATGCATTTTTCTGTGATTTTTCCTCATTTTTTTATAGCATACCTTTAAAGGCTGCCATAAAGCGAGTACATTTTACCTGGTCTTTAATATCCTGAAGCATCTTCTCGTTTATCTTGTGTATGTCTTTTATTTTTTTTATATATCATTTATATCCTTCTTTATGTTATTCTTCAGTTCCTTTATGTCTTCGAGTGGTGGCCATTGCCGCGATAATTGCCTTCAGCTCAGACAGATCATTTCGGTCTTCTCCGAGCTCCACGGGTGAAGTAGCAAGCCCAGTTTGATTTGGTGTTACTGGCTCACAAGGGATAGATGATAACTCCGAAGGTATGGCCATTTTCAGTTTCAATGAGCCTTCTCGAATCGGAGAGTTATCCTGACCTGACTCGCTTGCACATTTGCTCCCCGCTTAGGTCATGGCTGGAGGCGATGCAGCAGCATCAGGTCCTGGGATGTCTGCGCTTTCACTTATCTGTTCCAGATCAGTCTCTGGCAGGCTGTACCTTGAGGTTGAACTTGATGTCTGTTTAGACTTGGATGAAGCTTTAGCTGTCTTTTCCATTTCTTTCTGAGCCTTTTTTTCTACCATTAATGTTTACATATGCTTGTATGTACTGCAAATGAACAACCTCGGGTTGAGTAAATACAGAATACCTCGGAGTATTAAAAAAAGAGAATAAAATAACATCGCTGCTAACGGAGTTCCGCCTCAGACGCCCACCTCCCGTAACGGATGAGACCAATAAAAAATTTGAAAAGCGTACTTTTTAGGAATTTGTTAGCAAAACAATGATGCATTTCTTTAGTGTAGTTGAGAAAATGTGACCAATAAACTTTCAATGTCATTTTTTTTTTTTACACATGGTCTAATTCTAAATGTTGTATTTTAACATTTTGGCTACAGACTTGTGGTCACGTGGTGAGAATGGGGTTGAGAGTCGTCTTTATATTTAACCTAATTTTTCCAATTACGTATGCTTTTAAAATCATTTCCATAATTTTAACAAGGTTTTATATATTAAGACTTAAAGTGAATAATAGAGGCTAGAAAATAAGCTTTTATTTTTTTGATCTTAAACTTTATACAGGAGACAAACCTCATTGCTGTCCTGAATGTGGCATGCGATTTTATAGTTTAAGAAATCTTCATTGTCACACAAGAATTCACACTGGAGAGAAGCCATTTTGCTGTTTGGACTGTGGCAAACGGTTCTCAAAGATCGTCACCCTTGAGACCCACATAAGAATTCACAGTGGAAAAAAGCCATATTCTTCTTCAGATTGTGAAAAGCAATTCTCAGACAGGAGCCGTTTTCAGAGACACAGAAAAAATCACACTGGAAAGAAATTAATCCCAAAGGAGAAACGTTTCTGCTGTTCGGAATGTGGCAAACTATTTTCACAACTAAGACATCTTCATATTCACACAAGAATTCATACTGGGGAGAAACCATTTAAGTGTAATGAATGTGGAAAGCAATTTACACAAATGAGCGGTCTTCAGGTCCACAAGCAAAGTCACAGTGAAGAAAAGCCATACGGCTGTAATGAATGTGGTAAGCAGTTCCCTTACAAGAGCAGTCTTCGGACCCACTTAAAAATTCATTTAGGTGAGAAACCACATTGCTGTTCTACTTGTGGTAAACGGTTCTCCCAAATTTCCACTCTTCAGACCCACACACGACTTCATACTGGAGAAAAGCCATATTCCTGCTCTGAGTGTGGGAAAAGATTCTCTGACAGCAGCTGTTTTCGGAAACACAAAAGAATTCACATGAGAGAGAAATGTTACTGCTGTTTGGAATGTGGCAAACAATTCTATGACAAAAGTAGTCTTCAAAGACACTCTAGAATTCACAATGGAGAAAAGCTACATAGTTGTCAGGAGTGTGGAAAACAGTTTGTACAATTAAGGAGTCTAGAGAATCACACAAGAACTCACACAGGAGAAAGGCCATATTGCTGTTCAGAATGTGGCAAACTATTTTCACAGCTAAGCCACCTGCAGAATCACACAAGAATTCATACTGGGGAGAAACCATTTAGCTGTAATGAATGTGGCAAGCAATTTACACAAATTAGCGGTCTTCAGATCCACAAGCAAAGTCACAGTGAAGAAAAGCCATACGGCTGTAATGAATGTGGTAAGCAGTTCCCTTACAAGAGCAGTCTTCGCAACCACATAAAAATTCATTTAGGTGAGAAACCTCATTGCTGTTCTATTTGTGGTAAACGGTTCTCCCAAATTTACACTCTTCAGACTCACATAAGAGTTCATACTGGAGAAAAGCCATATTCCTGCTCTGAGTGTGGGAAAAGATTCTCTGACAGCAGCTGTTTTCGGAGACACAGAAAAATTCACACGAGAGTGAAATGTTACTGCTGTTCGGAATGTAGCAAACAATTCTATGACAAAAGTAGTCTTCAAAGACACTCTAGAATTCACAATGGAGAAAAGCTACATAGTTGTCAGGAGTGTGGAAAACAGTTTGTACAATTAAGGAGTCTAGAGAAGCACACAAGAACTCACATGGGAGAAAAGCCATATTGCTGTTCAGACTGTGGCAAACTATTTTCAAAACTAAGATACCTTCAGATTCACACAAGAATTCATACTGGGGAGAAACCATTTAAGTGTAATGAATGTGGAAAGCAATTTACACAAATGAGCGGTCTTCAGATCCACAAGCAAAGTCACAGTGAAGAAAAGCCATACGGCTGTAATGAATGTGGTAAGCAGTTCCCTTACAAGAGCAGTCTTCGGACCCACTTAAAAATTCATTTAGGTGAGAAACCTCATTGCTGTTCTACTTGTGGTAAACGGTTCTCCCAAATTTCCACTCTTCGGACCCACATAAGAGTTCATACTGGAGAAAAGCCATATTCCTGCTCTGAGTGTGGGAAAAGATTCTCTGACAGCAGCAGTTTTCGTAAACACAAAAGAATTCACACGGGAGAGAAATGTTACTGCTGTTCGGAATGTGGTAAGCAGTTTACACAAAGGGTCACTCTTAAGACCCACATTAGAATTCACACTGGTGAGAAGACATATTCTTGTTCTGAATATGGGAAACAATTCTCCGACAGCAGTCATCTTCGGGGACACAAAAGAATTCACCATTAAGAGAAGCCCAGAAGGAGTAGGTTAGAGGGCGAAGAAGGGAGGAAGGACTCCAAAGTAACTCTCCTAATTCCAGGTCTAGATTAGTACCTCTACAGGATAGGCTTCATTGTGTGAGATCACTACCAAATCTTATCATAATATGAGTCTGCTTTCACCATGTGAAAAGGGTCCATCATATTAGCTAGCTGCAGGATAGAAAGATGTCCACACTCTGCCTCTACACTAAAGTAGGTTATGGTGTTTGTGATAGTGTAAAATCTAATTTGATGTCAGTCTGGATGGGTAGTTTTCTAGTCCAAAAATAATCAAATAAAAAGAAAATAAGTCAATAAAAATTAGAATCATCTTTTTCTGTTTGGTGGCAAATACATGATCAAAATGCAAGACCCAGTAGATGTGAGAATAGAAAGGGACAAGACTTGGGAGGATGAGACGAAAAGGGACATTACATAGTTCAGTAATTAATCTACAATCAAGGTGATTATCATTAAGAAGTGAAATAACCTCAAAAGTTACAGATTTTCATATAGTACCATCTTTTAAGAGAGAAGTTATGGCGGAAGGAATGGAGATACAGCAGACTGAAAGTTACAAAAAACATTGAATTTAACAGACATTTCATAAGAAGCTCTACCCCAGTGGCTTAAGAAGAGGAGCAATCAGGAATGTAAAAATCAACTGAGAGTCACCCTGACCCAAAAAGGAATAAACCAACTGAAGAGAATGACACCATAAGAGGACTTAAGGGGTCCAGGAAGTTTAAGAGCAGCCCCAGGACTTATGTATAGAAGAGGAAATGACCAACAATAAAATGAAACCATACCACATGAAGTACTACAAATAAATGTAATAAGCTATAACTGAGAGAAAGCAACACTAACCACATATAATGGACTTGATTTCATAGAAAACAGGATCTGGTATTGTGCATCACAACGCATGAAATCTAAAGTAACAGGACAGAAGAAAATCAAAGTAAGGAAATATCAACACAATTAGACACCACCCTGGTGAAACAAGCCGTGAAGAAAAGTAAAGAATCTATGCAGAGAGGTGACATTTATTAAAGCTTATTTGAAAGAAGTGGAATCACAAAATCTTAACAAATGTACAAGAGCAGAAATCATAGAATCACATGATGACACCTGAAGATCTACAGTAGCTAACGACAAACTCAAAATTCTGGCGGAAGCTTAAAAGTTAAGAGAAACAAATAAAGGGGTACAGAATAGGATTTGCAAAGACAGTCTGATAAGCGTTCTTTAGAATGTTAAGGGAGAGCACCCTGGAAATAACTTCATCACCTGACAAAAAAGAAACAAACACTTTGGAGTAACGTATAGGAAGAGGTCAAAAAAATACAAAGAAGCAACGTAGATGAGCAAACTACCAATGTAAGCAGAAAACGCATACAGTAAATGACAGAAGATGGAGTGTTCCTGGTGCTTTTTCCAGGTTTGTGTTTTTGATTTGATTTTGGACTTCTTGGCTTTGTGTTACAGGTTACTTCTGAGGATTTCAGGCAACAATCTGTTTTGATATTTAGCACTTGTTTTTCTTTGTTCATTTGGATTTTTTTTCTTTTCATTTTGGACTCTTTGAATTTTGTTTAATAAAATGTGACTGAACTGTTAAGTCGAAGCTTTATTTGTGGGCAAGGGTGTTTATGCTTTTGTTCTCTGCTTTTGTTGAACTTTAGGCCTCAAGCCTTTTTTAAAGTATTTTGGCTATTTAGGCTTTGGTCAAGTCTGACTCGGAGTGCGGATCTGAGCATCAAAAGTAAAACGTTCTAACAAGGTTGAGCTGCCAGCTGAATGTGGCTTCGGTAATCCATGAAAAAGAAACAAAAGGGAACAAAACACCAATGAGTACAGTCTGCAATCAGCCAGTTGTGGTTCTATGATTCAGACGACTGAAAATATTAGAGAAAGTCCTGAAGTTAAGGAGGTAAATGCACAACATTGAGAGAGAGAGATGATAGAGATCACAACTTATAGAGTAAATGGTGGATGTGGGGGAAACATTGATACAAGTGTGCCTGTGGACACAGCAGACTTGATGTTGAAGAAGCAGAGTGGGCAGGGATAGAAATCACAGCGGCAGGTGTAATAGAAGTAGAAGCCAAATGTAGAAGAGTTGACCCCCAGGCTCAGACTTGCAGGTCCAGATGTGGTGATGTAGGCAGCCATGAAGGTCATTCAGTACTCATTATGTAACTGTGCTCTCTGGATTCCGTATGGTTGACACTCAGTACAGGCTTATGACAACATTTTATTCTTTTATGTGCCATACATTTTTCTAATTTTGTTACGTTTCTTGCTTTTCATTTTTATTATACATTATTATCTATTGCTTTTTATATTGTGCTGTATCAGCCTTAACATTTCTTGGGCTGTTTCCAATATTGTAAACTTATAACAAATGGTACCACATTCTAGCTTCTAGACCCACAATTGATGGAGCACCGCCACCACTGTTTTTGGTTCAACCCTGCGACTTTTGATTTGCTGCCTTCCATTACTTTCCACCTTCCAAATTTCAACATGGGAGAAGATAGCAAATGAACCCCCGAGAGAAAGTGAGCACCTGCTTTTCATTGTGTCGGAAACTCAGTGTAGTTTTCCTGCCAGAACATATTAATTATACTGAATGATTCTTTAATGTAAGCTATGTATAAAATGGTTATTTAGTGTGATAAAAAGTTATTTTGTCACTTTGAGGTGGTGCTGTCAGCAGAATGAACACATTCCCCATCATCGTCCCAGCTCTGTTTGTAGAGCTAACGCCCCCTGCTGGACATGCCTCCATCACCCAGGCCTAGGAGATGATGTGCAGAGCAGTGCCACAGTTAAAGACCTGAATTCAACCCTGAAACAAATTGACAATAATATGACAGAAATAAGGGACAGTCTGATAGAAATTAACTCCTAAATAAATAAATGAGCATTTCACTTTTAGCGTCTTGTGTCGTCATATGTATTTAGAAGATAAGCTTGCCTCGTTAGAATTACCTTATTAATTTCCAAAAAAACATATTTAACATTAGAAAAATTTGGATCGTCCAGCCCAACAACATTTACCGAGACTAACCAAGGTAACATCAAGTCAGGTTTTGAAGACCCCTGAAGTTCTACTGTTTACCACCTTACTTGAGAATGAACTATATTCTGTGTGTTTATGGCACTTTGAATGAAGAAAAACTTTCCATTTGTGATAAATGTTCCCATAACTAACTGTGTGTCTTAGGTACTTGTTGAGCTCATGTAAAGTAACGGCCTCATTCACTGCTCTAATTATTTTCATAAGTTCAACTATGTCCCCTTTTTGTCTCTGCTTGCTTAAACTAAAAAAGTTCAACTCCCTGAATCTCTCCTCCTAGCTCAGACGTCTCCGTCCTGGAGTCCTCCATCGTCGCTCTCCACTGCGCCATCTTGTTTGTAATATGGAGACCTCACTCAGCAACCAGCTGGTGCACAGAGCTTGCTCTCTAGATTATGGATAATATAACATCACCTCACAAAAATATAATGGGCAGTGATGAGCGAAACAGGAGAGTTCCAAGAAATTGACACAAAGATTTATTTCACATGCACTTTCACAATCGGTAAAAAGATTACTTTTTGAGGTTTTTAGGGGATGGAAAGAAAGGAACATTATTCTCTAAAGGTTTCACATCAACATTTACCTCTTTTGGATGACTGGTGCATTTCTCAGATGGAAACAAACAGGAAAAGTATCTTTAAGAAACACAACATGACTTGACAGAACCAACAACGCGACGTCCTCTTAGGGCTCATTAATACTTTACGCTCGGAATGCGAACGCGCACACATTATGGCTGCCATGCGTTCCCAGCATTCATTTGACGTGTCCTCTGAGCAGGTCCTCAGAAATGAACATGATGCGTGTGCGAGTTGCAGTACCAGCAAAAAGTCAGGGGTGCAGTGTGACTAAAGTTGGAATGTGACATCAGAGTGTCTGTTTACTATCCACATGTGACAGAAAGTCGCTAGGCGGATCCTACGAGATCGATGTTCCTGCTTTGATGTTTGATGAGTAGTTTGATGTGGTGAAGCAAAATGGCGACATACAAATGCATTTGTGATGCTTTTACAGTTAGGTCCATAAATATTTGGACAGAGACAACTTTTTTATAATTTTGGTTCTGTAAATTACCACAATGAATTTTAAATGAAACAACTCAGATGCAGTTGAAGTGCAGACTTTCAGCTTTAATTCAGTGGGTTGAACAAAATGATTGCATAAAAATGTGAGGCAACTAAAGCATTTTTTAACACAATCCCTTCATTTCAGGTGCAATTGACTCAAAGGCTATTTCATGGGCAGGTGTGTTCAGGTCCGTCATTATCAATTAAACAGATAAAAGGCCTGGAGTTGATTTGAGGTGCTGTGCTTGCATGTGGAAGATTTTGCTTTGGACAGACAACATGCGGTCAAAGGAGCTCTCCATGCAGGTGAAAGAAGCCATCCTTAAGCTGCGAAAACAGAAAAAACCCATCTGAGAAATTGCTACAATATTACAAGTGGCAAAATCTACAGTTTGGTACATCCTGAGAAAGAAAGCAAGCACTGGTGAACTCAGCAACGCAAAAAGACCTGGACATCCACAGAAGACAACAGTGGTGGATGATCGCAGAATCATTTCCATGGTGAAGAGAAACCCCTTCACAACAGCCAACCAAGTGAACAACACTCTCCAGGGGTCGGCGTATCGATATCCAAGTCTACCATCAAGAGAAGACTGCATGAAAGTAAATACAGAGGGTGCACTGCAAGGTGCAAGCCACTCATAAGCCTCAAGAATAGAAAGGCTAGATTGGACTTTGCTAAAGAACATCTAAAAAAGCCAGCACAGTTCTGGAAAAACATTCTTTGGACAGATGAAACCAAGATCAACCTCTACCAGAATGATGGCAAGAAAAAGTATGGAGGAGACGTGGAACAGCTCATTATCCAAAGCATACCACATCATCTGTAAAACACGGTGGAGGCAGTGTTATGGCTTGGGAGTTCATGGCTGCCAGTGGCACTGGGACACTCGTGTTTATTGATGATGTGACACAGGACAGAAGCAGCCGAATGAATTCTGAGGTGTTCAGAGACATACTGTCTGCTCAAATCCAGCTAAATGCAGTCAAATTGATTGGGCGTTTCATGATACAGATGGACAATGACCCAAAACATACAGCCAAAGCAACCCAGGAGTTTATTAAAGCAAAGAAGTGGAAAATTCTTGAATGGCCAAGTCAGTCACCTGATCTTAACCCAACTGAGCATGCATTTCACTTGTTGAAGACTAAACTTCAGACAGAAAGGCCCACAAACAAACAGCAACTGAAAGCTGCTGCAGTAAAGACCTGGCAGAGCATTAAAAAGGAGGAAACCCAGCATCTGGTGATGTCCACGAGTTCAAGACTTCAGGCTGTCATTGCCAGCAAAGGGTTTTCAACCAAGTATTAGAAATGAACATTTTATTTCCAGTTATTTAATTTGTCCAATTACTTTTGAGCCCCTGAAATGAAGGGATTGTGTTAAAAAATGCTTTAGTTGCCTCACATTTTTATGCAATCATTTTGTTCAACCCACTGAATTAAAGCTGAAAGTCTGCACTTCAACTGAATCTGAGTTGTTTCATTTAAAATTCATTGTGGTAATGTACAGAACCAAAATTAGAAAAAAGTTGTCTCTGTCCAAATATTTATGGACCTAACTGTCCATAAAGCGTCACATATTCCCCGTTGTAATGATACGATACATTTTAAAAGTCTCACATACCATCTTTTGTGCCGTCTTCTTTTTCTGGGGCTTCCTCCTGAGCTGACAGCAGTGGCAAACAGCAATAGATCAGCACACAGAACACATTACATGTATGATATTCCAACTCTCTGCACATTTAGAATGCTTAGAGTTATACTTGAGATCACTTTCATGATGAAAATGCATTAAAGTATGTATATGACATTTAAAGATAAGTTGTTAACTTCATTTAAATAATGAACACTGTTAATAATTACACATGTTGTGGCGGCACTGTCTGCCTCTCAGGGTGTCACATCGCTGGTGTTCCCTTCCTGGAGTTTGAATGTTTTCCTGCTGGGTTTCAGCAAATTATGACCAAGTGGTACCAACTACCCATTTATTAAACGACTAATGGTTAATTTTCCTATACTGCAGATTTGACGTTTTCCAAGAGTGTAAAGCTGTAATAATGAGGCACTCCATTTGCAGGAGGAAGTCGGTATTTCCGAGTTCCCAGTCAGAATGTTCATTTGGAACGCCCCCTTGTGTTACATTGTAGTAATGCACTGTTTATTAGCACTCGGCCTATTTGTGACTATCGTACACACAGTTCTTACAGCTTTATATCATTGGACATGTTGATACAGTGTTTAGATACCGCGTGATATGTTGTTATAAACTGCTATTGATTCCGATGGAGCAAACACAACTAAAACGGTATATAAATAAAATTTATTATTATTATTATTTTATTTTTATTAAAAGTTTTCCTGGAAGCGTCCATATTGGATCGATTTTCGAACGTTTCACTGGAATGCAATCAGCTTCCTGTGAAGAAACGCCTCTCCGTCTCCGTGTTTGTTTGTTTGCTTGCATGCACAGTCCTTAAATAAAAATGTTACTTAAGGGTTTCTTCCTTAGGTGCACAAGTGGGGCGGCCGTATGTTGTCGGGCTTGGAGTGGAGGAGATGGCGCGTGTTTCCACGTGAAGGGCCCTCGGGTGGGGGGCGCGTGTCCGCTGTTCTTCTGATGCGGCCGTATTGTTTGAAGGCTGCGGAGTAACAGACAGGCGCGTGGCCGACGCCGATCGCGGGCATAAGAGAAGGACGTGGGGCGGAGTGTCGCCCAAGTAGGCGCGCGCGCAGCGCAGAGTAACGTCAGGCCAGGCGCGTGGGTAAGGGAGCGCGAGGGGTGTTAGACCAGGTTCAGCTAATGGCTGATCGTGATAAAAGCCAGTCTTCACGCCAAAAAGGAGTGGGGTTGCTCAGTTCAGACCAGGAGAAGGTCAGTACGAGTGCCGCAGTGTGATGTATCGGCAGGGAATTGCGATTGCCAGGATAAGTAAGATTTTACCCCGGGCAGCAAAAGAAATCTAAAGATCTCACTTCTTATATAATAGATGACCGGCATCCAGGCTGTCAGTTTTTTTTTTTTTGTGTGTGTGTACACTAATAACTCTATAATTGAGATTTAAAATGTGATATTTCCATTTTGCCTTGTACTTCTAGCATAGTACACAAGTCTACAGTTTGTCATGTCATGTCAGTGCAAAAACAGTGTTTTTTTGTAATGGTTCCTATAAATCTCTCCAAGTTGAATAACTACACAGATCTTTCTTTACATCCACTCATCTATTTTTTCCCCCTATTCTGCACCCGCTTTGCCCAGTTTACATTGGTAGGGCTGGGTATCATGCATTGAGCATAAGACAGGTGCCAACCTTAGCTGCTTTATTACAAGTGGATGTTTGTTTGTCAGTTTATGGAGAATTCCCACTACATCTGTTATAATTATGTTACAATGATTGAAAATGTCATGTTTTCCAAAAAAAAAAAAAAATATCCAGGTGATGTACAGTTGGAAAATCTAAAGTAAAAAAGTGAAAACAATTTGAAAATTACCAAAGTGAATTTGTAAATGAATGCATTAGATAATGCTGTTTTGAATGATGATAAAAAGTGATCCCATCTACTGACCAGCAAAGTGTGTCCTTGGACAGAATCAGAAGCACTGGCTCATTAAATTACTCAGAGGGCCGTCTGTCTGTGCACAGAGAGAAAAACAGGTTCAGAGGTTAGGGGCAGGTGCTGATAAAGTACAATTATAACCGTTATGATGTCAAATAAAGAAATCCATTTCAGAATTTCCATACACATGATGTTTGCTGCCCAGTTCTGCACCTTTAGTACAATCTGTGCCTAGATGTGTAAAATTTACTGTCTTGATGTACACTGGTACGAGATCACCCGCTTCCGTAATTGTTGCTGGGAGTTGCTAATTGCCACACCTGTGCCACATCTCCATTTAAAAAGGAGAAGCGGGACAAAGGAAAAAAATGAAAGGAAAGAAAAAGAGCGAAAGTTAGAGGAAGAAAAAGGCAGGAAGGACTGAGAACAGGCGCGGGAGTAAGAGAGCAGGTTTGCTGCAGAGAAGCAGGCAGCTAAGAGTTAGAGCCCCGGAAGGAGTGTGTGGCCGACGCTGTAAGAGGCAGTTGGAAGTTCTCGCTCCAGCTGAGCCATTTCTAGGAGCTGGAGTGACCAAGAAGGTTGATGGCTTTCCGCATAAGGCAGCAGGAGTCACAGAGGCTTGGGAGGCTGAGCCCCAGCATGAGCGCCATGACCTTTGGTGGAACCCGAGTCCCGGTCTGGTGAGACAGCTGCACATAGCCAAGGGGCGGAAGGCAACCAACCAGATCAGGAGGAGGTCAGCTGCAGCTGCAGGTAGGGTGACTCCCCTGTGGCAAAACCCATTTTAAAAGGATTTATTTATTATGGATTTTAACTTCCACTTTTTACTCCTTTTTAATGTTTTATTTATTTATCTTTGAGAACAGCATTATTTCTTTGAACACTGTTTTGGTTTCTTTTTGTCAATAATAAAAGCACGGGACACTTTTACACCATCCACTTGCTCCAAGTGTGATTTGTCCTCATCTGCCAGCTCATCTGGTTACATTACCGACAGTGTTGGGTTCAAGAGGCTCCCAAAATTGGAAGAGGGAGCGTAGAACATGCTGGCCCTCTCTTCTGGGTCTGATCACTTTCTCATCCCAAGCGGGAATGCCTGTTTGCCTGTTAGGACTCTACTGTCCGGGTAAGGAAACATCCGCTCTTCTGGCCGGGATCTCCATACAGCCACTGTCGTGACCCAAGATGGATAGATGGATGTAATAATTAAACAAGCATCACAAAGATTTTTCAGTGTTCCATAAAAGATTTGACGAGCTTACATTTATTGCAGAGCTTATTGTGTGGTAATTGGTTACGTGGAGAAAGAAAATGGAAGGAGAGGAATTGGGGGTTGGTATGTCTGACAGAGACAATACCATTGCATTAGATTATTCTATTCAGGGTCACACACATCACAGCAAGCATCATGCGGGAGGCAGAAACAATCCCTGCATGGGCCGCCGGCTCATTGCTACCACTGCACCACCATGCCCCCCATGTTTAATACATTCTCTAATGCATTTCATCATAAAAATGTTATCAAGTATACATTATACTCTTCTAAAATGTTTAGAGAGCTGTAATATCATGAATGTAATGTATTCTGTGTGGCGGTCAGTGTCCGCACACTCCTGTCTACGAATGAGAAAGCCCATTTAAGAGACACGTAGTCTAGGGAACGCATGCTACTTTAGTTACGATGGGATTTCAGGTCAAGTCAAGTTGGGGAGCATGCACTGGTACAGTGTTTTGCCGCACCCACCACACGATGAAACAACTCGAGATCCTGGTTGGCAACCCCCCAGGCAGACATGTGGTTCAGTCCCACCCTCCGAAAATGACCTTCTATCTGCCGCAGACTGGACTCTAAAGACTTGGACTTTTGTCCTTCAGCATAGATATTGGGAGCGCCACATACCCCTTTCCAGCGACCTCATGACCCCCTTTGCTCTCCCAGTCTGTCTACTGACTTCATAGGAAGAGTCACCAGGCACATGAATGTCACTGCCAAGGTAAGTACACCTCCCGACAAGGTCGACACTCTCTCCACAGACAGACATACTGCTGATGGATGTGCCTAAGAGGTCATTAAAGGCCTGGATCTTGATTTTTATCCAAGACACTCACAAGCCCAAACACTCAGACTCAGAGAGGTCCTTACAGATGACACTGCAGTTGAAACCTGCTGGGCTGTCTACTTTGAGCAGCTGTTCAAAGCTGATCCTCTGACTGGGACGTTGGATGTCTCTGGGTCCACGATTCTTGAGGCTGATCCTCCAATTAGCTGTGAACCACCCAGTCTCACTGAGATTTCACAGGTGGTGAACCAGTTGAGGGGAGGAAAGGTTGCAGGGATCTGTGGTATCTGGAGTGAGCTTCTCCAGGCTGGTGGTAAGTCTGTCCTCCTGGTATTGCAAGCAATCTTTGCTTCCATTTGGGAGACTGGCATCATCCCAACTGACCGGAAAACGGGACTTGTCATCTCTATCTGGAAAGGGAAGGGTGATCGTCTGGATTGTGGCAACTACAGGGGGATAACACTGCTCTTGCTGCCGGGTAAGGTCCTTTCTTGGGTCGTCCTTCATAGGATCCATGATCAATTACTCACCTACCAGCAACTGAAGCATTCTGGTTTTACACCTAAGAACTCTACCATCGACCACATCCTGGCACTGAGGGTACTCATGGAGGGCAGACGTGATTATCAACAGAGTTTCTTAGGAGCCCTTGTCGATTTTTGTACAGCATTTGACTCAGTTGATCGAGCTACCCTGTGGGACATCCTGAGGGTTCATGGGATCCCCTCAAGATTGCTGGATTTCGTGAACGGTCTGTACACTGGTACTGTAAGTGCTGTACAGAGTGGAGGCAGGACCTCTTTGTTTTTCCCAGTTGTATCAGGGGTTTGTCAGGGGTGTGCTTTTGCTCCTACTCTGTTCAATTCTTGTATGGACTGGGTGTTGGGTAAGGTCATGGGGTTCAGTGACTGTTTGGCATCTGTTGGTGAAGAAAGATTCACGGATCTTGACTTTGCTGATGATGCTGTGATCTTCGTGGAGTCAATGGAGGCTCTGGAGAGACTGAGTGAGGATTTGAGGAACTCTAGTAAATTAAACATCGATTTTCAGATGAAGTTTATGACGTTCTACTTTAATGACAAAATAAACTATGAGATTAAAATGAAAATTTTGAGATTAAAGTCAACATTTCAACCTGTTTTTTTCCCACTGTGTCCCTGTTTTTTCTTCTTTTCTCTGTACTCTAATATGCTTCCATATCACACTCAGATGGTGGTACTAAGACTCGCCTTTTCACTTCGACTTTGATATCTGACCACTCCTTTTTTTATTTTGGCCACCGTGCGACTTTCTGAACTTGAACTTTCGAGTTTCTCCGCCACGCTGTATCACTCCATCACTTTCCTTTTGTTGTTTATGCCACTGCTTAAGCCAACAAATAGTACGTTTTTCCTTGCCTCCACTTTGCATTGTCTGCAATTCCTTTTTTTTCTTTACCCTGTGCTTTTGCCATCATCTTTTCACAAAACACTGAACTTAAGGGTTTATTTAAATTGATTTGGATGTTTAAAGGGGGCATCATTCTGGGAGGAGTCAGGGTGGGGCAGCAGGGGCATGCACATGCGTTATTTTACTCTGACCGGGATTTATGGAGTGGAAATCCATGAAAGTTGGCTTACGCACAATTTTGTGCATCTGATTTTTTTTTTGTATGCACATTTCCACTTTTGTCCGTACGCCATGTTCTAGTGTGAATTCTACGCACTGCGTTATACATGCCCCAGATGATTTTTTTGTTATGTCCCGATACGTAAAAACCTTCAAATTGAATGAGGGTCTACTTTCTTTATCATATGACTGTAAATATAACAGACGGTCATGTCACTTGCAGAAATTCTCAAATGATTCTGCACTTAAACGGATGTACTGATAAAGGGGACGAGTCAGGTAGCGAGGTTTTGAGATTCAAGGACTGTCTCTCTGATACGGATGTGACTAACACGGGAGCACCACAAGGGACAGTCCTGTCTGCTTTTCTCTTCACTCTGTACACCTCCAACTACAAATGTAACAGCAGGTGTCACTTGCAGAAATTCAAGGTGATTCTGCACTTATGGGGTGTACTGAAAAAGGGGATGAGGCAGAGGAGAGGAGTCAGCTGGAGAAAGAATCGTCTACAACCTAACATCAGCAAAACCAAGGAACTGGATATTTGATTTTCACCGCGCCAAGGAGCCTCTATTTTCAGTCGCTGGATATAGAGGTGGTCCACTCCTACAAGTAGTTGGGGGTCCAAATCAATGACAGACTGGACTTGTTTTGTAACACAAAATGTATTATTATTATTATTTCTTATATAGTTCTGTTTATATAGTGCCCTTCCCATGCTCAAGGTGCTTCACAGAGTCTCAGAAAGAACAATAGGGTATATGTAACATTGAAGTCAAGTAATATCTACATAGAACACTAAAAACAGATAAATACAGGATAAACAAAGCATTAAATATATTAAAAAACAGAGTAAAATACTAAATTCAATACTAGAAGAAAAACCTAACAAATAACATTATTTATGATATCACACACACGCACAAATTATCCTGGCTCAGAGAGAGAACCTGAAATTCTGCCCCCTTTTTCAAGCCTTGCTGAACATTTTCTAAAAAAAATGAATGGAGTCAGCTGATCTCATTAATTTTGGGAGGTCTGGACACTTATACAGCCGAAGGCCCTGCTGCTACCCATAGAGTGCTGATTAGTGTGGGGCACAGCAAGACTGGCAGAATCAGAGGACCATAGTGGGTGAACAGGAGCCTAGTGAGTTAGAAAGTCACTGCTGTATTCCGGTGCAAGGCCACGTAAAGCTTTGTAGGTTATTAACAGAATTGTATATTCAATCCTGTAAGACACAGGGAGCCAGTGGAGGTGAAGCAGGATGGCTGTCATGTGCTCGCCGTTGCTGGTCTGTGTCAAGACTCTTGCAATAGAGTTACTAGAGCTGTGATATAAGATCTGAAGCGGCCCATGCCAGTAAAGAGTTACAATAATCAATGTGGGATGTGATAAAAGCATGATGCGATAAGTGGTCTGTGGCGCTGTGCCAGTTTTAAATAATTGCGCCCCACAAAGTGCAGGCTCTAATTGGGAATGGGAGGGGGCACAGATGTGCTTTACTCCAGGGACAGATTGTGAAGGCACGTGCGAGGGCGTCAGGCAGGTGCCACATTGATTACTTGGATGGAGTGGCACGTGAACAGCTGTGCCCCATTAGGAGTGGTGGGCTAAAAAAGGAGCCTGCACGGGTAGAGGGGGAGACAAAAAAGAGACAGATAAAGCACTAGTCATAGCCAAAGCCTAATTCACAAACACAAAATACCATCTTAATTAAACCTTTATACTGTTGCTAAACTAACTAGGAATTGTGTCTGCTTTGATAAGAGCTTCATCCAAGAGGAAAACCTGAACTGTATAACTGCTGCCATATTTATACGTGTAACCACTAGGGGGTGAAACTGAGCCACATACCACCATAAACAGCAATGCCTAAAACAATTCCAGTTTCAAAGATTTCGTTTTCATCTGACAAAATGTCTTCCACAAACAATTATCAGCCAAATAAACCATTCATAGATCCTCCTTCCTCCTCCAAAAAAGTGTTGCCCGCTGCCTCACTTAAATTGAGTCAGAGTCGGGAGGCAGCTTTCTTTCAAGCTAGACCTAGGAACTGCTTGTGGTCTCCTGACCCAAGTCCTCTGTAGCACATTCAGGATGTATGAAAACCAGGGCAGTCCTCCCCCAGCAGCGCCCTCTGGTGGTCTTCAAAGACCCTGACAGTGCTGCGTCTCCAGACTCCAACTCCCATGCCGGCCTGCAGATGTCCTAATCGGATTTAGCTCTGAGGAATACTGCCACCTGCTGTACGGGGGAATGAACTGCCCCCGGTGAGCTCGTTTGCCCGATCCTTCCATTCTGGCCTCCTGGCCTTCCTTTATCCTGATCAGGATGCTTTCCTTCCTCTCTGGCACCTACATATGGTAGGGTTATGGTGTCATTGGCAGTGGCGACCACTAAAATGGAATCATGAAAATAAAATAGGTCAAAATGAAAGCAAAACGTAAAACTACTGCTAGAATTGAATTCAACATAATAAAAAAACAACCTAAGAAGATGCAAAAAAAAGTTTACATGAGAACACCTTAAAGACAATCAAAAAATTAATAAATAAACAGAATCACAACAGGTAGCAGTTGGGCCTCAGTAATAATTGGCTGCTGAGTAGCCCGCCTAGTAAAACACCATTTTATAGCAGAAAGTGCAGCCCTTGTGGATTGTTGGTAACACCTTGATGCCCCTTTATGGAAACAAGTGCATTTGGGGTATGCTGGAGGGGCTCATTGTTTCACTGCATTGTTCGGAGGCTGTGCCAGATTGTTAACCCCAATGCAGTACATGAGATGAATGGATTATAAAAACTGTGATGTCCCAGGATATCATTCAGACAGACTGCACTCTTCAAACACATCAAACTTAACTGTCTTCAAAGAATATGACTAGCTGTCGTAATGTGGTGTCATTGAATCTCCATTAAGGAAAGACTCTTACTGGAACAGGAGGTTCGGACAGACAGAACTAAAAGGAGAGCTCTCATCCTGTTAAAGAGATGTCGGTCAGTCATTGGAGAATGACCCTCTATAACGTCCTTGGACAAAAATGAAATGATATGGTAAAAATGGATCAAAATAAGAGCAATTGACAATTGAGG
This sequence comes from Polypterus senegalus, assembly GCF_016835505.1. Classification (NCBI taxonomy): domain Eukaryota; kingdom Metazoa; phylum Chordata; class Cladistia; order Polypteriformes; family Polypteridae; genus Polypterus; species Polypterus senegalus. The sequence continues at coordinate 161,955,684 of NC_053161.1, forward strand.
ACTGAACACGTCAAATTTTTATAACAAAATGGTGGCTGGAAATGAGGTTGATGGGAAATGACATCATCGTTGAGGACCGGAAGTGGCATTATTATGGCGGGATGGAGGTGATGATATCATAGAGGGGCCTGTAGTGTTATGGGTCTACAGCTCGTTCAGCAAAGGCCATTTGTTAAATCAATAATCACCGCACTCGCGGCAGCTTCGTGAGGGGGCGTAGTAGTCGTAGCAAGCCGCCGGGCGATCTGCAGTGTGGGCGTTTCTCACCTAGTGCACAGGTGAGGGATCGCCCACATCCGTGATTGTCCTCGTGGCTAATGTGCTGCAGCTGCTATGGCCCCTCGCAATATAAAAGAAGCGCAAGTCGGTTGGGGGGAAAAACGAAAAGAGAAGGAGACGGAGGTTACAGGAATCTACCATTTTCGGATGGCTCGGCCTCTCCTGCAGTTGATGAGATTGCACTTTCAGTGTCACCATCGGGGATTACTCCGCTCATTGACCTTTCACCAATAATTGCCGCTATCCTGTCATCCAATGGTGACCCTGAAATAAGACTCTGGCCTCCTCCCGTGGCACAGAGGTCTCTTTTATTTATGGGCTGCAATTCTTTTTTTAAGAGGACACTTTCAAATCAAACCACTTTTTCTTGATTTCTGCAGTAGTTCTACATACAGGTGAGACGGCATTTACCGCATTAGTAACCTGTCCCCACGCCAAGTCTTTTTTTATTTTTTTTTTGACATTCCGCCTGAAAAAGCAGCAAACAAAACTGTCTTATTACATTGTACCTCATTTAAAAGCACTTCCACTTCGTTGCCTGTGAAGTTTTTTTTTTTTTTTCCTCTCTTCACGGGATCCATGATAACGGTTCTATAGTGCCCAGGCGGCATTGGGTTTTTATAAGGAAGGTTGTTTGCCAAATAAAGTAATTTGAGGGCGTTTCTGTATGCAAATTTAAATTACTATGCACGCGCACACAATTTAGAAGGAGTGCGATTCATCATTAGTCATTTCGTACAGCTGTGCGTACTCACGTTTGATAACTCACAACTTTCTTGTGCTTACGGCTGTTGGTATACGCACTAGTTTAGAGCTTGTTTTACTCTCGCTTGATAAATGAGACCCCAGAACTTGAGGGACCTTCAGATCTCAGTATGTTATTACTGGCAAAATAGTTGGTTATGATTGTTGGATTTTATGTACAAATTGTTCTAATATTATAAAATCTGAAAAACTAATGGAATTTATTTCTGAGATATCTTGAATTGGGATTCAGATACCTTAAATGCTAAAAATTGTTTTAAAAACCACCTTGCATTCACTTTAAGACTTATATGATTTATTCATAGATTAATAAATCTTGCCTGACTGAATCTGCTCATCTAAAACTCACAGTCCTTGTATCTTCGTACATCTATTCTTTTGGGGAGTTTGAATTATCCATCCATTATCCAAACACCAATCCCAGCCAACACGAGGCGCAAGGTAGGAATAAACCTCGGCCAAGGCGCCAGCCCACCGCAGGACACAAACACCCACACACCACTAGGGACAATTTAGGATCGCCAATGCACCTGGCCAGCATGTCTTTAGATTGTTGGAGGAAACCCACACAGACACAGGGAGGACCCGGTAAGCGAATCCAGGTCTCCGTACTGCGAGGCAGCAGCGTCACCACTGCGTCACCGTGCCTCCCTAGTTTGAATTATCCGAACTTTTAGTCAGGTTGTTCCACGCCAAATAATAATGCGGATTTGAGAGGACTTTTACTTTGATACATCACCGCGCGCCGGAAGTAGCTGTTACGTTCTTGTACCTCGTGCAGGTATTAAAACTGCCCGCGAGTCTTTAACGCTGCATGGTGTGCATGCGGCTTTGTATGCCTTGGTAGTCGTAGATCGGTTTTGGAGGGTTGACACCTGTAAAGAGTTTTATTTGGTAGAGAGAAAAAGAGGTGAGTACTCCTAACTCTTTAACTTTTGGTTATTGGATTTTATATGGTTTCAATTTGGAGCTATTCCACAAACTACGAGCGGTACATTCAACCACGCGTCTCTTTGCTTTTCTTGGACTGCCAGCCGCGGCCCGCATATCTCGTGTTCGGCTTACTTGCGCTTGTCGAAGCCCATTTCATGTACGTGGCGCTCGGACGGACAGTAACCGCCCTTTCGGCGTTCGTGGTTTACCTGGCATTGCTGCACGTGTCAATCTCGCGAAAACGTCGTTGCTTTACTCAAACGGCTTTTTAACTTCTGGGTATCGTTGGGGCCTTCCAACTTCGCTGTCCGGTGGAGCTCACCTGTTCATTAGATGGTCTGTAAGGAGTCCTGTGTCCCACTTTTACCTTTAGAACGCGACAAACGTGAAAGCATTAGATCTTCTATGTCTGGGTGGGAGACATAGTGGACATGATCCATCCACCCTGTTTGTAATCTGCTTAGCCATTTTGTTCTCATATAAGCACGCAGTCTCTTTGCACTTCAGGGCCACCTTAGCCAGGGGACAAAGACGGAAATAAAACTCTGCACCGGTGGAACAATAATAACGCACACAGAGAGGCAGATGTTCAACTAAACCCAGGTATTTTAAACTCCAAACAGTCAGATAAAGAATGAGTCATAGCCTTCATTTACATAATATTAGGCCCAACTATCGCGCTTCCCTGAAGCTGATCGTCTAACGTGAAATAACCACGCGTTTCCCAACAGCTTCGTAACGCCTAATATTTCGTTATCTCGTACTTAACATCGCTCGTTAATTTACGAGTATTTCCCCAAAGCCCTTGGTAACTAAAGTAGTACTCGGTCTTATCCTAAATTAACGAGTTATCCGGCCTATTTGTTCTTGTTCTGCGATTCTGTTTCGGAGAAAAGAGGTCGTTCTAAGTTAAGCACAAAAAGAAAAACACAATGACGCTTTTGTTGGGACAACGTAGTAATACATAACAACATCGACTAATATCTGTCTACTATATAATAAAACCCTAAGGTCTGTGTGTCCAGACCCTCCGAGCGATCTGATTGGTCAGTTTGGCTTTGGTGATGCGATGTATGACGCAGGAGGAGGAGTAAAGGTGCACATTGGGAGAGTCACCTTTAAAGAAGGAAAGCATAAAACTGGACAGGAGGCGGGAAGGGCTCCTCGAAAATAAGTCCGAGAACTTGCTTGGGGGATAGAGAGACACATTCACAAACTCCTCGGGCACTACCTGGCTTTGATAGGTACTGTGTGGCCAGTATACATGTAAAATGCTGGTTACATTTAGTACAAAAGAGGCTCTTTGTAGCTTTAACACCAGCGGAGTACATATTTAGTTAACTAATGGAACTCGCTATGTAGTCAGTTACATACCTGTAACTGTGACAGAGATTGAGAGGTGAGATGTTCAGTGTTTAATATTAATACAGTGGTTACCAGTTGTTACTTTACAATGAGTTCTGCAAGAAGGGACACGGTTGGATACTTGTTTAGCGCAGATTTTCCAGACATGTTAGTTTCTTCCTTCAAGCAAATAACCCTAAATGCATTGAATAAATTACCAAGCAGTGTGGTGGAGAGTAGGACTTTAGGGGCTTTCAGATCTCTACTTGATATGATTTTGGACAATCTAAGTAAATAGGACAAGCAACCTTGATGGACTGAATGGCCTGTTCTCATCACAATTTTTTGAATGTATTGAAGCATACTTTCATTAATTAACAGTGTTAAAGTAATTCAAATTCTCCTACTTTTTTCTGCATGATTTCAAATAAAAAAATTTCAAATAACTGTGTGTTGGCCTTGTGAGTATATTTAGGCAAACACCTCATGGAAATGATATCTCCTAGTGTTTTAGTATATACAATAGAGTTTTGGAGAAAAAAAAAAAAAACGCACCCCTATCTCCTAGACATTTTTCATATATTACAACAGGAATGAACAAAAACAGAGTGCACAAAATATTTTTAAATTCCGTTTCAATTAAAAAAAAAAAAAAAAAAATTTGATGCATCATCTGTAAACTTTTAAGGAGCATTAAAACAATTTTAAAAAGCATCTAAAGTGCCCAGTTAGTTTTTCAGAGTGAAACGGAACAAGATCAAGTGCAGAGTTGTAGATTATAATAAAAGGAGTCCTGAAAGGAATCTGTATTGCATAGAAGTCAAATGTCACATGAACCATTTCTTGTCCTCTCGTAAAATGCGCGGGAGGTTTTTGGTTAGCATGTTGAAGCTGGCACTGGTAAAACCTTCTGCCACTCTTTACAAAAATTGGATTTTTATTTTTATTGAGACCTTATTTAGCAACTGGCTTTTATCATTAAGCACTTTTTTTTTTTTTTCCCAAAAAGGTCTATTTTAAAACCACTTTCTAAGCCCAGTTTCATAAGTATTGATAGGTCAGAATTGCTCTTCATCCATCCATCCATTATCCAACCCGCTAACAGGGTCGGGGGTCTGCTGGACGCAGTACGCAAGGCAGGAACAAACCCCAGGTAGGGTGCCAGCCCACCGCAGGGCACACACTAGGGACAATTTAGGATCTCCAATGCACCTAACCTGAATGTCTGTGGACTGTGGGAGGAAACCCACGCAGACACGGGGAGAACATGCAAACTCCACACAGGGAGGACCCGGAAAGCAAACCCAGGTCTCCTTACTGCGAGGCAACAGCGTACCACTGTACCACCGTGCCGCCCAGAATTGCTCTTATTGTGGACAATTTTATCCAGAGTCGTTTAACAGTGTTGATTTAAAAATAGGAGTTATACATTCATGTTTGCCTCCTGCACATAACAAGCACTACACCCCTATTGTTTAGTAGAATTCCACCCCCATAGAGCTTGGGCTATGCAACTGAAACGGGTTTAGTGCTGTGGAATCTGCAGTCAATTCACTGAAGTGTCTGATCGGTTTTATGAAATCTCAGGTTACGGAATTGGGATCTAGTAGCAGAAATTCATACACCCATGTAGTAGGCAGCAGCTGCTCAAGTAACATCCATCCATTATCCAACCCGCTATATCTTAACTACAGGGTCACGGGGGTTTATCTGCTGGAGCCAATCCCAGCCAACACTGTGCACAAGGTAGGAAACAAACCCCAGGCAGAGCGGCAGGGCACACACACAAACACCAGGGACAATTTTGGATCACCAGTGCACCTGACCTGCATGTCTTTGGACTGTGGGAGGAAACCCACGCAGACATGGGTAGAACATGCAAACTCCACGCAGGGAGGACCCGTTCGCTTCCCGGGTCTCCTAACCGTGCCGGCCAAGTAACATGTCCAGTTAAATGAATTGAAAATGATTTCTTCTTTCGGACTGTATTTTAACTCCTTTTGATCTTTCTTGTTTGTAGTACTAGGGTGTTGTACCGTATTAGCCATTATGGTTGTAGTGAGAAGTCCTGCAAAATGACACCTTTTATTGGCTAACTAATAAGATTACAATATGACAGCTTTCGAGGTAACTCAGCCCCCTTCTACAGGCGAGATTACAATTCAAGGTGATCTTTCTTGTTGAAATTTGTGAAGTGTGAAGTGGATCGCTTCTGATGTGTGGCACTTTTTTGTGCTGGGGCGTTTAAAATTTTTTTCATTCCACTGATCATATACAGTTTATCCTGTTTTTGCAGTCCTGCTTACTACAAAGCAGCACTTGCATCCAGCAGGGAGCCTTAGCTCCCCAAATGCTTTGTGGAATTTTTCTAAATCGAGTTAACGGAGTAACACAAATACTCATGACACCCTTAAACCAATACATGTTGTGATCTGGCGGCCTGCCATACTTTTCCAGTATTATAGGAAACTAGCCAACCGGTGGCGTACCATACGCCGCATAATCGGGCCGTTTTTTAATGATTTTTAAGCACAGGGAGAAAATTAACATTTGAAAAATCGGTACTGTAATAAATCGGCAAGAAAAGCAACATTGTAACAATGCACGGAACGAACCAACACACAATCGTCCGTGACTGAAAACTGGCAGACCGCCATCGCTCGTGTGCCCACCTCCAACTTGTCACTTGAGTCGTTGTCGTCTTTGCACAGTCCAGAAGCACCTGTGACTCACGTAGACTTTCCGTGTTCCTGCAGGAGCATCTAAGAAGACGCATGTTTGTCGCGGATGCGAATTGCTGTATGTAGCGTGTAAAACAGTTTGTTATGGTGCACGCGTCGTAACCGAAAAGTCGGTTTTTAAAGACTGCTTACTTCATTGTGTTTTAACCTCAGTTGTAAAGGATTGTTTTGAGGATCCCATGGGATACACCTCGCAAACCGTTTTACATGCTGCATATGGCGATTCACATCCGGCGTGACTCCTTCCTGCGTGCGCCATAGGTGTCTGTCTTGTCGGCGGCTTAGTGAATCCACGCCCCTTCTGGCGTGCTTTCCATGGTTGTCTTGCCTTAGTGAATTTTATATATAGAATTATATATATATATAGAGAGATATAGAGATATATATAGAGATATATATATATATATATATATAGAGATATATATATATATATATATAGAGATATAGAGATATAGAGAGATATATATATATAGATATAGATATATATAGATATATATATATATATATAGATATATAGATATATATATATATATATAGATATATAGATATATATATATATAGATATATATATAGATATATATATATATATAGATGACAAAAGTCGACATCTGCCCTAAAAAAGTTAAAACTGTTGTAATGTTCTCCAAACTGTCTAACTTGACTCCTTAACTAAGCAGATACCATAACAATTAAAAACCTTTGTGTTTTTGGTGCTTTTCTGGTATGTGTCGAACACCTCAGTTACTTCAGCTTTCATGGAATACGTGTGGTTTAATGTCTGTGTTTCATGAAATCAAGAAATAGAAAAAATGGTAAATAAAAGTTAAGGAATCAATAAGTGCAAAAGATTTTATTCACATTTTTGATTTATTAAAGATACCAACAAAAGGTGGTTTAACAGGTCAAACTGTGGTAACCCTTTTGATTCAGAAGGCCAGTCACTCTGTGCAAGTCGCCACCTCGGCCTCCAGCAGCAGGACCCCACGCCATCAGACTTCCTCCTCCATGTTTGACAGTTGGTGTCGCACACTGAGGAGCCATCCTGTCACCAACTCGACAACATACAAACACCAGATTTAAAATTGTTTATAATCAGTCTATAAGACTTTTTTCCAGCCTGCAGTTGTCCACAGCTAGTATTTCAAGGACTTTTTTTTTTTGTCCTTTACGGAATGGGTTTCTTTCTGCCGCTCGCCCTGTCAAACCTGTAACACAAAGTCTCCTATGCACAGTACAATCTAACACTTGCTTTTTTCGACCCGCACTGTTAAGCTGTGCTTGAAGCTGTTGTGCAGTGAGGCGCCTGTCACTCCAGCTGTTGGCCCTCAGAAACTTGTCTTCTGATTGGCTTGTGACTTTGGTTCTGCCAGTTCCCCTCCTATCAGAGTTTCTTCCAGTTTCCCAAGGCCTTTGGATCGTGTAGGATACCACTGTACTCGCCGACACATTGATTGATTGATTTTTTTTTTTTCCTCCTTCAGTTTTTCTAAATGAAAGGCCTGCACTTCTAGAGTAATAATGCTGTGTCTTATTTCATTTGTTACTTGCAGCTTTCTTGCCGTTATCACTTGAATATTGCAGGGCTGTGGAGTCGGTAGATAAATACTCCGACTCTGACTCCTCAGTTTCTAAATCTTCCGACTCCCCGACTCAGACTCCTCTGTATGTATATACTATGCTAATGTATTTTCTACATCCATTGAAGGAAAGGAAGGCAACATACATGTCATTTCACCACAGAACTACTGGCTAGGAAGCCAACACTCTACTATAATGCCAGATTAAAGACAAACACAATTGATTGGCGGCGCGAGATTGCGGGTGTCCACATGGACGGGCAGATCCAGCTTGCGGAAAATCTCGACCACCGCCCCCATCCAAAGTAATGTGATGCCTCTGTCTGCTGCAGTGGCTGTCTCCTCTGTCAGCCAGCCGGAAATTTAGTGCATTGTGTCACTCACCGGCCAGCTGATCAGCAGAACGAGCCTCTGCTGGAGACAGGTAGGGAGATCTGTGTTCTCGGCTCCTTCAGCCCCCTTCACTAGCGCATAGCGAAGGGGAGCCGACAGAGCTGAGAACACACCAGATGATTTTTCAGGCGTTTGACGCGTGATGACTCGTTGAACGGCTGAAAAATCGGCAGTTCATCTGTAAATGTATGGGGGGCTTTAGGCTAGGATCACAGTTCCCTGTAACAGTGGAACACGACACAATGGAAAGCGGTGCCGCACCTTACCTGTGCATTACATCCCATATAGTGACGCATACAGTCAATGAAAAGCATGCTTCATGGTTACTTGACATGTTCGTTTTGTGGTAATATTATGCACTGCATGCATTGGGCTTTATTCTTACAGCAGAGAAGTAGTTCATTATGACTGTTTGTGAATTGGGACATTTCAACTTACTTTTTTAATTCCCATTTAAATTTAGTAGGAGTCGGAGTTGGTTAACTTTTTGCCGACTCCGACTCCAGGTACCCAAAATTGTCTCTGACTCCACAGCCCTGGAATATTGTCCAAGTAGTACTTCAGAGGATGTAGTAACACAGTCTGCTTCAACTCTGCTTTAAGACAGAATAGGTTTTTAAGTAATCAACAGAAGTTGGGACACCTGTGCAAATTATTTTCCTCAACTTGCAAGGCTTCATTTACTTGAATTGCTGCCGAACATCTGTAGCTTGTAACCTATTAGTTGAACCCTGGAGAAGGCCCATCTGTAATATTCTGAAATGTCCCTTTTTCAATTTTTTCCTAACCTAAAATTTAAACCCCTGAGAGGTTACTGCTCACCTTTTCACCATTTTAAATCATTCATTGCATTTCAGCCGATTTAATCGGAAGACAAAACGGAAGTGTTCTAAAACGTTTGACCAGATGTTTGTGTGTATATTTTTGTTTTAACAGAGGGGTAGAAATAGCTGCCAATTCCAGTTACATGGAGATGATTACAACAGAAGAGATGCATCAGGCTGACAGTCATCATTTGAAAGAAAGGATTATAAATTTTAATGAGACCCAGGCGAGTCTGTACATTAATGGGGAAGACTGTGTGCTGGGCTCGGTGGACATTAAAGATGAGCCTGTGGAAATGTCTGTTATCTCTGACACGCAAAACCGTGAAACAATAGAAAACATCAAGGAAGAGGACTTAAAGTCACCGTCCATCCTTCAGTATGGTCGTCAAGATGGAGATCTAACCATATTTGCCTCGCCTCAGGGTAGATACTCTTCATCTCGGGAAGTTTCCATCAAGGTGAGGTCTGGAACAGTGCTACCTGACACACTGAAGAAGAATGAGGCAGTCTTGTCAAGTAGAAAACGAGATGATCAGCCATCAGAAAGTAAGTGTAACATTGAAATGTATGTTTTGCTGTCATTGCTTTTACCTAAAAAAAAAAAAGAGAGTTCTTGTGCCCATTGTGGTCGAAATTTTAACATCTTGTTAAAGAAAGAAACATCCTCTAATAGGACAATTCAGTGATCAGGCTGGAGAAAAACTCTTCATTGTATCATTAATTATTCCTCAGCAAAATGCCTCGGAGGGCATCTGTTACAGAATGGTCGGAGAAAAGAAAGAATAGAGGTTCAATTTATAAACTGTTAAATATACATACGGTGTCAATCAATACATACATTTTACTCTGGTTGGTGTGTTGGTTTACACCCAAATATTTATATAGAATAAAAGTCTATTCTGGTTCTTCTTGTTTGAGATGAGACACCACCCTTGAAATTTCTGTGCATATAACAACTGTCCATTCTCGTTTATAGGACATCATCCTTCAGTACATTTTATATATTACATCAACCTTTCTTCTGGTACATTCTTTATTTGCTTGACCATCTCCGTATTTTTCCTAAACCAATTCTTATATTTTAGTGTACATTTTGTTGTTCACTTGACCTTTATTTGGTTTCCCACATTTATTAACCCTTTATGCTATTTTTCTTTAAGATGCCACACCATTAGATAGATACTTTATTAATCCCCAAGGGGAAATTCACATACTCCAGCAGCAGCATACTGATAAAAAACAATATTAATTAAAGAGTGATAAAAATGCAGGTATAACAGACAATAACTTTATATAATGTTAATGTTTAATCCCCCGGGTGGAATTGAAGAGTCGCATAGTGTGGGGGAGGAACGATCTCCTCAGTCCGTCAGTGGAGCAGGACAGTAAATCGGTGGTTTAATACATTTCATATTTCTAACAATACCCTTTTTGTAATATGGGTGTTGCCATTTTGAGTTGATCTTTCCCATTGCTGGTCACCGGATGTGAAAATCCTGCCATATTAGGCTCAGGTTCTCCCTGAAAAGATATTCTGGTTATCTTAATCTTAAATAGATTAAATCTTTAATATCTTCAAATATATTCTGGTTATCTTAATGTTAGATTGATTTGTAAAACAAAGGGACTAACATGATTTCTGTAGAGAGAGCTGATGTATACTGAGCCCTTAGCCAGAAGTTCAATGCATATTTTTGGTGCATTGTTTTAATTCTCAAGGGGAAATGGGCTTTTCGAATGACCTTTATAGAGGTTTGATTGCAGGGTCAGTCATTGTGCAGTACCCCGGAACAATTTCCAGATTAATGGCCCTGCTCAAAGATGGGGGATCCCTTCTGTCCGTAACAGGATTTGAACTGGCAACCTTTCAGATACCAGTATGGATCTTTAGCCTCAGAAATTGTAACCCTAAGGAAATGGGGAAAGTGGAAACGGAAAAGACACACATCCGTCTGATAGTCCTGTTTGTCGTACCATTGCAGAATGGAAAAAGGGAATAGAAAGGGGGGTTCAGTCTGTGGCTACACTTTCCATACCTGAAAAGTCTTCATACAGGCACTGGCGCTGTCTGGCAGTGTGATGGACAGTTGTATGCTACTAGGCTGAATGTATCCCTGCTGGCCTAATTGTTTAGTTAGAAAGGATAGCAGCCATACCAGCGAGTAGTTTGGACCCCTTTTCAGGCTTGCATCAAGTACTTTAATAGTTGTCTTTGCATATGTGTGTATGCGTGATCTCTAAACAAAAAGACATAAATTACAATAAGTACACAAGTACAGATGAAATATGAACATGAACAATCAAATGTCAGGCTGAAATTTTATATATTAGTGGGGGAGAGCAATTGCAAAAACTCAGTTCCTCAAAACTTTAAACCAACCAGTAGATGGCACCATTACTCTACTTTCTGAATTAAGGTGTGGCATAAGGCCCAAGACAGCCTTTGTATCTCAATAAATTAGAATGCCATTGTAAAGTTAATTTATTTCAGTAATTCAAATCAAAGTGAAACTCATATAGATTCATTATACACAGAGTGATATATTTCAAGTGTTTCTTTTCATTTTGCTGAATATGGCCTACAGGTAATGAAAACCTAAAATCCAGTATCTCCGAGAATTAGAATATTGTGATAAAGTTCAATATTGTAGACTCCTGGTGTCCCACTCCACTCCGCTAATTAACCTAATACTCCTCAAAGGTGTCCTGAGCCTTTAAATGGTCTCTCAGTCTGGTTCAGTATGCCACAACAGGTCATCGCTAAAGAAAGTGGCTGTTCACAGAGCACTGTGTTCAAGCATATTAATGGAAAGTTGAGTGGAAGGAAAAAATGGGGCAGAAAAAGGTGCCCAAGCAACAGGGATAACGGCAGCCTAGAGAGGATTGTGAAGTTCAGCCCATTTGAGAATTTGGGGGAGACTCGCAAGGAGTGGACTGGGGTTGGAGTCAGTGCTTCAAGAGCCACCACACACAGACATGTGTATCAGGGACGTGGGCAACACCTGTCACAGAATTGCTGGTGTCGAGCCACTCCTGAACCAGAGATGATGTCAGAAGTGTCTTACCTGGGCTAAGGAGAAAACGGACTGGACTGTTGCTCAGTGATCCAAAGTCCTCTTTTCATATGAAAGTCCATTTTGCATTTCATTTGGAGATCAAGGTCCCAGAGTCTGGATGAAGAGTGGAGAGGCACAGAATCCAAGTTGCTTGAGGTCCAGTGTGACGTTTTCACAGTCGGTGGTGATTTGGGGAGCCATGTCATCTGCGGGTGTTGCTCCACTGTGTTTTATCAAGTCCAAAGCCAGTGCAACCAGATGTCTTCCAGGACATTTTAGAGCACTTCATGCTTCCCTCTGCTGACAAGCTTTATGGAGATGCTGTTTTAATATTCCAGCAGGACTCGGCATCTGCCCACACTGCCAAAAGTACCAATACCTGGTTTAATGACCATGGGGTCACTGTGCTTGATTGGCCAGCAAACTCACCTGACCTAAACCCCATAGAGAATCTAACAAGAGGAAGATGAGAGACACCAGAGCCAACAATGCAGATGAGCTGAAGGCCGCGATCAAAGCATCCTGGGCTTCCATAACCTCTCAGCAGTGCCACAGGCTGATCACCTCCATGATGCAGTAATTCATGCAAAAGGAGCCATGACCAAGTATTGAGTGCATACATGGACAGACTTTACAGTAGGCCAACATTTATGTATTAAAATATATTTCTTTTATTGGTCTTCTGTAATATTTTAATTTTCTGAGATACTGAAGTTTGACTTTTCATTACATGTAGACCATAATCCACAAAATGAAATGAAAAGGAATAAATGCTTGAAATATCTTGCTCTGTGTGTAATGAATCTGTATAATATGAGTTTCACTTTTTGAATTGAATTATAGAAATTAACTTTTCAATGATATTCTAATTTATTAAGATGCACCAGTACAAAATAAATGGTTTGTTTCATACATTTTTTGTACACTTAAAAACATGTTGATATTAGCATCTTGGAGCAAAGTAAAGTGCAGTGCATCGCTACTTAACGATAAACAGTGAATACATTTAATAACCCGTTCATTCTTGAAGAGCAACCGTGGCCATAATAGCACATTTGTATATCTGAAAACTAAACATTAATATATGTTGAAGTATTCACTTTAATATAAAAACACATTAAACACTGCAAGAAAGAGAACAACTTCCTTTGCCGGTAACACAAACAACACACACAGTTAGAAAAGGTAGCAGCAAACTTTAACTTGAAAATGCAAACAAGCAGGCAAGAGTCGTATGGTGCGTTACAATGGATTAACCAAAACGCAGTGCATGCGCGGTAGTCCAACGGGGACGTGTCGTGGCCACCTTGAGCATGAAGCGGGGAGTTTCACACAGGCAGCATGTAACTGGCTACGTGAATGCAGCAAGCGCACACAGGTTTGGACGAGTGAAATCGTGTCTGCACAAAGTCGCGTGAGGTGTTCTTCCCCTGTGATTCCTTGTCAAGTAATCTTGACATCCTCATGGTGACACGATTATCATCCCCCTCGGAAGAGAAATTGTGTAAGATGAATGCAATGGGGATTATCCTGCTGAAATTTCAAATGAGATTTTCCCAGCAGAGTCTTCTGTCAATTGTATGCTGAATGATTTTTTTTTTTTTATATAAAAGAAGCAAAACATAAAATTATTGGTGTTGTGATTGTGTGGTTAATTTGTCATAGTAGTAGCTGTGTGGACCTTTTACACAGTGCATTTCTCAACACATACCCCGGTCCATTTGTGCAGCTAACATTCGGCGCCGTGCCTCGGCTTATTAGTATGTTTTATGAATACAGCGCTCTGTCCCATGCCACAGGGAAGCTTGTTTCTTCCACTTTCACTAAATATCTCGTCGTACATTGGGTTAGTATCACATTTTCTTGGCCACAATGTTTAGTTAGTAAATACAGCAACAATATTAAGTTAGCTTTACTTTTCACATGCAACTGTTATTCCAAATGCTTATATTAAACGAGTTGATTAAAAGGGCAGGCTCTGTTATGGGACGTACTCTGGACCCCTTGGAGGTCGTAGCGAAGGAGAGAATTAAAACCAAACTGAGTGCCATTATGAACAATGCAGCACATCCCCACTCTGACACACCAAAACTGAGGACTTTCAGCCACTGAATTACTCCACCAAGGGTCCTTTGTGCCAACACCAATACGTCTGCATAATGCCTCACTGGGACTTCCAAGTCAGAATTTCTTTGTGTTTTAATTGTCTAGCTTTATACTCGTTCCACTGTGTGTTCAGAGCAAAATGTGTGTGCTTGTTTGTTTACTTGCTCATCTACCTATTTATTTAAAAACTAGGCTGACCCGCCTTTTAAGTTGACCACTTCTTAAGGCAATTCAATATGTAGATCAATTTGATATTTTATACAAACTCATTAATTTGGTTTTATTGCATTTGAGCGGTATCACTTTAATACTCCATCCATCCATCCATCCATTTTCTAACCCGCTGAATCCGAATACAGGGTCACGGGGGTCTGCTGGAGCCAATCCCAGCCAACACAGGGCACAAGGCAGGAACCAATCCTGGGCAGGGTGCCAACCCACCGCAGGACACCCACAAACACACCCCAAGCACACACTAGGGCCAATTTAGAATCGCCAACCCACCTAACCTGCATGTCTTTGGATTGCAGGAGGAAACCGGAGTGCCCGGAGGAAACCCACACAGACACAGGGAGAACATGCAAACTCCACGCAGGGAGGACCCGGGAAGCGAACCCGGGTCACCTAACTGAGAGGCAGCAGCGCTACCACTGCGCCACCGTGCCGCCCCACTTTAATACTCGTAGTTTGTTATTTTTGTGATGAAATTTAAATTTTTTTTCTATATTGAGGTCGCCCTTTTGAACCCCCCTGATATTTACTACGCGGTGAGGCATTTGGACTTCATCAACATTAATTATTTCCAGAGACATAATTTTGTCTCTTTTTCCAGCGCATCGCGCACAAAAGCAAGGGAAGGATGGGAGCACCAGAACTCTGCTCACATCATGTCGCTTCGTACCACAAGCTGCAAGTAGTAAGTCTGTGATAAGCGGAATACCAATACGCTTTCCACTCACGGGACGGAAGGACAATCCCGACTGCTTTTATATAGTAAGAAAGAAGAAAAAGATATCGCACAGTCTGGAGTAGAAAATCATCTTTACCTGGAAAAACGAAACTACAAATCCCATCGTGCATTGCAAAATGGACAGGGCGTGTGTGAAACTCCGCGCCTGCGCAGCACTCACTGGATGGAAGAACAATCCCGACCGCTTTTATATAGTAAGATAAATAGCACTTTTCGGCAATCACCACCTGGTGGTGGGGGATACCCCAGAATAAAGCCTTATTATTCAAAAAATAAACGCAGGACAATTTTTTTTTTTTTTTTAACCCGCCAGATAACTTATCAAATGTGAGAATCTGTGTTTGTTGTGTTTCCTTTAGTTAGAAACTGCTACAAAACTACGGCAAAAAAATAGTTGCTTACAGTAATATTTAGTATTTTTGTTTTCTAATGGATGGATGATACAGTATATCTCATCTACAAGTAATGCCATGGCAGTTTTTTCAGCACTGCGGCTTTCCTAGACATGTCGGCTGTACCTGTGTGATGTTTCATGTTGCTAACACAAAGACCTTCATAGTTACAGCATTTGGCACCATGGGTCCCCCTCCGCTATCCAAAACCTCTCCTAATGGGGATCCAGGCTCAGAACCGTTTTATTGCACACAAAACAGTGAATCCTATAGAAACTCTGAGCCCCATCCCCTAATACACTCTTACACCCAAGTACCACCACACACACATTTACATTGTTTGTTCCTGCTTCAAATTGTGTATCTTTCCCATTCTGCACACCCTCAGCTGTGTCTGATTTATGTCCCTATATGGTGTGGCGGATGGCTGGGATCCTTGCCTGGTCAGAGTGTTGCCTCTCCCGGAGTATTAGATGGCAGCCCACCTGGGTTGCAGCAGTGCCTAGGACTTCTTCAGGGCTTGATAGGAGTTTGGTGCAGCCCTGTTGTGAATCAATGAGTGCTGCAGGAAGTAAACCGACGAGTGCCTGGAGCACTTCCAGGTGCCTTATAAAAGGAGGATGGAGACGAAGCTTGATTAGTGGAGTAAAAGAGAAAAAGAGAGAGGAAAAGGAGAGTGGTGTGTGTGTGTGTGTGTGTGTGTGCTTTTGGGACTGTGTTGTTTGTGGGGAATGAGGAAGGCATTTCCCACAAGGGAAAGTAAAATAAAAAAAAAAAAAGTCCTGTGCGCTTTGGTGTTGCACCTCTGTCTGTCTGTGCCAGGTTGCGGTGCCCAGCTGTAGAGGTCCACAATGGGCATCTACATATCATTGTCACTGCCATTCAATGGTAAATTTTGCGAGTGTATGACCTGCTGAATGACCGGAAATGTGAGGTGGTATTTGACAAAGATGGCCTGCACCACCTCCTTATTTGGAGGCTATTTCATGATTGATGCATCGTACAATAATGTGCTTGGACTTGTTTTGTTCAGGAGAACCTACTCCAAGTACTTATGTGTCACTTGTAGATTTTTGCTGTCGTTTTGTAAAGTAATATGTGAGAGCACACAAAAAAACAGAAGAGTAGTGTACTGCTGTTTCCAGTTTTCAGCCTATACGTTTGCTCATCCAGTGGGATGTTTCATCGCATTGGTTAAGATTTATTGGTTGGGGACTTTTTGATTGATGTATAACATTTGGGTATTCCTTATACAGAATAATTACTTTTTTGTGCCAGTTTATGAAACCACACATGATTTTATACCAGATTAAAAGTTAACCATAAATATTGTAACAATTTGATCACTAGGAGTGTAAAGTCGACACCCGTCACTGGAAACAAGGTATTGCTTGTCTATCTGTGGCATAGTTCACCTATATGTCATGGTGAAAGATTTTTAAATAATTGCTCTGCACGGTACCGGGGCACTCGGGGGTGTAAGAGACTACAGCTTCAGCTAAAAGCCAAATTATTCCCTGGGGACAAATAAAGTTCTTGTGTCTCTCTCTCTCTCTTTTAAATAAGCTGAGTGAAGTCAAAACCACCTAACCAAAGGTACACACATACGTAACCATTTTGAACTTTTCCCCAAAGGTAGGATAGAAAAGTGAAGTGAATATACAGTATAGAATTAGAACCCAACAAATGTATTAGTCTTCATTATTTCACTGTTGCGTTTCAAGTCCTATCTATAAGTAAGCAAATGTGTATAACAAACGAAAGAGGAGTGTGTTTTGTACCTTTTGGTACCTGATGCATTTCTAAATTTTAATTTTCTTATGCATCTGTTTATCACAGGATCAGAGGACCGTAGCAGGCACACATTAACTCAGGCTTCTCTTCAGCAGCGACCACAGCAAATTCCACTTGTGGTAAATATGAAGATATCGACGTCTGGATCTGAGAATTTGATACCAGCCTCTTTGGGGGTCAGTTTTTTGCCTTTCGTGAAACTAACCAGGATAGACTCTATCATTTCTGAATATTGTGTAAAAAGTGCAAATGTTGTGCCTTTGGATGTGTGTCAGGAGCAACAACAAAACCTTAAGAACATTTCTAAATTCAAAAGTGTACCAAACGGCTTTATGAGACGCAAGTCGCACTGTTGTTCTGAATGTGGCAAATTGTTCTCGAAACCGAGCCTCCTTAAGAGCCACGCAAGAGTTCACACTGGAGAGAAGCCATTTTGTTGTTCTGAGTGTGGCAAACGATTCTCACATAGTAGTACTTTATGGAACCACGGAAGAACTCACACTGGAGAGAAGCCATATTGCTGTTCTGAATGTGGCAAATGTTTTAGGAAAGCAAGTCACCTTCAATGCCACACAAGAGTCCATACAAGAAAGAAGCCATATCGCTGTTCTGAGTGTGGAAAACAATTCTATGAGAGTAGAGATCTTCAAAAACACAACAGAATTCACACTGGTGAAAAGCCATACTCGTGTCCAGAATGTGGCAAACACTTCTCTGATAAGAGCAATCTTCAGAGTCACAGGAGACGTCACACTGGAGAGAAGCCATATTCTTGTTCTGAATGTGGCAAACGATTCTTTCAAAAATACAATCTTCAGGTGCACGCAAGAATTCACTCTGGAGAAAAACCATACTGCTGCATGGAATGTGGTAAACTATTTGCTGATAAAACCAATCTTCTAACCCATGCCAGAATTCATACTGGAGAAAAGCTATATCAGTGTTCTGAATGTGGTAAACAATGGGCGAGTCGTTACCATCTATACATCCACAGCAGAGTTCACACTGGAGAGAAGCCATATTGCTGTCCTGAATGCGGAAGACGGTTCTCTGTCAAGAGCAGTCTTCAGACCCATATAAGAGTTCATACTGGAGAGAAGCCATATTGTTGTTCTGACTGTGGCAAACTATGTTCTACGGCAAGCCATCTTCAAAGTCACGCAAGGGTGCACACTGGAGAGAAACCATATTGCTGTTCAGAATGTGGCAAACGGTTCACTAATCGGCGGAATTTTCTTTACCATGTAAGAAATCATGCCAAATAGGTGTGTATCACTGCTCAGAATTTGAGAAACTATTTTCTAATGGTAGAGGCCTTCAGAGTCACAGAAGAATCCATACTAAGTAAAATTGCCGTACTGGGTATTTGCCCAAGGGTCTTCAGTTCACAGTAACTTCGCATTCAGAATCCTGGCAAGAGTAAGAAGTCCATTGGATAAAGACAGGTTATGCAGAAGGAATTTTTTGCCCACTCAAACTAATTGGACACTGGCGCTAGCAATAACTGTACCACCTTCCGTAGCAAACTGACATCTTCTGGATGTAAATCTCTGAGGAACATTTAAAGCAGAAAGGATAGGCTAACTATAGTTCTAGTCATGGGAAATGCTCTAATCAAGAGGCCAGATGCATCAGCCAGACTCCATATTGCAGCAAACTAGAAGACTGCAGGTCGACGCCATTGCAAAATTATGGACTTAGCCATCTAATGCTTATTCGCAAGAATCTGGCCATGGGTGAAAAATCTGGCTATGCAGCAAGTGTGGACAAGCAGCACGGTGACTGACCACCTCAAGTCTGGTTCTGAAAGTACAAAAGAATTATTCTGTATAAATTGTACCTCTTTGGTGCAGACAGTTTACACAGTGGTAGACACCCACTTGGTACCCCAATAGCAAATTGGACCTACAAGTGAAATATTACTTGATTTTGTAGTCTGTTTATATTTTATTGAGAAAAAAAAAATGAAGACTCTATATAGGTGTTTATGTATTTGTCAGGATGCCAGTAGTTTGCATTTATGATTTGTTTTAAAATTTAGCAGAAAGGAAAATGCAGAATTTGTTTGTAGTTGGAGTTTCATTTGGAAATAATATACATCTTTCTGGTTGCTTTTCAGACAGTTTACTGGAGTTTATTCTGAGAACTGGTAAACCTTTCCACTATTCCATTATTTTACTGATACTCTCCTCCGCACAGAGTCATTATCTGAGAGGGACCACCAGCTTGCAGGCTATGCGTCGCCATGTTGTTGTCAGTAATAACAGCAGTTACTAGCTTGACAAGCCGGTGGTGGTTCTGCATTTGGTATAAAGATAAAAGCTGGGGCTAATTGATCAATCGACGATCATCCAAATAAGGACAGCAAGTGCTAGAGCAGTGAAAGCAAGATGGAAAGACAAAAACAGGATTTTGAATCTCCACTTCAAATGTACATTTCGCACAGTGCCTGAAAAACTCGGTCCCGCCAGACAATGTCCTCCATGACTTTCCTGTGCTCTCACTTGTCTCCATTTTTTTTTTTTATTTTTTATTATTATTTATTAATTTTATTACAATCAATACATAGCAATCAAGTTTTTACAAAAAAAAGAATTATGCTAAGAACAGATCGATCCCCACCCCAGAGAGAGAGAGCAAGCCAAACGGTGTAAAATTTAAGGCTTGTAAAAATACCTAAATCAACAAATTCTCTATGCTTTATAAAATCATTTCAAAATATTACTGATTAGATCCTGCCATGTTTTGAAAAAAGTCTGCACAGATCCTCTGAGTATTTGATTTTTCCAATTTTAAATAATATAACACATCAGTTTCCCACTGACTTAAAAGAGGAGAGTTTGGGTTCTTCCAGTTTATCAGAATAAGTCTACGTGCCAACAGTGTAGTGAATGCAATCACAATTTGTTTGTCCTTCTCCACTTTAAGACCCTCTGGAAGAACCCCAAACACAGCTGTTAATGGGTTAGGAGGGATTGTGAGTCCAAGACTGTCTGAGAGGTAATTAAAAATTTTTGTCCAGAATAATGTTAATTTGGAGCAGGCCCAGAACATGTGACCTAGTGAGGCTGGGGCTTGGTTGCAACCTTCTCAGGTTGGATCATGCCCTGGAAACATTTTGGAGAGTTTTAGTCGAGACAGATGTGCTCGATATATAATTTTAAGTTGTATAATTGTATGCTTTGCGCATATGGAGCTCGAGTGAATTCTCTGCATTGCTACTTTCCACTCCTTTTCTGATATATTAATTGAGAGGTCATTTTCCCAGTGTCCTCTTGGATCTTTGAAAGGAAGGGATTGTAAAAGGATTTTATATATTGTAGAGATGGAATCTAACTCCTTGAAATTGAGCAATAATTTTTCCAGCGTGGATGAGGGTGCAAGATGAGGAAAATCTGGAAGGTTCTGTTTAACAAAGTTCCTGATTTGAAGATAGTGAAAGAAATTTGTAGCTGGAATGTTAAATTTGGAATGTAATTGTTCATAGGATGCAATGACGTTGTCTATATACAGATCTCTAAGCAAGTTAATTCCAAATTTTTTCCAGATATTAAAAACTGCATATGTTTGTGAGGGTCCATTTTTAATGTAGCCTATGTTGGACGAGTCATCTGAAGTGTGTTGTGCCGAGGATGAACATGAAGGCTGACAGGGCAGTTCCCTAAGGTGCTCCAGTATTACAAACCACCACTTCTGGTATGCAGTCCCTCAGCCTCGCAAACCGCTGTCTGTTGCTCTCCATGATCCAGGAGATTGTGGGGGCATCACGATTCAACACCTTAAGCTATTTCCCAGGTTGATGAAGCAGGATGGCACTAAAAGCCCTGGAAAAGTCAAAGAACATCATCCTGACTGTGGTGCCAGCTTTGTCCAAGTGGGAGCTGGCTCTGTGGAGTATGTAGACGAGAGCATCCTATGCATCTGGTAGGCAAACTGCAGAAAATCCAAATATTCTGAAACCAGGTGGTTCAAGATCTTCAGACCATTTGCTCTTACTTCATAGAGCACGAAGTTCCTGGGTTCACGGGAACACCCTTTCTTTGACACTGGGACCACATAGGATGTTTCCCACAACTGGAGAATTCAGGGAAATGGAGGATGGGTGATGAAAGACCCTGCAAAGCTAGCCGGCACGTGTTTCAGCAGCTCAGCGTCGATCTCTTTGGATCTTGAAGCCTTGTTTTTGCAGAGTCTTCCAAGCTGTCTCCCCTGCAGGTGGTCAGCTGTGGGTTGCTATGCTGCAAACTCTCATTCTAACGTCATTGATACAAATGGATTAAAAAAGTGAAAAAAAACTCATCCTGAGTGAGCCTGATTGTTTATGGAATGGGACTTGTTAATAATTTAATGACTGGAGAATGTATGTGAAAATCACTTTATAAAGCTGACCTTTGTTTATATTGGATGGTGTTGCTACTCATGTTTGACAACTGCTGATAAGTCATTTGTTTCCGTTTGGATCCCCAAAGTGACAATTGAAAGAGTGACAAGATACCAGCTGAATGCCCCAATTGAAGATTTAACAGAGTAGTCTATCTACTGAAACATTAGTTTACTTCTGTGCTCGTGAGTAGTAATGGTGGCAAACTGACAAGTGCATCCATCCATCCATCCATTTTCTAACCCGCTGAATCCGAATACAGGGTCACGGGGGTCTGCTGGAGCCAATCCCAGCCAACACAGGGCACAAGGCAGGAACCAATCCTGGGCAGGGTGCCAACCCACCGCAGGACACACACAAACACACCAAGCACACACTAGGGCCAATTTAGAATCGCCAAACCACCTAACCTGCATGTCTTTGGATTGTGGGAGGAAACCGGAGCGCCCGGAGGAAACCCACGCAGACACGGGGAGAACATGCAAACTCCACGCAGGGAGGACCCGGGAAGCGAACCCGGGTCTCCTAACTGCGAGGCAGCAGCGCTACCACTGCGCCATGACAAGTGCATTTAGCATGCAATTCATTTGTTCTGTCTGACGAAATCCTGTGCCTCAAACCTTTGCCTCAACACCAGTCAGTAACCTGAATTTGTCGAGATAAACCGTCTGTTTTTACACCATGAACAACCGTTCCCTAAGTCTTTCAGATGAAATACTCGCACTTGGGGGAGAATTTAGTCTGATATTTGGAGAAAACTTTGGTGGAGCTGCCGCCATGATTAGCCTACTCAAAAACAGTACAGAAAGCAAGAAGAGCCCAGCTGCAGTTAAGACCGTTTCAGGCCTTAGACAGATCTGAGATATAAATATATAAATACCATACCGTATTTTACTGCCAAATGAACCCCATTTACCCATCACCATTCCGTCTGTGAGGCGAATAATAGCCGGTCTCCAACAACCGCCGGTCTCTTTTAAACGCCGGGCCGTCCGAATAATTTTTTGAATAAACGCCGGGGCTACTATTGGAAGATATACGGTAAGTAGAACTATGAGAACCCAATAATGCAAGACAAACATTTACATTAAAACTTATGCCAGCACACAATGATTTGTCTGGTGTGCCACCTTCCTCCATGGAGGACTTTTCACCAATAGCACATTCCAGGATGCCACCCAATCACATTGACAGAATGTGGAAGCAGCCGTTAGTCCTTTCATATTCCTTTCTAAGACCGCATGACAAAATGGCCATTCAGAATTCTGTTTTGGTCATGACACTGCCATGATGATCAAAATGTCAAAACCAAGTACATATTGTGAAAGGTTAAAGGAAGGAAAGAAAACAAACTAGGGTCCAGTACGTAAATTACAACATGTTAAGGTGTCATGACTGGAAGGACCGGCCCGTCTTATTTTAATCCACAGAGTTTATTGTTTTTGGATTGAGGTACTAGTTACGGATTTTCTTTATGAAAACACAATGTCTGAACACTTAGGTCAGTTATACGCCTACCCGATGCCAAGGCACCTTGGGCTAAAGGTCACAGGCCAGCTTTATAGCTGTGCCATTGGAGTCGAATGATCCGTATGTGACACGGTGATCTGTGAGTTGGGTGATTTTTAGTACGTTTGTTAAGTTTTCATGGAGTCTGTACATTTCAGAAACATAAATAAGACTTGTAAGGCCACAAGCAGAAGAATCTTTAAAGGTGCCTGTAGCGAGCGGAGTGCTGTAAAAGAATTAAAAGGTGCAATAATGGTAGACCTCTCTAAATATATCTGTATTTAGTATACATGTAATAGTGTCCCAAACAAAAGTTTGGATAGCCTTGGCCAAATGACAACTTTTATTGAAATTTGAAATAATAATTAAAAAAAAAAAAAAGTAAATACATCTTGGACAGCAACCGGGCTTATTTAAACACAGTCATTTTTTATTAAAATGTTAATGCACATTGTATTTGATTAAAATTAAAATTTTGAAGAATTGAAAGCGAACACGTGCCATTTACAAACGTTTGGACACCTTTTCAGTTGTAAGGTCTCCGGACTTGTTAGGTTGGTGGTCTGTTCTGGCTTACCTTTCGATCGAGAGAGAGATGGTCAATGATTGTGCTAAACTGGTATGAAGAAAGCCTAATCCACATGTAGCACTGGGCAAAAGAAAGTGAATGGGACCAAGGATGGTGGTGAGGGTTTAAACGACCGTCCCACCCTCATGAAAGCTACGTCGGCCGAAATGGACATCACAATCTTATCTATTGTGATGGAAACCAGGCCAACCGTGAGCCCCAAATCCCAATACGAACACACCAAGTGTCGTGAGTTCAAATAAAGGATTGTTTATTAACCAAATTTGTCCTCACAATACCTCAGAATGGCACAAGCACAGGTTTCTCTCTCTCTCTCTCTCTCTTTCTCCGCGATCATCTCTTCTCCTTCCAGCTCCTCTCACCATTGCACTGCCCTCCTCCAGTTGAGTGTTGCCTTCCTTCCTCCCAGCTCTGAATCACCTGAACAAGGGAGTCCAATCCCACTTATTAAGGACATAGGAGTACTTCCAGTACCAGGGCCACTGCCCAATGGAAGTACTTCCGGGTCATACAGAAGTCCCTTTTTTGGGAGCTCATTTCCCTGCAATGCCCCCTTGTGGCACCCAGGGGCCCCAGCAGGGATATGTTACTGGACTACACTTGTCAGCATGCTGTATTGGTTCCATACTGGGCACTGATATCCAGGGCTGCTGCCATTAAACATGCTGGGGGAGTAAAAAGTCCCCAGCAACATCTACCAGCTCTGGTGGGCTGTCCGTCTATCCAATCTGGCCTTCTCTTCTGGGTCTGATCGCTTTCTCGTCCCCAGCAGGAATGCCTGTTTGTCTGTTAGGAGTCTCCTGTCCGAGTAAGGAACCATCCCCTCTTCTGGCAGGGATGCCCGTGCAGCCCCTGTGGCATATTATCCATCCATCCTCGCTTTTCTACCATTTCTGCCATGGTTCCTTATGAAGGATATGCATTGTTTCTAGTATGACTGCAACTACTGTAGAAAAGAGCACATTTCCATGAAGCACGTCCTGCCGCTGGACACCGTCATCTAGCTGAGGACATGCTGTGTATTCTGAACACCTGGCTAAAGAGAAATGCTCAGAGTTTTGCACCAGGCTGGATGTCATTAATATATTGGTTTGGGCTTCATTTCTCGATCTGTAATGTATTTCTCATATCGTGGCATTGGCACACAAGACATTGCTCAGCATTCACTTCAACAGCGGAAAGGTTCCAAATTAATAAACATGGAGTGATGCTCTGCAACCCTCAGACTTCAAATGGCAGTAGTAGACGTGGCACCTCTGCATGACCATCGTGAGGCAAAGGTCATAAAGTCACTCGGTACCCAACCATACTGGTTAATGCACGATTGTTTCTTGTACCTATAGAGTATATGTGAAAATGTATTTAACCCCTTCCTGATCTTCTTTATTGTTGCTATATCTAAGGTCTTTTTAGGTCAGGTCAGGGAGCAGGCACGGGTACAGCACGTTGCTGCACCCACCACATGACGAAACAGCTCAGGATCCTGGTTGGCAACCCCCCCTATGGCAGACACGTGGTCCAGTCGCACCATCCTGAAAATGACCTGCCACAGCCAGGTATTACATGGGCATCCCCTTGCCCTGGTCCTGCCACTCAGGTCCTCAACAATGAAGATCCTGTGAGGCAGATCATCCTCTGGGAATCGTGCCACATGACCACGGCGCAGTAACTGACGCTCCCTCACAATGCACGTAATGTGCTTCATTTGAGACTCTGCCAGCAACCGCTCGTTGGACACAAACCAGTAGTATGGAAATTATTTAAATGTTAATCTTTAATTTTGATATGCATATTTTTCAATTTATCCCTGATTTAAAAACCACAAAGAAAACTCATCTGAATGACTCCTTCCCTGGCAGAGGACCAAACGTCGACGGTGGTGCTGGTTGACCCATTGATCTACACTCTTTAACAATAAAGGTTGCAGAGTAGTTCTAGAGTTTAGAGCGGGGGTCCTCAATCACAGTCCTGGAGGGCCGCAGTGGCTACAGTTTTTTGTTCTAACCTGGTTGCTTAATTAGAAAGCAATTCTTGCCAATAATTTAATTTCATGGCTTGTTAGTGCTTTAACTCGGCTATGTCCGGTCATTCTCATATCCTCGATTTTCTTCCCCTTTCTAAAGATGTCATCCAAACGATTTGAAGGCTAAAATGGAGGAGTAATTCTCAGTACTTCACTTTTTTCTCTTCACTTTCCTTCCAAGTGTTTAATTAAACCCAATCGTGCATTATACATACACACAGGTGTCAATGGTGACAAGCTAAATGGAGAAATGCTGCTCTCTTTTGTCATTTACATGTTATTAAAGACCAAGACTACAGCAGTTTAAGACTAAAATAAGCAATAAGCGTTCCAAATCTTAAGGAGCGAGACAACTAAAGTGAAGCAGAAGTGTTACTTGAGCAATAAGTGCTGCTTATTAAGCAATTGGGTTGGAGCAAAAACCTGCAGCCACTGCGGCCCTCCAGGACCGGGACTGAGGACCCCTGGTTTAGAGCAATGCCATTGGAGAGCCATATTTGGTTTCCAAAAGATCCAACCATGTGAAGGTTCCATAAAGAACCATTTAGTTGTTCAGATCCGTAACAGACCCCATACAGCAAATAATCACAACTAGATGATAACAGATTGGTGTAATACTCATGGATCCTGATTTTAAAAGGCCTCTTGCTGCATACAATAACACAGGCTAAGTCCAGCTTTTCATCATCTGTTAGTGTCCTGCTAGATAGCCGACCATACATTATAAAGATTTTTTTTTCTACACATTAGGACAGGGGTGGCAAACTCTGGGCCTGGAGGGCCGCAGTGGCTGCAGGTTTTCATTCTGACTCTTTTCCTAATCGGTGGCCAGTTTTCACTGCTAATTACAGTGGTGTGAAAAACTATTTGCCCCCTTCCTGATTTCTTATTTTTTTGCACGTTTGTCACACAAAATGTTTCTGATCATCAAACACATTTAACCATTAGTCAAATATAACACAAGTAAACACAAAATGAAGTTTTTAAATGATGGTTTTTATTATTTAGGGAGAAAAGAAAATCCAAACCTACATGGCCCTGTGTGAAAAAGTAATTGCCCCTGAACCTAATAACTGGTTGGGCCACCCTTAGCAGCAATAACTGCAATCAAGCGCTTGCGATAACTTCCAATGAGTCTTTTACAGCGCTCTGGAGGAATTTTGGCCCACGCATCTTTGCAGAATTGTTGTAATTCAGCTTTATTTGAGGGTTTTCTAGCATGAACCGCCGTTTTAAGGTCATGCCATAGCATCTCAATTGGATTCAGGTCAGGACTTTGACTAGGCCACTCCAAAGTCTTCATTTTGTTTTTCTTCAGCCATTCAGAGGTGGATTTGCTGGTGTGTTTTGGGTCATTGTCCTGTTGCAGCACCCAAGATCGCTTCAGCTTGAGTTGATGAACAGATGGCGGACATTCTCCTTCAGGATTTTTGGTAGACAGTAGAATTCATGGTTCCATCTATCACAGCAAGCCTTCCAGGTCCTGAAGCAGCAAAACAACCCCAGACCATCACACTACCACCACCATATTTTACTGTTGGTATGATGTTCTTTTTCTGAAATGCTGTGTTCCTTTTACGCCAGATGTAACGGGACATTTGCCTTCCAAAAAGTTCAACTTGTGTCATATCAGTCCACAAGGTATTTTCCCAAAAGTCTTGGCAATCATTGAGATGTTTCTTAGCAAAATTGAGACGAGCCCTAATGTTCTTTTTGCCTAACAGTGGTTTGCGCTTTGGAAATCTGCCATGCAGGCCATTTTTGCCCCGTCTCTTTCTTATGGTGGAGTCGTGAACACTGACCTTAATTGAGGCAAGTGAGGCCTGCAGTTCTTTAGACGTTGTCCTGGGGTCTTTTGTGACCTCTCGGATGAGTCATCTCTGCGCTCTTGGGGTAATTTTGGTCGGCCGGCCACTCCTGGGAAGGTTCACCACTGTTCCATGTTTTTGCCATTTGTGGATAATGGCTCTCACTGTGGTTCGCTGGAGTCCCAAAGCTTTAGAAATGGCTTTATAACCTTTACCAGACTGATAGATCTCAATGACTTCTGTTCTCATTTGTTCCTGAATTTCTTTGGATCTTGGCATGATGTCTAGCGTTTGAGGTGCTTTTGGTCTACTTCTCTGTGTCAGGCAGCTCCTATTTAAGTGATTTCTTGATTGAAACAGGTGTGGCAGTAATCAGGCCTGGGGGTGGCTACGGAAATTGAACTCAGGTGTGATACACCACAATTAGGTTATTTTGAACAAGGGGCAATTACTTTTTCACACAGGGCCATGTAGGTTTGGATTTTTTTTTCTCCCTAAATAATAAAAACCATCATTTAAAAACTGCATTTTGTGTTTACTCCCCATGGGCTCACCACCTATGGGAGGGGCCATGGAGGTTGGGTGCAGTGTGAGTTGGGACGTGGAATGTCACCTCTCTGAAGGGGAAGGAGCCTGAGCTAGTGCGTGAGGTCAAGAGGTTCCGGCTAGATATAGTCGGACTCACCTCGACGCACAGCTTGGACTCTGGAACCAATCTCCTTGAGAGGGGCTGGACTCTCTACCACTCTGGAGTTGCCCCGTGAGAGGCGCCGAGCAGGTGTGTGCATACTTATTGCCCCCACTGGAGCCTGTGCATTGGGGTTTACCCCGGTGGACGAGAGGGTGGCCTCCCTCCGCCTTCGGGTGGGGGGGAAGGGTCCTGACTGTTGTTTGTGCGTATGCCAACAGCAGTTTGGAGTATCCACCCTTTTGGAGTCTCTGGAGGGTTGCTAGAGGGCATACCTTCTGGGGATTCCCTCGTTTTGCTGGGAGACTTCAATGCTCACGTGGGCAATGACAGTGAGACCTGGAAGGGCGTGATTGGGAGGAATGGCCCCGATCTGAACCCAGGGTGTTTTGTTATTGGACTTCTGTGCTCGCCACGGATTGTCCATAACGAACACCATGTTCAAGCATAAGGGTGTTCATATGTGCACTTGGCACCAGGACACCC
Organism: Polypterus senegalus; assembly: GCF_016835505.1. NCBI lineage: Eukaryota > Metazoa > Chordata > Cladistia > Polypteriformes > Polypteridae > Polypterus > Polypterus senegalus. Next base: position 161,984,345 of record NC_053161.1, read on the forward strand.
TAGGCCTCAGGTCGATGATCGACTTTGTGGTCGTGTCGTCGGACTTGCGGCCATATGTCTTGGACACTCGGGTGAAGAGAGGGGCGGAGCTGTCAACTGATCACCACCTGGTGGTGAGTTGGCTTCGATGGTGGGGAAGATGCGGTCAGACCTGGTAGGCCCAAACGTGTTGTGAGGGTCTGCTGGGAACGGCTGGCAGAGTCCCCTGTCAGAAGTAGCTTCAACTCCCACCTCCGCAGAACTTCAACCACGTCCCGAGGGAGGTGGGGACATTGAGTCCAATGGGCCATGTTCCGTGCCTCTATTGTTGAGGCGGCTGACCGGAGCTGTGGCCGCAAGGTGGTCGGTGCCTGTCGTGGCGGCAATCCCCAACCCGTTGGTGGACACCGCGTGAGGGATGCCGTCAAGCTGAAGAAGGAGTCCTATAGGACTTTTTGTCCTGTGGGTCTCTGGAGGCAGCTGATAGGTACCGCAGGCCAAGCGAACGCGGCTTCGGTTGTTGCTGAGGCAAAACTCGGGCATGGGAGGAGTTTGGAGGCCATGGAGAACGACTTTGGACGGCTTCGAGGAGATTCTGGTCCACCGTCCGCGTCTCAGGAGGGGAAGCAGTGCAGTGTCAACACCGTATATGGTGGGGATGGTGCGCTGCTGACCTCACTTCGACGTTAGGGTCGGTGGGAGGAGTACTTCAAGACCTCCTCAATCCCACTAACATGCCTTCCAATGAGGAAGCAGAGCCTGGGGACTCTGAGGTGGGCTCTCCCATCTCTGGGACTGAAGTCACCGAGGTGGTCAAAAACTCCTTGGTGGCAGGGCCCGGGGTGGATGAGATACCGGAGTTCCTTAAGGCTCTGGATGTTGTAGGACTGTCTTGGTTGACACGCCTCTGCAACATCGCATGGACATCGGGACAGTGCCTCTGGATTGGCAGACCGGGGTGGTGGTCCCCTCTTTAAAAGGGGACCGGAGGGTGTGTTCCAACTATAGAGGGATCACACCCTCAGCCTCCCTGGAAAAGTCTATTCGGGGTTCTGGAGAGGAGGGTCCGTCGGATAGTCGAACCTCGGATTCAGGAGGAACAGTGTGGTTTTCGGCCCTGGTCGGAACAGTGGACCAGCTCTTCACCCTTAGCAGAGTTCTGAGGGTGCATGGGAGTTTGCCCGACCGGTCTACATGTGTTTTGTGGACTTGGAAAAGGCATTCACCGTGTCCCTCGGGAATCCTGTGGGGGTGCTCCGGGAGTATGGGGTACCGGACCCCTGATAAGAGCTGTTCGGTCTCTGTACAACCGTGTCAGAGCTTGGTCCGCATTGCCGCAGTAAGTCGAGCCCGCTTCCAGTGAGAGTTGGACTCCGCCAGGGCTGCCCTTTGTCACCATTCTGTTCATAACTTTATGGACAGAATTTCTAGGCGCAGCCAGGGTGTTGAAGGGGTCCGGTTTGGTGGACTCAGGATTGGGTCACTGCTTTTGCAGATGATGTTGTCCTGTTTGCTTCATCAGGCCGTGATCTTCAGCTCTCTCTGGATCGGTTCGCAGCTGAGTGTGAAGCGGCTGGGATGAGAATCAGCACCTCCAAATCCGAGAGCATGGTACTCAGCCGGAAAAGGGTGGAGTGTCCTCTCAGGGTTGGGGAGAGATCCTGCCCCAAGTGGAGGAGTTAAGTATCTCGGGGTCTTGTTCACGAGTGAGGGAAGAATGGAGCGTGAGATCGACAGGCGGATCGGTGCGGCATCCGCAGTGATGCGGGCTCTGCATCGGTCTGTCGTGGTGAAAAAGGAGCTGAGCCGTAAGGCAAAGCTCTCAATTTACCATTCGATCTACGCTCCTACCCTCACCTATGGTCATGAGCTATGGGTAGTGACCGAAAGAACGAGATCGCGAATACAAGCGGCTGAAATGAGTTTCCTCCACAGGGTGTCTGGGCTTTCCCTTAAAGATAGGGTGAGAAGCTCAGTCATCCGGGAGGGGCTCAGAGTAGAGCCGCTGCTCCTCCGCATCGAGAGGAGTCAGATGAGGTGGCTCGGGCATCTGATCAGGATGCCTCCTGGATGCCTCCCTGGTGAGGTGTTCCAGGCACGTCCAACCGGGAGGAGGCCCCGGGAAGACCCAGGACACGCTGGAGGGACTATGTCTCCGGCTGGCCTGGGAACGCCTTTGGGATTCTCCCGAAGAGCTGGAAGAAGTGGCCGGGAGAGGGAAGTCTGGGCCTTTCTGCTTAAGCTGCTGCCCCCGCGACCCGACCTCGGATAAGCGGAAGAGGATGGATGCATTTTGTGTTTACTTATGTTATATTTGACTAATGGTTAAATGTGTTTGATGATCAGAAACATTTTGTGTGACAAACATGCAAAAGAATAAGAAATCAGGAAGGGGGCAAATAGTTTTTCACACCACTGTAACTCCTTTTCCCTTCATCTTCATAGCCTTGTTTTTAAAGATTCAGTCCTCTGAATTGATTCTTTTCTTCTTTAAATTACATCCGTTATCCGGCCACCATATCCTAACTACAGGGTCACGGGGGGTCTGCTGGAGTCAATTCTAGCCAACACAGGGCGCAAGGCAGGAAACAAATCCCGGGCAGGGCGCCAGCCCACCACAGGGCGCACACACACAGACACGCACACACTAGGGACAATTTAGAAACAGAAATGAGACAATAGATGATCAGCTATATTGGGGCTTCAAACTCCAACCAATTTCACTCTAACCAATCTCTTAATAAGTGGATGATTCTTGCTGATAATTAACTTTGTTATTTAATTTCATGGCTTGTCGCTGCTCTCATTCTACCACAGCAGACATTTCCAAAACTGTTGACTTTTCTGTTTTTTTCTAAGAATGCCGTGAAAATGTTTTGGTGACCTGAGAAATCAACCTTACCAAGACCATCACCTCTCTTTAATTTCAGATATTATGCGTTGGGTACAGGTGAACTGGTCATTTGGCGGCTTGTTTTGTGTCTCATTATTGTTTGGCTGTTAATTAAGGAAAAAGAGACAACTAGGGGACCTGAGTCAAGTTAAGTTAAAATTAAGGCAAAAGAAGTTACTTAGCAGCAAAAAGTGTTGAGTAATGAAGATGGTTAGAATGAAAACCTGCAGCCACTGCAGCAGTCCAGGCCTGCAGTTTGCCACCCTTGCATTAGGATATTTTTTAAAGCACAAAGAATCAACTGCATATGCAAAGAACCTTTGCCCGAATTAAATGCTGGTTTGTCAAGCACTGTTACCCTGTAAAGCAGGGGTTTTTAACGTCGGTCCTGGGGACCCCCCTATGGCTGTGGGTTTTTGTTCCAGCCAGGTTCTGTTTTATTTTGGAATCCTGGGCTAATTAAGTGAACTGTTATTTCCCAGATTGTGTGTTTTGGGAACAATATACAAATTAAAAGACTAGGTAAAATTATTTATATATATATATATATATATATATATATATAAATGTACTAAGCAGCTATATCGGAATAAAGTATTTTTTCCATCTTAATGTTCATTCTGCTTTTCCGGGTGTTCTAATTGTTTAATTATTCGATTGTTTTCTAATTAGTGGGTCTAACACTAAAGTAGTTGCAGTCTTTCATGAATTCAGTCTCGTTTTTAACTGCCATTATTAAGATACAATGAAGGGAGCAAACTGCACAGAGAAAGGTGGAATAATATAAAAGCAACAAAAGTGAGTTAAGCATTTCAATCTCTAGCAAAAGCAGAAATATTTCTAAATGTCTTATAAATGTAAAAATCTTGCCTCTGTGATTTCTTAATGTAGAATAAGAGAAGAGAAAAAAAATACCAGCTAATGAATTGAGATCAGTGTTATCAGTTGTCTTTGATTATGAATCTGGTGGAAGCAAAAACCTGAAGCCACAATGGAACCCCAAGACTGACTTTGAGAACCCTTAATGTAAAGAACCAAAAGAACGTCATTAAAGAACCAGGACTTTTAGACGTATAGAATTTACTTTACTGTCCGGTAGCAGGTTTCACACTTCTGGACTCCCGATTTAATTCAGTGTCTTGTTTGTATATGATATGAGCGTCAGTTTCACGTCCCCTTCCCATAGCATGTGGAGCAGCGCAAAGCTTCGAAGCAGTCAGGACACAGCCGGGGCTTCAGCGACGGTTTGTAGCTTCGGGCGTCATTAGTCACGTGGTTACAGAGAAGCCTGCTTCGAAGCCCCGGTATCAAGCGTCCCATTCCACCAATTGTCAGTACCGTTATCTGAAACCCACAACTTCAGGATTTGAAGTCCAGAGCTTTAACCACTACGCCACACTGCCGGCATCTCAAACACAGCCCGCAAATGATCAAATTTACAAACGTGCGATTATCCATTTAAATGTTAATGACAGTAAAGGTAATTCAACCCTAGCGGATTACCATACACGTGATAGCACGGCGGGCTTTGGGCGCCTGGTGTTGACATCTCGAATCATTAAAAACACGTGACGTCATCCCCCAGCGACGGCAAATCAGTGTAGGTTACGGAGAACTTGCAGCGGGCGGGCATAAGGTGCATCAAATCATCGGGCAGCAGAAGAGTAAGTGATTTGGAGTCGTCACATTATGGAGATTACAATTCGCTGCATTAACATTTTACCTGACAAGACAGTGAAGAAAGCCGAGCGGCTCATTCTCTTATGGTCGGCCGTCCTAAAAACTCCCTCGCTTGCTCTGCCCCAGTTGTCAGACGGGCTTCGCTGGAGTGCACTCCGGCCGTCAGTAGGCCCAAACACCACCGACACATTGGTCTCGATTGCCCGTTCACTTGTTCTCTTTCGATCTTCGTTGGAGTGCCGCCTGAGTCCCCGAACCTCTGCCCCGCTTTGAGGCCTGCGTGTCCACGGCTTGCTTCACCCTGTCGAGTTCCGTCATCTAACTGAATTTGTATCGAGTGCCATAAAGATTTGAACATCAATATGCACTGTTAAGTAAAACCAGTGAAGGCATTTAAAATAAGGAATCTTCTCACTCCTCTTCCTTTAAACTATAATCTGTGTGCCAAAGCCCCGACTGGAAGTGCCAGTTAAGGAAATAACATTTTTTTAAGTCATTCTTTAGTTCGATTTTTTTTTCTGAAATATTACACAAGCATTAACGAGCGTATCGAAAAATGATTAACCACGCTAATCAGTTGGCTCAGTTTACAAAAGTAAAACTAAAGTGAATGAAAAGAAAAAAAAAAATTGCAGAAGTCGTACCATACAAATTCATTACACGGCAGTAAGCCTATTCTCTAATTACAATTAGCGGTGTTTTAACAGTACTTTACAGTAAAAGAATGATTTAAGTCACTGAGAAAAATATTTAAAAGGGTGATGTTTAAATATTTATGAATGAAAATATACCCTAAAATAGTAAGAACATTTCATAAAATGTTATGTTGCATTTCTAAAATAGATCCGAAAGTAATACTATGTCTTGAAAATGCGTTAAGATAAATCAGAAAGCACTGGCATAGGCAAAAAGAAACCTAAACGCTCCATTGTGTCATTACAAAACTGACAATTACTGTAATGGATTCCAAATCCGTGCCATTAATGTTCCTTTGAAAGGTATTTAGCATAAAAAAAAAGCCTTTTAGCTTTAAGAGGATCATGAAGCCTTGACTATTTAAAAGTTAAATTAGTACTCGGGCATATAAGGAACAGTAAAGTTTGATTATTAATGTGAGATCACGTGAAGACAATATAACAGGCTGCTTTATAGGAATTCTGAAATAATAAAAATTGGCAAGTTTAATATTCCAAAGGCAGTCTTCAAATTGGGACAAATCTGAAAAAAGGAGGACAATATTAGAAAAATGAATGAATCACGAGAATTATTTTAACTTGTCTGTTAAATATTACTTCTTATACATATTGCAATATGAGCTTTCTCCATGACCCTACCCGCAATGCAGCAGGTTTGGAAAATTGAGGGAAGGATGAAATGTTATTAAATGGCAAATGTCTTCTGTATTTTATGATGTAAGGAGAAATCTGACAAACGCGGTATGAAAAGTCTGTGGTCACAAAAGAATCTGTTTAAACGTAAACATCCGGACTTTCCTTGGTCTTTAGTAATTCGTATGACGATGATATAATAACGTTTAAAGTTTTATTTTAAGTAGTATTTATTATCAGTTGTTCGAAAACAACATGTCAGTAAATTAAGTGTGCGTCATATCATTCTTTATAAACCCTGCCCTCAAGTCCACCCTCCATCCCAGTTAAATTCCCCCCACGTGTTCTGTGTGTCATTGTCACTTGTGAAATTCTAGCCCTTGCCTTTACTGCATTTCTGTCGCAACACAGTGAAGACACCTTGTGTGATTTTACATGTGATATAAATCTGAGAGTCCAATAAAAACTCCTGTCATTGCAGTTAGTGAGCACTCGTACCCCTGGATTGTTCTCCTTTTAGTCTGCGGTCCCCTCACGTCACTCCTGGTCATTTGAGTGTGACATGTTGCTGTTCACGTGCTGTAGTGCTGCTTAACTTGACGTAAATCTTAACTGCTCTTTTGTTGTATCATTCTGTTGCCATTAAATCCTGTTTTTTATATATCGTTGCACAGAAAGGAACACACGGCCATTTCCTGTACAAAGATGAATCCAGCGGAGGATCAGGCTGACATAAATTCCATGGAGATAATGACTGTAGATATCAAGGAAGAGGAGGATGACACTGAGTGGGAATATGCCCCCCCTAAACAGGAGGGTCTCTGCATTAAGTGTGAGGACTATGAACTGGTAAGTGTCGGCATTAAAGAAGAGACAGAGGAGAATCCTTTGAGCATTGATGTGCAGCAACATGAAGTGGTAAATGGTATCAAGGAAGATGCCATCTACTCCCAAGCTGTCTTTCAACATGGCCATCAGGATGGAGCCAGAACTGGTTTTGTCTGCTCTCGGAGTGGACCGCGTTTATCTCAGGAGTCTCCCATCCATGTGAAATCGGAATCCTTCATAGTGAACTTAAAGATGATGGAAGAAGAATCCGGAACAGTGGAGGATCAGCCATCGGCTACACAACATTTTGAACGAAGTAAGTGAATCATGAAACTGCAAGTTAGTCTGAGGTGTTTACTTGAAAAGGTTTAGAGATGGAGTGATGTTCTTCTTTTCTAATACATTTTTTAATTATTAAGCTTAGTGTAAATGTTCATCCTGATTGTGCCTATTTGTACCATACGGTCTCCTGAAATCATCTCCACCTAAGCTGTCATCGTGCCCTGTGGTGAAAATCGCGTCAAACTAGAATAACACCATTTTTGGAGATTTTTACACATAATGGAAAGAGTCGAACCTGGGATTCTGGAGCTGTGAGACAATTCTAACCGTGTGCACATGTAGGCCTCTCTTTTGCCTTTTTAGAATGTAACACCAAGTGCTTTGGAGAAAATTAACTATATGAGGAGAGTGCAGTACTGACTGCTGTCTATAGCCGGGCCACGGCGGACACCCCAGGTTAACTGTCTGTGTTTCCCAGGCATGGAGATGAGAGGTCAGGAGGCAATGGTGACAAAGTCTCAGCCAGCTGTTCCAGGACTTGGGGACTGGCAGCTGCTGATGGTGAAGCTTGAGCAAGTTTGGTTCCCTGCTGTAGGCTTGAAGCATCTGTCGTCCTGTAGTTCATATCCCTAACCCTAAGCAGTGAAACCCCTAGGTGGGCACAAAGACCTCTGAAACCAGTTCAAGTTAAGAGCCTAAGCTAATATTAATGTGACAAGAGTTGATCTTATTTAAACACAAAAAAAGTAGTTTAAATTCTCGTACTGTCTAATTTGAATACATAATGAGAGATCTGAAAATCGAGAGTACACCTTATGAGAAGGATTTAGGAGTCGTAGTGGACTCTAAGCTATCGACTGCCAGACAGCGTTCAGAAATCATTAAGAAGACTAACAGAATGTCAGGTTATATAGCGCCTTGATGTGTGGAGTACAAGTCACAGGAGGTTCTGCTCAACGTTTATAACACACTGGTGAGGCCTCATCTGGAGTACTGGGTGCAGTTTTGGTCTCCAGGCTACAGAAAGGACATAAGTGCTAGAAAAGGTTCAGAGAAGAGCGACTAGGCTGATTCCAGGGCTACAGGGGATGAATTATGAAGAAAGATTAAAAGAGCTGAGCCTTTACAGTTTAAGCAAAAGAAGATTAAGAGGTGACATGATTGAAGTGTTTAAAATTATGAAGGGAATTAGTCCAGTGGATCGAGACTTGTATTTTAAAATGAGTTCATCAAGAACACGGGGACACAGTTGGAAACTTGTTAAGGGTAAATTTCACACAATCATTAGGAAATGTTTCTTCATGCAGGGAACCACAGACACTTGGAATACGCGACCAAGTAGTGTGGTAGACAGGAGGACTTCAGGGATCCTTTAAAACTTGACTTGATGTTATTTTAAAAGAATTAAGTGGATAGGAGCTCTGTTGGACTAAATGGTCTAATCTCGTCCAGAATTTCCTAATGCTCTGATTTCTAAACTCTGTGACACAGTTCAACCCTGAATAGTAAACTCTGACGACCCAGTAACACTGCTTGCTCTTTTTCTCTTTAGAATGGACGGCTAAAACCTGCTTAGTCTTCCTTTCATCAAATAAGCCACTTCCGGTCCACCATGTGAAAGTTTATTTTTCTTTCATTTAACTTCCTTTAAACTACAACTCCATGGAGAAAGACTTATCTGTGTGGTTTTTGCAGACTTTGTCCTGACCAACTCGCTGCATGTTTTCTCAGCTTGGCATTTGTGTCCAGCAGGGGGCGCTCACTCACATATTAGTGCTGGACAGCAATTAACATTTTTAATTGCGATTAGTCGCATGATTGTCACAATCACACTGTTATGCGCAATATTCAATAATGAACTCAAAAGTAGCGTATTGCGTGTGTTTGGTTTGCAAACACTTTAAACAAATAAGGTGCTTTTTAACAGCAGTATTCCATTTACATAGTAGCAGTTAAAATATTTCTTATAAATCTCAAATTAAGTATTAATGTAATCAAATCAAATATAAAACCAAAGCTGCCAGGGCATTAACGTTTTATCTAGTTTGTTATATAAAAACAAGTTACCCTCAGAGTCCAGAGCCACGATCACAACATTATAACAGGCCCCTTCTGAGCAACAGCAAGTTAACATTTCTAAGTCCGTTTTCTTTTTTATCTGAACAGATACCAGCAGAAACATTTTCTTTTATCAGGGAGCAGCATAAACAGTCTATGTTCAGTAGCGACTCTTTGAAGACTAATATTTTTTCCAAAAAACTCAATTTTCTGAAAAGCACATAAATCAACATAAAACGCCTGTTGTGTCTGTTTGCCGTTTGCGGCAGCATTAGACGGGGACGTAGGCTCAACAGCCTGCAGGAATCCACAATGGCCTGGCTGTCTTTGTGAGACCGGTGCGCGGCGTTGGCAGTTACAGCGAGAAGGTTTGTACCTCCTATCTGTCCTCCCATGCGAAAGTTGCCATCGGTGCATCAGCTACACGAATGTGTTCAGCGCCACGATCAGCTGGGGACCGATCAGGTGATGCCGGTACCTCACTTTTGTTTTTCAACTTCCATCTCCAGATCACTTGCATCAAAATCGGAGTCGGACTCTGCGGGAATACGAAAAAAAGTTTTGCTTTGAGCATTCACGTTGGTATCTCTCTCTCCGCATGCCATTTTAGAAGCTGTTTGCTCTTCGCTACTCATACATGCGCAGGGAATCGAGGTCAGATCAACAAAGCTAACTGTCCTTCTAGCAAAAGCGTATCGAAAAGTGCTGTATCAAGATCACTGATCTCTATTGATCTCTAGTGAGACTGAGGCTTTCAAAATAATTACAATAACAAAACACAATAAAATAATTGTCGGCGTTAATGTGATAATAATGCGTTAACTTGCCCAGCCCTGATATATATATATATATATATATAGGTGCGATCACAATCTGATTATTTGGGTGGTTACCTACCAGGTAACTCTTGTGGGTGGTCAGCCAGTCGGCAAGACATCTGCCATGTCCTCTCAGTTGTGAGAAGCAGATTATAGACATGATATATGGTACCTGGCAAATAATACAAATAGTACACAACACATATTTCACCTTTATTTGGGCTTGTTAGGTGTGTACACACTTTTGATTCCCCTTGCGTTACCTGATAGGTAACCACCCAAATATCAGATTGAGATCAGATCTATGAATGTAATACTCCAATCTACATCTACACCCTGTCATATAAGCGAATCAGCTGCTGTGGTCTCAGATGCTGATGTCCAAGGTTCGATCCACGTAAGGGGGAGCACAAGTGCGTACAGTTGACAAGCCAGACCGCTATCTGCTCCTTTGGGCAAGGAGGAACAGGATGAGCACTGCCAGAGCCTATAAAATGACCTCCAGCAGGCCACTGGTGTGAATGTCTCTGACCAAACAATCAGAAATGGACTTAATGAGGGTGGTCTGAGGGCCCGATGTCCTCTAGTGAGCTTGATTGGCATTTGCCATAGAATATCAGAATTGGCAGGTCCACCACTGGTGGGCACCCTGTGCTTTTCACAGATGAGAGCTGGCTCACCCTGAGCACATGTGACAGATGTGAAAGGGTCTGGAGAAGCCGTGGAGAACGTTATGCTGCCTGTAACATCGTTCAGCCTGACCGGTTTGGTGGTGGGTCAGTGATGGTCTGGGGAGGCATGTCCATGGAGGGACGCACAGACCTCTACAGGCTAGACAACGTCACCTTGACTGCCATTAGGTATCGGGACGAAATCCTTGGACCCATTGTCAGACCCTATGCTGGTACAGTGGGTCCTGGGTTCCTCCTGGTGCACGACTATGCCCGGCCTCATGTGGTGAGAGTATGCAGGCAGTTCCTGGAGGATGAAGGGATTGATACCATTGACTGGCCCTCGCGTTCACTCACCTGACCTCAATCCAATAGAACCCCTACTGGGTTCTGCTTCTGAATTCCAGTTCCCTTGCAGCATGGGTGGCAGGATTGGCACTCCAGCCACTGTAAAAATCTTACACTGTTCCAGTGTGGTGAGGAGGTGTCACCCAATCCGGGTGGTCTGTCATGTGGTGGGTGTGCCAATGCGCTATACTAGCGCGTGCTCCCCCGACTGCGGGTGTCCAAACTAGAACTACATGTGAAGAACACCGCCACCTATTATTCTGGCAGCTTCCAGCTCTCCCCAGTTGATTCTTCCTTCTAGCATCCTAGCCAGGACAGGAATTCTAAGGAGTCCCAGCTGGGTAGTGTCCACAATGTGGTCATCCTTGCGTTATGACTTCCCAGCTGGGCAAGAAATCCTACTCCATCCTGGCTGGGATACATGTCCATCTTCCAGGGCACTTAAAACATATAAAGATACATTTATTTAAACAGATAGGAAAACAAAGTTTAAAACTGATTAACATAAATGGAGCCCAGCATTATCTGTCGATAGCATTAACTGTTGAACGATGGTCTGTTGACATTGGAGGAGAGGAAGAAGAAAACTAGTCAGCAGCATCTCTGGAGAAAACAAACCTCTAGGTTTGGCAAAACCAAAGTCAAACACAGTCCTAGTTCTGAAGACCTTGACCTGCTCGTCTCCCACCCTCTCCTGGGTATTCTACGGTGCCATTTGTGCTAGGCCGACTATTGTAATGACAGAATCTTTGCATTTGTTCATTCTAAGGCTCCCAGTATCTCAGATGTCTTTTCTACAGGCATAAAACAGCTTGGCAGTAGAGGGAAAGTAAGAAAGACGTGGAATTGGTTGGGGATTGAATTTAATTTTAGTTTTAAATTTGACTTGTTTGTATGAAATCTTACATGCTTTTAATAAATTAAAAAAAGAAAGACAGAAACTTAACTTTAATAAATTATCAACCATATCATCTGAAGTAATACCAAGTGAATAGATTACAGCACATATCCACTAGATGGCAGCAGTGGCTCAATAGTGTAGCTTACTTTATTTAGGATGTCATCAGGTGGCTCTGAAGCCTAACAATTGGCTTTCCACATTATTGTAACTCAACATGCCAAGCATATCAAGCTCAGATTGAGTCATAACATTAATAAAGGTCTAACGCCACATACACAGAGACACCATTTACTTGTTGCTCTTGAACAGTAGCCAGTGTGCCGCCTTCACAGTACACAGGCAGCCACTCAAACATAATGGGCCATCACTAGCATAGAGTTATCCTTGAATGAACATCATAACAACAGTGTCATCCTAAAATAACATCAAGTTTTTCTGCTAAAATTAGTGGAAGGAATTTGAATTGAGGACCAGACAGGAAACGTGCTAAGTTCTTAAACCAAGAAATGAAGCTGCTCCTTTGTCAAATGAAAACAAAATCTTAAATCATAGTCAAAATAATGGAAAGAATGGAATACCATACCAGGAAAGCTGTTGTAGTAAAACAGAGCACCAAGTCTTACCAGGGTTTGTCAGTCAAACTAAAAGGAAGAGAAAGTGACTGCTGATAGTACTGTACATGTCATGACCTCAGACCTGACTACTGTAACGGCGACATAACAAAAGACCCCACAAATATGGCAGCGTTTCTAAATACCAGATGGAGTCAGAAAAAGACATGAATAAATTCTAACAATATTAAATTGTGAAACTGAAAACTAACATCAGAATTGGATTCCATATCCCAAAAAACTAGAACTATATACTTTAAATAATAATTTAGAAATACGCTTCTACAAATGAATAAAAAAATTATAAACAGAACAAATAAATCACAGCACACATAAAATCATTTACTTTTATATTTATTGCATCCTTAAAGGAACAAACTGTAAACCTATCCGTTAGTTAGTTACCGTATCATGACACAGAATCCATGTTGCTTTGTAGGCAGAAACAATTTTCCAGCTGCGATTTTAGATATGGGTAGAGATGCCACCAGAGTTGGAGAGCCGGCCTTTTTAGCAGCCATCGCCTGATATTCTTCCTCTTTGTGTGTGTTTTCCTTCCGCATCCCCAAAGATTTCATTGTGAATTAAAAAAAAAATGCTTTGTATTTGTGTGTGGGAGTCCTCGAGTGGAATGGCATTGCTCGTTTTTTTTTATGTCCACCTCTGATGGGATAGCAGCAAATCCTCCCAAAACTGAGGCTTCCTAAAACTATGGGTTACATTATCAACCTTTTAACTTACCTGTTTCTTGGAATATATTTGAATTTTTAGTAGTTGTGGTACAAAGAGATTCTTCTTTGCCTGTCTGACCATCAGTCAACATGTCGCTACACTCTGGTGCCATGGTAAACAAAAAAAAAAAAATGAAAATGCCCAACTTCATTTCAATTAAGGGAAGGCAGCAATTTGTTTACCTGATGTACTCCTTACTTACCCCGTTGCCGCACCGTTTCTTCACTGTTGTTCCCAGTTCCTGTAACCTTAATACGACTTGACAAGAAAAGTGGTAAGATGACAGTAGGCTTACATTTGAACATGCCAGATACAAATGTACAAAAATTGGCTTGTCTTATTTATTGCATGCGATGGGGTCGGTTGGCATCCTGGGGTCCCTTGAACCCAACCCCGTCAATAATGTTACTGAGATGAGCCAGGCAGATGAGGACACATACATACAGAAAGGGGTAGGTGTAAAAGTGAACGGAGCTTTTATTAAATCCAGCAAAATCAACAGTGTCCAAATTAAAGTGCAGTGCATTATCATTATCAATACATAAATAATCCATAAAATGGTGCAAAAGTGGAGGTTAAAAACAAGTCAATACATTTCCTTTAAAAATGAGGTAAAAACACAGAAATCTGTTCTGTATGATTCTAGTCCCCGGTGCTTCCCTTTAATTCAGTCATCTCCTCAGCTTGACCACAAATGAGATCTTGCAGCTGATGAGATGCCTAACCAACAGTTCTGGTTCGGGTCCTAGTAGCCCATGGCCCCCAGTAGAACACCATGCTGAACCACTTTTCTCCTTGGCTTGTGCCCTGGCATGGAACCACACTGAGCCTCTGACTCTCGCTTCCAGTCTCGCGCCTCTGCAGTCCATGGTTCCCCCACAGGATGTCTCACCTAGCCTTCTGTTAGCCTTTCTCCTGGACTTACATGACGAGTCACTCCATCTCCCTGATTGCTTAGCAGGAGTGGCCTCCTTTAAACCCTGAGCATCACCCACACGCACAACAAGGGACTTCCTCCCAGCTGCCTGCCTTCTCTGTTCTCTCTCTTTCTCTAACCTGACTCTCCCAATTCCTGCTTTCTTTTCCCTTGAGAGTTGCCCCTCTCTCTCACGATTGTTTTGAATCTTTTTCTTTATTTCGGTCTTGCCGGCTCCCCCTTATATTCCTCTGTCGGCGCAGTGCCTCAGTTGCGCACCCCGAAATGCCAATAGAGCAGTCAACACAGACCTCACCCTCACGGTAGGTGAGCTTCATCTCATTCAATCCATCAGCTGCGTGCGCCTGCACACCCACGGAGATCGAGCCAGCTATTCAGTTATCTCTCTATTATATTAAAAAAGGTTTTCTGTCATGTCTGCATTATTCAGCCTTAACCAATTCCCCCCTGACCGCTTGACCAATCGTTACTCCTACTGCACATATCCTCTCCCCGCATCACCACGTGACACTTCAGTGCTAACTCGCCCTTTAACATAGTCGGTTACAATGGCAAGGCAGAAAAGTAAGTTTTCTATTCAAGAAGGTCCAATTTTTTAACAGAAAGAGCAGATAATGAACATTGGGAAAAACAAAAAGAAAATGAACAAAAAAAAAAAAGAGATGCATGTTTTTAAGTCAGTGGGAAACCGATGTTTTTATACTATTTGAAATTGGAAAAAATCGAATACTCAGTTAGAGGATCTGTACAGATTTTTTTTTTCAAAACATGGCAGGATCTAATCAATAATATTTTACAATAAGCTCTTAAAGCACAGAGGAAGCAATTATTTCTGCATTTCTTTTTCTTCTCCATTCATCTCTATTGGCCTATCAAACTAAAATCAATTTAGGTATGTTTACAAGCCTTAGATTTTACGCCGTTGGCCTTGCTCTCTCTCTCAGGGGTGGGGGTCGACTTGTTCTCAATTCTACTTTTTGTCAAAATTGATTGATTTGTATGGAATGATTGCAATAAAATGAATAAAATTTCAAAAAAAAAAAAGAGGTGCATGTAATAAAAATTGAGAACAAAGCGAATCATCCAATAAACAAGAAAGAGAAAAACATCCCAAACAATATGAGAACAGAAATGCAATAAAGCAACATTTATAGAATGTAAGTTGGAGGATAATGTAATTCATAATATTGTTTTTGACCAGGCGTTAATGAAATATAATATTGTATTTACTTTTTAGTACTTAGACGTTTTTACTTTTACTTTTTACTATGTTTTATTATTCATTGGTATTTACAATAGTCAGTTGTAGTGAAGTACTCAAGTAACCGATTTTCTATCTATAATAACTAAGGACCAAACCATCTTCCTTCTGCGCCCTGCATACTCTTCTATATACCATCTCTTTAAATATTATCCCTTTCTCTAAAGGAGAGCCGCCCTGATGCCCTTCAAGCGGCTGATCCTCGAGATAGCAGGCACCCAGCGCCCACCCCCAGGGTTTTGCAAGTGAAGCAAGCAGGGGGCGGAGCACCCTAGTTTATGTAATAAAAATAAAACAAGCACTATCCGCTAAGCCACAGACTCTGCATACCACATTACAGGGCTGTAATGATAACGCGTTCCAGATGACACAGGGGATCTCGGAAGGTCTTCTTATTTCGTTACTTGACCAAGTGCATGCCAGCTCTCAATTGATTTTTGTGAACCCACTTTTCCCATGCAAGGGTTTAAGGGTGGCAGAAGTCTAGCCCAACAAAATTTGAATGGCAATTTTTTTTTTTAGGAAATTTTGACAGCTCTAGTCTCTTTTCCAAGTTATCACTTTGTTTTCTCCTTAAGACAGCCAAAAATGAATCTGCTGCAGATTAAATGAAAGTACCAGAACATTGTTATTAATTTAGTTCATTTTAGCTGTTTGTGTTTCCTAATTTTTCATTTTTACTTAAAACAGTTCATTTTTGTCTTTCTACAGACTGCTGCAGTTTCTCTTTTCCTTCATTGGTTCAACCCTCCCTTCAGTGCAGACTAAAACAAACACCACATGATGGAAACATGAAAAAAGTGACTTCTGGATCAGATATTTTCATACCCGCCTCTTTGCAGTATAACTCACTGCCTGTTCTGCAACTGCCATGTATGGATAATACTAACAATCCGCAAGAGGTGAATAATACAAGTTCACTGGCTTTGTATCTCTGCCAAGATCAGAGCAAAGGTTTGAAGTACAAATCTAAATACAAAAATGATCAGTGGAGTCATCTGAGACAGAAATCATACGGTTGCCCTGAGTGTAGTAAAGAATTTTTACACTTAAGCCATCTTCAGAGACACGTAAGAATTCACACTGGGGAAAAGCCATATTGCTGTTCTGAATGCGGCAAACAATTTTCACAAACAAGCCATCTTCAGAGCCACAAAAGAATTCATACAGGAGAGAAGCCACATCGCTGTTCTGAATGTGGCAAAGGATTTTTGCGAATGACTGAGCTTCAGATACACAAACGAACTCACACAGGAGAGAAGCCATATTGCTGTTCTGAATGTGGTAAGGGATTCTCTAATAGAGGTAGTCTCCGGAGACATTGTAGAGTTCATACAGGAGAAAAACCCTATTCCTGTCCTAAATGTGGAAAACAATTCTCCGACAGGGGTCATCTTGGTAAACATATAAGAATTCATACTGGAGAGAGGCCATTTGGTTGTTCTGAATGTGGCAGACGCTTTTCTGTCAGGAGTCGCCTTCAAAGTCATATGAGAATTCACACTGGTGAGAAGCCATATTGCTGTTCTGAATGTGACAAGCAGTTTGCGGACAGGACCAGTCTTCTCAACCATACAAGAGTTCACACTGGAGAGAAACCGTATTGCTGTTCTGAATGTGGCAAACTATTTTCAAGGATGAACAGTCTCCAGATCCACATAAGAACTCACACGGGAGAGAAGCCGTACAGCTGCTCTGAATGTGGCAAACGATTCTCTCAAAAGAGCAACCTTCATAAACACACGAGAATTCACACTGGAGAGAAGCCACACTGCTGTAATGAATGTGGAAAGCGATTCTCTGTCCGGAACAATCTTAAGATTCACAAAAGAATTCACATTGGTGAGAAACAGTTTTGCTGTTCTGATTGTGGGAAACGATTCTCTCACAAGAGCAATCTTCAGAAGCATACAAGAATTCACAGTCGAGCAGCAATACAACAGGATGCCACAACTAGCAGGTGACTTTGTTGTTGGTGCACAGTACATACCCTTACGGGGAATAACTCAAAAGAGAATCGTTCTTGTGAGTGTGACAAACAGTTCTCACAGATAAGCCAGCTTTAAAGCACTACAGAAGTTCACACTAACAAATCTCACAGTGTTTCATTTTAACCTGAGGATCTGAAACTGGCAATGTTAAGTAACCAACTCAGGCTTCAGAGAGTTGCAGAAATTATAGAGCTGCATACAGGGACAGAGAGAAATGATGCAGTACAACTTTTACAGACACAAACTGAAAAACACCCACCTTAGGAATAACTTCACCAACAGGCCAAGGAGAAACTGAAACTTCCTGGAGAAATATAGTGAACAGGCAAGAGCAAAGTAAAGAAGCATGGTGGAGAGGGCAGCTGTGGTCAGATATAGAAAACAAAACCTGCCTGAAATGGAGTGGTCTGATGGCCTTCTGTTAACTGTTTGTATAGGTGATGCTGTGTTTGTCTGGATGACTGTTCAAGGTGCAATTCACTACTTGCTGTAGTTTGGCATGGTCCAAATGGCAGAAGGTTTGTAGAATTGGACTTCCCATCTTTAGACAACATGCGTCCCCCTGTTGTAAACCCCAGGTTTGAAATATTAATGACTCCTTCTAAACCAGTGTTAACATCCTGTCTCTTTTGAAGGCCACCAGCCACAAGCTGTGTTTGGAACTGAACCAATATGTATATGTTTTTTTTATTCCTTAACTTTAGAGATGGGACTTGAAAACCAAATGAGTGCCCCCACTAATAAATTAAGTGTATTAATATATATGTTGCATAGTTTACTGTTAAATAATGAAAAGAATACGCAACACATTTTTGCCCTTATTTGGGCCCATCAGGCGTACACACTCCACTGCTCCCCTTGCGGGGATCGAACCTCGGACATCAGCGTCAGAGACAAAGTCCCTTTGCGCTGCATCATGGCGTGTAGTTCTTTATTTGACAGCTTGTAGATCGGAGTAATTACATTCATAGCATTCGTAGTCTGAGTCCCGACCTAATTGTATGGGTGGTTACCTACCAGGTAACGCATATGGCGCAGCATAAAGGGACTTCGTCTCTGACATCTGAGGTTCGATCCCCACAAGGGGAGCAGTGATTATGTACGTCTGATGAGCCCAAATAAGGGTGAAACACGTGTCATATACTCTCTGCATTATTTGACAGTAAACTATGCAACATTCCATGATCTGCTTCTCACAACTGAAGAGGGCACCATGGCGGATGTTTTCCAAATGGCAGATCAACCACGTGCGTTATCTGGTAGGTAACCACCCATAAAAGGTTGGGATTCAAGACTACAAATGCAATGAATATATAATATATATATATATATATATATATATATATATATATATATATATATATATATATATATTTATTTCTACTCGTATGGAGCATCATTCCATGTCATTTCCCCCAAGTTTAGGTTCTTCAGACCCGGGACTTAATTTATAAAGTTTGTGTCCATGCAAAAAGAAACTTGAAATTTCTCAGACAAATGTCAGGATTTATAAAACCTCACTGAGGAACAGGTGCATATTTATGACCCATGTGTATGCAAAAATTTGTAGAAATTGGGTAACAATGCCACCCTTGATCAAGTAAGGAAATGCAGCCCAACCAGCTAAATGGGAACTTGCAGGCATAATAATTCATTGCACCAAGTCATTATTATAATGTGCGTTGATGTGACAAATATGTTTCACCTCCACACTGTTGAATATGATGTACTCACCACTGTATTTTAGTTCACTTTTCAGAGGCTCAATGCTGCATATTTGCACTAAAGAACCTTTTGGGTTTTTCATCACTTTATATCATCTGCCTGTTGCCACTTCTTGGTGAACTTAGCCAAGCTTCGCTCCATTATGCCTGATTGTGCTGGAATCTTTTAACCAGCTGGCGAGGCACTACATCCATTTTTTTGTATGGTGTGGGTGCACGGAACATGTTTTTGCCAAATAAAAAGGAAATTTGCAGTTTTCCAAATGTGATCAGAGCAATTTACTGCACTCACAGTAATAAGGACACCTAGCGAGAATGGAGCTGCTTGTGTTAACCGTGAGAAAAGACATTCCATTAAGGCGTAAGTGATCTGCGATACCTTGATTGGGTGACAAATGTCAGGTGTCAGTGGCCAGTGTGAGCTTGTGTTTCATTTATTTCGAGGCAGAGTAGCTTTGACAGACGTGATGGGTGCTGTAAGTGGTGGCTGAACCCTTAGGGCTCATTTATACTTCACGCTCAGAACGCGTACGCGTCCGCATCATGGCTGCCACGCGTTCCCAGCGTTCATTTCACGCGTCCTCTGAGCAGGACCTCAGAAATTAACGCGACGCGCGCGCGAGTTGCAGTACCAGCAAAAAGTCGGGCGCAGTGTGCTAAAAGTCAGAACGTGACGTCAGAGTCTCTGTTTACTATCTACATGTGACAGAAAGCCTCTATGGAGATCCTTCGGGGATCGATGTGCGCGCTTTGCTGTTTGATGAATGGTTCAAAGTGTTGAAGCAAAATGCCGACATACAGATGCATTCGTGGTGCTTTTATATTCAAGCGTCGCATATTCCCGATCGTAATGACATGATACATTTTAAAAGTGTCACATACCATCTTTTGTGCCATCTATTTTTTATTGTTTTACTTTACCTGCTGTCAGGTCCAAGAAGCTCGTAGCGATTAAAAACTGGGATGACGTTTACGATGGTCTGCTTTAATAATAAAGTAAACTACGAGGTTAAAGTGGACGTTTCGAGATTAAAGCCGAAATTTCCACTTTAATCACAAAATACACGTTTTCACCGTGTCTTTTATTTTTTTTTCTCAGTGGCTCAAATACAGCGCTATACATTATGTTGAAAAAAAAAAAATAGACGGCACTGAGACTTTTAAAATGTATCGTGTCATTACGATCGGGAATATGCGACGCTTGAATATAAAAGCACAACGAATGCATTTGTATGTCGGCATTTTGCTTCACCACATCGAAGCATCCATCCCGTAGGATCGGCATAGAGGCTTTCTGTCACATGTAGATAGTTCCCGAATGCAATGACACGATTTAGTCGCTACGAGCTTCTTGGACCCGACAGCTGCGGCAAGCAGCAATAGATCACCACACAGAACAAATTAAATGTATGATATTCCAACTCTCTGCACATTTAGAATCTTTAGATTCATACTTGATATCACTTTCATGATGAAATGCATTAAAGTATGTATGTTACATTTTACATATAATTTCATTTAAATAATGAATACTGTTAATAATTACACACATGGGGGTGACACGGTGGCGGAGCGGTAGCACTGCTGTCTCGCAGGGAGTTATGTTGCTGGTATTTCCTGCTTGTATTCCACACTGTGCTCCGGTTTCCTTCCAAAGATAAGCAGATTTGGGGATTTGGTGCTGCTAAAATGATGCTAGTGTGTATGTGTGTGCTTGTATTCACCTTGCGATGAGCGGAGACCTCGTCCAGGGATTATTTCTCAGTCGTGCCCAATGCTTGTTGGAATGGACACATCCCTGGATTGATGGATTTAATCAATAAACATCCTTTTCACAGATATTGCGGTAAGGTGTTATCGGAATTTAATAGGTGTTTTAGGCAATTCACAACACAGAGAAGCCAAACATGTTCTCACCGTGATAATATCTCACACTGCCACCTGGTGGACTCCTCCAGATTTACGTAAAGTACGCAAGTATAAACACTTCAACGCTTGCGTAGCAGGAGCGTCCGCTGCAGCATGCGTCGCGTCGCGTGAAGTATAAATGAGCCATTAGTGTTTGAAATGGCCTGCACTGTTCATTGTAACAGCAATCACATCATCACGTGCTAGGTTACAGTGGCTATCCGCTCAGACACCGTACCTAGACCCCCAGAATGGAGAGGAAAGGCACTATAATGCTACACGTGATCCTGTGCACTCGGTTGTGGAGCACGGCTTTGATACTCTTAAATGCAGGTGGCGCGGTCTCAGCGAATCAAATGGGAGGCTGCTCTACCGGCCAATGAAGTTGTGCAGCATTGGGACTGCATATGTATGAGGTTCATTAGCATACTCTATATATGGATGTGTCGGGTCTCTGCTTGAGTTGCGTTCACATGTACATATTAATAAGGTGATTCTAAAATATAAATGGTAAAGATTTTATAAATCTGATTGTTTTGGTATACGCATTTTCTTGTTTAGTTTTTTTTTTTTTTTTGGTGGCATCCACAAAAAAAGGGAGTTGTAATTAAAGGGAATGACACACACAGGGAAAAAGTATCAAACACATGATGAAAAGGAGGTGTAAAAAGGCCTGGAAAGCCAAGAAAGGAGGTGAAATCTGTCAGAATTTAGAAAGCAGTCCTGACAGCCCCCCATCAGTGCAAATGAATATCAACTGGTTTAGTCCTAACTGATAGCCTATAAAAAAGGTTTCTCATTTCCAAGATGTCACACAAGAAGCATCTTATGATGGGTTCAAGCAAAGAGCTCTCTCAAGACCTTCACAACCTTATTGTTGCCAACCGTCCTCATGGCATTGGTGACAGACGTATTTCTAAACTTCTGAATGTTCCAGTGAGCACCGTTGGGGTCATAATCCAGAAGTGGAAAGAACATCATTTCACCATAAACTGACCACGACCAGGTGCTCCTTGCAAGATTTCAGACAGAGGAGTCAAACAAATAATCAGATAAGTTCTCCAAGAGCCAAGGACCACTCGCTGAGAGCTTCAGAAAGACCTGGAATTAGCAGGTCAAGTTGTTTCAAAGAAAACAGTAAGTAATGTACTCGGCCACCATGGCCTCTATGCATGCTCACCTTGCAAGACTCCGCTGCTGAAGAAAAAGCACATTGAGCTTGTTTAAAGTTTGCTGCACAACATTTGGACAAGCCAATGAAATACTGGGTAAATAGAGTCTGGTCAGATGAGACCAAAACTGAAGTCTTTGGATGTCATTGTACACAATGTTTGGAGGAGAAATGGTACTGCACATCACCCCAAAAACACCAACAGTGATGTGTGAAGGTGGGAACATCATGGTGTGGGGCTGTTGTTCAGCATATGGCACTGGCAGATGAAGGAAGGATGAATGGAAAAATGTACCGGACATTCTTGATAAGAATCTGCTACCATTTACCAGGATGCGAAGATGAAACGAGGGGGGACATTTCAGCAAGACAAGGATCCCGAAAGCACAGCCAAGGAAACTCTCAGTTGGTGTCAGAGAAGGAAAATAAATCTGCTTGAATGGCCCCGTCAGTCACCCGTCTTGAATCCAACTGAAAATCGATGGAAAGAACTGAAGATGACAGTTCATAGAAGAGGACCCCGGAACCTTCACGATTTGAGGGGAGGAATGGGCCAAAATTACACCTGAGTAATGCATGTGACTACTTTCTCAATACAGGAGGTGTCTTGAAGCTGTTGTTACCAACAAAAACTTTTCTATGAAGTATTAAATACATTTCAGTAACACTTACTCTTATTCAAACACACACACACACATCAGGGATGATTTAGCTTTGGCAGTCACCTAACCCATGTGTTTTTATGGCTTTGGACTGTGGTGGGAAAGCAGAGCATTCCTACATGACATAACAGCAGTAAATGATTTTAGAGAAGCATTGTGGTTTTTATGCATCCTACATGTTAAAGCACTGCAGCTGTATTCCGCTAGGGCACGTTTGGCATTTCCAATGGCAACTTTATTTACGTGGATTGTACAGTCAGAACGTGGACGCGGTGCTGCCTCCTGTGTAGTTCTGCTGGAGTCCTGTCAGTTTTAGGCACATTTACTGTTTCAGGCTGTATTCAGTATTGACATTGCCTCTCACGTGACTCTTTATTATCAACTTGGCCGTTCATTTCGCCTCCTTTTTACTCTGCGTGATGGCCTACAGTTTAGTTCAAATGAGTATTTTACAGTTCATCTTTTGTAGATGTACTGTAGCTGCTAATTTTTTCAGCCTCACTTGGACATCAAATATATTGTTGTAACTGAGAGTGACAGAGAGCACTTATATAAGCTGGGCTCAATGCATTGTGGCAACTACAGATGGATAACTCTGCTGTTGGTGCCAGGTAAGGTCCTTGCTAGGGTCATCTTCAATAGGATCCATGATCACTTGCTCGTATACAAGCGACCGGAGCAGCCTGGTTTTACACCTAAGAAGTCTACCAGCGACCTCATTCTGGCACTGAGGGTTCTCGTGGAGCACAAAAAGCAAATATCAGCAGTTTCTTTGATTTTCATAAAAAGTTGAGCTCAGTTGATCGAGTTGCCTTGTGGGATCCCCTCAAAATTTTTGGATATCGTGGCTGGCCTGTGCACTGGTACTGTGAGTGTTGTGCAGAGTGAAAGCAGGACCGCTGTATTTTTCCCAGTTGATTCTGGGGTTTGTCAGGGGTGTGTTCTGCTCCTACTCTATTTAATGCGTGCATGGACTAAGTGTTGGGCAGGCTCATGTGGTCCAGGGGCTGTGGAGCATCTGTTGGTGAAGAAAGATTCACGGATCTTGACTTTGCTGATGATGCTGTGATATTCACAGAGTCAATGGAGGCTTTGATCAGGGCACTCGAGAGACTGAGCGAGGAGTCTGAGTGTCTGGGCTTGTGAGTGTCCTGAATAAAAACCAACATCCAGGCCTTTAATGACCTCTTGGGCACAGCTGTCAGCAGTGTGTGTGTCTGAAGAGAGAGTATCGACCCTCTCAAGAAGTTTACTTACCTTGGCAGTGACATTCATTTCTCTGGTGACTCTTCCTATGAAGTCAGTAGACGGATTAGGAGAGCATGGGGGTGGGGGTGTGTATGGGGTCATGAGGTTGCTGGAAAGGGGTGTGTGGCGCTCTCAATATCTATGCAAAAGGACGAAGGTCCACGTCTTTATAGAGTCATGGTGCTTCCTGTCTTGCTAGATGGTTGAGAGACATGGACACTATCCAGTGACCTGAGATGAAGACTGGACTCCGTTGGTTCTGTGTCTCCCCAGATAGTCCTTGGGTACCACTGGTTTGACTTTATATTGCTCATGGAGTCCCGAATGAGGCACATTACTTGCATCGTGAGGTAGCATCAGTTACGGCACTACAGCCATGTGGCGCATTTCCCAGAGGGTGATCCGGCTCATAAGATCCTCATTGTTGGGGACCTGAGTGGCTGGACGAGGCCAAGGGGTCACCCACGTAACACCTGGCTGCGGCGAATAGAGGGTCATTTCCAGAGGGTGGGACTGGACCACATGTCAGCCTGGGGGGTTGCAAACCAGGATCCCGAGCTGTTTTGCCATGTGGTGGGTGTGGCAACGCACTGTACCAGTGCATGCTCCCCGACCTGAACTGACCTAAATGCGTTGTCTATCTTTACCAGTAGTCTAGAAATATGCCAATACACACTGTAGATTTACAGAAAGTTTTTTCCTTTGCAGCAGTTAACATTTGTCTTTTACATATTTAACACATCATGTGTACACACAACAAACATTTAAAGATTAACTGAAGTCTTTTTAGAAGACTTTTCAGCCATAGAAGGTTTATCCATCATAACCACAGGCTTGTTTCAGTCGGACCAGGTTATCCATTGCTGTTTTCTGTTTAAATCGATGTTCATACTTCAAGCTCCACCTTCAAGTGTTGGAACGAGTTGGAAATTTCAAACTGAGGGAACCTTCACATTTATTCCCAACTCACATTTAAGCCAACTTAACTCCTAGTTGTCTCCAGACGCATGTGTAACATGTCTGACTCTGCAAGACTAGATGTTTGGTGACTGGAGCCAAGGGGCTGTTATTGCTGTTTCAGGTTTTTCTGTCAGCTTTCTTACTTTGTGGCCTGGTGGTGCAGCTGCTAACCTCACTTGGGACTGTAGGGGACTTAAATGGAAAATGTGTGTAAAGACAGTTAATTTATTATAGTTAGCCAAACACTTTCTGTTAAAGGAGTAAAGGATCTCATTCATAGGATGAACCAGCGATAGATCTAAAGTACACAGTTGGCAGATCATGTACAGTGAATCCGGAAAGTATTCACAGCACATCACTTTTTCTACATTTTGTTATGTTACAGCCTTATTCCAAAATGGATTAAATTCATTTTTTTCCTCAGAATTCTACACACAACACCCCATAATGACAACGTGAAAAAAGTTTACTTGAGATATTTGCAAATTTATTAAAAATAAAAAAACTGAGAAAGCACATGTACATAAGTATTCACAGCATTTGCCATGAAGCTGAAAATTGAGCTCAGGTGCATCCTGTTTCCCCTGATCATCCTTGAGATGTTTCTGCAGCTTCATTGGAGTCCACCTGTGGTAAATTCAGTTGATTGGACAGGATTTGGAAAGGCACACACCTGTCTATAGAAGGTCCCACAGTTGACAGTTCATGTCAGAGCACAAACAAAGCATGAAGTCAAAGGAATTGTCTGTAGACCTCCGACACAGGATTGTCTCGAGGCACAAATCTGGGGAAGGTTACAGAAAACTTTCTGCTGCTTTGAAGGTCCCAATGAGCACGGTGGCCTCCATCATCCATAAGTGGAAGAAGTTCAAAACCACCAGGACTCTTCCTAGAGCTGGCCGGTCATCTAAACTGAGTGATCGGGGGAGAAGGACCTTAGTTAGGGAGGTGACCAAGCACCCGCTGGTCACTTTGTCAGAGCTCCAGAGGTCCTCTGAGGAGAGAGGAGAACCTTCCAGAAGGACAACCATCTCTGCAGCAATCCACCAATCAGGCCTGTATGGTAGAGTGGCCAGACGGAAGCCACTCCTTAGTGAAAGGCACATGGCAGCCTGCCTGGAGTTTGCCAAAAGGCACCTCAAGGACTCTCGGACCATCAGAAACAAACTTCTCTGGTCTGATGAGACAAAGATTGAACTCTTTGGTGTGAATGCCAGGCTTCACGTTTGGAGGAAACCAGGCACCGCTCATCACCAGGCCAATACCATCCCTACAGTGAAGCATGGTGGTGGCAGCATCATGCTGTGGGGATGTTTTTCAGCAGCAGGAACTGGGAGACTAGTCAGGATAAAGGGAAAGATGACTGCAGCAATGTACGGAGACATCCTGGATGAAAACCTGCTCCAGAGCGCTCTTGACCTCAGACTGGGGCGACGGTTCATCTTTCAGCAGGACAACGACCCTAAGGACACAGCCAAGATATCAAAGGAGTGGCTTCAGGACAACTCTGTGAATGTCCTTGAGTGGCCCAGCCAGAGCCCAGACTTGAATCCGATTGAACATCTCTGGAGAGATCTTAAAATGGCTGTGCACCGACGCTTTCCATCCAACCTGATGGAGCTTGAGAGGTGCTGCAAAGAGGAATGGGCGAAACTGGCCAAGGATACAGCAGGTGTGGCAAGCTTGTGGCATCACATTCAGAAAGAGTTGAGGCTGTAATTGCTGCCAAAGGTGCATCGACAAAGTATTGAACAAAGGCTGTGAATACTTACGTACATGTGATGTCTCAGTGTTTTTATTTTTAATAAATTTGCAAAAACCTCAAGTAAACTTTTTTCATGTTGTCATTATGGGGTGTTGTGTGTAGAATTCTGAGGAAAAAAAATGAATTTAATCCATTTTGGAATGAGGCTGTAACATAACAAAATGTGGAAAAAGTGATGCACTGTGAATACTTTCTGGATGCACTGTAAGTGACTTCTTTAGTTGAAATCAATTTTCCTCAACTGGTTTATATATTGAAAAGAACATTCTAGGGTTTTGGTTAATTGGCTCACTTTGTATTTTATTTATTTATTTTTAAATGAAAATTAATACATTTCTGTACATGTACTGTATGCATTGGCTCTGATTGCCTATTCTGTAAGTGGATTTCCTTTTATGAAGCATTCATAATTCTCAGCTTGTCCCTGTAATGAAATTCTTGTAAATAAGACCCACATTATTCAAGTTTGGATATTTTCTTTCAGTAATTTACAAATGTGGTTCTTCCTGGTGGTGACATTTTTTGTAGTTTTGTATGTTTCGGTACATTAGGCTTTGGTCACACATTGTGTTAAAGTCAAGGTTCTGTCTCTGTCTTACGACAAACCAAAAAGCTCCTGACCCATAATAGGCCTCTTCACTGTGACTTTTCAACTGGGCACCTTGGGGGTGCTTGACCAAAAGACAATCCAGCTATGTGACAGACAGTAACGTTTGAAATGAAACAAACCTGAAGCCATTATTAGGGGAGTCGAGTCATTGATTGTTCAAAGGTGTGTGGCTTTTGTATCTTTTGGTAAATTCACTTTGGATGCGTGGGTTTCCTCCCACAATCCAAAGACATGTAGGTTAGGTGGATTGGCGATTCTAAATTGGCCCTAGTGTGTGCTTGGTGTGTGTCCTGTGGTGGGTTGGCACCCTGCCCGGGATTGGTTCCTGCCTTGTGCCCTGTGTTGGCTGGGATTGGCTCCAGCAGACCCCCGTGACCCTGTGTTTGGATTCAGCGGGTTAGAAAATGGATGGATGGATGGATGTTCGTTTGTCATTATTCTTACATCCTACTTGTTTCTTACAGAAGCTGCTCATCTTTTATTCCAAATGCCCTTCTTCTCTCTTTTTTTATTAAGCTCTGTTGGTCCAGCTCATAAATTCGTTTGGCATTTCTTTTTGTGAATGCCTCTTACACTCTCATAAATAAAGGTGCTAGGGTGGTTCTTATGAGTGATGCCATAGGGGAACCATTTTTGGTTCGCAAAAAGACCCATCCACATAAAGGTTCCAGAAAGAACCTTTTATTTCTGTAGATCAGTAATGGGCTCCATTGAGTAAACTACCACAAAAAGATGGTGACAGATTTGTGAAATAATGAGGGCTTATTGATTTTGAAAAGACTCCTGGCTTTCTTAAGCTATTAGTGTCAAATAGGGAACAGAAACAGAACCAAAGATGAGTACCTGCCATAAACATATAGATATCATGGCAATTTAATATAATCAATGTCTGTTTGTATTAGAGTCTGGCTGCTGTGGCTCAAAGCTCGAGCTTTGGATTGAATTCCAAATTCACAAAAGCTCTTTCAAAGTCCCAAATTCATATATATTTTATGTAGCTCGGAAATAAATATTCAGAATTCACTCCAAACCTAATCAACTCTTAAAGTGATAACAAGTGCAAGTTGTGCACAAAATTTAAGAAATCAAATCAAATCAAACTTTGTCACATACAAATGATACGCACAGTATACAATATACAATGAAATGCTTAGTTCCTCAACTTCTATGTCTGTGCCTTAAGATGACTATGAAGGCAGAGCAACAATACATAACTTGAGGAGTTAAAAAGTCATTAATAGAATTCTAAATATATAGTAGTAGTAGTAGTAATAATGATGTACTTAGTTTCTCTGTCTCTCTCTCTATTGTGAAGCCCAAGGGTGTGTACAGCCACCCTAACCCCAACACAGACAGGCAGGACACAAGTGCAAGCGCACACACTTTTATTTTTCTTTCTTTCCCCTTTGCCCATTTCCCACCAGTACAGCACCATTCCAAGCACAAAGCACAACTCAGCACTCAACTTTCTCTTCTTCCTCTGTTCTCTCGACTCCACTGTACTCCACTCCTCCTGCCGAGCTTATATATACAGTCATATGAAAAAGTTGGGAACCCCTCTCAGCCTCCATAATAATTGACTCTCCTTTCAACAACAAATATAACAGTGGTATGTCTTTCATTTCCTAGGAACATCTGAGCACTGGGGTGTTTTCTGAATAAAGATTTTTAGTGAAGCAGTATTTAGTTGTATGAAATTAAATCAAATGTTAAAAACTGGCTGTGCACAAATGTAGGTCCCCTTGTAATTTTGCTGATTTGAATGCATGTAACTGCTCAATACTGATTACTTGCAACACCAAATTGGTTGGATTAGCTTGTTAAGCCTTGAATTTCATAGACAGGTGTGTCCAATCATGAGTGGTAAAAGGTATTTAAGGTGGTCAACTGTAAGTTGTGCTTCCCTTTGACTCTCCTCTGAAGAGTGACAGACAGCATGGGATCCTCAAAGCAACTCTCAAAAGATCTGAAAACAAAGATTGTTCAGTCTCATGGTGTAGGGGAAGGCTACAAAAAGCTAATCTCAGAGGTTTAAACTGTCAGTTTCAACTGTAAGGAATGGAATCAGGAAATGGAAGGCTACAGGCACAGTTTCTGTTAAACCCAGCAGGTCTGGCAGGCAAAAAAAATACAGGAGCATCATATACGCAGGATTGTGAGAATGGTTACAGACAACCCACAGATCACCTCCAAAGACCTGCAAGAACATCTTGCTGCAGATGGTGTATCTGTACATCATTCTACAATTCAGCACAATTTGCACAAAGAACATCTGTATGGCAGGGTGATGAGAAAGAAGCCCTTTCTGCACTCACGCCACAAACAGAGTCACTTGTTGTATGCAAATGCTCATTTAGACAA
This sequence comes from Polypterus senegalus, assembly GCF_016835505.1. Lineage (NCBI taxonomy): Eukaryota > Metazoa > Chordata > Cladistia > Polypteriformes > Polypteridae > Polypterus > Polypterus senegalus. The sequence continues at coordinate 162,014,072 of NC_053161.1, forward strand.
GCCAGATTCATTTTGGAACAAAGTGCTTTGGACTGATGAGACAAAAATTGAGTTATTTGGTCATAAGAAAAAGAGCTTGGCATGGCGGAAGAAGAACACCGCATTCCAAGAACAACACCTGCTACCTACTGTCAAATTTGGTGGAGGTTCCATCATGCTGTGGGGCTGTGTGACTAGTTCAGGGACTGGGGCCCTTGTTAAAGTCGAGGGTCGGATGAATTCAACCCGATATCAACAAATTCTTCAGGATAATGTTCAAGCATCAGTCACAAAGTTGAAGTTATGCAGGGGTTGGATATTCCAACAAGACAATGACCCAAAACACAGTTCAAAATCTACAAAGGCATTCATGCAGAGGGAGAAGTACAATGTTCTGGAATGGCCGTCACAGTCCCCTGACTTGAATATCATTGAAAATCTATGGGATGATTTGAAGCAGGCTGTCCATGCTCGGCAGCCATCAAATTTAACTGAACTGAAGAGATTTTGTATGGAAGAATAGTCAAAAATACCTCCATCCATAATCCAGACACTCATCAAAGGCTATAGGAGGCGTCTAGAGGCTGTTATATTTACAAAAGGAGGCTCAACTAAGTATTGATGTCATATCTCTGTTGCGGTGCCCAAATTTATGCACCTGTCTAATTTTGTTATGATGCATATTGCATATTTTCTGTTAATCCAATAAACTTAATGTTACTGTTGAAATACTACTGTTTCCATAAGGCATGTCATATATTAAAAGGAAGTTGCTACTTTGAAAGCTCAGCCAATGAGAAACAAAAATCCAAAGAATTAAGAGGGGTTCCCAAACTTTTTCATATGACTGTACAGATACACAGTATATATACTGCTCAAAAATTAAAGGCACACTTTTAAATCTGAGTATAGCATCAAGTCAATGAACCTTCTGGGCTATTGGTCTGGTCAGTGAAGTAGCAGAGGGGCTTGTTAATCAGTTTCAGTTGCTTTGGTGCACTAGTGGGGCAACACTGAAACAACCCCCAAAACAGGAATGAATGGTATAACAGGTCGAGGCCACTGACCTTTTTCCCCTCCTCATCTGTTTTTTCACTTGTTTTGCATTTGGCTACGGTCAGTGTCACTACTGGTAGCATGAGGCGATACCTGGACCCTACAGAGGTGGCACAGGTAAGATGGCACATCAATACATGCCATTGTCAGAAGGGTTGCTGTGTCTCCCAGCACAGTCTCAAGGGCATGGAGGAGATTCCAGAAGACAGGCAGATGCTCTAGGAGAGCTGGACAGGGCCCCTCATAGAAGGTCCTTAACCCATCAGCAGGACTGACCGCTATCTGCTCCTTTGGGCAAGGAGGAACAGTATGGGCACTGCCAGAGCCTACAAAATGACCTCCAGCAGGCCACTCGTGTGAAAGTCTCTGACCAAACAATCAGAAACAAACTTCATGAGGGTGGCCTGAGGGCCCGACGTCCTCGGTAGCACGATTGGCATTTGCCATAGAAGACCAGAATTGGCAGGTCCACCACTGGCAGGCACCCTGTGCTTTTCACAGATGAGAGCAGGTTCACCCTGAGCACATGTGACAGACGTGAAAGGGTGGAGAAGCCATGGTGAACATTATGCTGCCTGTAACATCATTCAGCATGACCGGTTTGGTGGTGGGCCAGTGATGGTCTGGGGAGGCATACCCATGGAGGGATGCACAGACCTCTACAGGCTAGACAACGGACCCTTAACTGCCATTAGGTATCGGGATGAAATCCTTGGACTCATTATCAGACCGTATGCTGGTGCAGTGGGTCCTGGGTTCCTCCTGGTGCATGACAATGACCGGCCTCATGTGGTGAGAGTATTCAGGCAGTTCCTGGAGGATGAAGGAATTGATACCATTGACTGGCACCCATGCTCACTCGCCTGACCTCAATCCAATAGAACACATCTGGGTGGGACATTATGTTTTGGTCCATCTGATGCCATCAGGTTTCACCTCAGACTGTCCAGTGATGCCCTGGTCCAGATCTGAGTTGTCATATCATTAGGAGCATGACCACCCTACCCCGACGTTGTCAGGCGTGCATACAAGCACGTGGGGGGCATACAAACTACTGAGTACAATTTGGAGTGGCTGCAATGAAATTTTGGCAAAATGGACTTGCCTGCCTCATCATTTTTTCACTTTTATTTTTGGGGTGTCTTTGAATTCAGTCCTTTCTCTGTAGGTTGATCATTTTCATTTCCATCCTTTCGTTCCTAATACATTACCATCCATCCATCCATTTTCTAACCCGCTGAATCTGAATACAGGGTCACGGGGGTCTGCTGGAGCCAATCCCAGCCAACACAGGGCACAAGGCAGGAACCAAACCTGGGCAGGGTGCCAGCCCACCGCAGGACACACACCAGGGTCAATTTAGAATCGCCAATCCACCTAACCTGCATGTCTTTGGATTGTGGGAGGAAACCGAGCACCGGAGGAAACCCACGCAGACACGGGAGAACATGCAAACTCCACGCAGGGGAGGACCCGGGAAGAGAACCCGGGTCTCCTAACTGCGAGGCAGCAGCGCTACCACTGCGCCACCGTGCCGCCATACATTACCATATCAGTCCATATTAGCAGAGATAGCCAACAGGATTTTTTGCCCATTGAGATCTGATTTGTTTTCAAAGTGTTCCTTTAATTTTTCTGAGAAATTTATGGTTCTTATGGCATCCACAAGATGAAGTGAATTGGTATATTCTAATGATTTCTTGTCCCTCTGACTAAACGAGTGTCCTCTTCTACGCGGTGGTGTGCTGGGGAGGCAGCATAAAGATGAAGGACACCTCACGCCTGGACAAACTGGTGAGGAAGGCAGGCTCTATTGTAGGCATGGAGCTGGACAGTTTGGCATCTGTGGCAGAGCGACGGGCACTGAGCAGACTCCTGTCAATCATGTAGAATCCATTGCATCCACTGAACAGTGTCATCTCCAGACAGACGAGCAGCTTCAGTGACAGACTGCTGTCACCGTCCTGCTCCACTGACAGACTGAGGAGATCGTTCCTCCCCCACACTATGCGACTCTTCAATTCCACCCGGGGAGGTAAACGCTAACATTATACAAAGTTATTGTCTGTTTTTTACATGCATTTTTATTACTCTTTAATTTAATATTGTTTCTTTGTATCAGTATACTGCTGCTGGATTATGTGAATTTCCCCTTGGGATTAATAAAGTATCTATCTATCTCAGTTCGTGACCTGCCTTGCCGTGAGTAAGGCATGGAGGGCACACAGTTTCAAACCGTGCCTTTGTGTCTCCAGTTGAATGTTACGCAACGCGCTCTATTGAAGGTGCAGCGCCGTATGTGCAGAACATACAGAAGGTGAAGTGACGCATAGAGAAATAACAGAAAACAACAAGTTTAACAAGAAAAAGTTACGTTTACAGAGACGTTTTTCCTTTTTTGCCTATTAATCAGTGTAACAACCTTTCTCTATTCTTGTATGAACTGTTTGCTTTGAATTTTCTTGAAACCTTTTTGAAACAAACTTTTTGTACTGCAATTTTTTGTTTGGTACGTAATTGATTCATGCTTGATCCTGCCTTACCTACCACCAGCTACAAAATCCTTTATGGGATATGCGGAGGGGTCCGCTGCACTACACTGTAAACCCCAATAATAAAGCTTACTCATAAGAAAAAAGTTAACTGCAATGAAAACCTGCTAAAAAAAGTTTTTATAACACAAAAAAATGTAAGTGCAGTAAACTAAAGTGGCTGTTTTGATTTGTAGTGACTCTGTTTCTTTGAGTAATTTACTTCTCAAATTAATTTAGTAAGCTCGCACATGACATGACGTTACATGAGGTCGCCATAACGTCCTTACGCCTCGTGCACACCATCCGCATTTTGCCAACGCCCAACAACGTTTAAGCAGAACGAATTAAAATTTTATCTGAAAACTGATGCCTTAACTGTGCCGTTTGTCAGCATTTAATGTTAGATTTTTTTTAAACCGAGTTGCTGTTTCTTCAGATTTTCACTAACCCACCTAACTGCAACAGTAGGTGTACACGGAGCATTTCTCTTGGCTTCTTGCTTATTTGGTGAGTAACATTAGCGGTCAACTTCTACCGTTCAAGCTTTGTAAATGGTACTAGCCTGATGTGTAGGATTTAATGAGTGCTATCGCCAGTTAACAACATGAAATTGGGTTAATGCTCGTAACGAGCGAGAATTCATTCGTAATGTTAACTTTTAGCCAGCCATGTCATCTGATAGTCATGTTACATGTGATTAAAGTGAACGTTAACTACACTGGCTAACCATGCCAGGCGCTGCTGTTTAAGTTTAGGCAGGTGTTTGTGTTATTGAACCCTGTTGCAAGATTGTCAGTCAGTTTTAACTGCTTATCATGTTACGTTTTTAACTTACTTTATACCTTAGGACAGCGTTTCCCAACCTGGTCCTATGGCTGCAGGTTTTTGTTCCAACCCGCTTCTGTTTTATTGGACTCCAGGGGGGTATTTTCTGTACGTCGCTTAAATCATCCGAGATCAGATGTCTCATCTTGGATGAGTTAATGCCAATGAAACTCATCCGGGATAAGTCGTTTTTTCAAACGCAGCCGTGTAGTAGATTAGTCTAGCTGGATCTAATCATCCGAGATGAATGCGCGCGCCCGCGCTGATTGAAAAGTCCATATATATTGAGTCTAGACAACATGATCAGCAAGTCTTTGATAGGCTGCAACAAAATGACGAAAGAACGGGTACATTTTTTTCACACAAGCTGTGCGTGCGTGCGTGCGTGCGTGCGTGTGTGTGTGTTTCTCGAAGAATTTCAAGATTTAATATGCACAAGGGGTAACACTGCAAAAGCAGCCCAAACCAGAAAAGACGGCTGGCAAAAAGTGGCCGACAGATTAAACGCGTGTGCATTGAACTTACTGAAAGCAGAGTTTCATTTCCTATGTGTCAGATTAATTATTATTTAATACTAGCCATGTGCGCCCAACTACGTTGCGCGTGTTAAAGTTGTCTGTGAAGGGCTCCCTGTTTAAACTCGGCTGCCAGTCGTGAACTGGGCCCTTCATCGCACAGCATTATGATTTTTTATAAGGGAAACAAAATTACAAAAGAAAACCCTTGGATATTGATTTGATAGGAACGGCCTACTCGGAATCACTGTCCGAATAGTAATTATGTGCTGGTGTAGGAGCATTTCTGTTTCTGTCCGTTCACAGTCCGTCTCGTTTTCACAACTCTATCATTTTCTCTCACGATGTCTTCTCAACCTTTCTCCAATCTCGCAGGTTGCTTTGTGGCAATCCAAAGAGTAAGGCAATATACACGGAGCAATGGTTATAAAAGCGGGACACATAGGTATCCAGGCTCTTTAAAGCATAAACAGGGATCACTTCACTGACATGTGAGCAAGCCACGGTACAACTGTGAGACGCGCAGCACTTGTCGGCTACAACGTAACAATAATAATTTTTGGAACGTGCTGTTACGTTGTCATTCATTTTACCCACTGTCTTTCTTTCATTCATATGTTACGTAGGCACGTACCTTTTATCTTCGGCAGTCTCATTCTCTAACCAGTCCTCAGGAGCTAACCAGCGTAACACTGTCCACCACCCCTTTCGTTATTCTGGCACATTGTTGACATCCATGAGTAACAACAACGTACTAAACTGGAAGGTGGTCTACGCATGCGTGGAATTCGCGGACAGCAAAGATCAAGATCTAAATGAAGATCTCTTTAGTTAATTTAAAGCACAACAATTAGTTTAGTTTGAATGTCTGTGTTTTGAGGTGTGACTGGCGTACTACAGTCTTCAGTAGTATAAGCCTGGAGGAGATTCTTAATGCAATGGCTCTGTTTTAGCTGTCTCTCTACTGCCATCTAGTGCTTCTTTTAATTCATTTGTGGACAAACAAAGATCAAGATCCAAATGAAGATTATATATAGAGATGTCATAATTCCAGATCAAACGTGAGCACAAGGAGAACATGGGGACAGGTTAAAGTGAAGCACAAGAATATACTTCAAACTGATATGGTATATAACTATTTAAAGAATTGTTGACATAAAGAATCATATATGATATAAAAAACATTAATTTTAAAGCTAATTATAAGGCAGACAAGCAAAAAACAGGTGGAGGTCCACGCCGTCCAGACCTAACCCTTGCAGAAGAGTTGGCTCTCCATCAAAATGCCCATTGCCCTGTTTCCGAGGGCATTCCAGCGGGAAGCTCCTTCTCATAACCAGCGGCAGGATGCAGTGGTCACTTCATTTCAGGTAAAGGATGGTCATTGCATATATTTGTCCTCAATGTGTGCTATAGGTAGGGTCCATATAGCCCTCTTTTTGTTGGGTCAGTTGCAGTGAATGTCCTATCCCTAGAGCCTGTGTATGACCAACAAGATATTGACGAAGGTCAAATATTTGATGAAGACACTGTGTCTGATTATTCATCAGGAGGAGAGGTACATTTTCCAAATAATGTTTGATCAAAGTCCACTCTGATCAGTCCCATGTGCCCCAATCACATTTGGAAATCCTGGGTAATGAGAATGTTAGGCTGATTGTGAGATTCTTTATGGAGCTGTGGGTGTTTTTGCCTGTGTATTACCTGCAATGGCATGAAACACTTCTTTTATTGTCTGCACACGCAGGTGTCCAGGAAACACCATGAAAACCCAAAGGAAATATTTCAGAGCCAAACAGACTTTACGGATTGCCTGGCAAACTGCACTTTTAGACAGATTTTCCGCATAGCCTACAGTATATAAAAAAGTGCCGCTTGCAAAAAACCTCAAAGCAATGCATACTGTCTGTGTGGTTGTGACAGCCCGACTTCGCCGAGTTTGATTTCGAATATAAGGAGCTAATAAATCTTTAAGGTACAATATTCCCCCTCAGCTAAAGCGGTATCTTTTGAAAATAATTTCCTCCGGGAGCAATAAAGGATCTTGCCGATTGTACAAAACCCTCTCTATATGAAATTCTCTTCTTATAACTTGCACACCGATATCAACTGGTCGCTCATTCATGAACGGTAAAGCCATGACTGGATGAATTAAATGCACGGACACTGATTAAGTGTGTGAGCTCCGAGCAGGTTTGAGGATTTGGATCTGCTGCTATGACAACACATCCAGCAAGAGTTTCGAAAAACCGACAGATCCAGGATCAGGCCAAATCGTCAACTGTTACATCCGGCTAAACGAGTAATCCACGTACGAAAAATACCCCCGAGGGCTAATTAAGTGATGTGTTATTTCTCAAGTTCTGTGTTTTGGGAACAATATAGAAATTAGAAAATTAAGTTTGGTAAAATATATATATATATACAGGTATATGAGTATACACTGCTCACAAAAATTAAAGGAACACTTTAAAGAAACACATTAGATACATCAGATCTCAATATGAAGTTGGATATCTATACAAATAACGACAGGGCAATGTCTTAGGAACAAAAGGATGCCAAGTCTTTTAATGGAAATAAAAGTTTTCTGCCTACAGAGGGCTCAATTGTGTAGACACCCTAAAATCAGAGTGAAATGAAGATGTGGCAGGCTAGTCCATTTTTTCAAAAACTTAATTTCTGCTCCTCAAAATGCTTTTCAGTATCTTGTGTGGCCCCCACGAGCTTGTATGCATGCTTGACAACGTCGGGGCATGCTCCTAATGAGACGACGGATGGTGTTTTGTGGCATTTCCTCCCAGTTCTGTATGAGGGCATCCCTGAGCTGTTGTACAGTCTGAGGAGCAACCTGGCGGCGCCTAATGGACCGAAACATAATGTCCCACAGATGTTCTATTGGGATTAAGTCAGGGGATCGTGAAGGCCATTCAATTGTTTCAATTCCTTCATCCTCCAGGTACTGCCTGCATACTCTTGCCACATGAGGCCGGGCATTGTCGTGCATTTGGAGGAAACCAGGACCTACTGCACCAGCGTAGGGTCTGACAATGGGTCCAAGGATTTCATCCTGATACCTAATGGCAGTCAAGATGCAGTTGTCTAGCCTGTAGAGGTCTGTGAGTCGCTCCATGGATATGCCTCCAAGATCATCACTGACTCACCACCAAACCAGTCATGCTAAACGATGTTACAGGCAGCATAATATTCTCCACGGCTTCTCCTGGCCCTTTCACGTCTTTCACATATACTCAGGGTGAACCTGCTCTCATCTGTGAAAAGCACTGGATGCCAGTGGTGGACCTGCCAATTCTGGTATTCTATGACAAATGCCAATTGAGCTCCCCGGTGCTGTGCAGTGAGCACAGGGCGCAGTAGACATTTGGGCCCTCAGGCAACCTTCATGAAGTCTTTTTCTGATTGTTTGGTCAGAGACATTCACACCAGTGGCCTGCTGGAGGTCATTTTGTAGGGCTGACCCACCACCAAACCGGTCATGCTGAATGATGTTACAGGCAGCATAACGTTCACCATGGCTTCTCCACACTTTCACGTCTGTCACATGTGCTCAGGGTGAACCTGCTCTCATCTGTGAAAAGCACAGGGTGCCTGCCAGTGGTGGACCTGCCAATTCTGGTCTTCTATGGCAAATGCCAATCGTGCTCCAGAGGACGTCGGGCCCTCAGGCCACCCTCATGAAGTCTGTTTCTGATTGTTTGGTCGGAGACTTTCACACGAGTGGCCTGCTGGAGGTCATTTTGTAGGCTCTGGCAGTGCTCATCCTGTTCCTCCTTGCCCAAAGGAGCAGATACTGGTCCTGCTGATGGGTTATGGACCTTCTATGGCCCTCTCCAGCTCTCCTAGAGTAACTGTTTGTCTCCTAGAATCTCCTCCATGCCCTTGAGACTGTGCAGGGAGACACAGCAAACCTTCTGGCAATGACCCGTATTGATGTGCCATCCTGGAGAAGTTGGACTACCTGTGCAACCTCTGTAGGGTCCAGGTATCGCCTCATGCTACCAGTAGTGACACTGACTGTAGCCAAATGCAAAACTAGTGAAGAAACAGTCAGAAAAGATGAGGAGGGAAAAATGTCAGTGGCCTCCACCTGTTAAACCATTCCTGTTTTGGGGGTCATCTCATTGTTGCCCCTCTAGTGCATCTGTTGTTAATTTCATTAACACCACAGCAGCTGAAACTGATTAACAACCCCTCTGCTACTTAACTGACCAGATTAATATCCCATAAGTTTCATTGACTTTATGCTATACTCTGATTAAAAAGTGTTCCTTTAATTCTTTTGAGCAGTATATATATATATATATATATATATATATATATATATATATATATATATATATATATATATACACACATATTAAAATGTATCGAGCAGTTATATGAGAATATTTTTTTTTTCTTTTTAACAATATTTTCATCTTGATTTTCATTCTACTTTTCCAGGTGTTCTAAATTAGAACAACAATTAGAACTTCTAATTGTTTATTAATTTACTAATTAGGTGGTCTGACACTAAAGTAGTTGCAGCCTTTGATTATTCATTATGTTGTTTGCAAGCGTGTCTGCTCTGCTCATTTTTAATTGTCATTAATAAGATACAATGAAGGGGAAAAACTGCACAGAGAGGGCAAAGTATAATGAAATCAACAAAAGACAGTTAAACATTTAAATCTATAGCAAAAGCAGAAATATTTCTAAATGTCTTATAAATGTAAAAATCATGCTGCTGTGCTTTTCTGAATGTAGAATAAAAGATAAATAATACCAGCTAATTAAATGAGATCAGTGCTATCAGCTATTGTCACTGATTAGGAATCTGGTTGGAACAAAAACCTGCAGCCACAGGGGGTCCCCAGGATGGAGTTTGGGAAACACTGCCTAAGGATAACTACTTTGTAATTTTACTAGCTCCTCCAAAAAGCGCAATAGCAAGTTAGTGGACTTAAAGTGATGGTCCACTCCAAAGTTCTCAAGGTGGCTAACAGTTAATGAAAATCCAATGGGGGTTGTTGGTGCAAGACGCTAACAAATGTTGGTATTGTTAGCACCTGTTAGGGCTATGTAAATTAATTGTAACTTCTCTCTCTGTGTACCTTGACACTGTTCCTGTCTACTTTAACTCTATGCAGCTATTATGTGTTCTGCTAGTTCAGAACAGTTAACATTAATTGTTCTTTTAATTTTAATGTTTTATAAAAAGTAACATTACCAAGATACTGTATGTATATGTAACTACAGGACAAAACTGACAAAATCTGGCCTCACAGAAGTATCTGTCAATTCTGGATCTTGACTGCGCAAAGCCTCGGCGTCAATTTCAAAACGCTGGCTGGTAAACCTGCAATAATATACGAGAGACCAGTGGCTAAAGGTAGCAGCAGAAGGTCATGCAGTGAGGAGAAACTACACGATTTTATAGGACTACAATTTGTAATTTTGTGGAACTCAATAATAAGATGTGCTAATAAAGTTATCCATCCATCTTTCCGTCTGTCAATTTGTTCCAACTCGCTGAAGCCTACGCCAGCCAGCATCTGGAGCAAGGCTTGAACATCCCTTGGACATGGTGCCCCAAATTTCTTCTTTCACGTCTCACCAATATAAAGATACACTATACGGACTAAAGAATTGGGATGCCTCACCATCACACCAATGGGGACTTTAATGAAATTGCATTGTAAACATAGACTTTAATATATTGATGGCCCCTCTTTGTGGCTATAGCAGCTTCCACTCTTCTTGGAAGGCTTTCCGCAAGACTTTTGGAGTGTTTCTGTGGGAATTTTGTGCCCATTCATTCTGTAGAGCATTTATGAGGTCAGAAACTGATGGTGGACGAGAAGGCCTCGCTTGCAATCCCCGCTCCAGTTCATCTCCAAGGTCTTCGATGTGGTTGAGGTCGGAGTTCTGCGCAGGCCAGTCATGTCTTTTTGGATCTTGCTTTGTCCACTGGGGAACTGTCATGCTCGAATAGAAAAGGGCCTTCTCCAGACTCTTTCCACAAAGTTGAAAGCATAAATGTAAAAGAGGCTCTTGTGTCTTTAAGGCGCTGAGGCCCCGTCACGTGAAAATCTGACAGAATGAGCAGGTGAGTTACCCTAACCCTAATTTAGAGTCGTTCCACATGTACAGGTAAGCCGGAACTGCTGGAGACGCTAAAGAAAGCTTTAAGTTTGTGTGTTTGTTGATCCATCTGAGTGGATGAATAGTAACTTTCTCAAGCTAAATAAAGAAAAAACTTTAGTGATTGGAAATAATGGATATAATGAGGTTATTAGAAATAAACTTGATGCATTAGGATTAAAAATCAAGATGGAGGTAAAGGATTTAGGGGTAACTGTTGACTCTGACCTGAGTGAATTTTAAATCGCATATTAATCAGATCACTAGGACAGCATTTTTTCACTTAAGCAACATAGCAAAAGTTAGACCTCTTATAAAATTGCAAGATGCTGAGAAATTAGTTCACGCGTTTGTTTTCAGTCGACTAGATTACTGTAACGCACTCCTCTCAGGACTACCCAAAAAAGACATAAATCACTTGCAACGAGTGCAGAATGCAGCTGCTAGAATCCTAACTAGGAAAAGAAAATCCGAACACATTTCTCCAGTTTTGATGTCACTACACTGGTTGCCTGCGTCATTCAGGATTGACTTTAAAATTCTGCTTACGGTTTATAAAGCCTTAAATAATCTCACTCTATCTTACATATCGGAGTGTCTGACACCTTATATTCCAAATCGTAACCTTAGATCTTCAAATGAGTGTCTCCTTAGAATTCCAAAAGCTAAACTTAAAAGAAGTGGTGAGGTGGCCTTCTGCTGCTATGCACCTAAAATCTGGAATAGCCTGCCAATAGGAATTCGCCAGGCTGACACAGTAGAGCACTTTAAAACACTGCTGAAAACACATTACTTTAACATGGCCTTCTCATAACTTCACTTTAATTTAATCCTGATGCTCTGCATATTCAATTAATTATCATTATTATTCATGGTGGTTCTAAAATCTGTACTAATTCCTACTCTCTCTTCTGTTCTTTTTCCCCTAATCAAAGCACCATGATGTTCCTACATTGATGGATTAAAGGCCAGAAGACCACATGACCGTCATCATCAAGTCCTTCCATGAGAACCCTGAATACAATCAGGACTGATTGAGGTCATTTATGTTAGGTAGAATGCCCAGAGGGGACTGGGCAGTCTCATGGCCTGAAACCCCTGCAGATTTTATTTTTTCTCCAGCCGTCTGGAGTTTTTTTTTGTTTTTTTCTGTCCTCCCTGGCCATCGGACCATACTTTTATTTTATGTTAATTAGTGTTCTCTTATTTTAATTCTTATTTTGTCTTTTTTTTCTCTTTCTTCATCATGTAAAGCACTTTGAGCTATATTATTTGTATGAAAATGTGCTATAGAAATAAAGGTTGTTGTTGTTGTTGACCAAATGTAAGTTAACGTAACTTCTTATGTTCATGTTGTGAAGGATGGCCGGCCATTTATCCCGGCCAATACCCCCAAGCCGCCAGGTGGAGCCGTCTTTGCAGCATGGAGGTCCCCAGAAGACCAGCAGGGCATCATGGTCAATGGAGTTTTTATGCAAAGCCCTGCTGGATGCCGTGGGGGCCACAGGAGGGAGTTGCAGGGAGGACTGAGGGCTTCTTCGTGCCCTGTGACCCGGAGGTTCGTTATAGGAAGAGCGACGGACTTCCGGGTTGAAGAAAAGGACTATTTACCCTGACCCGGAAGAAATAAGGACTTGTGGACTATTGGGCAGAAACACCTCCGGGTCAGGGAGTAGAAAAGGACTGTGGGAACTCCCAGGCAACGAGGTGAGCTGGGTGGAAGGGTGGCAACGCGTCTGGGAGCTGGAGGATTGGTTTATTTGAGAATTGTTGATTTATATGAGTATTGTGGTGGAGAGTGTGCTTTGTACACTGTGGGAGAAAAATAAAGTCAACTTGGGGACTTTTACCTGGTGTCTGGAGTCGTGGACAGGGGTTCAAGGGAGCGAGAGCGCCCCCTATCGTTCACAATGTTTAGAAGTGTTAAATGTTAGATAGGAACCTTTTCTGAACTAATAATTGTTAGTATTAAACATCACTTAGTGTTTATTATTACCATAACTACATTCAATGCAATTCAGTATACTACAGAATGCTTATAATCTGTTTAATGTAGAACCTGCCTTTAACAATTAGTTGATTATTATATTAAATCTTTAAAAGATGTTATGTGTTCTTCTTCTTCTTTCGGCTACTCCCATTAGGGGCTGCCACAGCGGATCATCCTTGTTTTAGATGTAAACCTGTTATGTTGCCGCATTGACTTTGTAATTGCAAATACAGTACCTTACGCTGAGCATCTAGCTACAGTGCAATCTATTAGAAATTTTCTGTAACATGTACAGTATGCACAAAATGTTTTACTTTTGTTGTTTGCCTTATTAGAACCACACATACACTTAACTGTACAGTTCTACCTCATATGTACGTCTTCCATTTCAACATTAAAGCAATGTTTCTGCAATAGTTGGATTAGTTTCTGTGTTCTACTCGACACACCACAGCGACTACAGCAAATTGCATGCTCCTTCTGCTACGTTTTACAGCTAACTTATCAACAATAGCGTTGTCCAAAATGTCTTGGTATGCTGAAGCATTAAGCTTGCCCTTCACTAAAAGTAAGGGGCCTAGTCCAAACCCTGAAAAAGCCGCACACCATTCATTATCCCTTCTCCCTCACTTTCTTCACAGATGGCACAATGCAGTCAGGCAGGTAACGTTCAAACCCAGACTCGCCCATCTGACTGCCAAACGTGCAGAAATGTGTCACTCATTACTCCATAGAACACTTTTCCACTTCTCCACAGTCTGGTGATGGTGTGCCTTACACCGCTCCATCCAACACTTGGCACTGGACTTGGGAATGTGAGGCTTGCATGCAGCTGCTTGGCCTTGGAAACCCATTCCATGATAAGCTCATGGCACACAGTTAATGCCAGTGGAAGTCTGTAACTCTTCAGCTATGAAATCAGCAGAGTGTTGGTGACTTTTATGCACAATGCACCTTAGCAGTCATTGACCCTGCTTTGTGACTTTACGTGGTCTTCCACTTCGTGGCCAAGTTGCTATTGTTCCTAAACGATTCCACTTTCCAATGATACCACTTACAATTGATGGTGGAATATCCAGTAGGGATGAAATTTCAATACTTTTGTTCCAAATAGTGTATATTGATCCTCTCCATCCATTATTCAACCCGCTATACCCTAAGTACAGGGTCACGGGGGTCTGCTGGAGCCAATCCCAGCCAACAAAGGGTGCAAGGCAGGAAAAAAACCCCGGGCAGGGCGCCAGCCCACCGCAAGGCACATCCACACCAAACACACACTGGGGACAATTTAGGATCTTTGGACTGTGGGAGGAAACTCACGCAGACATGTCGAGAACATGCAAACTCCACGCAGGGAGGACCTGGGAAGCAAACCCGGGTCTCCTAACTGCGAGGCAACAGCGCTAACACAGCACCACCGTGCCACCATATTGATCCTCTCCTGTAACAAACTGTCTTCATGGAATAACTATTTAAAATTACACAGTTATCTACAGTCGCTGCAGTTCCAAACCAATATATGCAAAATCTAAAGCTGTTAATAAGAATATACATAAGGTACATATGAACTTAAACTAAACCATTTACTAAACAAAATGAGACTATTAAACAATGATGACAATAACATGGAACAGAATTGCTTTGTTTTTGACCCTTCGTAAAACTTACAATAGAAAAATATAATTATAAATTGTAAACTGTTTACACTAAAGAAACCCCCACTGCCATAGAGTACAACTTCACAAGAATCTTAGAATTTGCAGTACTTAACAATAACAACTTTTCACTTTTTTGTACAGGTAATCATTTCAGTGTGAAGTCATATTCATGCATTAAAACCAAATTCTGATCATACTGTAAAATTGATTTCAGCCTTAAGTCACAACCCCAAATGCAATTAACACTTAAGCCGTGTATGGACCCCCAAACACACACACGCCGTCAATCATGCACACTCATTGCACTCGTATACTAAAGGTTGTGAACGTTGGTCCAGAAACTTTCAAAGAGCTTCTTCACCCAAGTGAGGTCAAATCAAATTAACCAAAAGAAAAGTGTACCTCTATCCAAGTATACAATTGCCACCTCTGCTGAGGAATTCCGGCCTAAGGGAGGCTGCGAAGCGACGTTTAGCAAAGCTCGTATCTTCCACATGGACAGACTAGTTTTGCACTCCACTCCAGTAGTCTCTGACCGGGAAATTGTGTCTCCCGCATTGACGGAAGAAGACACTCCTCTCCTGTGAAACGATCTTCTGCCCAAAAGAGAATACAGTAGTCGCTTCCACCCTTACCAGGAACAGCTTACTATTTTTAACTTTGTACCGTCAGCAAATGTCTACACGTTATTTTTTTACTAACTCATCTACTGATGCGGACTTTATCCCAAAGTATCAGTAACTTTGTTAAACCCTCTCTCTCTCTCTCTCCTTTTCTCATTCCAGAACTATCCTTTCGTTTTTTCCCCCCATATTTGTCAAAATTTCAAAAGCTATACCTGTTGAAACACAACGACTATAGGACTGTGACAGTTAAAATGTTCTTCTCTCTTTCCCAGAAAATTGCAGGAAATTGGCATGCGGGGTTTAGTGGCAACTGAGGACTACAAATGAAAATAACAAGCCTTGGTTTAACTCTGAAGTGTAACACCTTTGATATACACGACTCAACACCAATAGAATTTGAAATAACACTAACACATTACAAACAGTTGACACTGCGTTTTTAATACTTAGATGTTTATTGTGGGGCGGCATGGTGCCGCAGTGGTAGCGCTGCTGACTCGCAGTAAGGTTCACTTCCCCAGTCTTCCCTGTGTGGAGTTTGCATGTTCTCCCTGTGTCTGCATGGGTTTCCTCCCACAGTTTAAAAACATGCAGGTGGAGGTGTATTGGTGATCCCAAATTGTCCCTACTGTGTGCTTGGTGTGTGTGTGTGTGTGTGTGTGTGTGTGCCCTGTGGTGGGCTGGCGCCCTGCCCTGGGTTTGTTTCCTGCCTTGCGCCCTGTGTTGGCTGGGATTGGCCCCGGCTACACTCGGATTTCAATCCAGGCAGTTCACTGTGTGGTGGGTGCAGCAATGTGCATTAATCAGCTTGTGCTCCCAACCTCAACCTCAAGACTATACACCCTGGCTAGCAACAGGTCTCTACATTAAGTAGAGTAAAGAATGATGAAAAGCGACAGTGTTCAATTAATTGTGGTAGTTCTGTGGGTGGGGGTTGATTTGATTTGAACCTAGTTTGCAGATCTTGACTTGGTTGTATGAAATTTTATTTGATTTCAATAAATTCAATAAAATATTAAACAATTGTGGTAGTCCTGAAATCCAACTGTGTTACATACGGGACAGCTTAACAATGCCAGTCCACCGAAACTGTATGTCATTAGACGGGGTAGAAACTTGGAGCAACAAGAGGAAACCCACGTGTACACAGGGATGCGAACACTGCAATCCGTACTCCTAAGCAGCAGCGCTACCACTACACCACCGTGCCACCCCAGGCTAAAACTAACTGTTAAATTAATCAAATTGTCTCAAGTGAAATCAATACATTCGCACTTGAAACATGAACGGGGTGATGTGTGTTGTTACTGTACTGCGGAAGCGGAATCTGTGGTCCTCCTCTTTGTTCTTACATTTTCAAAATGATTTTGCGCTGGTTTAAGGATTCAATATTTAATTGTATTCTGTAAAAGAAGTATTCTGTAAATGGAGAAAATAACTATTAATTACATATTTTGGTTCCTTAGCATAAATGAAAATGGTACAAAATACTCTGATCTTGGCACCCTTTAAAGATTTCAGATATTTTAAGTAAGATACAAACCGTGTTTTTTCAATTGATAATCTAGTTAGGAAAGAGCCACGTTCAAAATAGTCGAGATAACTTTTACTAACAAGTATGAGCACATCGATAATAAAGCATTGGCGCTTCAAATCTGTCTTTACATAAAAGCACGATACCTTGTATTTCCTTTAACCAATTATATATATTGTTTTGGCCCTGTCTGAGTAAGTGCTTTGACTTTAGAAAACCTCATTTTGTAATGCTGGTGATGATACACTGAACCCTATACGCTCGACCGGTCGACGTCATTTGAAATCACTTCCTATCACTGCACAAATTTCGGTAAAATTCCCAGTTTATCTATCTATCTATGTGTGTGTGTGTGTGTGTGTGTGTGTATATATATATATATATATATACTAGGCTGACCCGCCTTTTAAGGCGACCGACTTTTAAGCTGACCTCTTCTTAAGGCAATTCAATATGTAGATCAATTTGATATTTTATACAAACTAACTCATTAATTTGGTTATATTGCATTTGAGCAGTATTACTTTAATACTCGTAGTTTCTGTTATTTTTGTGATGAAATGTAAACTTTTTTTCTATATTGAGGTCGCCTTTGAACCCCTGATATTTACTACGCGGTGAGGCATTTGGACTCCATCAACATTAATTATTTCCAGAGACATAATTTTGTCTATTTTTCCAGCGCATCGCGCACAAAAGCAAGGGAACGATGGGAGCACCAGAACTCTTCTCACATCATGTCGCTTCGTACCACAAGCTGCAAGTAGTAAGTCTGTGATAAGCGGAATACCGCTACGCTTTCCACTCACGGGACGGAAGGACAATCCCGACCACTTTTATATAGTAAGACAGAAGAAGAAGATATCGCACAGTCTGGAGTAGAAAATCATCTTTTACCTGGAAAAACGAAACTACAAATCCCATCGCATTGCAAAATGGACAGGGCGTGTGTGAAACTCCGCGCCTGCGTAGCACTTACGGGACGGAAGGACAATCCTGACCGCTTTTATATAGAAGGATATATGTTATATAGACAAACAGACATATATAATGTGTGTGTATGTATGTATGTATATATGTGTATATATCTATGTGTATATATGTATGTTTATATACAGATATATGTGTGTGTGTATACAGTATATATCCATACAGCATATATATGTTTGTGTGAATTTTGCTCTAAATTAGCGCATTTTACATAAAAACAAATACATTTAACAGATTTTGTTTTTAAATAAATTAAAAAACACCTAATTTTTGTACAATGTGTATTTTTAAAGTTTCTTCTTTTTCTTTGTAAATTATTTTAAGTTTTTTTCCTGTTGCCATTTAAATTTTTAAAGTGTAAAATTTACAGAAATTTCGACAGTCCTAGGAGGTTACAGTGGAGGAAATAATTATTTGACCCCTCACTGATTTTGTAAGTTTGTCCAATGACAAAGAAATGAAAAGTCTCAGAACAGTATCATTTCAATGGTAGGTTTATTTCAACAGTGGCAGATTGCACATCAAAAGGAAAATCGAAAAAATAACTTTAAATAAAAGATAGAAATTGATTTGCATTTCATTGAGGGAAATACGTTTTTGAACCCTCTAACAAAAAAAGACTTAATACTTAGTGGAAAAACCCTTGTTTGCAAGCACAGAGGTCAAACGTTTCTTGTAATTGATGACCAAGTTTGCGCACATTTTAGGAGGAATGTTGGTCCACTCCTCTTTGCAGATCATCTCTAAATCCCTAAGGTTTCGAGGCTGTCTCTGTGCTACTCTGAGCTTGAGCTCCCTCCATAGGTTTTCTATTGGATTAAGGTCCGGAGACTGACTAGGCCACTCCATGACCTTAATGTGCTTCTTCTTGAGCCACTCCTTTGTTGCCTTTGCTGTATGTTTTGGGTCATTGTCGTGCTGGAACACCCATCCACGACCCATTTTCAGTTTCCTGGCAGAGGGAAGGAGATTGTCGCTCAGGATTTCACGATACATGGCTCCGTCCATTTTCCCGTTAATGCGATTAAGTTGTCCTGTGCCCTTAGCAGAAAAACACCCCCAAAGCAAAATGTTTCCACCCCCATGCTTGACGGTGGGGACCATGTTTTGGGGTCATAGGCAGCATTTTTCTTCCTCCAAACACAGCGAGTTGAGTTAATGCCAAAGAGCTCTATTTTGGTCTCATCAGACCACAGCACCTTCTCCCAGTCACTCTCTGAATCATTCAGGTGTTCATTGGCAAACTTCAGATGGGCCTGCACATGTGCCTTCTTGAGCAGGGGGACATTGCGAGCCCTGCAGGATTTTAATCCATTGCGTGTAATGTGTTTCCAATGGTTTTCTTGGTGACTGTGGTCCCTGCTAATTTGAGGTCATTAACTAACTCCTCCCGTGTAGTTCTAGGATTCTTTTTCACCTTTCTCAGAACCATTGACACCCCACGAGGTGAGATCTTGCGTGGAGCCCCAGAGCGAGGTCGATTGATGGTCATTTTGTGCTCCTTCCATTTTCGAACAATCGCACCAACAGTTGTCACCTTCTCTCCCAGCTTCTTGCTAATGGTTTTGTAGCCCATTCCAGCCTTGTGCAGGTCTACAATTTTGTCTCTGACATCCTTGGACAGCTCTTTGGTCTTTCCCATGTTGTAGAGTGTGGAGTCTGCTTGATTGATTGATTCTGTGGACAGGTGTCTTTTATACAGGTGACTAGTTAAGACAGGTGTCCTTAATGAGGGTGACTAATTGAGTAGAAGTGTCTAACCACTCTGTGGGAGCCAGAACTCTTAATGGTTGGTAGGGGTTCAAAAACTTATTTCCCTCAATGAAATGCAAATCAATTTCTATCTTTTATTTAAAGTTATTTTTTCGATTTTCCTTTTGATGTGCAATCTGCCACTGTTGAAATAAACCTACCATTGAAATGATACTGTTCTGAGACTTTTCATTTCTTTGTCATTGGACAAACTTACAAAATCAGTGAGGGGTCAAATAATTATTTCCTCCACTCTATGTCGATCGGCCGACTGTGCCTTCAGCGACATTATAAAATGAGGTTTCCTTAAGTCAAAGCACTTTTTCAAACAGAAACCGAAGAAACAAGAAACAAGTGACAGCGAAGAAATGACACCAGCTGAAAATACAAATTTCTTCCAAAGAGTCTGCGCCCCTCCACATGTGCTCATTGAAATGGACACTGACCACGTAATGCCCAGCGCGATGGCCTCTCCGCGGCACCAACAGAGCGTGAACTTCCAGGAAGGTACGTTATAGGCTTCGATTTGGTTTCGGCAAAGACCACCACACAAAACATGTACACAAACCCACCACACTTCGTACTTCAATGCGCGCACAAAAGTTCCAGGTATACAGGTGCTGGTCATAAAATTAGAATATCATGACAAAGTTGATTTATTTCAGTAATTCCATTCAAAAAGTGAAACTTGTACATTAGATTCATTCATTACACACAGACTGGTGTATTTCAAATGTTTATTTCTTTTAATTTTGATGATTATAACTGACAACTAATGAAAGTCCCAAATTCAGTATCTTGGAAAATTAGAATATTGTGAAAAGGTTCAATATTGAAGACACCTGGTGCCACACTCTAATCAGCTAATTCACTCAAAACACCTGCAAAAGTCTTTAAATGGTCTCTCAGTCGAGTTCTGTAGGCTACACAATCATGGGGAAGACTGCTGACTTGACAGTTGTCCAAAAGACGACCATTGACACCTTGCACAAGGAGGGCAAGACACAAAAGGTCATTGCTAAAGAGGATGGCTGTTCACAGAGCTCTGTGTCCAAGCACATTAATAGAGAGGCGAAGGGAAGGACAAGATGTGGTAGAAAAAAAGTGTACAAGCAATAGGGATAACCGCACCCTGGAGAGGATTGTGAAACAAAACCCATCCAAAACTGTGGGGGAGATTCACAAAGAGTGGACTGCAGCTGGAGTCAGTGCTTCAAGAACCACCAGGCACAGACGTATGCAAGACATGGGTTTCAGCTGTCGCATTCCTTGTGTCAAGCCACTCTTGAACAAGAGACAGCGTGGGCCTGGGCTAAAGACAAAAAGGACTGGACTGCTGCTGAGTGGTCCAAAGTTATATTCTCTGATGAAAGTAAATTTTGCATTTCCTTTGGAAATTAAGGTCCCAGAGTCTGGAGGAAGAGAGGAGAGGCACAGAATCCACGTTGCTTGAGGTCCAGAGTAAAGTTTCCACAGTCAGTGATGGTTTGGGGTGCCATGTCATCTGCTGGTGTTGGTCCATTGTGTTTGCTGAGGTCCAAGGTCAATGTAGCCGTCTTCCAGGAAGTTTTAGAGCACTTCATGCTTCCTGCTGCTGACGAACTTTATGGAGATGCAGATTTCATTTTCCAACAGGACCTGGCATCTGCACAAATTGCCAAAGCTACCAGTACCTGGTTTAAGGACCATGGTATCCCTGTTCTTGATTGGCCAGCAAACTCGCCTGACCTTAATCCCATAGAAAATCTATGGGGTATTGTGAAAAGGAAGATGCAATACGCCAGACCCAACAATTCAGAAGAGCTGAAGGCCACTATCAGAGCAACATGGGCTCTCATTTCACTTGAGCAGTGCCACAGACTGATCGACTCCATGCCACGCCGCATTGCTGCAGTAATCCAGGCCAAAGGAGCTCCAACTAAATATTGAGTGCTGTACATGCTCATACTTTTCATGTTCATACCTTTCAGTTGGCCAACATTTCTAGAAATCCTTTTTTTGCATTGGTCTTTATTGATATTCTAATTTTCCGAGATACTGAATTTGGGACTTTCATTAGTTGTCAGTTCTAATCATCAAAATTAAAAGAAATAAACATTTGAAATACATCAGTCTGTGTGTAATGAATGAATCTAATATACATGTTTCACTTTTTAAATCGAATTGCTGAAAAAAATCAACTTTGTCATGATATTCTAATTTTATGACCAGCACCTATAGATACACGTTCTCAGTTACGACTGTGTTTCCATAAACGCCGTTTTCTGAACAGCTTAGACCAGTGGTTCTCAAACTATGGGTCAGGCCTCCCTAGGGGGGAGTTAGATAAATGTCGATAAAAGTTAAGTAGGTATAATATAAATCTATGATATATCATTAATTAAAAAAGAACAAACTGGTATTAGTGGGCTCCTTTCAAAAAAACCTTAGGGGGGGAGCGATTAAAAATGTTATGAAAACTCAGGTCGCAAATACTTAAAGGTTGAGAAACGCTGGTTTATACCATTTGAAACCTTACAGTGTCCGAGACTGAGTTTTTCACCCTGTAATATTAAAAGAAAATAACAGCTCACCGCCTGTGCACACCAAACATCGCAGCCAGGTGGGTTAAGAAAAGTCAACTGTGCAGCACGGTGAACGTTTTGGTCCACTCACTTCCGCGGGTTTCTGGTGCGTTTATTCCGTAAATTGAAGCGTTAAATCAGCTCGACCTATAGTTAAATCAACACGGAGGTGTTGGTGTTATTGTGTTAATGACCGGTGCTATTCTGCAGAAGAATCTGGGCATTCTAGAAGGTTCATTGTCACGCCAGGACATCACAGGTAGTCTGTAGCAATGATTTGTTGGGTTTACTTGCATAAATCGTGGCACCTTTTTTCAGGGAATATCGTAGAGTAAAGGCAAGAGGTATAGGTTGACCAAGCACTAGTCATTCTGGGAAGAATTCTTTGCATACTATGTTGGTTCACTGTAAAATGAGAAAAAGTGCTCTTTTTGACTTAAGGTGATTTTATTGTTTGTAATGAACTATATTAATAAGTTTGTTCACCTAACGTAATTGTTTTGCTTTACTTCAAATTGAAAAACCTTGCTGTCGCTTAATATTATTTGTTCCATTTAACCTAACGCTAAAAATTGCTTTGTAATTTTTCTGACGCCTGCGCTGTGATAGAATGTGACGCAATAGTCTCATATCATGAGAGTTCAAGAACGAGTGTGCAGTTTGCTGCGGTTGGCGCCATTCGAGTTCTGATCTCAAGACGAGCGTAGAAAGAGTTTGTGGAACATTGCACGATTATTTGGAGTGATATAAAGTTCAAAATCAGGTAACTTTTTTGTTTGTTTATCCCTACAGCTGTGAGTCACTGTCACTGGAGAGCCGTGATATAAGTTAAGGTGTACTGTAACTACAAAAGATTATGTCTGCGACGCCATTAATGTGAAATATTCTTGTAATGTTTGCAAAATAGCTCACTTGTAAATGATAACATATTCTGACGTTTTATTTGTTAATTAATCATTGTAATTGCTTCTTTTTTCTGGACTGACGTGAACAAAATCTAAATTACTTTTAGTTTGTTGCATACCCTCGTTTCTGAGAGTACAACGTTCAAGTTAAGAAACACATTCTAATTGGTTTTTATGAAGCTTTAACGTAACTAATCATCACTGTTATTGAAGTTAAGTGCAGTAACGTGCAAAATGCAGTTTATTATATAGACTGAATCGGAAATGCCCTATCATTGCAGGTGTATAGGACTAGCTGTATACAGTGTTAACTGGTGCTGTTGTGTCGGCTTCTTTTGCATACTTGCGATTACAAGCATTTTTTTCTTGTGGTGAATAAAAAAAAAACTATATGTCGAGAATAAAGCCAATATGTTGACTTTATTCTCGACATATATCTTTTTTTTCTTCACTCTGTCCGTATTTGTTTTTTTTCACTGTGGCCCTTATACGCTTTCGTAGGGTGTTGGGGTATCTCCGTTTGAATATCTACCACGCTGATAGGCATATTCTGTATCGACGAGTTGTTTGGGGTTAATGGGGTTGCCCTCTTAATTTGTCAGAGGCTGAAACTGAAAAATGACCGTATATAGTAACTGCAAACCCAAGTATTAACCAGATATAGTACTAGTATTATTAAATACAATAATATCATAAGACTTTAGACAAAGCATGGGCATATACGTATTATTCCCGTGACCAATCTAGATTGATTACATTAAAATGTAATCAAAAAATTATTTTTGTTTTGAGAAAATTAAAAAAAAGCATTAAAGGGGATGGCTTGTGTCCAGTAATAAAAAAATAAAATTAGATGTTCATCAGGTCATGATGAATATAGATAGGCAGAGTTTTATTTGTCCCTGGGGGAAATTTGGCTTTTTACTGAAGCTCTTTAAATAAATAAATAAATAAACAGGTCGATAAATAAAAAGGTGGGTACATAAATAAATACGTATACACAGACACTTTGGACTGAACACACACTAGAATTAGTTTAAAGCAAAGGAATTAAAAAGAAAAGTTCTGACTTGGTTGTCGCAGTCACAGACATGTTGGTATTAGAGTTAAGTAACAATAACATTACAAACTCATTTATGTTGAGTTGGTTTGAATCCTACCTGGCAGGGAGAAAATTCTTTGTTAGTTGTGGTAATAACAACTCAAAGACACATGATATTCTATATGGTGTTCCACAAGGCTCTATCCTGGGTCCGCTGCTCTTCTCAATCTACATGCTTCCGTTAGGTCAGATTATCTCAGGTTACAACGTGAGCTACCACAGCTATGCTGATGACACACAGCTGTACTTATCAATAGCTCCTGATGACCCCGATTCTATTGATTCGCTAACACAATGTCTGACTTGTATCTCAGAATGGATGAATAGTAACTTTCTCAAGTTAAATAAAGAGAAAACTGAAATCTTAGTGATTGGCAATAATGGATACAATGAGGTTATCAGAAATAAACTTGATGCATTTGGATTAAAAGTCAAGACGGAAGTAAAAAACTTAGGGGTAATTGTTGACTGTAACCTGAATTTTAAATCGCATATTAATCAGATCACTAGGACAGCATTTTTTCACTTAAGAAACATAAGTAAAGTTAGACCTCTTATATCACTGACAGATGCTGAGAAATTAATTCACGCTTTTGTTTTCAGTCGACTAGATTACTGTAATGCACTCCTCTCAGGACTACCCAAGAAAGACATAAATCACTTGCAACGAGTGCAGAATGCAGCTGCTAGAATCCAAACTAGGAAAAGAAAATCCGAACACATTTCTCCAGTTTTGATGTCACTACACTGATTGCCTGTGTCATTCAGGATTGACTTTAAAATTCTGCTTATGGTTTATAAAGCCTTAAATAATCTCGCTCCATCTTATATATATCGGAATTGACACGTTATATTCCAAATCGTAACCTCAGATCTTCAAATGAGTGTCTCCTTAGAATTCCAAAAGCTAAACTTAAAAGAAGTGGTGAGGCGGCCTTCTGCTGTTAAACACCTAAAATCTGGAATAGCCTGCCAATAGGAATTCGCCAGGCTAATACAGTGGAGCACTTTAAAACACTGCTGAAAACACATTACTTTAACATGGCCTTCTCATAACTTCAATTTAATTTAATTTAACTTAATCCTGATACTCTGTATGTTCAATTCATTATAATAACTATTCATGGTGGCTCTAAAATCCATACTGACCCTACTCTCTCTTCTGTTTCTTTTTCTGGCCTGCGCCACCTCCACCTACTCAAAGCATCCTGATGCTCCAACATTGATGGACTGAAAGCCAGAAGTCTACATGACCATCATCATCAAGTCCTTCCGTGAGAACCCTAAATCCAAAGAGGACTGTTTCATTTATGTTAGGTAGAATGCCCAGAGGGGACTGGGCGGTCTCATGGTCTGGAATCCCTGCAGATTTTATTTTTTTTCTCCAGCCGTCTGGAGTTTTTTTTGTTTTATCTGTCCTTCCAGGCCATCAGACCTTACTCTTATTCTATGTTATTTAATGTTGACTTATTTTAATTTCTTACTATGTCTTTTTATTTTTCTATTCTTCATTACGTAAAGCACTTTGAGCTACATTTTTTGTATGAAAATGTGCTATATAAATAAATGTTGTATTGTATTATTGAGAAGACAATAGTTGTAAATGTTCAGTAATAGCTGATGTGACTCTGTTGTCTACTTTAGAAAATGAAAGGAGGAATTCTTTAATACAGTTAACAAGCTTATTCTGCTTTTTTGATTTTATTGTGGTTATCTGTCAAAGTGTAGATGACTGATTAAGCATACTTTCTTTCTTCTCTTGACAACAGGGTCTCCAGATTTGCATGTGCCTGTTTGGTGCCATTGTTTGCAGTTTTCAGTGGCAAGTTTGAAATTCCTTACTATATTAAAAAAGTGTTTAAAACATTCTTTCTGTGTAAAACTTTGATATGCTGTTCTAAACCTACCAGTTTATGTCTAGACCCAGTTTGGCCCCAAGAGTTGTGCCAGATTTGGGTTCTGCTGATCTCAAGGGCAAAAGAACACCTCAATTAAAAATAATATAAAAGTCTAACCTGCTTAATTTACTTCCAGGTCATGAGGAGGCAGAACATGTCAGCAACAAGTCAGTAAATAGCTGCTCTTTTGGCGTGTTCATGCACACCCCCACACTCACACTGTAGATAGTTTACTGTCCCTGCATGTGTTTGGTAATATTAGCGAAAAACGCAATCTGGTATGGGGGAAAGAACATGGACAGTGACCGTGCTGAGATTAGAACCCAGAACTTTCAACCCGTGAAGCTGCATAACATAAAAACTGAACAAAATTAAACAAATTTAATTACTGTTTTAAATAATGATATGAAATGTGAGAGGCGGACAGAGTTCAAGCAGTGAGGTATATTTTATTCCTGTATCTCTCTCTTTCTCAGCAAACCAATAAATATGGAAGTGTGGAAACGTAAGGACTGTGACATTGCTGTGGATAGAAGATCTGCACTTTTAAGACATTACAAACTGAAACACAGACACTATGAAAGAGGCCATTTATACCCCTGTACATATCTGAATTGTCCATGTAGCTTTAAAACATGCAATGCATTGCACAGCCATTTATCTAGATCTCAAGTAACTCTGGAAGCATCCCAAGAAGGGAATTTTGCAACCTACACGTGCCACATATGCAATTATAATCATCTCTGCACAGAGAGAGACTACTTTCAGAACATAGGACAACACCTGAAAAATTACGAGACTGTTAGTTGTATGTTTCAGGACTGCACTTATGTAACAAATATTTATGACAACTTCAAGAGCCATAAATATAGGAAGCATAGCCCTGTGCCAGTAAATGATTTTAGACCTGGAATCATTGACAGAGGGTGGCGCAGTGGTAGCGCTTCTGCTTCGCAGTTAGGAGACCTGGGTTCGCTTCCCGGGTCCTCCCTGCGTGGAGTTTGCATGTTCTCCCCGTGTCTGTGTGGGTTTCCTTTGGGTGCTCCGGTTTCAAAGTAAAAGTCCTCTCAAATCTGCATTATAATTTGATGTGGAACAACCTGATTAAAAGTTTGGATAATTCAAACTAGGTGGCCTTGCAGTACGGACACCTGGGTTCGCTTCCCGGGTTTTCCCTTTGTCTGTGTGGGATTCCTCCCACAGTCTAAAGACATGCAGTTTAGGTGCATTGGTGATCCTAAATTGTCCCTAATGTGTCCTTGGTGTGTGTGTGTGCCCTGCGGTAGGCTGGTGCCCTGCCCGGGGTTTGTTTTCTGCCTTGTGCCCTGTGTTGGCTGGGATTGGCTCCAGCAGACCCCTGTGACCCTGTAGTTAGGATATAGTGGGTTGGATGATGGATGAATGGGTTATTGACAGAAACACCTTGTCTGTTGACAACTCTTTTGAGGCACTGACTATGGTTGATGATATTGTAACGTGTAGCGATCATTCAAATAGAAGTTGTGAGCAAATGGCTTGAGATGACTCTTTGGCAGATATTGAGCTAATAATAGCTTCAGTACTTTTAAAGTTAGAGAATATCTTTCTTGTGCCCGATTGTGCTGTTACTGAACTTCTTGATGAGCTTTGTTTTATAATTGGCAGTGTGTCCGTACCTTACACAGAACCTTATATTCAATGTTTTAAAGCAACACAACTGCCATTTGGATCAATCTGTTATACAGGAGTTAGCCACTGTACTGTGCAAATCAAATCCCTTTCGGGTGGCAATAGGAGATGGTGGCTTGCTTTCAACTTCTTGGAAACGCAAGAGATATTATAAAAAGACACTTCAGCGTAGTTGAGCCAATAGAATATGAATTGGAACCAAATCATACATTTCAGTATATTTCTATACTGAAATCCTTGCAGGAAATACTAGCTGCCCAGCCTATACTTGATAGGGTTCTTGGTTTACATGAAGGCCCAGCCACAAACTGGTACTGGAAACCTAAACCTAAATCATTCTTTGATGGAAGCTGCTATAAAATAAAATCTTTTTTGCATGAGGACACAGTTATCTCACTAATTCTTTATGTGGATGATTTTAGAGAAGAGCCAAGCAAAATGGCATCTTTTATTGGCTAACTAAAAAGATTACAATATGCACGCTTTCGAGGCAACTCAGACCCCTTCTTCAGGCAAGATGTAATCACATTAATTACATTGAATTTAATTACATTAAAATTACATTGATTACACCTTGCCTGAAGAAGGGGCCTGAGTATCCTCGAAAGCGTGCATATTGTAATCTTTTTAGTTAGCCAATAAAAGATGCCATTTTGCTTGGCTCTTCTCTACATTCATAATGGCTAACATGGTACAACACCCTAGTACTGTGGATGATTTTGAAATTTGCAATCCTCTTGGAACTTCAAAGAAAAAACACAAAATAACTGTAAAACATTATGGCTATGGAAAAGTGTTGGAACCCTTGGTAAATGACCTTGTGAATTTAGAACAACATGGTATCTTCATTTCAAAGTTAGGGAAGACTGTTAAAGGCATATTGCACTTTGTTATTGCTGATAATTTGGCTGCCCATGGAATTGCTGGTTTTGTGGAAAATTTCTCAGGGAAATATGTTTGC
Organism: Polypterus senegalus; assembly: GCF_016835505.1. NCBI lineage: Eukaryota > Metazoa > Chordata > Cladistia > Polypteriformes > Polypteridae > Polypterus > Polypterus senegalus. Next base: position 162,042,773 of record NC_053161.1, read on the forward strand.
AGATTTTGTTTAGGGGAAAGAACTCAATTTCAGACAAAAGAAGTGAGAACTGGTGCATTTTGTCTGAGAAGTGTTGAGATGAATAAAGGACACCTAACAGCAATCAAGGAAAATACTTTGACTAGCTACTATGGAGTAAAAAAAGATTGCATACTCTCAGAAAAGCTTTTTTCTTTCAGTGTGGTCGCTGGTTTCCCACCAGATATTGTCCACGACATTTTCGAAGGAATTCTGCCAGTAGAACTTGCACTCTGCCTTGCCACATTTATCTCAAAGAAATATTTCACACTTGATATTCTAAACCAGTCAATACAAAACTTTCCCTTCATGGGGACAGACAGAACAAATCGTCCTCCAACTGTGCCACTTATGTATGCAGCCAGACGAACTGTTGGAGGTAATGCCCATGAGAACTGGTGTTTTTTGAGATTTTTACCTCAGTTGGTTGGAGACAGGGATCCTTCTGATGAACCAGTTTGGGAAATAGTAACAGATTTAAAGGACATTGTAGACCTTGTTGTTACCCCCATTCATACAGAAGAGTCCATTGCCTATCTTGATTCAAAAATCCCAGAGCACAGAGTCAGATTTAGAGAGGTATTTCCAGAATTGTGTCTTTAACCAAAGCACACTTTCTTGGATCATTATCCCTATCTAATTTGTCAATTTGGTCCTCTTGTGACATTATGGACTATGCATTTTGAATCAAAACATAGCTTCTTCAAGAGAGTTATCAGACACACATGCTGCTATAAAAACATACTTTTGTCATTATCAGAGCGACATCCGTTCCAAATGGCTTATCACTTGCACATGAATCATTTTCCCAAGCCACATCTAGAGGTTTCAAGTGTTTCACCATTTTCCATTAATGTTTTGAAAGAGGATATTTCACAAGTTCTGATAAGGAAGTATCCAAATATTGAGATTGCATACTTGACCAAAAATGCGGCATATGATGGAATTATCTATATAAGACTGGAATGATTCTTGTACATGGTTCCCTAGGAGGACTTCCAGAGTTTTGTGAAACTGTTCACTTGCTTGTTATTAAAGAGCAGTTATCATTTATTGTCAGAAAATTAAGTGCATGGTACATGGAGCACTACAGAGCCTTCAATATAATGGCTTCAGCCACCAAAGACTTGGAACTTGTTGAGATCCAAGTACTCACAGATATATACCCATTGTATGATTATATAGTGCAAGCATGTGGCTAGTCACTGTAAAAAGATACATTCATGTGTAGGTAGAATACATTTTTAATGTTTAAAAATATGAGGAAATGTACATGGTAAATGTTAAATAGTTAAAAGTTCAGAACATTAAAGTAACCTTAATTAATGAGACATTTAGCAATTTTGAGTTTAGAGTAATGTGTTATATAAATACCCAATAATAAATTTTTTGGTTTACACCATAGACGTGCTGAATGAGCATAAACAACTTTTGTCTTGACTACTGTAAACACAGGTTCGTCAGTTTAATATTTTGCATAATGGAATCTTATGTAATTTTATGTAGAGTTTAGGCTTAATATTTTAAATCTGTTTTAATATTATTGTTTTAATACATTTTATTTATTTGAAAATGTAATGTTTTATGTCAGCTTTTATATAAGCCTTAATATTCTTTACATATGCCTTTGTAATCTTGCTTAGTAACTTCTGAAGGGTAAATTACCACCATAGGTCAGTCAGTGAACATCTTGTAGGATAAGAGAATGTTAATGTTATATATCAATAGCATGTAAAATGCATACAAAATTGTTAATATTCAATATAACATTTTTACTATTAATTATTAAAGAAATGTAGTTTACATGTGTAGTTATTTAAAGCAGGATAATAATAGTTAGTTACTAGGGGGCTTCGCCCCCTGTTCGCTTCGCTCGCCAACCCCCATGTTTGGTTTTCCGGACACACTTTTAAGATTTTTTTTTTCTTTGAATTGTTGTTATTTCATTGATTTCACTTTTATTTCAGAACTTCTGTAAAAACAATATTTGGAATCTTTCGAGTCCCAATGTGCTGAATCTTGTAAATTAGGTCGGTGAGACATGTGTTTAATGACTTTGTCAGGTTAGAGATAATAAAAACTGGAATTCAAAAGACCCCCAAAAAAAGTAGGTGCGAAACACATGCAGAGCAAGATACAGAATAGGAAAGCAGAAAAGAACGACAGTGTCAAAAAAAAACAAAAAAAACTAAACTTCGCATTAGCACAAAAAAAGAGAAATTATTACTCGGAGAAATAACTAAAAGGCGAATAGAGATTGAATATATGGACACAGGTGATATGTCAGAAGTATGTAAATATTGTAAGGCTTTGAAGTTTAAGTAAAGAGAATTTCAAAACGTGTTTTACCTCAGATGCATTTATTGGTTACTTTGTAAAAAAATTATTAACTGCTGATGATGTAGATCGCTTTGTCTGTGCTGAAATTCCAAACAGAGAAACCTATCCTGAATTATCTCTAACCTGCTTTGCTGGTGTTTGGCCCTTTTGTTTTGTAACCTCTTGATGACTTTTCGCTTTGTTTTCTACTGTCTTTTATCTCTGACCTCGCTTTATCCTGCTTTATTTTCAATGACACATGGTCAGTGGTGATTATTTTCCGTTCGTTTGTGTTTTTTTTTTTTTTTGGAGCCTTTCGAATTGCACTGCTTTCATAATCTGCTCTGCATGTGTATTGCGCCGTTTGTGAATATCTTTATGAAATTCTACTTTGTCTTTTAACTCTGAGCCCGATTGGACGTGCTTTGTTTCAGTTCCACTTGTTACGGGCTGATAATTACTTGCCTTATTTTCTGAATTTGCATCAAGATTATTTTTTCTTTTTTCTTTCCAAAGCTTTGAGTCTATTTTCTCTGCACTGCTTTCTTCTACGCTTATTCGTCGACGTTTCATTTATAACATACTAGCCAACCCGCGGCGTACCATACGCTGCATAATCACGTTTTCAAAGTGTTCCTTTAATTTTTTTGAGCAGTTTATATATATAAACTGCTCAAAAAAATTAAAGGAACACTTTGAAAACACATCAGATCTCAATGGGAAAAAGAAATCCTCCTGGATATCTATACTGATATAGACTGGGTAATGTGTTAGGAACGAAAGGATGCCACATCGTTTGATGGAAATGAAAATGATCAACCTACAGAGCCCTGAATTCAAAGACGCCCCAAAAATCAGAGTGAAAAAATTATGTGGCAGGCTAGTCCATTTTGCCAAAATTTAATTGCAGCAACTCAAAATTGTACACAGCACTTTGTATGGCCCCTGTGTTCTTGTATACATGCCTGACAACATCGGTGCATGCTTCTAATGAGATGACAGATGGTGTTGTGGGGATCTCCTCCCAGATCTGGACCAGGGCATCACTGAGCTCCTGGACAGTCTGAGGTGCAACCTGGTGGCATTGGATGGACCAAAACATAATGTCCCAGAGGTGTTCTATTGGATTTAGGTCAGGAAAGTGTGGTGGCCAGTCAATGGTATCAATTCCTTCATCCTCCAGGAACTGCCTGCATACTCTCACCACATGAGGCCAGGAATTGTCGTGCACCAGGAGCCACTGTACCAGCATAGGGTCTGACAATGGGTCCAAGGATTTCATCCTGATACCTAATGGCAGCCAAGGTGCCTTTGTCAAGCCTGTAGCGGTCTGTGTGACCCTCCATGGATATGCCTCCCCAGACAATCATTAACCCACCACCAAACTGCTCATGCTGAATGATGTTACAGGCAGCATAATGTTCTCCATGGCTTCTCCAGACCCTTTCACTTCTGTCACGTGCACAGGGTGAACCTGCTCTCATCTGTAAAAAGCACAGGGCACCAGTGGTGCATCTGCCAATTCTGGTATTCTATGGCAAATGCCAATCGAGCTGCATGCTGCTGGGCAGTGAGCTCAGGGCCCATTAGAGGACATGGGGCCCTTGTGTCATCCTCATGAAGTCTTTCTGGTTGTTTGGTCAGAGACATTCACACCAGTGGCCTGCTGGAGGTCATTTTGTAGGGCTCTGGCAGTGCTCATCCTGTTCCTCCTTGCCCAAAGGAGCAGATACTGGTCCTGCTGATGGGTTATGGACCTTCTATGGCCCTCTCCAGCTCTCCTAGAGTAACTGCTTGTCTCCTAGAATCTCCTCCATGCCCTTGAGACTGTGCAGGGAGACACAGCAAACCTTCTGGCAATGACACGTATTGATGTGCCATCCTGGAGAAGTTGGACTACCTGTGCAACCTCTGTAGGGTCCAGGTATCGCCTCATGCTACCAGTAGTGACACTGACTGTAGCCAAATGCAAAACTAGTGAAGAAACAGTCAGAAAAGATGAGGAGGGAAAAATGTCAGTGGCCTCCACCTGTTAAACCATTCCTGTTTTGGGGGTCATCTCATTGTTGCCCCTCTAGTGCATCTGTTGTTAATTTCATTAACACCACAGCAGCTGAAACTGATTAACAACCCCTCTGCTACTTAACTGACCAGATTAATATCCCATAAGTTTCATTGACTTTATGCTATACTCTGATTAAAAAGTGTTCCTTTAATTCTTTTGAGCAGTATATATATATGTAAGTTAGTATGTGATTATTTAACTTTGTGTTGTGATTTTATTTTTGTTCATTTATAACTGTCTAACATAAATGTTTTGCTCTTTCCTTGTGTTTTCAGATACTGTTACCATGTTTGGAAAGAGATGTGCATGTCTTTGAGTGATATTTGGTATAGATGATGCCAGGAAAATGATCCTGCCAAATGGAATACCTGACTCAGTAAATGCTCTCATCAATGAAGTACAGTTTGCTTTTCAATTGAAAGAAGATATTAGATTACAGTACAAGGACAACGACTTCAATTAATTTCTTAATTTAACTTTAACATGAGAACTTGAAGATTTGAGCACCATAAAAGTGGTCTACATTGAGAAGTCAGAGCAAACTGCTGAGCTTTCTCAATCGCCTTTGCCAGTACTTGATGACTGCAGCTCTGTAATGTCAGGTGACACAGATGATACAGTTATCTCTTCACTTTCAACCAGCACAGCCAAAAGTTTTCCAAATTCCACAATTTCCATATGAAACTGAACTTCAACTTAAAAATGGTAATGCAGAATATAGGAAAAAGAAAATGATACTGACAGTAAGCTCAAAGACAAAAAGTGACATACTGCAGAAGCTTGCAGAAGAGATTTCGATTTAAAGCATACCCACAAGACGCCAACTTCTGTGAGGTGTCCGAGGCCCTGATAAAGAATCACCCCTGCCTGCAAGAGCCTGGGTCATATAATGAATGCTCTGGGTGGAAACAAAGGCTAAAATATAAAATGGGAAATTATCAGACAAAAATGAAGGTTTATGGTTGTCAAGAGCTTGCTGTAAATTCTGTAAAAAAACAAGGCAAGGGAAGGTGACAGTATCTATCCAGCAAAAAACGTGAAAAAGGCAAATAGGGCCGAGGCAAACTACTTACCTGATTTACCTCAGGGTGAGACACCAGAAAGCCTTGAAGTGGATAGCGAAATGCTTATGAGAGAAGCAAAGAAAAGAAATAATAAGAGTCATTCGAGAACTCATGGCAAAGACATTTGCCTTTAGAAGGCACGAAGTAGTGAAGGAGAAGCCAAGGGTGGAGGATTTTATGAAGTGATGGCCTGCACTTTTCAAAGGGAATGAGGTATGTAACTTTTTTCCCTAAAAGTTTTATCTTAAAAATATTTGAATTTTTGAAGTTAGTTAATTTCTTTAACTTTAATCTTTTTCCTCTAAGATTAATGCTGAGTTCCTGTGGATTACTACAATCCCTCTCTAGTCCAAATTTCTTGCACAGCTGGACAAATATACCAATAAACTGACAAGCATCATAAGACATAAAGGAGGAGCTGCCCGCTATAAGACTGCCAGTTTCATTCAAGCCGTAGATCAGGTACGTTACATTTGCTAATTGCATTGAGGCAGCGATCTTGATCTTTTTTTTTTTGCCCACATGAATTTAGTGGTTGTTTTGTTTTTTTAATAAATGTCTGGGTCAGTGAATATTAATAAATGTGTACTTTTGCATCCAGAAAAAATGATGTAAACATCAGAAGAGAGTTTGAGCTGAGGTCACTTATTATTTACCTTGGTGAGGATAACAAGGATCTTATCAAAGACTATCTGGTAAGGCTTAGTGTGCAATTTAACATTCTATATTTATGCTATTTGTTTATTAACAGAGATTTGTGTTTTATCCTTTACTATTAAATTTCACAGTATGTTCACTCACGATTCTGATGTAATATTCTGTATAGTCACTTGTGCAAGATATACTGCTTTATAGTTTGGTATTTTGAACATATTTGTGTTATGACACTGATAAGACATTATCATTCAATGCTTTAATGGTTCCTAGGGTTTATTTTTCTATGTCAAAGTTCACTATATCATAGTGGATGAGTATTTGTGCATCTTTATCTTTTAACTGTAGGATACATTAGGAGATGATGCTGAAAGAAAAAAATGAAGACACTCAAAATTGTCATCCGTAAAGAGAGTGAAGGACCCTTTCACACAACTAAAGAAGTTGGCATTGTTATCAAAGGTGTAGAGGTGCTAAATGGACTACAGTCTGTTGCAGCAGCTTGTCCAATATTGTTCTGTCTAATGTATGCAATAAATCTTAGTTACCCTAAAGAGTTAAAACTCACTTTTGAAGTTTTCCAAAAAGTGTTTATGGAACTGGAGGGAAATAAGAAATCTCCCAGAGTGCAGAACCTAAGCAGTAAGCTTCTCAGCTCAGATTAATTTGGCGATGAATATATTTATGTCCAAGTTTTAAGACTTTATCACAAAGTAGTTTATTTGTAGAATATCATTTGTTGCTTTTTGAATTTGTCTTTAAACTCCTGTGATATTTTGTATTGATCTCCCTAACCAAGGTTGTAGTTGTGTTTTAGTTCTTCTAATTTGTGTTTTGAAAGAGGGCATTTATTGCACAAAGTCTAATAAAGCTTTTGAAAGTTTATAGCTTAAAAAAAATCACAGAATTAATTGAACTGAATTTGCATTGCATTACTTCAATCTTTGGTAAATTATTACAATACAATACAATACAGTTTATTTTTGTATAGCCCAAAATCAAACAGGAAGTGCCGCAATGGGCTTTAACAGGCCCTGCCTTTTGACAGCCCCCCAGCCTTGACTCTCTGAGAAGACAAGGAAAAACTCCCAATAAAACCTTGTAGGGAAAATGGAAGAAACCTGGGAAAGGCAGTTCAAAGAGAGACCCCTTTCCAGGTAGGTTGGGCTTGCAGTGGGTGTCAAATGAAGGGGTCAATACAATACAATACACAGAACAAATCCTTAATACAGCATAATAATAAAAATTTTAGAAGTACGGTTTAACAGTAGATGATATGACATAATTAGGTTTGGATATTTTTAGAGTCCTGGAGACCTCATCCATCTAGCTGCCTCCCCATTTGGCCATGCCACGGCTGAAATGTTGCTCGGCCAGTCAATCTGATGAAAGGACCCTCTTTCCCATGATTCCTGTGATCCTCCATCAGGGATGACTTTACCATAGGCAGGCAAACAACTTGGCAGGTGGGCGTGGCACCAATGCCACATTTGGGTACCGAGAAAAGAAACAGAATAGGTGAGGGTTAGTATTCAAATATAATTATCATGTTACTTATGTTTTAGTGCTAATGACTAACAACAGAGATGCAGTCTGTACAGTTAATCAGCAGCTCTAGTCAGGATATGCTAAACTGAAGTAGTGAGTCTTCAGCCGGGATTTAAAGGCTGAGACCGAGGGGGAATCTCTTATGGAAGCAGGAAGACCATTCCACAGTTTAGGGGCCCTGTAACTAAAAGCTCGACCTCCCACTGTTATTTTATTAATCCTTGGAATCCTAAGCAGACCGGCATCTTGAGATCTTAATGTGCTCAGGTTTGTAAGTCATGATAAGTTCAGACAAGTAAGCGGACCTTGGCCATTTAATGCTTTATATGTTAAAAGGAGGATTTTGAAATCTGCCCTAAACTTAACTGGGAGCCAGTGTAAAGATTTAAGAACTGGGGTTATGTGTTCATATTTTCTTGTTCTTGTAATAATTCTTGCAGCGCATTTTGGATTAACTGGAGGCTGTATAGAGAACAGTTTGAACAGCCAGTGAACACCGCATTGCAGTAGTCAATCCTACTAGAGATAAATGCATGAATTAATTTCTCACAATCCTGTTTATTTAGAAAGCGCCTTAATTTCCTAACATTTTTAAGATGGAAAAACATGTTTTGGAACTTTGTAATGTGCTTTAAATGACATGCTAGAGTCAAAGATAACTCCTAGATTGCGGCTGATTCAGTAAAATTAATTGGGATTCCAACTGAGTTAAATGATGACAAAATATTGCTGTGATCAGCGTCATTCCCTCCAACAATTAACATCTCTGTTTTATCTGTATTTAAAGACAAGTAGTTCTCATTCATCCATTCCTTTAATTCACTAACACAACTAATTAAAGACAACATCGGAGAAACTTCATTTGATTTAAATGAAAGGTATAACTGGGTGTCATCTGCATACGAGTGAAAATTAACATTATGTTTCCTAATGAGAGATCCCAGTGGAAGCATGTAAAGTGAAAACAGTAAAGGTCCCAGTACTGAGCCCTGCGGACACCATATTGAACTTCTGTGTATAATGATGGAGTACTGTCAGCACATTTCTGTACATACTGGAATCGATTTGATAAATAAGAACTGAACCAAGCGAGCACGGGCCTGTAAGCCCAACATCGTTTTCTAGCCTGTGCAGTAAAATAGAATGGTCAATGGTGTCAAATGCTGCACTTAAGTCCAACAACATAATTACAGTGGAGTTTCCTTCATCAGAGGATATCAGAATGTCATTTACAACCCGTGTTAGTGCCGTTTCTGTACTATGACCAGTGCGAAAGCCAGACTGGAATTTCTCAAATAAATTGTAATGCGTAAGGTGTGACTGAAGCTGACTGGCGACTACTTTTCTAGTATTTTAGAGAGAAATGGTAAATTTGAAATAGGCCTATAGTTATTTAGTATGTGTGGGTCTAGGTCTGACTTTTTAAGTAAAGGTTTAATGACTGACACTTTTAGTGCATCAGGTACTGTGCCATGCAGTAATGAACTATTGATAATGGTTAGAATAGGCTGCAAGAACATCCATTGCACTTTTTACTAGTTTTGTTGGCACTGGATCTAGGGAACAAGTAGTGGGCTTCATTTTAGTAATTAAAGTTAAGACTTCCTGGTGAGTTACAGGATTAAAATTACTAAAGTGCTGAATGCAATGTGGCAGGGTCTGCTAAGCTAGTATTTGGTTTGTACTGTGATGCTGAGATCTGGGATCTTATATTTTTAATTTTCTCATTGAAGAAGTTCATAAAGTCTGTACTGCTAATATCTGTTGGTATTTTGCACTGTTGATCTGAATTCCCATTTGTTAATTTAGCCACTGCTCTAAAAAGTACCCTAGGATTTTTATTATTGCTATCTATTAATGTAGAATAGTATTCTGAGCGAGCTTTAAAGAGGGCTTTTTTATATTTATTTACACTCTCTGTCCATGCAATTTGAAAGACATGTAGCTTTGTTGTTCTCCATCTGTGCTCCAGTTTTCGACACTCTAATTTAAGAGCTCGAGTGTTTTCATTAAACCAGGGAGAGTTTCTATGTGCTTTGATCACTTTTGTTTTAGGGGAGCCACTGTGTCCAGAGCATCTCTCAAGGTCACATTATAATGTGATGTTAGCTGATCTAAATTGTTTTCCACGTTTACATTTGATGTTAACTGATCTAAATGGTTTTCCACAATTACACTCGACTTACTCAAGGTATCTATAAATTTTGAAGCAGAATTACAATCTAGATGTCGCACTGTCTTTGTTTTAATCTGTGAGTGCGTTGGCATGGGCAGAACTAAATCAAATGTAATTAAGAAGTGATAGGAAATAACTACATTTAATGGAGTAATATTTAAATTTTGAATTTCAACTTTGTAAGTTATAATTAAATCTAATGTGTGGTTATGATTATGAGTTGGACCTTTGACAATCTGACAAAATCCTACTGAATTCAACAAATAAGTAAAACATTTGCTAAAAGTGTCAGTTTCCAAATCAATGTGTACATTAAAATCCCCCATCAGAACTACGTGATCATAATTTATAGCCAAATCAGAGGGTTGCTAAATTCAGTCATGAACAATGAATATGGCCCTGGTGGTCTGTAGACTAGCACTATAATTGTGTTGGAATCTGTTTTAATATTTAAAATGAATGCCTCAAAGGATGTAAAGTTGCCTAAATTTTTAGAAGTGATTTGCATTTTGTTACAATGAATTATTCCAAGGCCTCCTCCTCGACCAGAATCTCTAGACTTATGAAGGAACGAGTATCCATCTGGTGGTTGGTTGTATGTATGTGTGTGTGTATATATATGTGTATGTTTATGTGTATGTGTATGTGTATGTGGTGGTGTGAAAAATTATTTCCCCCTTCCTGATTTCTTATTCTTTTGCATGTTTGTCACACAAAATGTTTCTGATCATCAAACACATTTAACCATTAGTCAAATATAACACAAGTAAACACAAAATGCAGTTTTTAAATGAAGGTTTTTATTATTTAGGGAGAAAAAATCCAAACCTACATGGCCCTGTGTGAAAAAGTAATTGCCCCTTGTTCAAAAATAACCTAACTGTGGTGTATCACACCTGAGTTCAATTTCCGTAGCCACCCCCAGGCCTGATTACTGCCACACCTGTTTCAATCAAGAAATCACTTAAATAGGAGCTGCCTGACACAGAGAAGCAGACCAAAAGCACCTCAAAAGCTAGACATCATGCCAAGATCCAAAGAAATTCAGGAACAAATGAGAACAGAAGTAACTGAGATCTATCAGTCTGGTAAAGGTTATAAAGCCATTTCTAAAGCTTTGGGACTCCAGCGAACCACAGTGAGAGCCATTATCCACAAATGGCAAAAACATGGAACAGTGGTGAACCTTCCCAGGAGTAGCCGGCCGACCAAAATTACCCCAAGAGCGCAGAGACGACTCATCCGAGAGGTCACAAAAGACCCCAGGACAACGTCTAAAGAACTACAGGCCTCACTTGCCTCAATTAAGGTCAGTGTTCACGACTCCACCATAAGAAACAGACTGGGCAAAAACGGCCTGCATGGCAGATTTCAAGACGCAAACCACTGTTAAGCAAAAGAACATTAGGGCTCGTCTCAATTTTGCTAAGAAACATCTCAATGATTGCCAAGACTTTTGGGAAAATACCTTGTGGACTGATGAGACAAAAGTTGAACTTTTCGGAAGGCAAATGTCCCATTACATCTGGTGTAAAAGGAACACAGCATTTCAGAAAAAGAACATCATACCAACAGTAAAATATGGTGGTGGTAGTGTGATGGTCTGGGGTTGTTTTGCTGCTTCAGAACCTGGAAGGCTTGCTGTGATAGATGGAACCATGAGTTCTACTGTCTACCAAAAAATCCTGAAGGAGAATGTCCGGCCATCTGTTCATCAACTCAAGCTGAAGCGATCTTGGGTGCTGCAACAGGACAATGACCCAAAACACACCAGCAAATCCACCTCTGAATGGCTGAAGAAAAACAAAATGAAGACTTTGGAGTGGCCTAGTCAAAGTCCTGACCTGAATCCAATTGAGATGCTATGGCATGACCTTAAAAAGGCGGTTCATGCTAGAAAACCCTCAAATAAAGCTGAATTACAACAATTCTGCAAAGATGAGTGGGCCAAAATTCCTCCAGAACGCTGTAAAAGACTCATTGCAAGTTATCGCAAACGCTTGATTGCAGTTATTGCTGCTAAGGGTGGCCCAACCAGTTACAGTATTAGGTTTGGGGGGCAATTACTTTTTCACACAGGGCCATGTAGGTTTGGATTTTTTCTCCTAAATAATAAAAACCATCATTTTAAAAACTGCATTTTGTGTTTACTTGTGTTATATTTGACTAATGGTTAAATGTGTTTGATGATCAGAAACATTTTGTGTGACAAACATGCAAAAGAATAAGAAATCAGTAAGGGGGCAAATAGATTTTGACACCACTGTATGTATAATATATATATATATATATATATATATATATATATATATATATATATATATATATATATAATATATTGTCACGCATGAGTGCTTGGGGAACAGCGGATCGGCCCGGGTTGTTACGGAAAACGTACCACGAGGGGTCTACGACAGGGTACTAACTTGTCTTTCTTTCCTTCTTCAGAAAGCCCGAGGCCTCACAGACATAAACAAACGCCATGACGGCTATAGGAAGCACGCACTTCCGGGTCTATTTAATCCCTCTGATGACCCCTTGATGACATCAGTTCCCAGAATCCATACCCAGCATTATTCACATCAATCTCCGGTCCGTCTTCATAAAAAGCCCGTCCTTTCTCCCCTCATTTGTCTTTTTTGCTTTCTCATGTTTGTAAAGCGACTGACTGCTGGTTTTTTTGGTTACAGTATACGGGGCTAAACACCCCAAAACTTGCAACGTGTCTTGTCTTATATTACAGTATACACTGCTCACAAAAATTAAAGGAGCACTTTTTTTTATTGGGCCCGGCATGAAATCAATTAAACCTGTCTGATAATTTTCTGGTTGGTTAAGCAGCTGAGGTTATTGTTAATCACTTTCAGCTGTATTGGTGTTCATGGACTTAACAACAGGTGCACTAAAGTGGCAACAATTAGAAAACCCTCAAAACAGGACTGGTTTTACATGTGGAGGTCATTTCAAGTTTCTCCCTCTTGATCTTCTTTGGCTGGTTTTCCACTCGTGCTAGTTTTGGCTTGAGTAATTATCTCTACTGGCACTATGCGGCGATTCCTTAACCCTACAGAAGTTGCACAGGTTGTCCAACTTCTCCAGGATTGCACATCCACACGTGCTGCAGCAAGAAGGTTTAATGTGTCTCCCAGCACAATCTCCAGAACATGGAGGAGATTTCAGGAGACTGGCTGTTATTCTCGGAGAGCTGGACAGGGCCGTAGAAGGTCCTCAACCCATCAGCAGGACCGATACCTGCTCCTTTCTGCAAGGCGGAACAGGCTGAGCACTGCTCGTGCCCTACAGAATGACCTCCAGAGGGCCACTGGTGTGAATGTCTCTACCCAAACAATCAGGAACAGACTTCATGAAGATGGCCTGAGGGCCTGACGTCCTGTAGTGGGCCCTGTGCTCACTGCCCAGCACCGTGGAGCTCGACTGGCATTTGCTCAAGAACACCAGAATTGGCAAGTCCGCCACTGGCGCCCTGTACTTTTTACAGACGAGAGCAGGTTCACCCTGAGCAGCTGTGATAGACGTGAAAGAGTCTGGAGAAGACAAGGAGAACGATATGCTGCCTGCAACGTCGTTCAACGTGACATGTTTGGTGGTGGGTCAGTGATTGTCTGGGGAGGCATATCCATGGAGGGACGCACAGACATCTACTGCGTAGGAAATGGTGCTCTGACTGCCACTGTGTGTGTCTAATGTGTCACTATATATATATAGTGAACTTGACCCGGACACAGACAGACAAACATCTTTTGTTCCACCACACACACGTTTATTTACACTATTTACAAGTTCAAGTTCAGTGCATATCCCAGTGCCTCCAGCACCGATCCCCCAAAGTCCAGGCCTGACCGTCCAAATTCCTTTCTCCTGGCCGCCTACAGCCCTCTCTCCAGCTCCGTCCTGCTTCCGCCACTGAATGAAGGGAGGCGGCCCCTTATATTGGAACCTGGATGGGCTCCAGCTGCTTCCCGGCATTCCTCCGCAGACACGCCTCAGTGTGGCGGAAGTGCCGGCTGCACACCCGGAAGCCCTCCGGGTGTCCCCTGTCTTCTTCCCCCCAGCACTTCCTGGTGTGGCGGGAGTGCTGGGCTCCAGGTTTCTTCAGGCACAGGGCGCCGCCTGCCGGTGGCCACAGGCCCCTACAGGGATGGGTTCCCAAGCCCTCTACCCATGGCCCCCAATACAACCAGGGTGGTCGCCCCCTCACAGTCTGGAGGAGGTACAAGCACTCCTCCGGTCCTCCTGGGCATCCCAGCTGGGCTCCACCCCCAGACGGATGCCACTATATATACAGTATATATATATATATATATATATATATATATATATATATATATATATATATATATATATATATATACTATTTAGATCACAACACTTCAATAGCCTGCACTAATGGCAGAGTTTTATACCCTGAAATGTGACATGTTGAACCGGTAATCATTTTGTTTCAGAGAGCTCTTGAAATGGCCGGGTAGGCACCAGTAGTTTGTAATATTTATAACAAACGTCTTCACGCTCAAAACTCCAGGGTAGACCTAAACCCTGCCATGGTTTATTATGAAATTGGAAATATCTAGAATACCGGCGTTAGTTTTAGCTAAATATACATGAAAAAAGTGGATTTTGTTGATCGAGTTTATGCCACACCCAAGCCATGGTGTTACAAATCAGATTAAACCAGTTTATACCTGTACCTGGGCGAATCTTTGAGAAATTCCCAGATTCTTCTTCATTTTTCTGGAAAGTCACTTACTGTATGAGGGTTTATGTATGGAACGCGGAATTCCCCCTTTTAAAAGAATTTGGACAATGCTTAGTATAGTTACTGCTTCACAAAGTGCAAGTATTATTTTCACATTCTTCTGTACACTTTACCGTGTAAGGTGGACAATTTTAACATATATAAAATAACAAAATAACTTCGGTGGCAAGTTAAGAATAAAAAACGTTATTTTCATATTTTGTATTTCTTAAAATTCTAAGAATGTATTGTAAGATGGATAAAACCTAGAAAACTAAAAGACATTATTATTTGTTGGATTTTTTTTTGTTCAAACAAGACAGACAGCTTAAACAACCTACTAGATTTTAAACAATGTCTTGGGCACTAATTGCTAAATTAATACAGATTTAAAATGCGAGATTGTATTACTTGAGGATTTAGCTTAGTCAAATAAGATTATCAAATGACTGCTAGTAGATGGTACCAGATTTGTGAAATAACAATAGGTCGTGATTTCAAAAGGAGCCTCGCTGCATAATATAATTCAAGCTAAGTGCAGGTTATCTTAATCTATTAGTGTTCTGCTAGGTAGCCTAACATGCTTTAAAGATTTTTTTTTTTTTTCTGCATATCAGGACGTTTCTCAAAGCAAAAGATCCCTTCCCAGAATGTAATGTTTTTTTTAAAATAAAGGTGCCAGAAAGGTTCTCCACTGTAATTTTTTTTCATTTTTAAGAGCCACATGTGATCTAGAAAACTAAACATTTCTACTTTAATTTGTATTCTCATTCTTGATAGGCGATCATCTTCTTCCTGACCCCAATGGAGAAAGCAGATTAATGAAGGTGAAGCTTCAGATTCTAATCACTCTCATCAAATGCATCACAATCGCCTTCATTTACTTCGGGGAGAAGCTGCAGCAGTGGTCTTCATCCTACCTTGCAAATGAAAGACGAAGTCAATGACACAGAGCCGAGCAGCTACATTAAATTGTAACCCTCCAACAGAGATGGCTCCAACAAATGTTTTTCACTTTCCTACTCAGATACTGATGAGGAAAAAAAAATGCAACATTTCCCTGAATGAGAAAATTCGCATTCCAGCCTTTAGTCCAGCTGAGGCATTTCAGTTTTTCCCCCTAAGGTTTTAGTGAAATCAAAACTAATCAGGACATCTTTGGAAAGCCCATCATCTACAGAAAGACAAAGGACCCATTTGGTCAATTATCTGTGCATTCCAGAATGCCTGGAGTGTCACCAGAAATGAGAGAGAGGGCCACGGGTGTCCTACAGGCAGACATTTCATGTGGCATTGATGGTAGCCACAGTGGATTGTGCTCCCCCCTGTGTCCCATGTGGCGTCAAGATTTCAAAGGACAGTCCAAGGACAGGTCACCCTTGAGTGACCACGTCAGAGGTGGAGTAAAACATCAGCCTGCTTCATTCCAGATCTGCTGCCTGTACTCCATACTTCTGGAAGACACATTGTGACAGCACAGGGCGCTTGCCAATCTGCTCACAACTCCTAGACATTTGGCTCTATAGCTGAGCAATGCCAGGCCACACACACACATTTTTGTTGTCATCACAGCTGTCCCAAAGATTGAATGCTGGTGTGCAGGTGTAAACCCCAATCCCCCAGAGCCCCTTTAGGATGCCCATCATGTGGAGATGTGGCCCTCTGTGTCAGAGTGGGAGAGTGACAGAGAGGTGCAGAGTTGAAGGATCATCGTGCCCAGATGTGTCAAGCAGAGGTGGTCACACATGATACTAATAAGCTGCCAGATGTCTGCTCTGCACATCCACAGTTGTTTTTGTCTTTGGATTCTATTCATTTACATTTTAAAGTTATTCTCCTTTACTTATTGTTATCACAGCACTGACGTTTCATATTTCATTCCATTAGTTCTGCTTTTTCTTTTCCCTGTCAGTATAATGTTATTATTTCAGAACTGGGCACAGTGGTGCAGTGGTTAGCACTGTAGCCTCACAGTTCAGTGTCCTGGGTTGAGATAATAGCCCGGGGGCTGCCTGTGTGGAGTTTGCACGTTCTCCATGTATCTGTATGGGTTTTTCTCCAGGCACTCTGGTTTTTCTCCCAAATTGCAAAGATTCGCATATCAGGTTAATTGGAAGCTTTAAATCTACGGTTGTATGCGTAGTGGGCTCCTGGGAAAGGCACCCACTACCAGAAAATCTGAACTGCAACAAATTTGTTTGTTTTTCATTGTCTAAAACCAATAAAGCCAACTTCTTCAAACATTACTTCACTGTCTTCTTCTTCATTTTTATTCACCACTTCTCCTGTCAGAACAAGAAATTCAGTTCCGGTCCAATCTTAGGTGCCTGATTGAAAATCTTCACTTAATTAATCAACTAGTCCGTAATTAATACATGGTTGATCTTAAAATATTTTAGAAAAATAATGATTTAATGTTGTACATAATATGCTCATTCGTCTACATCAATTATTTACATGGTAGATTAGTGTGGACAGAGAGCATGTAGACCATGTTGTAGTAAACTGAGACCCGATGGAGTATATACAATTTGTCCAGAATATATAAGTGCCCCTTAGGAGGCTTGTCCATGGAGGGGATGTGGTATACAATGGACCAGGACTGTGGTATGGAGGACATCACTGTTGACTGATTCTAGTGGCTAATGAGTTCAGTAAATAGTTGTATGACTGGACTGCACTACAACTCTGAAGACTGGTGTGTTTGTTGATATGACCACGTAAGATATCTACACTGCTGACTCATGTCCATCACAAGTCTTTTAGAAATGGTCCAATGAGGTCTGTTAACAATTTCTGGTCTATTTGTTGCTGTCCTTTTCTACCGTTGGGTATTTATGTTAAATACTATAATGTCCTTCAACTTGACCTAGATGGGACATGCTCCTCAGGTCCTTGAAGGCAGTCAGAGCAGTCACAACCACTTGTAGAAACTAGCCATTAAAGCATGGAAGGAGAGGTAGGACAAAGATAAACCACTTAAGTTTAGCATTACAGAAGACCATGGATCAGCTGCTAAACCTCATTGACAACAATGCATGTAAGCCTTGGGTAGGATTCTGGCTCAGTTCGTGGAACTGGGAAAAGTGTGTCAAACGATGTTCCACTAACTTCAGATGAGTGGTTCATAGGGTGGGCTGGTAGTGATCGTGCAGACATGGGGTGGGGCAGCACTCAGCATGTGGAGCCACACAGCATTAGAGTGGCTGAAAGGAGACCATGGGCTTAACCATAAGGACACCGATAATCCTTTAAGGGCCACCTCTTGCCATCATTGTCGCAGTGCTTAGTACGTTAAACAATCTTTCACACCCCTGGGTTGTTACACTAATATCATGTGTGCTGGGCCCTTCTCACTGGGTGCAGAGCCTGTAGCAGACTCAGGACATGATGGAAAGATTATATCTCTTTGCTGCCCTGACAATGCTTGGGAATTCCCCTGGAAGAGCTGGACTCTCTAGCTGGGGACAGAGAGTATTTGGGTTGACCAGCTTGGTCTGCTATGACCATAGTCATCATTAGGAACACTGGTTAAGAAAATGAGATGAGATGAGTTGAGATATTAGGTATTGAGACCAGTAAAGATTTGGATTTTTATTAAGTCATTCATTTTCCACCATGTATCTAAAACTGGGTCACGGGACAACAGCCTTAGCAATGAGATCCATCCCTTTCCCCACCAACACTTGCCAGTTCAAACTGGGAGATACTATGGCATTCCCAGGCCAAATGTGAGATCAATACTGTATTGTTAAAGATTTCCATTTCATTAACTGCTATGCCTTAGACAGAACCTTACATCCACCTGAATATTTTATTGCCTGTAAGTTAGAAATCTTGCCAAAGGATTTCCCTTAGTTTTAATTGCTGTCTACAGTTGTTCTTTATACTTGTAGCCATATTTGTAATGTCTCCACAGTATACCAGTACAGTACTTTCAAAAGAGAACACGTCTAGATCACAGTGGGCCAGCCTTGGGAATGGGAACTTTCAATTCAAATGTTCAGTTAATGAACTGCATCAGCCTTCGATGAAATCCACTCTTCCTCCAATGGTGTGAAACACGGTCTAATCTAAAACCAGTCATGGAAAGAAAACATTGCTTGACCTCTTAAATAAGTAGTGTTGTGCATAGGTAATGTATTTTCTGGTTAATTTTTAACACTTTGATTTATTTAGCAATGAGAATAAAATCCGAAATAAACCCAAAAGTACCAGCGTTAATGTTTGGTAAATATACTTAAAAAAATAGATTTCATCGACGAGTTCATGCCGCACCCAAGCCGCATGCCAGGTGGTTAGACCGGTTTTTAATGTACCTCTGGCAGCGAACCTTCCGGAAATCCCCAGATTCTTCTACAACTTTGTGGAAAGTCCCTTACTGTATGAGGGTTTATGTATGGAACGCAGCATTCCCCCTTTTAAATTAATTCGCAAATGCTTAGTATAGTTACTGCTTTACAAACAAAGTGCAAGTATTATTTTCACATTCTTCTGTACGCTTTACCGTGTAAGGCGGACTCTTTCGACATATATAAAATAACAAAATAACATCGGTGGCAAGTTAAGAATGAAAAACGTTATTTTCACATTTTGTATTTCTTAAAATTCTAAGAATGTACTCTGTAAAAAATAATGTGTTAAAAGTACTTAAAAAAGTAAGGCAACAAATTGCAAGCAATATTTTTGAGTAGATTTAATATACTGCACTATTGAGTAAACTTAATTTATTAATTTACTCAAATTTACCTAAAATAAATGAGTTTGATTAAATATAAGTAGTGGAAAAAAATATTTTTTATTTTACTACAATTTTCACTTGAAATACACAAAAAATTTGTGAGAATGCAACATACTGTACTGGACAGTATGACTGTATAGAAATAAATGCAAAACTTGCACACATCTTTATTTACTTGAACAAGATAGTCACACCAACGGAGTTATATTTTCAAATTTGAAAATTAAATCAAATGCCTGAGGATAGTTTTTACTGAATGACTGCCATTTAAATGTCAATGCACATTTTCATTTTTTATTTTAACATACACAAAAAGTACATCTCAATCAAGTAATGTCCCGGGAATGATAGGTTAACGGGATGGGAACGTAGAGAATGAAATGAGTGAACACCTGCGGCAGATGACGCTCTTCAGACACGTCCTGCATTTACACCAGCATATCCGTTTAAATGAATGGCCGCCTTATCCACTTCTTCTCAGTATGAGATAGCGAAAATCATGAAATAAAAAAGGAAGTAGGAAATCACAACAGTTTTTTTTTTTTTTTTTTGGATCGCTAAATAAAGCACAGTATTAAAACATTAACCAGAAAATACATTACCTGTGCAGAACACAAATTAAATAAGAGGTCAAATAATACCGCGACGGTTAGGCAGACATCTTTTAATATTGTTTACAGGTCGTAGTTTAGGACAAACGCCATATCGTTCTCAAACTTATCTCAAAGTGTCATTTTCTTTTTCTGCATAAAATAGTAGTTTTAAACGATAAAAAATATATACTGTATGAACATACCTAGCAATCTGAGAAACGTGCTTGTCTCTTAAAGCAAACCAACGAGGTAGATCGTTAAAAAGACACTACCCTGCTCGCCATATTTCCCACATGAAGGGAAAGGACTCGTGAAAACAACAACGGCTTACATCTGTAACAAACAAAATGAAATACTAGTTTTCATGACGGAATTAATATGCTTTATACTTACACATTTGTAGTAAAATGGCTCTAATAATGGATACAAGTCGATGTGACAGGAAGTGAAGAGTCATTAAAAATAACTTAACTTAAATGTATTCAGTTCAAAGTACAGTTTGTTTTTTTTTTTTTTTACTTAGAGTAAGTAATAGAAAATGTTTACATTTTAAGAAAAATAATAAGTTAAATTTACGCTTGATTTTTAAAAAAATTACAATTAAATAATCAATAATAAGGGTAAAACTCTAATTTTTATTCGTTAAAGTAATGATTATTTTGCGTATAGTTAGCTATTTTGAGTTATTATTTTTCACACATGCAAGATTTATTTTTTACAGTGTTGTAAGATAGATAAAGACTGGCAAACTAAGAAATTATTTTTATTTATATGTATTTTTAATCCAAACAAGACAGACAGTTATGTTGCAAGATACCTACTAGATTTTTAATAATGTCTTGGGCACTCATTGCTCAATTAATACAGTTTTAAATTGCGAGATTTGTTAACTTGAGGATGTAGTTTAGTCAAATAAGCTTATTAAATGACTTTAGTAACTTAATTCACAATGTCTTGATAAGGCTTAGCTTTCGGTATTTAATCGATTTGGCATAACGATATTTTCAAATTAACATTTTTAAATGAACTGTAAAATGTATGTATTGCAAACACATTTTAAACATTAAATAAAAAGTTCTTTGTTGATTAAACTTAAAAAACAGAAAAGAATAAATAAATGAATATACATAATTAAATAAATGTAATTATTTGTGTATATATATATATATATATATATATATATATATATATATATATATATATATATGCATGTAAATCCACGACATTAATTTTTACAGGGAAAATAAATTAAAAAAATAATAAATACATTTATTTATTCAATTATTTATACATAAACCCTTATACAGTAAAGGACTTTCCAAAAGAATCTGGGGATTTCTGGAAGGTTCGCTGACATAAGGATTAAACCGGTTTAATCTGGTAATACCATGGCTTAGGCGATGAACAAAATCTACTTTTTTTCAAATATATTTACCTAAAACCAACGTTGGTACTCTCTGTACATTTCGGATTTCATAATAAACCATGGCGGGGTTTGGGTCAGCCCTGGAGTTTTGAGCCCGAAGACGTTCGTTCCTTATAAATATTACAAACTACCTGTGCCTACCCGGCCATTTTATGCGCTTCCTGAAACAAAATGATTGCCAGTTTCTGCGAGGCGGCAGCATGTCCCATTTCGGGGTATTTCTACTTTTTCGGTTTATTTCTACTAAGTATTTCATTTGTATCGAAAATGTTGACACAATGGAGAGGAATTAGAGAAAGTGTCATAAAATGTATTGTGTTTTAAAGAGCACTCCTAACTTAGCAGAAACGCTTTTTCTCGCTTTCATATAATCTTTCCCAAGTAACAGTCGCCTCTTTGAAAGCTGTAAAATCATGAAAATATAAAAATCTCACTTATCAAGAAGACATTTTTAGAAACGTTAAGAAGGCCTAGGTCTCTAGTGTTTTCAAAAATAAAAATATGCTCGTTGCTGGATATCACGTTTCTGTATTTGTGTATGTATTGTCGGTTCTGCTTTAAAATAATTTTTTATAAATCGATGCATACGGCGGCAGTTTAGATGGTCTATACAGCCGCTGTCTTCCTCTTCCTGCTGGTACGTGGTCTGTATCAGGTCGTGCTAGGCGGCCCGAGTCCTCGACGGGGACCGTAGTAGCGACCGGTATGAAATAAAATGTAGAGCGCGAGCCTTGGAGCGTCAGTCCCGCCCGTTCACCCCGTTACGAGTTGAGCAACCGGCCTCAGCGATAACCGACATCACACCACCCAGTGAAGAAATGACAACCGCCGTAAACACAGAATTAGCCAACGGAGTTTGTGCCCCGGCATATGTAGTCATTGAAATGGGCACTGACCTACCCAGCGGGACAGCCCCTTCATTATTCCAGCAGAATGTGAGGGCTACTGAAGGTGAGTTGAGCCTTGATAATATATTATCATATATGTCGGTATTGGCGGACACGAAAAACAAATGCGCAGACGTAAACTTTGTACGTTGATAAATCTACCAGGTTCCAACCGTTTTAGCTGGCTGATGTTTTTGCGTCCGGCTTCAAGCAAGCTCTGCAAGCCCGTCGAACCGCGCTCTTTTTCTTTTATCTGCATCGCGGCACATCATTTGAACAGCTCCTTCCTGCTGTGGGTGGGTATGAGTTTACTTAGGGGCGGTGCTACCAATACCCCTCCAATTAACAGGCGATAAAGAGGCTGGGGCGTTCTAGATGCTTCACTGTCACTGTAAGCGAGAAGGGTATTGCTGCAGACTGTAGACATTTTGGGTGGATCTAGAGGCGGGATTTTGTCAAGACTCAATGCGGACCGAACGCTGTTGATTTTTTTATCGTTGTCTAGGGGGCTGTGCTCACCAGCTCCCGGGGCGAGCGTCCACGCGACAGAGACCCTCGAAGGGCAACAGGGTACTCCTTCCTTAGAGATAGCGATTGTATTTATAGAGGTAGTATACGAGTATGCGGGGAGCGGGTGGAAGACGGGTTGGTCCTTAGTTATTATAGATAAGAAAATCAGTCATTTGGGTATTTGGGTTTTTTGGATATGTCTAATTTAAATGCCAATGAATAATAATAGACAGTCCACGATTATGCGCCCACTCGTGGCATTTAGATTGCCCCGAGAAGGGATCGTCACGAACATTTCCCATAGTTAAAACAGCACAAAGGAGAGGCCGATATGTGCACAGTGAGGACCTGTGACTTTCAGCCTGACACTAGTGGGATGCATGATGTACTACTGGACAGCTTGGACAGTGGCGGTCTTTTCAGAAGTTGATTGAAAAATAATAGTTAATCAATAATAACACAAAATGAAAACACGTCCGCCATAAATAATGCGAGAGAGGCCGCGAGGCAATCAATAGCAGACCAATGACTGAGCGCATTACGGTTCTGAATTTGCGCAACACATAATTTAATGTTATAGCGGCATTATTCAGATATAAAAAAAAAAAAACCCTTTGAATATAGTCAGTTTGAGTTTAAACGTTTTTGAACGTCTTACTTCAAATAAGTACCGTTAAGTACGTATTCAGTAGCAACGTGAAGCGCATTTGCTAGGAATTGATATCAAGAACATACTTCAGAATTCCCACAATATACTTTAAGCTGCAGACATATAATGTGCGTTTAGAAACCAAAAAAAAGGCTGCAGCTTCTGTGACTGATGCAATGCCACTCCTGCTGATAAAGCTTACCTCCATCACTGACTGCGTCAGTGTCGTTTTAAAGGACAGACATGGGCATATGAATGATTTGTATTTCATGTATTCAGTGTCGAATGAGCAAGTCGGCGCCGTTATTCGCACACGCAAATAACATTATCGAGCGTCACTCATAAAGCTTTGGATAAATGTATTTTACAGATTCACTTACCAATGTTCCCCATCCATTCATTATCCAACCCGTTATATCCCAGGGTCACGGGGGTCTGCTGGCACAATTCCAGTCAACACTGGGTGCAAGGCAGGAAACAAACCCTGGGCAAGGCACCAGCCCACCACAGGGCGCACACACACACACTAGGGGCAATTTTGAATCGCCAACGTTTTGGACTGTGGGAGGAAACCCACGTAGACAAGAGGAGAACATGCAAACTCCACGCAGGGAGGACCCAGGAAGCGAACCCAGGTCTCCTTACTGCGAGGCAGCAGCACCACCAATGTAACCACAAACATAAAATGTATATGACAATCATCATCAGGACTATCCTCAATTGCAAAATAGTTTTAATTTTTAATATATAAGTTTTTTTTTAAAATAAAGATTAGTTAACATAGAAAAGGAGTTGGCCAGGGTGGAGAGAAAAAACAAAAAAAACCTCCAGATGGCTGGAGAAAAAAATAATATCTGCAGGGGTTTCAGGCCACGGGACCTTACTACTCTCTACTTACTCTACTCTACTTAACATAAATTAAATAGTCCTCTTTGTAGTTAGGGTTCTCACGGAGTCACTTGATGTTGATGGTCATACAGACTTCTGCCTTTTAATCCATCCATCATTGTTGGAACATCACGGTGCTTTGAGTAGATGGTGGTGGCGCAAGCCCCCACCAAAAGGACACTGGAAAAGGAAACAGAAGAGAGAGTAGGGGTTAGTACATATTTTAGAGCCACCATGAATAGTTATTATAATGAGTTGGATATACAGAGCAAAAACGTCTTGTTAGTTAAAGCTCTAACATTTAATAGTGCCATAATGTTTTGGAGGGGCAGAGATAAATACTATGTGCGTTATTGATATTTGGAACAGGAACAAAGTTATTTTTATTAGCACCGCTCTGTGTGTATTTTTTGTTTAATCTATAATCTGTTTCTATATTTTTATACATTGTTCATCTAAAGTAGTAATTTTAATTAAATTATTGGTGTTTATGCCGTATTGCCTAGATTTTCTTCATGCATTGAGATTGGTTATTACAGTATTAATGTTGTGCACTTTTATGGAAGATTCTATTAAACACTTATCATGTCCTAGCACAACAGTAGCATTTCCGAAGGGGTTAAGAGCAGAGAGAGATAGTCAAGATAAATGAATTACCTTATATATGTTTTCGGAGAGGACGCGGGCGCCGAAACTGTTCGGATGCAGGCCATCTTGCTTGAAGAAACGCAGTCTTTCCCAAAAGAGGTCCCAGTTGTTGATGAACCCGATGTCTTGCTTCTTGCAGAAACCCTGCAGCCAGTTGTTTAATCCTAGCAGCCGACTGTAGTACTCGTTTGACCGTCTGACGAGAGGTAGTGGACCCGAAATGAAGATCTTTGCTGATGGGGTCCTCTCCTTCGTGTCTTTAATTAATGCTGCAAAGTCGGCCTTGAGGATTTCTGATTGTCGGTGCCTTATATTGTTTACGCCGCCATGCAAAACAATTACTCCAACTACCCTGTTCTTGTGCTTCTCGTGGATTGCCGGCGCATGTCTCATCACATCTCAGACACGAGCACTGAGAAAACAAGAAACAAACGATTTTCCATTAGGGCATGCGATATTGAGGTTTCTAACAATAGAATCCCCTACCATTATTACATCACCAGGGGCTGAAGGCTAACTGGGGACGCGGAGAGGGTCGAACCGGTTCTGAGTTAAGATGCTCGCTTGTGCCGATGGAGGTGTTCTGGCCTTGAACCCCCACCTGCATAGCTGAAATACGCCGAGGTCATCAGCGGTGTTGCTCCTACGAGGCGCGGAGGGTGAAGTTCACTTGAGCGGCACAACTCGGGGTTGTTGTTACACTGATTACAGATGGCGAGCACGGTTTATCCAGTAGCCGAGCCTTCAGATCTCTAAGGTATCTTCGTCGGGACAAGAGTTTTTGAATCTGTTCTTCGAGTGCCTGGTCGAATGCAATTAATTATTGAGGTGTGCAGTTGAGTTTATTTCATATGTTACTCTTTATAATTTTACAATGCATGTAAGAACATAGCTTGGATGATAAATGCCAATGGGCTTTCTTTCGATGCATTTTGCTTTCTGGCAGTTTAAAGGGTCTATGCTAGGACAGGAGCCCACCAGGGTTGAGCTAAGAAGGTCTTGAAGTAAGTTAGTGCATATTTCAGACTCATCCTCACACTTCTCATCATCTTAACCTTAACCCACCTCAACATCTCAGTCAAAACACGGTCTGAGTGATCAGAAAAGGCTGGCAGACGAAGCTTAATTCTAAAATATTCTTAAAAAGTATTACTGTGTATGCGCAAAAATCAATTGATTAATTAATTGCCCATGCATGTAATAATCACGTCATTGCCTAAGTAATGAATTAATGACATGTGGCTAATGCAAAGAAAGACTGTTTCTCATCTGTTCCAGAGCCATAAAATGCATTATTTTTATTTTTTATATGTAATTTTTCATCAAACGTCTGTCCACACTCTCTCACTTTTGCCCTTTCAATCCCGCGTCCATGTGTGCCCCAGTCCGACGCACACCTTTAATGCACATGGGCACATGTAATGATGTTCTTCGATGTGCTTGCCAGAAAATCAGACTCCATGTATTCTCTATTACAGGTAATGCCTCTGGCCAAACCCGTGATGGAGCCCGTGGACAATAAAGGGTGTCTTTTGGTTGCTAATTGACATAGTCTACAACATCCTGAATGATATCCTAGACAACAAAATTTATTCCAAGCTTACTGCGAAGCAGCAGCACCACCAATGTAACCACAAACATAAAATGTATATGACAATCATCATCAGGACTATCCTCAATTGCAAAATAGTTTGAATTTTTAATATATAAGTTTTTTTTTTTTAATAAAGAGGTCGAATGCAATTAATTATTGAGGTGTGCAGTTGAATATATTTCATATGTTACTCTTTATAATTTTACAATGCACGTAAGAAAACGGCTTGGATGATAAATGCCAATAGACTTTCTTTCGATTCATTATGTTTTCTGGCGGTTTAAAGGGTCTACGCAAGGACAGGTGCCCACCGGGGTTGAGCTAAGAAAGTCTTGAAGTACGTTAGTGCAGATTTCAGACTCATCCTCACCCTCCTCACCATCCTAACCTTAACCCTCCTCAACATCGCAGTCAAAACACGGTGTGCGTGATCGGAAAAGGCTAGCAGGCGATACTTAATTCTAAAATGTTCTTAAAATGTATTACTGCATATGCGCTAAAATCAATTGATTAATTAATTGCCCATGCATGTAATAATCACGTCATTGCTTAAGTAATGAATTAATGACATGTGGCTAATCCATGTGTGTCCCAGTCCCACGCACACCTTTAATGCACATGGGTACATGTAATGACGTTCTTCGATGTGCTTGCCAGAAAATCAGACTCCATGTATTCTCTATTACAGGTAATGCCTCTGGCCAAACCCATGATGGAGCCCCGTGGACAATAAAGGGTGTCTTTTGGTTGCTAATTGACATAGTCTACAACATCCTGAATGAAACCCTAGACAACCAGATTCATTCTAAAGGCGGAAAAGAAGAAGGAAGCATGTCTTCAGTAAGGCCTGCGGAGGGAAATAAAGATGCCAATGCTAAAGTTTTCTTGCTCGTCAGCAATCTCACAAATTTGACAGCTGGGGCTCTTCGATCATGTCACCAGGAAGAACTGGCACAATGGCTGGAGCAGAGGACTGGCACTCGAGGTGAGAGGACACCATGGGGTGATTTAAACACCAATGCATTTATTTATTTATTATATCTGCAGTATTTTTAGAATTTCTATGTCATTATTGATAACATCCTACTCTGGAAGGAGGGTGTGGGAAGCACTAGAGTGGAGCAGAGATGTGTGCTGTCAGCTTACAGCTTCACAGACTAGTTACTATAATTTTTTTTAATTTTCAATTTTATCTTTCCAGGTGTTCCCTTTTCTCCCAAATCCCAAAAAATATAAGTATCAGTTTAATCATGGACACTGTTTTCTTTGATATGAGTAAGGGAGGGGGAATCAGAGGGTAACCACTGCTGTGTTGGTTCCTTGACCATGTGTCATGTCACCAGGATACACTCTTAAAAATAAAGGTGTCAGAGTGGACCTCCAGTGCAATGCCACAGGGGATCCATTTTGCAGAAAGAACCTTTATTTATGTAGATCAGTAACAAGATTCAGTAAATAACCATGAGTAGATGGTACCAGATTTGTGAAAGACCAATAGGTTGTGATTTCCAAAGGAGCCTCGCTCCTGCATAAAATAATTCAGGCTAAGTGCAGGTTATCTTAATCTATTAGTGTTCTGCAAGATAGCCTAACATGCTATAAAGATTTTTTTTTTCTGCATATCGGGATGTTTTTCAAAGCAAAAAGAACCAACTTCATATACGGAGAACCCTTCCCAGAATGTAATGGTTCATTGTCATGCAATAGTTCAACGAGGAGTCAGGCAACCCAGTAAAGAACTGAAAAGTGTAATTAAAAAAACAGGATTTTTAAAAGTGTACATCTGGCTGTAGATAGATAGATAGATAGATAGATAGATAGATAGATAGATAGATAGATAGATAGATAGATAGATAGATAGATAGATAGATAGATAGATGTGAAAGGCACTATATCGGATAGATAGGCTGAGAGAGTGGTGGTGTTCTGTTGTTGCAAGTAAATATTTTGAGGTACATTGGAGTTATTTCTTTTTAAGAGCCACGTGTGATCTAGAAAACAAAGTATTTCTACTTTTCTTTGTATTTTAATTCTTGATAGGTGATCATCTTCTTCCCGACCCCAATGGAGAAAGCAGGTCAATGAAGGTGAAGCTTCAGATTGTAATCACTCTCATCAAATGTGTCGCAATCGTCTGCATTTACTGCTTGGAGAAGCTGCAGCTGTGGCCTTCATCCTCCCTTGCAAATGAAAGACATAGTCAAGGACACAGAGCCATGTAGCTACATTAAATTGTTATCCTCCTTCAGAGGTGGCTCCAACAAATGTTTTTCACTTTCCTACTCATTTACTGATGAGGAAAAAAAGAAAAATGTAAAAATTCCCTGCATTAGAAAATTCTCATTCCATCTTGATTTCAGCTCCTCTAACCTTTAGTCCAGTTGAGGCATTGCAGTTTTGCCCCAAAAGGTTTAAGTGAAATCAAAACTAATCAGGACATCTCTGGAAAGTAAATCAACTACAGTAGACAAAGCACCCATTTTGTTAGTTATCTGTGTATTCCAGAATGCCTGGAGTGGCACCAGAAATGCTCACAACTCCTAGACATTTGACTCTATAGTAGAGCAATGCCAGGCCACACACACACATTTCTGTTGTCATCACAGCTGTCCCAAAGATTGAATGCTGGTGTGCAGGTGTAAACCCCGATCCCCCAGTGCCCCTTTGGGATGCCCATCATCTGGAGATGTGGCCCTCTGTGTCAGAGTGGGAGAGTGACAGAGAGGAGCAGAGTTGAAGGATCATCGCTGGTTCAGTGCCCAGACGTGTCAGGCAGAGGTGGTCACACATGATACTGAAGAGCAGCCAGATGTCTTCTCTGCACATCCACAGTTGTTTTCATCATTGGATTCTATTCAAATAGATTTTAAAGATATTCTCCTTTACTTATTGTTATCACAATTTTTTTTTCCTCATCAGTATAATGTTATTATTTTAGAACTGGGCACTGTGGTGCAGTGGTTAGCACTGTAGCCTCACAGTTCAGTGTCCTGGGTTCAGATGATAGCCTGGGGGGCTGCCTGTGTGGAGTTTGCACGTTCTCCTTGTGTCTGTGTGGGTTTTTCTC
The DNA here is from genome assembly GCF_016835505.1 of Polypterus senegalus. Taxonomy (NCBI): domain Eukaryota; kingdom Metazoa; phylum Chordata; class Cladistia; order Polypteriformes; family Polypteridae; genus Polypterus; species Polypterus senegalus. Next base: position 162,072,376 of record NC_053161.1, read on the forward strand.
CGGGCACTCCGGTTTTCCTCCCAAATTGCAAAGATGTGCACATCAGGTTAATTGGAAGCTTTCAGTCTACGGTGCATGCGTAGTGGGCTCCTGGGAAAGGCACCCGCTACCAGAAACTCTGAACTGCAACAATTTTGCTTGTTTTTCATTGTCTAAAATCAATAAAGCCAAATTCTTCAAGCATTACTTCACTGTCTTCTTCTTTATTTTTGTTCATTACTTCAACTGTCAGAATAAGAAATTCATTTCTGGTCCATTCTTAGGTGCCTGATTGAAAATCTTCACTTATTTAATCAATTAGTCCATAATTAATACATGGTTGTTTTTAAAATATTTTAGAAAAATAAGGATTTAATGTTTACATAATATGCTAATTCGTCTACAGAAGACTATGGATGAGCTGCTAAACCTCATTGACAACAATACATGTAAGCCTTGGGTGGGATTCTGGCTCAGTTCGTGGAGCTGGGAGAAGTGTATCAAGTGATGTTCTACTGACCTCAGATGAGTGGTTCATAGGCTGGGCTGGTGGTGATTGTGAAGACTTGAGATGAGGCAGAACTTGGCGTGTGGAGCCACACAGCGTTAGAGAGGCTGAAGGAGACCATGGGCTTAACCATAAGGATACCGATAATCCTTTAAGGACCACCTAACACCATCGTTGTCAGAGTGCTTAATATGTTAAACCATCTCTCACACTCCTGGGTTGTTACACTATTATCATTTTTATTTTTTATTCATAAAGGACATAAAATATATCATATGGAACAATATATTGATTATTGGTTAAGGTGAGAAGCTCAGAGATATGGAAGATCCTTAGAGTAGTGTTGCTGTTCCTCCAAATCAAGAGGAACCAATTAAGGTGCATGGTTTGGACATAACGTAAGGATGCTCCCCCAGAGCTCTGCTGGGCCCATCTCACTGGGTGGAGAACCAGTAGCAGACTCAGGACATATGGAAAGATTGTATCTCTTTGCTGCCCTTTGAATGCTTGGGAATTCCCCAGGAAGAGCTGGACTCTCTAGCTGGGGACAGAGAGGTTTAGGATGACCCGCTTGGCCTGCTGCCACCGTAGTCCTCGTTAGGATCAAAATGGTTAAGAAAATGAGATGAGATGATTTGAGATATTAGATATTGAGACCAGTAAAGATTTGGATTTTTATTAAGTCATTCATTTTCCACCATTCATCAAAATTTGGGTCATGGGGACAACAGTCTTAAGCAGTGAGATCCATCCCTTTCCCCACCCACATTTGCCAATTCATACTGTGAGATATTAAGGCATTCCCAGGCCAAATCTGAGATAAATACTGTATTGTTATAAATTTCCATTTCATAAACTGCTATGCCTTAGACAGAACTTTACATCCACATGAATATTTGATTGCCTGTAAGTTAGAAATCTTGCCAAAGGAAGCTTGTCCAGCCTTCCCTAAGTTTTATTTTCTGTCTACAGTTGTTCTTTATAGTTGGAGACATTACAAATATGGCCACTTTGTATACCATTACAATCGACCCTCGATATCGACCGCCTGACATGTGAACAACTTGGTTTGCGACCAAAATTTTTGTTTTGAATTACGACCAACGCGTCTTGCGTTACGACCCGAATGCGTTCACGTGTATCCGCTTGTGCGATTGTAAACAAACAGCCGAGAGCATTCGTAAGCGTCAGTCAGAGTCCAGATACATGTGTTTGTGGATGTAATTTCGGTCAGTGCAGTAATTTATATAACTTATTTTGATAATTGCTAAGTAAGGAAGAGAAGGTAACGAAGGTAAAGAAAGCGATTACAATTGAAACAAAGAAGGAAATTGTGCGGAAATATGAGAGTGGTGTTTGTGTGACCAATCTTGCTAATATGTACAGAATGTTGAAATCCACCATCTCAACAATTTTACAATGAAAAGATTGGAATAAGGAGGCTCCTTCTAAACAATAACCACCTTCCATTTCATTCTCCTCCTCCTCACTTCCTGCAGCCCAAAGATGTCAAATTAAATGGCGAGTACAGTATGAAATTGTTGTTTCTGGTAGGCTAGGCACTTTTTATAACTTTTTGGTTAGTACATTAGAAAAATTATTGGTGTTTTTGGTAAATTATACACATTATACAACCCTTTTTTATTATGAAAAGGTTAAGTAAATGTTGATGTGGGAGGTTCGGAACGCATTGTTGATATTTCCATTATTTCTTATGGGAAAAATAGTCTTGAGTTACAACCAGCCCTTGTGAACGAATTGAGTTCGTAAGTCAAGGGTCTACTGTACTTTCAAAAGAGTACATATCTAGATCACAGTGTTGCAGCGAAAGGAATGGGATCTTTCACTTTAAATGTTCAGTTAATGAACTGAATCAGTCTTCAATAAAATCCACTCTTCCTCTAATGGTGTGAAACACGGTCTAATTTAAAACCAATCATGAAAAACGCCTGTCATTGTAAAATGGCAACATAGAAGACATGGATTTAGGTACACAATACAGAATACTGCAGACCCTTAGAGGAGACACTGGAAAGACTTCTGGGAAGATAATAATTGCATACAAAATGCAGAAAAATATATATAAAATAAACCAATTGACTGTAAAACATTCCTGCATATTGAATTAACGATGTATTTTCATAATAAAAACTTACATTTACCTATTAAAAGGTAACTTTAAACAGGTGAATTCTTCTATATTTAAATTTAAGCACTGGCTTTTATATGTTGTTCATTCGCACATATTTTGAGCTCTGTTCTTTCAAAATAATCCTGTGATTTCTGCTGTTTTGCTCACCTGTTACTATGAAATGTGTACTGTAACTGCTACCGGCGCATGCGCCCACTTTTACTCTTTGCCTTAATCTGAAAGAATTCAAAATACTCTATTTTAATTTGATTCCAAAATTTTCATAGCCACACACTCACTCGACTCCTGCCTCCATTTTACACAAGATGTATTATGGGACGCGGTCACTACAGCAACCACGAAAACCAAGGGGCTCGCCCAGTCTTCAGTCCAAATGCGCATGCTCCGTTCACCAAACGCACATGGTGTCGAATTCTTATATCCTCATTAAAGGAGAAACGTGAGCTGTGAAAGGTGTTAAGACATTTTAAGGAACATAGTCTGATTTATTTTAGACGCCATAGATCTGACATTAACATATGCTCACAAAAATACTAAAGCTGTGAGTAACTTTACAAGTTGTGTTATACAGTATTCAGTGTCGATTACATGCGATCTTTTCAAGTAATTCATGTAGCCTCTGTAAAGCCTTTTTCTTCCTTTATAAAATTCCGCATACTTTTTAAAATCCAGAATAAATTCACAATATGTAGTTCTGTGCTCACATTTTGTTGCAGTGGCTTACGTTTCAGGCTTCGGAGAAAAAGCGAATGTCAAAGGGATTTGGGCACCAATCTGTGCTCCAGTTAAACATTGTTCCTGTTTGAAGCTTTGTAGGATCACTGTAATATTCCGAATTCTAAGTGGGCTTTTGTTACCTGTGAATTCCCAGTTTTAAAGTGATTATTTTAAAATAGGAAGTGTTTTTGTTAGAAGGGTAGCACCACTCGGAAAGCACACCTCATATTTCAGGGTTCACGTTGCAGCATGCAGGAGAGCACGTAGTATTATGGGATGTTAGCCAAGAGAAAGAGATGTACGTGTACTAGTTATTTACGCGTAGAGTAAAAGTAATTTGTAATAACTATGAGCCCGTATTATACCGAATCAATCAGAAAGTGTGAGTTTCATGACCGGCAGTAAGTTTATTTGTATTTATCTTGCACTGCCTGTTTGTTATACAGTTAAGATATAACGCTGTGTAAAGTGTACTGTTTAGCGTTTACGTATTATGAATATCTGCTTCAGTTTTATTTATTTATTTTTATTTTATTTTATTTACATACGGCATCTCTATCTATCTATCTATCTATCTATCTATCTATTTCAATACTCAATTTCATAATGATGACAATTTAGTAACTAGACGTATTGATGAGGATAGTGGTGACATCTAGTGGATTTTTTGTGTAAGTTTCTAATGGGCTGTTTTGTATTCTTTATTATAGACCATCCAATAAATTAGCCATATTTTCTTTCTGATCTGCTCTGTGGAATGCCCTGAATCTTTTACCAGTGTTCTGTCAGACACTGCGGACTGAACACTGCATGTCCTGAACTCCTCACAGATATGCAGTCCTCCTTTGCTATAAATATTTGGTCCTTTGAGTGAGAAGAGTGTTTACAATGGAAGAAGGATGTCAGACTATCAGTCCCACAGAGACCGCCCTCAGTGCTTGACCCATCTGCCAGTCTATCCTAAAGAATCGGAGGTTCAGTATCCTGGTCAGGTTCCTTTCGTACCAGTGGTTCATACAGCATGGACTTCACCTGAACAGGAAAGGTATCAACAGCATGCCAGCACATGCTACATCCCAATGAATTCAACAAGTAACCCTGCAGCCTCATTTCTTACCAGTAAGTTTAGTTCCTATAGAGGAGAGGAGAGACTGCATACCACCATGGATCTGTACGATATACAAGATTTGAAACACCTTTACTTCACTCATAAGAAGCTGACATTTTGGCACTGAGATACAAGTTAGTTATTCATGACCTAGAAATTTAGAATTAACACTTAAGGCAGTCTACTCAGTCCATGAGAAATGATATTAGATGCTTATAGGAGATGGAGGCAGACATTTAAGAAAAATTAAAAGCAAATCAGCAACTACCTTCAATCCACAAGCAACTAATCCAAGAATAAGTTCCATGGTTCCAGAACCCCAGCCAGTCAACACCTGTATGAAGAATCTTCTCCTATGTATACATCTCTAGATCATTGCTCTCCACAACCAAGTTAACTGTTGCATACGCCTACTAGAAACTATCAAGATCTCAGAGCCACAAGCCTATTCAGCACCAGATGTACAACACTGTTCTTATCCTCCCATGGTGCATTCTGCTCAAATAGGGCAGCAGAATAGTATTATTAACCAAGAAATAACCTACTGGGGTCCAAAGATGACAATTCCAAATTTCATCCATAGGGACCCAAGCAGGTTTGACAATCTCTGATTAGCTCTGGTCAACCTACAGCCAGAAGATGCCACTCAGCTGTTTAAATATCAGGTGTCGTTGGAACATCTGAAGCTACAAGAGGCACGTCTAATATCTGATTCATTCCTGAACTCTGTCAGTCCCTAAACAGATACCATGGCAACACTTAAATGAAGATTTGGACAACCTCATCAACTAGCCTTTACTAAAACAGATGCAGTTATGGACTCACCTGATATTCAACTTGGTGACGCAGCAGAATTGGAAAGTTTTACCCTTTAGATACAAGTATTATTAGGCCTACTCTAAACCTTAGCTCCAGTTGGTGATATCAAAATACGTTACGGTTCCCATGTTGCTCACCTGCTTACCAAACTACCTTCAGAATTGAATTCATCTTTTAGAAGACAAACGAGCCACCAACCAATGACTATTTACAATCTCTTAGACATGATAAAATGGTTCAAATTTGATTCATCGTGCCAAACCTATGAGGGTCAGAGCATAAGCAAATTGCAAAAAGATCGACTGACACACAGTCCAGACATAAGAAGAGATCCAGGAGTGAAACCCAATGCACCTCTATATTTTCTAGCACAGAGCAGTGTTCAGTTCTTGTTACATCAAGATCATCAGGACTGGTGCCTCCTAGTAAGAAGACTGAGAAGAGCAAGTTTTTCCGCATCCATTGTGAGAGCACTGAGCATTACCTGAGTCAATGCTCTGAATTTCAACAGCACAATAAAGAGCAGATAATCATCTGGAGTAAACTTAAGAACAGGTGCTGGAGGTGTGGATGAGCCAATCAACCTGCTCAGTGCACATTGAAGAAAACACATCATCTATGTAATGACCTGAAGGCTCCAGCTGTGTCTTCTTTTAAATAATCAAAGTTCACATGAAATACCAAGATAGAGTTTTAGACACATCTGCTACTCTTGGTGATGAGTCTGAGAGGACTATCCATTCATCTGCAGCCACCCAGAAGTTAAACCTTGAAGGAGGGCCTGAGGACCCAATTCTAAGACCATTAGGCAAGGCGTGAATCCTTTACAGCTGAACAGTTGAGCCTGGCAGAAAACTTGTACCCAATGGCAGATCTGCAGCAACAGTACAACCACTCGAAAGGCCTTCTACTGCAGTCTGCTCATAAAGCACACCCCCTCTTGTTGATTGGAGTGGATCATCCACATATAGAAAAATATATTCTTAAAGTTGATGGTTTGCATACAGGGTATATTCAAAGAGAATCATAAGCATATATGAAAAGAAGTATTATATGATAATTTAGTATAGTAAGGGTTAAACCATAAAAAACCCTCACCTGCATATTTTATTATTTTCCTCTTTTCAGCTGCAAATCCCCGATATCTTGCTGTTAAGCTAATAATCTTTAGTTAAGGACACTGTGTACTTTGAGAGAGCTAAACAGGCCATTGTTTTAAGAAATGTAGCTACTGAGGCCTTAACCATTAGAGACTAAACCAGATAAGCCATTTGCTTCCACTTGCAGCAGCTGGGCATCTCCCTCCCTGTTTGCCTGCATGGACAGGTAATGCCAAGCCAAGGAAAGTGTGCTCTATAAGAAACAGCACCATTGTCTTAGAGAAGAAGCTGCCTAGACCTCTAGCCTTGAGGGATGTTTGTGCAGCAAGAAACCATTTATTTGATTGGGTCCGTCTGATTCAGACTTGCTGGTGGAAACTGATCGATAAACAGCTCTCAGACACCTGCACAGGATAAGGAATGATGATGGTGAAGACCGGCCAAGTGGGCATGATAAGCAGGTCCAAAGCTACAAGATGATTGGGGTTCAGATGAGGATAAGTAATGGGTTCTATGACAAGAACTGTAATAAAAAATATGGTTTGCCTATTTTTGGGCGCTCATCTCACTTGATTTGTGTCCGTGTATGCGTCACACAATAAAGTTTGATTCTGCTGCCTTCCTGAGACTCCGTGTGCCTTCTTTGAGCAGCTTTTTTTTGCAACAACATAAAACTAGGAGATCAACTGACATGATAGAAGAGGGCCTAGTGCTGATCTGAAGGCTGGGACGAGGGTCCAGGAAAACTCACAGACAGTGGCCACCTTAACAGAGGGTAAGCGATACTTTTTTGCTGTGAAAATGTTTGTATTGGTTCCACATAGATCTTGCCCCTTCTTCTTCTAAAAAGAACAGCATAGTGTGGAGCAGGGGACTGGAACATAGAATTGAGGTAAAGCTGGCTGGACTGTGTGCTGTGAGATCATGTGATTGACTGAGTGTGTATGTGTATGTTAAAAAGCTCAGGCTTTAGGGACTGATGGATACTGCACTTCCCTGGTGAGGCAGGGGGCTGATTTGTTCAGTCAAAGACCTACGGTTAAATGCTCCACTGAGACGACAGTGGGGGCCCGGACAGGTAGGCAAATAATTCCTGGAATATCGCTCTTGGTAAAATCGGGTTGCTCTCTCAATGAGAGCAGCTGCACACCATATATTTGATTGGGTCCGCCTGATTCGGACTTCCTGGTAGGAAATGATCGATATCCAAGTCTCAGACACCTGCACAGGGTAAGGAGTAATGTTGGAAAGTTTCAGTCAGATAATGGACATAGAGGCAGGTGATGGGCATTAGGTAATGGTGAAGATCTGCCAAGTGTGCTTGATGAGCAGGTCCAAAGCTACAAGAGTCAGATGAAGATAAGTAATGGGTTCCATGATAAGAACTGTAATAAAAATATGGTATGCCCATCCTTGGGGGCTCATCTCACTTGATTTGAGTCCATGTATGCATCATGCAATAAAGCTTGATTCTGATGCCTTCCTGACACTCCGTGTGCCTTCCTTGAGCAGCGTGTTTTTGCCACAACACACACTTGTTGATCACCCCTACTGAATCTGGGCACCTTGGACCACCAGGGGGGCCTTCAGCAGTTAAAACTAGATTAGGGTGGACATTACAAGGCCCAGCTTGACTGCTTAAGGAACAGCTTCAACCACAATAATGCCATCATATTGCTCACATGCCTTCAGTGTTTGAGCTTTTTAGAAATGTTTAAAGACTAGACAAGATCAAGAGGCCATTGGTATAATGCTGGCAAAAGTGATAAAGGTAATGGTAGATGGTGTAAACCATTACGCCACTCTGCTGCTGCGGAAGGACATTCCTTGTCTGCAAACGTATCCAGAAGCCGTAATGCCTAGTTTGAGAAAAATTGAAAAGCCTATGTCAAAGGACTCTACAAAGGCCATTGCCTACACTGAAGAAATTAAAAAGCGGGAGGTGGCTCAATATGCTATTAAGCTGCAAACAGGGACAAACACCTCCTCTGAAGAGCTGTGGTTTACTCCTCACCATATGGTTAAGCTTAATGGGAAGAACTGGGTCATATTCAATTGCTCCTTTAAATACCATGGCCACAGCTTGAATGAATACCTGCTTCTTGGGCCAGCTCTAGGCCTATCCCTTCTAGAAGAGCTATACATCTTCAGCAATGTTCTGTAGCAGTAAGAGATGACATTAAAGGAATGTTTCACCAACTCTGACGTTTACCTGAAAATAAATATCTTCTCTGTTTTGTGTGGTATGATTTGGAAATTGGCACCTCTCCCAGGATCTATGAATGAATGGCAGGTACTTCTCTTTGGTGCCACTTGCAGTCCTTGCTGTGCAATTTTTGCTCTTCAGTGACATGTAATGGACAATACCTAACCAGAGGATGAGATTTGATCTTCAGTAGACAGGACCTTATTTGTAGATAACTATCTGCAGAGTCTACCATCAACCCAGAAGGCTAAGCATCTGATAGACAAGTTAAGAGATTTTCTGTCTAGTGGTGGATTTGACCTTCATCAATGGGCTAGTAATTTCCAGGGATAATAGAACATCTGCTGCAGGAAACTCATTCAAGCAGCACAGAACCCTGTTCATCCCAGGAGCAGTCAGATTCTACAAAATCCACTTTAGGCTTAACATGTCACTGTTCTTCAGACGCTTTCAGGTATAAGTATTGTCCTTTACAGAAGACTGCCATCATAATGTGCAAAATATATATATATATACTCTTTATAATTTTACAATGCATGTAAGAACATAGCTTGGATGATAAATGCCAATGGGCTTTCTTTCGATGCATTTTGCTTTCTGGCAGTTTAAAGGGTCTATGCTAGGACAGGAGCCCACCAGGGTTGAGCTAAGAAGGTCTTGAAGTAAGTTAGTGCATATTTCAGACTCATCCTCACACTTCTCATCATCTTAACCTTAACCCACCTCAACATCTCAGTCAAAACACGGTCTGAGTGATCAGAAAAGGCTGGCAGACGAAGCTTAATTCTAAAATATTCTTAAAAAGTATTACTGTGTATGCGCAAAAATCAATTGATTAATTAATTGCCCATGCATGTAATAATCACGTCATTGCCTAAGTAATGAATTAATGACATGTGGCTAATGCAAAGAAAGACTGTTTCTCATCTGTTCCAGAGCCATAAAATGCATTATTTTTATTTTTTATATGTAATTTTTCATCAAACGTCTGTCCACACTCTCTCACTTTTGCCCTTTCAATCCCGCGTCCATGTGTGCCCCAGTCCGACGCACACCTTTAATGCACATGGGCACATGTAATGATGTTCTTCGATGTGCTTGCCAGAAAATCAGACTCCATGTATTCTCTCTTACAGGTAATGCCTCTGGCCAAACCCGTGATGGAGCCCCGTGGACAATAAAGGGTGTCTTTTGGTTGCTAATTGACATAGTCTACAACATCCTGAATGATATCCTAGACAACAAAATTTATTCCAAGCTTACTGCGAAGCAGCAGCACCACCAATGTAACCACAAACATAAAATGTATATGACAATCATCATCAGGACTATCCTCAATTGCAAAATAGTTTTAATTTTTAATATATAAGTTTTTTTTTAAAATAAAGAGGTCGAATGCAATTAATTATTGAGGTGTGCAGTTGAATATATTTCATATGTTACTCTTTATAATTTTACAATGCACGTAAGAAAACGGCTTGGATGATAAATGCCAATAGACTTTCTTTCGATTCATTATGTTTTCTGGCGGTTTAAAGGGTCTACGCAAGGACAGGTGCCCACCGGGGTTGAGCTAAGAAAGTCTTGAAGTACGTTAGTGCAGATTTCAGACTCATCCTCACCCTCCTCACCATCCTAACCTTAACCCTCCTCAACATCGCAGTCAAAACACGGTGTGCGTGATCGGAAAAGGCTAGCAGGCGATACTTAATTCTAAAATGTTCTTAAAATGTATTACTGCATATGCGCTAAAATCAATTGATTAATTAATTGCCCATGCATGTAATAATCACGTCATTGCTTAAGTAATGAATTAATGACATGTGGCTAATCCATGTGTGTCCCAGTCCCACGCACACCTTTAATGCACATGGGTACATGTAATGACGTTCTTCGATGTGCTTGCCAGAAAATCAGACTCCATGTATTCTCTATTACAGGTAATGCCTCTGGCCAAACCCATGATGGAGCCCCGTGGACAATAAAGGGTGTCTTTTGGTTGCTAATTGACATAGTCTACAACATCCTGAATGAAACCCTAGACAACCAGATTCATTCTAAAGGCGGAAAAGAAGAAGGAAGCATGTCTTCAGTAAGGCCTGCGGAGGGAAATAAAGATGCCAATGCTAAAGTTTTCTTGCTCGTCAGCAATCTCACAAATTTGACAGCTGGGGCTCTTCGATCATGTCACCAGGAAGAACTGGCACAATGGCTGGAGCAGAGGACTGGCACTCGAGGTGAGAGGACACCATGGGGTGATTTAAACACCAATGCATTTATTTATTTATTACATGTGCCGTATTTTTAGAATTTCTATGTCATTATTGATAACATCCTACTCTGGAAGGAGGGTGTGGGAAGCACTAGAGTGGAGCAGAGATGTGTGCTGTCAGCTTACAGCTTCACAGACTAGTTACTATAATTTTTTTTTTTAATTTTCAATCTTAATTTTCCAGGTGTTCCCTTTTCTCCCAAATCCCAAAGAATGTGAGTATCAGTTTAATCATGGACACTGTTTTCTTTGATATGAGTAAGTGTGGGAGAATCAGAGGGTGACCACTGCTGTGTTGGTTCCTTGACCATGTGTCATGTCACCAGGATACACTCTTAAAAATAAAGGTGTCAGAGTGGACCTCCAGTGCAATGCCACAGGGGATCCATTTTGCAGAAAGAACCTTTATTTATGTAGATCAGTAACAAGATTCAGTAAATAACCATGAGTAGATGGTACCAGATTTGTGAAAGACCAATAGGTTGTGATTTCCAAAGGAGCCTCGCTCCTGCATAAAATAATTCAGGCTAAGTGCAGGTTATCTTAATCTATTAGTGTTCTGCAAGATAGCCTAACATGCTATAAAGATTTTTTTTTTCTGCATATCGGGATGTTTTTCAAAGCAAAAAGAACCAACTTCATATACGGAGAACCCTTCCCAGAATGTAATGGTTCATTGTCATGCAATAGTTCAACGAGGAGTCAGGCAACCCAGTAAAGAACTGAAAAGTGTAATTAAAAAAACAGGATTTTTAAAAGTGTACATCTGGCTGTAGATAGATAGATAGATAGATAGATAGATAGATAGATAGATAGATAGATAGATAGATAGATAGATAGATAGATAGATGTGAAAGGCACTATATCGGATAGATAGGCTGAGAGAGTGGTGGTGTTCTGTTGTTGCAAGTAAATATTTTGAGGTACATTGGAGTTATTTCTTTTTAAGAGCCACGTGTGATCTAGAAAACAAAGTATTTCTACTTTTCTTTGTATTTTAATTCTTGATAGGTGATCATCTTCTTCCCGACCCCAATGGAGAAAGCAGGTCAATGAAGGTGAAGCTTCAGATTGTAATCACTCTCATCAAATGTGTCGCAATCGTCTGCATTTACTGCTTGGAGAAGCTGCAGCTGTGGCCTTCATCCTCCCTTGCAAATGAAAGACATAGTCAAGGACACAGAGCCATGTAGCTACATTAAATTGTTATCCTCCTTCAGAGGTGGCTCCAACAAATGTTTTTCACTTTCCTACTCATTTACTGATGAGGAAAAAAAGAAAAATGTAAAAATTCCCTGCATTAGAAAATTCTCATTCCATCTTGATTTCAGCTCCTCTAACCTTTAGTCCAGTTGAGGCATTGCAGTTTTGCCCCAAAAGGTTTAAGTGAAATCAAAACTAATCAGGACATCTCTGGAAAGTAAATCAACTACAGTAGACAAAGCACCCATTTTGTTAGTTATCTGTGTATTCCAGAATGCCTGGAGTGGCACCAGAAATGCTCACAACTCCTAGACATTTGACTCTATAGTAGAGCAATGCCAGGCCACACACACACATTTCTGTTGTCATCACAGCTGTCCCAAAGATTGAATGCTGGTGTGCAGGTGTAAACCCCGATCCCCCAGTGCCCCTTTGGGATGCCCATCATCTGGAGATGTGGCCCTCTGTGTCAGAGTGGGAGAGTGACAGAGAGGAGCAGAGTTGAAGGATCATCGCTGGTTCAGTGCCCAGACGTGTCAGGCAGAGGTGGTCACACATGATACTGAAGAGCAGCCAGATGTCTTCTCTGCACATCCACAGTTGTTTTCATCATTGGATTCTATTCAAATAGATTTTAAAGATATTCTCCTTTACTTATTGTTATCACAATTTTTTTTTCCTCATCAGTATAATGTTATTATTTTAGAACTGGGCACTGTGGTGCAGTGGTTAGCACTGTAGCCTCACAGTTCAGTGTCCTGGGTTCAGATGATAGCCTGGGGGGCTGCCTGTGTGGAGTTTGCACGTTCTCCTTGTGTCTGTGTGGGTTTTTCTCCGGGCACTCGGTTTTCCTCCCAAATTGCAAAGATGTGCACATCAGGTTAATTGGAAGCTTTCAGTCTACGGTGCATGCGTAGTGGGCTCCTGGGAAAGGCACCCGCTACCAGAAACTCTGAACTGCAACAATTTTGCTTGTTTTTCATTGTCTAAAATCAATAAAGCCAAATTCTTCAAGCATTACTTCACTGTCTTCTTCTTTATTTTTGTTCATTACTTCAACTGTCAGAATAAGAAATTCATTTCTGGTCCATTCTTAGGTGCCTGATTGAAAATCTTCACTTATTTAATCAATTAGTCCATAATTAATACATGGTTGTTTTTAAAATATTTTAGAAAAATAAGGATTTAATGTTTACATAATATGCTAATTCGTCTACAGAAGACTATGGATGAGCTGCTAAACCTCATTGACAACAATACATGTAAGCCTTGGGTGGGATTCTGGCTCAGTTCGTGGAGCTGGGAGAAGTGTATCAAGTGATGTTCTACTGACCTCAGATGAGTGGTTCATAGGCTGGGCTGGTGGTGATTGTGAAGACTTGAGATGAGGCAGAACTTGGCGTGTGGAGCCACACAGCGTTAGAGAGGCTGAAGGAGACCATGGGCTTAACCATAAGGATACCGATAATCCTTTAAGGACCACCTAACACCATCGTTGTCAGAGTGCTTAATATGTTAAACCATCTCTCACACTCCTGGGTTGTTACACTATTATCATTTTATTTTTTATTCATAAAGGACATAAAATATATCATATGGAACAATATATTGATTATTGGTTAAGGTGAGAAGCTCAGAGATATGGAAGATCCTTAGAGTAGTGTTGCTGTTCCTCCAAATCAAGAGGAACCAATTAAGGTGCATGGTTTGGACATAACGTAAGGATGCTCCCCCAGAGCTCTGCTGGGCCCATCTCACTGGGTGGAGAACCAGTAGCAGACTCAGGACATATGGAAAGATTGTATCTCTTTGCTGCCCTTTGAATGCTTGGGAATTCCCCAGGAAGAGCTGGACTCTCTAGCTGGGGACAGAGAGGTTTAGGATGACCCGCTTGGCCTGCTGCCACCGTAGTCCTCGTTAGGATCAAAATGGTTAAGAAAATGAGATGAGATGATTTGAGATATTAGATATTGAGACCAGTAAAGATTTGGATTTTTATTAAGTCATTCATTTTCCACCATTCATCAAAATTTGGGTCATGGGGACAACAGTCTTAAGCAGTGAGATCCATCCCTTTCCCCACCCACATTTGCCAATTCATACTGTGAGATATTAAGGCATTCCCAGGCCAAATCTGAGATAAATACTGTATTGTTATAAATTTCCATTTCATAAACTGCTATGCCTTAGACAGAACTTTACATCCACATGAATATTTGATTGCCTGTAAGTTAGAAATCTTGCCAAAGGAAGCTTGTCCAGCCTTCCCTAAGTTTTATTTTCTGTCTACAGTTGTTCTTTATAGTTGGAGACATTACAAATATGGCCACTTTGTATACCATTACAATCGACCCTCGATATACGACCGGCCTGACATGTGAACAACTTGGTTTGCGACCAAAATTTTTGTTTTGAATTACGACCAACGTCTTGCGTTACGACCCGAATGCGGTCACGTGTATCCGCTTGTGCGATTGTAAACAAACAGCCGAGAGCATTCGTAAGCGTCAGTCAGAGTCCAGATACATGTGTTTGTGGATGTAATTTCGGTCAGTGCAGTAATTTATATAACTTATTTTGATAATTGCTAAGTAAGGAAGAGAAGGTAACGAAGGTAAAGAAAGCGATTACAATTGAAACAAAGAAGGAAATTGTGCGGAAATATGAGAGTGGTGTTTGTGTGACCAATCTTGCTAATATGTACAGAATGTTGAAATCCACCATCTCAACAATTTTACAATGAAAAGATTGGAATAAGGAGGCTCCTTCTAAACAATAACCACCTTCCATTTCATTCTCCTCCTCCTCACTTCCTGCAGCCCAAAGATGTCAAATTAAATGGCGAGTACAGTATGAAATTGTTGTTTCTGGTAGGCTAGGCACTTTTTATAACTTTTTGGTTAGTACATTAGAAAAATTATTGGTGTTTTTGGTAAATTATACACATTATACAACCCTTTTTTATTATGAAAAGGTTAAGTAAATGTTGATGTGGGAGGTTCGGAACGCATTGTTGATATTTCCATTATTTCTTATGGGAAAAATAGTCTTGAGTTACAACCAGCCCTTGTGAACGAATTGAGTTCGTAAGTCAAGGGTCTACTGTACTTTCAAAAGAGTACATATCTAGATCACAGTGTTGCAGCGAAAGGAATGGGATCTTTCACTTTAAATGTTCAGTTAATGAACTGAATCAGTCTTCAATAAAATCCACTCTTCCTCTAATGGTGTGAAACACGGTCTAATTTAAAACCAATCATGAAAAACGCCTGTCATTGTAAAATGGCAACATAGAAGACATGGATTTAGGTACACAATACAGAATACTGCAGACCCTTAGAGGAGACACTGGAAAGACTTCTGGGAAGATAATAATTGCATACAAAATGCAGAAAAAATATATATAAAATAAACCAATTGACTGTAAAACATTCCTGCATATTGAATTAACGATGTATTTTCATAATAAAAACTTACATTTACCTATTAAAAGGTAACTTTAAACAGGTGAATTCTTCTATATTTAAATTTAAGCACTGGCTTTTATATGTTGTTCATTCGCACATATTTTGAGCTCTGTTCTTTCAAAATAATCCTGTGATTTCTGCTGTTTTGCTCACCTGTTACTATGAAATGTGTACTGTAAACTGCTACCGGCGCATGCGCCCACTTTTTACTCTTTGCCTTAATCTGAAAGAATTCAAAAATACTCTATTTTAATTTGATTCCAAAATTTTCATAGCCACACACTCACTCGACTCCTGCCTCCATTTTACACAAGATGTATTATGGGACGCGGTCACTACAGCAACCACGAAAACCAAGGGGCTCGCCCAGTCTTCAGTCCAAATGCGCATGCTCCGTTCACCAAACGCACATGGTGTCGAATTCTTATATCCTCATTAAAGGAGAAACGTGAGCTGTGAAAGGTGTTAAGACATTTTAAGGAACATAGTCTGATTTATTTTAGACGCCATAGATCTGACATTAACATATGCTCACAAAAATACTAAAGCTGTGAGTAACTTTACAAGTTGTGTTATACAGTATTCAGTGTCGATTACATGCGATCTTTTCAAGTAATTCATGTAGCCTCTGTAAAGCCTTTTTCTTCCTTTATAAAATTCCGCATACTTTTTAAAATCCAGAATAAATTCACAATATGTAGTTCTGTGCTCACATTTTGTTGCAGTGGCTTACGTTTCAGGCTTCGGAGAAAAGCGAATGTCAAAGGGATTTGGGCACCAATCTGTGCTCCAGTTAAACATTGTTCCTGTTTGAAGCTTTGTAGGATCACTGTAATATTCCGAATTCTAAGTGGGCTTTTGTTACCTGTGAATTCCCAGTTTTAAAGTGATTATTTTAAAATAGGAAGTGTTTTTGTTAGAAGGGTAGCACCACTCGGAAAGCACACCTCATATTTCAGGGTTCACGTTGCAGCATGCAGGAGAGCACGTAGTATTATGGGATGTTAGCCAAGAGAAAGAGATGTACGTGTACTAGTTATTTACGCGTAGAGTAAAAGTAATTTGTAATAACTATGAGCCCGTATTATACCGAATCAATCAGAAAGTGTGAGTTTCATGACCGGCAGTAAGTTTATTTGTATTTATCTTGCACTGCCTGTTTGTTATACAGTTAAGATATAACGCTGTGTAAAGTGTACTGTTTAGCGTTTACGTATTATGAATATCTGCTTCAGTTTTATTTATTTATTTTTATTTTATTTTATTTACATACGGCATCTCTATCTATCTATCTATCTATCTATCTATCTATTTCAATACTCAATTTCATAATGATGACAATTTAGTAACTAGACGTATTGATGAGGATAGTGGTGACATCTAGTGGATTTTTTGTGTAAGTTTCTAATGGGCTGTTTTGTATTCTTTATTATAGACCATCCAATAAATTAGCCATATTTTCTTTCTGATCTGCTCTGTGGAATGCCCTGAATCTTTTACCAGTGTTCTGTCAGACACTGCGGACTGAACACTGCATGTCCTGAACTCCTCACAGATATGCAGTCCTCCTTTGCTATAAATATTTGGTCCTTTGAGTGAGAAGAGTGTTTACAATGGAAGAAGGATGTCAGACTATCAGTCCCACAGAGACCGCCCTCAGTGCTTGACCCATCTGCCAGTCTATCCTAAAGAATCGGAGGTTCAGTATCCTGGTCAGGTTCCTTTCGTACCAGTGGTTCATACAGCATGGACTTCACCTGAACAGGAAAGGTATCAACAGCATGCCAGCACATGCTACATCCCAATGAATTCAACAAGTAACCCTGCAGCCTCATTTCTTACCAGTAAGTTTAGTTCCTATAGAGGAGAGGAGAGACTGCATACCACCATGGATCTGTACGATATACAAGATTTGAAACACCTTTACTTCACTCATAAGAAGCTGACATTTTGGCACTGAGATACAAGTTAGTTATTCATGACCTAGAAATTTAGAATTAACACTTAAGGCAGTCTACTCAGTCCATGAGAAATGATATTAGATGCTTATAGGAGATGGAGGCAGACATTTAAGAAAAATTAAAAGCAAATCAGCAACTACCTTCAATCCACAAGCAACTAATCCAAGAATAAGTTCCATGGTTCCAGAACCCCCAGCCAGTCAACACCTGTATGAAGAATCTTCTCCTATGTATACATCTCTAGATCATTGCTCTCCACAACCAAGTTAACTGTTGCATACGCCTACTAGAAACTATCAAGATCTCAGAGCCACAAGCCTATTCAGCACCAGATGTACAACACTGTTCTTATCCTCCCATGGTGCATTCTGCTCAAATAGGGCAGCAGAATAGTATTATTAACCAAGAAATAACCTACTGGGGTCCAAAGATGACAATTCCAAATTTCATCCATAGGGACCCAAGCAGGTTTGACAATCTCTGATTAGCTCTGGTCAACCTACAGCCAGAAGATGCCACTCAGCTGTTTAAATATCAGGTGTCGTTGGAACATCTGAAGCTACAAGAGGCACGTCTAATATCTGATTCATTCCTGAACTCTGTCAGTCCCTAAACAGATACCATGGCAACACTTAAATGAAGATTTGGACAACCTCATCAACTAGCCTTTACTAAAACAGATGCAGTTATGGACTCACCTGATATTCAACTTGGTGACGCAGCAGAATTGGAAAGTTTTACCCTTTAGATACAAGTATTATTAGGCCTACTCTAAACCTTAGCTCCAGTTGGTGATATCAAAATACGTTACGGTTCCCATGTTGCTCACCTGCTTACCAAACTACCTTCAGAATTGAATTCATCTTTTAGAAGACAAACGAGCCACCAACCAATGACTATTTACAATCTCTTAGACATGATAAAATGGTTCAAATTTGATTCATCGTGCCAAACCTATGAGGGTCAGAGCATAAGCAAATTGCAAAAAGATCGACTGACACACAGTCCAGACATAAGAAGAGATCCAGGAGTGAAAACCCAATGCACCTCTATATTTTCTAGCACAGAGCAGTGTTCAGTTCTTGTTACATCAAGATCATCAGGACTGGTGCCTCCTAGTAAGAAGACTGAGAAGAGCAAGTTTTTCCGCATCCATTGTGAGAGCACTGAGCATTACCTGAGTCAATGCTCTGAATTTCAACAGCACAATAAAGAGCAGATAATCATCTGGAGTAAACTTAAGAACAGGTGCTGGAGGTGTGGATGAGCCAATCAACCTGCTCAGTGCACATTGAAGAAAACACATCATCTATGTAATGACCTGAAGGCTCCAGCTGTGTCTTCTTTTAAATAATCAAAGTTCACATGAAATACCAAGATAGAGTTTTAGACACATCTGCTACTCTTGGTGATGAGTCTGAGAGGACTATCCATTCATCTGCAGCCACCCAGAAGTTAAACCTTGAAGGAGGGCCTGAGGACCCAATTCTAAGACCATTAGGCAAGGCGTGAATCCTTTACAGCTGAACAGTTGAGCCTGGCAGAAAACTTGTACCCAATGGCAGATCTGCAGCAACAGTACAACCACTCGAAAGGCCTTCTACTGCAGTCTGCTCATAAAGCACACCCCCTCTTGTTGATTGGAGTGGATCATCCACATATAGAAAAATATATTCTTAAAGTTGATGGTTTGCATACAGGGTATATTCAAAGAGAATCATAAGCATATATGAAAAGAAGTATTATATGATAATTTAGTATAGTAAGGGTTAAACCATAAAAAACCCTCACCTGCATATTTTATTATTTTCCTCTTTTCAGCTGCAAATCCCGATATCTTGCTGTTAAGCTAATAATCTTTAGTTAAGGACACTGTGTACTTTGAGAGAGCTAAACAGGCCATTGTTTTAAGAAATGTAGCTACTGAGGCCTTAACCATTAGAGACTAAACCAGATAAGCCATTTGCTTCCACTTGCAGCAGCTGGGCATCTCCCTCCCTGTTTGCCTGCATGGACAGGTAATGCCAAGCCAAGGAAAGTGTGCTCTATAAGAAACAGCACCATTGTCTTAGAGAAGAAGCTGCCTAGACCTCTAGCCTTGAGGGATGTTTGTGCAGCAAGAAACCATTTATTTGATTGGGTCCGTCTGATTCAGACTTGCTGGTGGAAACTGATCGATAAACAGCTCTCAGACACCTGCACAGGATAAGGAATGATGATGGTGAAGACCGGCCAAGTGGGCATGATAAGCAGGTCCAAAGCTACAAGATGATTGGGGTTCAGATGAGGATAAGTAATGGGTTCTATGACAAGAACTGTAATAAAAAATATGGTTTGCCTATTTTTGGGCGCTCATCTCACTTGATTTGTGTCCGTGTATGCGTCACACAATAAAGTTTGATTCTGCTGCCTTCCTGAGACTCCGTGTGCCTTCTTTGAGCAGCTTTTTTTTGCAACAACATAAAACTAGGAGATCAACTGACATGATAGAAGAGGGCCTAGTGCTGATCTGAAGGCTGGGACGAGGGTCCAGGAAAACTCACAGACAGTGGCCACCTTAACAGAGGGTAAGCGATACTTTTTTGCTGTGAAAATGTTTGTATTGGTTCCACATAGATCTTGCCCCTTCTTCTTCTAAAAAGAACAGCATAGTGTGGAGCAGGGGACTGGAACATAGAATTGAGGTAAAGCTGGCTGGACTGTGTGCTGTGAGATCATGTGATTGACTGAGTGTGTATGTGTATGTTAAAAAGCTCAGGCTTTAGGGACTGATGGATACTGCACTTCCCTGGTGAGGCAGGGGGCTGATTTGTTCAGTCAAAGACCTACGGTTAAATGCTCCACTGAGACGACAGTGGGGGCCCGGACAGGTAGGCAAATAATTCCTGGAATATCGCTCTTGGTAAAATCGGGTTGCTCTCTCAATGAGAGCAGCTGCACACCATATATTTGATTGGGTCCGCCTGATTCGGACTTCCTGGTAGGAAATGATCGATATCCAAGTCTCAGACACCTGCACAGGGTAAGGAGTAATGTTGGAAAGTTTCAGTCAGATAATGGACATAGAGGCAGGTGATGGGCATTAGGTAATGGTGAAGATCTGCCAAGTGTGCTTGATGAGCAGGTCCAAAGCTACAAGAGTCAGATGAAGATAAGTAATGGGTTCCATGATAAGAACTGTAATAAAAATATGGTATGCCCATCCTTGGGGGCTCATCTCACTTGATTTGAGTCCATGTATGCATCATGCAATAAAGCTTGATTCTGATGCCTTCCTGACACTCCGTGTGCCTTCCTTGAGCAGCGTGTTTTTGCCACAACACACACTTGTTGATCACCCCTACTGAATCTGGGCACCTTGGACCACCAGGGGGGCCTTCAGCAGTTAAAACTAGATTAGGGTGGACATTACAAGGCCCAGCTTGACTGCTTAAGGAACAGCTTCAACCACAATAATGCCATCATATTGCTCACATGCCTTCAGTGTTTGAGCTTTTTAGAAATGTTTAAAGACTAGACAAGATCAAGAGGCCATTGGTATAATGCTGGCAAAAGTGATAAAGGTAATGGTAGATGGTGTAAACCATTACGCCACTCTGCTGCTGCGGAAGGACATTCCTTGTCTGCAAACGTATCCAGAAGCCGTAATGCCTAGTTTGAGAAAAATTGAAAAGCCTATGTCAAAGGACTCTACAAAGGCCATTGCCTACACTGAAGAAATTAAAAAGCGGGAGGTGGCTCAATATGCTATTAAGCTGCAAACAGGGACAAACACCTCCTCTGAAGAGCTGTGGTTTACTCCTCACCATATGGTTAAGCTTAATGGGAAGAACTGGGTCATATTCAATTGCTCCTTTAAATACCATGGCCACAGCTTGAATGAATACCTGCTTCTTGGGCCAGCTCTAGGCCTATCCCTTCTAGAAGAGCTATACATCTTCAGCAATGTTCTGTAGCAGTAAGAGATGACATTAAAGGAATGTTTCACCAACTCTGACGTTTACCTGAAAATAAATATCTTCTCTGTTTTGTGTGGTATGATTTGGAAATTGGCACCTCTCCCAGGATCTATGAATGAATGGCAGGTACTTCTCTTTGGTGCCACTTGCAGTCCTTGCTGTGCAATTTTTGCTCTTCAGTGACATGTAATGGACAATACCTAACCAGAGGATGAGATTTGATCTTCAGTAGACAGGACCTTATTTGTAGATAACTATCTGCAGAGTCTACCATCAACCCAGAAGGCTAAGCATCTGATAGACAAGTTAAGAGATTTTCTGTCTAGTGGTGGATTTGACCTTCATCAATGGGCTAGTAATTTCCAGGGATAATAGAACATCTGCTGCAGGAAACTCATTCAAGCAGCACAGAACCCTGTTCATCCCAGGAGCAGTCAGATTCTACAAAATCCACTTTAGGCTTAACATGTCACTGTTCTTCAGACGCTTTCAGGTATAAGTATTGTCCTTTACAGAAGACTGCCATCATAATGTGCAAAATATACAAAGTACTCACCAGTCAGTTTGATTCCTTGGGGTGTATTCTTCCTTTTAATCATACATGCCAAGATCCTGATCCAAAGACTATGGGCTAAACAGAGAGACTGGGATGATCCTATGTTACCTGAAGAACTATTAAGAGGCAGGAATGATTGGGAGAGAGAACTCCCCACACTGACTAATATTAGTATCCCAAGATCTTATACACCAGTAGATGTGGATCTGTTTTCCCTTAACAGACAGAATCCCATATTCAGTGATGATTCTGAGCAAGCTTATGGGTCTGACTCCTAGCTAAGGACAGAAGACAAAAACAGCATCTTACCTTCATTATGGCCCAATCTAGAGTGGCATCAAACCATACCCATACTAGAGTTGCATCATCAGGTTATCCAATTGTTTCATATCTTCACCATTTAGTAACTAAATTAGTTATTCCAGAATATGATGTCAAACTTCGCCATCCAGGTCCTGAGAGAGAAACAGAGAAACTAATTGCAAATTACAACATAAATTGCATTGATTACTGTAAGTGAAAGACAAAGCCTTTTGGCCCTAAAATGGCTGACCTACCTCCAGCAAGATTGATGCTTCACAAACCAGCCTTTAACAGTACTGCCATGGACTGCTTTGGACCATTTCAGGTTAAAATAGGTAGGCGCTGTGAGAAGAGGTGAGGCATTATCTCTACTCGATGTGTCCATCTGGATGATCTCACTAGTATCAACATGAATTCCTTCATAATTCCTTCATAGTGCAGAGAAGGTTTATAGTTTGAAGGGGCACACCTTGTGAGCTACAGTCTGACCAAGGCATGAATTTCCGTAGTGGAGAAAGGGAGCTTTCAGCTTTAATTTAAGGGGTTTACCAAAAATATTCTATGAGCTGTTTAGGAACGACAGACATTTACAGTTAGGTCCATAAATATTTGGACAGAGAATATGTTTTTCTAATTTTGGTTCTGTACATTACCACAATGAATTTTAAATGAAACAACTCAGATGCAGTTGAAATGCAGACTTTCAGCTTTAATTCAGTGGGTTGAACAAAACGATTGCATAAAAATGTGAGGCAACTTAAGCATTTTTTAACACAATCCCTTCATTTCAGGGGCTCAAAAGTAATTGGACAATTGACTCAAAGGCTATTTCATGGGCAGGTGTGGGCAAGTCCGTCGTTACATCCTTATCAATTAAGCAGATAAAAGGCCTGGAGTTGATTTGAGGTGTGGTGCTTGCATGTGGAAGGTTTTGCTGTAAACAGACAACATGCGGTCAAAGGAGTTCTCCATGCAGGTGAAAGAAGCCATCCTTAAGCTGTGAAAACAGAAAAAAACCATCCAAGAAATTGCTACAATATTACGAGTGGCAAAATCTACAGTTTGGTACATCCTGAGAAAGAAAGCAAGCACTGGTGAACTCAGTAGCGCAAAAAGACCTGGACGTCCATGGAAGACAACAGTGGTGGATGATCGCAGAATCATTTCCATGGTGAAGAGAAACCCTTCACAACAGCCAACCAAGTGAACAACACTCTCCAGGGGGTCGGTGTATCGATATCCAAGTCTACCATCAAGAGAAGACTGCATGAAAGTAAATACAGAGGGTGCACTGCAAGGTACAAGCCACTCATAAGCCTCAAGAATTGAAAGGCTAGATTGGACTTTGCTAAAGAACATCTAAAAAAGCCAGCACAGTTCTGGAAAAACATTCTTTGGACAGATGAAACCAAAATCAACCTCTACCAGAATGAAGGCATGAAAAAAGTATGGAGAAGGCATGGAACAGCTTATTATCCAAAGCATACCACATCATCAGTAAAACACAATGGAGGCACAGTGTGATGGCTTGGGCGTGCATGGCTGCCAGTGGCACTGGGACACTAGTGTTTATTGATGATGTGACACAGGACAGAAGCAGCCGAATGAATTCTGAGGTGTTCAGAGACATACTGTCTGCTCAAATCCAGCTAAATACAGTCAGCTTGATTGGGCGGCGTTTCATGATACAGGTGGACAATAACCCAAAACATGCAGCCAAAGCAACCAAGGAGTTTATTAAAGCAACCCAATTGAGCATGCATTTCACTTGTTGAAGACTAAACTTCGGACAGAAAGGCCCACAAACAAACAGCAGCTGAAAGCTGCTGCAGTTAAAGGCCTGGCAGAGCATTAAAAAGGAGGAAACCCAGCATCTGGTGATGTCTATGAGTTCAAGACTTCAGGCTGTCATTGCCAGCAAAGGGTTTTCAACCAAGTATTAGAAATGAACATTTTATTTCCAGTTATTTAATTTAATTACTTTTGAGCCCCTGAAATGAAGGGATTGTGTTAAAAAAAATGCTTTAGTTGCCTCACATTTTTATGCAATCGTTTTGTTCAACCCACTGAATTGAAGCTGAAAGTCTGCACTTCAACTGCATCTGAGTTGTTTCTTTTAAAATTCATTGTGGTAATGTACAGAACCAAAATTAGAAAAAACTTGTCTCTGTCCAAATATTTATGGACCTAACAGTGTATACATGACCCCCCTATTTTCTGGGGCTCAAACGTATTTGTTCAAACTAACAATCATAAGCATAACAATCATTTTCAATATTTGGTCAAACCTCCTTTACATTCAATGACTGTGTGATGTCTGAACCCACGGCCATCTCTAAATATTGAGTTTCCACCCTACTGATGTTGTGCCAGGCCTTTACTGCTGCTGTCTTCAGGTGCTGCTTGTTTGTTGGACTTTCTGCCATCAGTTTTGTCTTCAGCAAGTGAAATGAATGTCCAGTTAGGTTGAGGTCAGTGGATTGAGTTTGTCATTGAAGAATATTCCACTTCTTTGCATTGAAAAGCACTTGGTTTGCTTTCGTAGTATGCTCTGGTTCATTGTCTATCTGTACTGTGAAATGTCGTCCTATCAGTTTTATCTGAGTCTGAGCTGACAGTACAGCCCTGTGCACTTCAGAATGTATCCTGCTACCTCTGGAGTCATATCATCAACAAACACCAGTGACCCATTGGAGGTCATGCATGCCCATGCCATAACCCAGCCTCTACCCTGTTTCACAGTGATGTGGTATTCTTTAGATCATGAGACATTTCTTCTCTTCTCCATACTGTTATCTTGCCATCATTCTGGTTCAAATTGATCTTTGTTTCCTTTGTCCTAAATGTTGTGAAGGTGTTCTTCTGCACCAAGTACAGAATTCTACGATCATTGAGTACAGTTGTCTTCTGTGGTTTACCAGACCTTCTAGTGTTGTTGAGCTCACCAGTGTGCTCCTTCCTTTTTATTTATTTTATTGATTTTATTGAAATCGCACAACATTCCATACAAATAGATCAATTTTGCAAGAATAGAATTGAAAACAAATCAACCACCACCCCTGAGAAAGAGAGCATGTGCAGCAGAATGAAACTTAAACCTAGTAAAAATAAGTAAATAGATAAATTAATAAGTGAATGTAGATGAATGGAGAAGAAAAAGAAAGAACAGGGAGAGAATCTGCTTCCTCAGTGCTTTAAAAGCTTATTCTAAAATGTTATTGATTAGATCCTGCCAAGTTTTGAAACATTTCTGCACAGATCCTCTAAGTGAGAGTTAGATTTTTTCCAATTTCAAATAGTATAAAACATCAGTTACCCACTGACTTAGAATAGGAGAGTTAGGATTCTTCCAGTTGAGCAGGATAAGTCTGTGTGCCAATAGTGAAGTAAAGGCAATTACAGTTTGTTTGTACTTCTCAGTCCAGGCCTCTCTGAATCCTGTCCTCTCTTCGGAGCCTTCACTCCTCTCCTCCGAGCTTTGTCCTCTTCCACCCGACTCCAGTGACAAATGGAGGGAGGCGGCCCCTTTTATGGTCACCAGGACGTGCTCCAGGTGCCTCCTGATGAGCTTTCTATGGCACTTCCTGGTGTAGCAGAAGAGCCACATGAGCACCTGGAAGCACTTCGGGTGTCCCTGGTAATCCTTCCACCAGCACCTCCAGGTGTGGCGGAAGTGCTGACGTCCAGGGCTGCAAAGTGTTCAGGGAACCCACTGGTGGTGGCCACAGGTCCGTATAGGGTTGAGCTTCCATGCTCAATTCCCGTGGCCCCCATACAAACCAGGGTGGCTGCCCTCTCGTGCTCCGGGGGAGGCATAGTCCCTCTCCCAGTCCTTCTTGGCGTCCCAGCTGGGCACAGCGCCCAGCCACCTGCCACTATATATATATTTATTGTCACACATGTGAAAATAGGAGGCAGCTGAAGGGCTTAAAGACTAATGGCAACAAATCTGCCCAGGGGGAGGCGGGGTACACTAACTCTCTTTCTAAGTCACCTGCAGACCTTTCCCGGGAAATCCCACCAGGAACCAAGGTAATTCCAAATATTGTTTTTACTGAAGTGTTACGGTAAAAGTTTAAAAAAGTATTTGTGTGTTAATTTCAAAGCCAAAATAAAAAACAAAAACATGTAACGCAATGAATACCTCTAACGTAACATGAAACGTAAATCCAGAGCAGGTTAGAGATTATGAAAGTACTAAAATTCAAGTCTCAAAAAACTGACAGAAAAATCTCATTAGCACTAACAAATAGAAATTATTACTCAGTGAAATAACAGAACAGCGAAAAGAGATTGAATATATAGACACGTGACATGACAGAAGTATGCAGATATTGTTTGGCTTTAAACTTTAGGTCAGAGACTTGTAGATCATCTAATTCATGTCGCCATCAAGGAAAAATAGTGTTTCTTCCCAATAAAGAGGCGTATCCACGAGAATTAAAAGATTTGTTGTTTGGTGAAAGTGAAATCCACATACGCAAGCGGCAGAGATGCAAAGCAGCTGGAGTGAGCACAGGCAGGGGGGTTGGCAAACGAAACGAGCAGGGGGAAAAGCCCCCTAGTATATATATATATAAATGTCTATGCGTGGAAGTGTGTCTGTCTGTCCGGCCTGGAAGTGAGGGGTGGAGTCGGGGTAAGGGCTCCAACTCTGAGGATACACAAGCAAGGTGAACACATTGACAAAACGAAACCTCTGAAGAAAGAGTCACTCGCTTACCGGTTAATACGGAAGTGAGGTGAGCACATCGGCAAAAAAAAACATCTGAAGAAAGACATTGGCTTAGTTGCTAATACACAAGCTAGGTGAGCATGTCAGCACAACGAAACCTAGGAGAGAGATGCCCAGAGGAGTTCCTTCCAATTACCTGACATCTCGATATTTCAATTTTTGTTTCTAACGATTTCAATAGTTTCTAGGACCCTGGGCTTTTTATAGCACAGGCTTACACACACATAAACATATATATATATATATATATATATATATATATATATATATATATATATATATATATATATATATATATATATATATATATATATATATACAGTGGTGTGAAAAACTATTTGCCCCCTTCCTGATTTCTTATTCTTTTGCATGTTTGTCACATAAAATGTTTCTAATCATCAAACACATTTAACCATTAGTCAAATATAACACAAGTAAACACAAAATGCAGTTTTTAAATGATGGTTTTTATTGTTTAGGGAGAAAAAAAATCCAAACCTGTCCTGTGCCTCTCTTTCTCCTGGCTGCCTCCAGTCCTCACTCCAGCTCCGTCCTCTTCCACCCGACTTCCGCTCATGACTGGAGGGAGGCGGCCCCTTTTATAGGAACCCGGATGGGCTCCAGCTGCTTTCCGGCAATCTCCCGCGGACACACCCCCGTGTGGCGGAAGTGCCGGGCTCCCGGGATAATCAGGCACTGGGGCGCCACCTGGCGGTGGCCACGGGTCCCTACAGGGCTGGGCTTCCAAGCCCTCTACCCGAGGCCTCCAGCATAACCAGGACGGACGCCCCCTCTTGGTCTGGAGGAGGCACAAGCCCTCTCTCGTCCTCCTGGGGTATATATATATATATATATAAAGCATCTATACACATATCCAATGTAATTTTACAACCATGTAAAAAATCTAATTTACATAATTGGTAAGTTACTTCCTTTATCAGAAATCACCAGAAATAATAGCAAATTTACATGGAGTCACAGAAATATAAAATTTCTTCAAAAATTCTGTGTAAAAAATATACTGCATCATCTTTATCTTTATTTAACAGTTGTAGTATTTTGCAAAATAATATCACTACCATTTCAAATATAGTATCTGGTGAAAAGCATATGAGTTCAAAGAAATAAGTACAGTATATGTTTATAAAAGCTAGACAGCTTTAAATATTCTTTTACTAGTGATGATATTTTTAATACAATATATGATAAAAAAATAAACAATTGGTTTAACTTTGTTTTATTTGTAATAGCATGGGTTTTTATTTTGTCAAAATAAAATTATACAGTATTTTGTGAAAATTGTTTACAATAAAATTAGAAACATTCAAAATGAGGCATATGCAGTGCAGCACATAACAAATCAAACAATGGCCTCTGCTTTTGATGCTGCATCAGCAATTTATTTTTTCCTAATTTTCCTTAAATTGGAATAACATTCAATCCAGTTGTTTTCTTTCTGATATTAGCATAATGTTATCAATTTATTTACAGGGAAACCACATGCTAGGACTGTTCTATCGCAAAATCAGAACCTTTGATTGAAAACAATTCAGGCTAATTTGTGCTTATGGTCTAAACTCATTAAGTTAAAAAGTATATTTATAAAATTAATGGCTGTAGCAATCCGTAATATTAGAGGCAGCTGCCTTTGAATGTAAATGTAAATCACACAAAAGCGTGTGCACAATAAATTTTGATTTATAAGCTTAGTAGGCTGACCAAAACATTTTTTTATGTTTCTGACCTTCTTGACGAGCAAAAAATTCTTTACACATTTTAATGATTTTTGTAGTTTTACTTTTTAAAAAAAAAAAAAAAAGATTACATAAGATTGACAAAGAGCATTCCTGCTCGATTAAGAGTGTTATTTAAAGCCCTCTTGAGTTGTAACACTTTGTCTAATGAAACTCCACAACTTTTCACTAATGGCGTTAATATTATGGACCAGAAATGTAATAATGTAATATAAATGTAATAATTCTGACTTTATCAGAAAAGTTTTAATCTCAAATCACAGCACCTCAAGAGGGTGTTTTAAGAGGAAAGTAATATGTGGATTATCTCACACAAATTTCTTGCTCCCAACAAAATCAAGGAAGTGAATTTCAAAATCATTTGCTCTTGTAATCCTTGTAACAGGTGGCTGAATATACGTTGTCACGCTGTGTCTCCTTTGTGTTCATTTCTGTTAAAAAAGACGATGAAACCATTAATCATTTATTTTACAGCTGTGCCCACTCAAAAGCATTTTGGTCAGAAGTTGCTTCTCTGTTGTTTGTATTTTTTGTAAGATAAATATTTTGGATACTCAAAAGAGTTATATTAAATGACATTTTAAGCAGCTTTGCCTCCTGGGGAAATGTATAGGGTTGTCCAGATCTAACTATGCAATTTTCATTACGCTATAACTTATTAAGTTTATTACATAGAAAATCACCCGAAAAATGCAGGGCCATCGAGAAGTGTGCGAACTGACGACATGAAGAATCGTCTTTGCGCCGAACTGGAATCGTCCTCTCAAAAATTAAAGTCATCCAGACGATCTGGATCTGCATAATTAGATCTGGACCACTCTGTATTCACAAAGCAAGAGCCATAAACTCAAAACCTAACTTTAAATTGTTTTCCCATGATGTGGAATCTCTTTTTAGGTCTATAAAAAGAATTTCAAGGCCAGTAAACAGCAAAGCTGTTAAAACGTATCAATTACTTAATCGCTGCTGATAAGTTAGTTATTTGAATTTTAAATAATGTATTTCTTTGTATACATAATGTCTATGCATCATTCAGTCTAGGTTCATTTGTGTTTAATTATTTTTTTCGATAACTGGTAGTTAATTCTTATTATATATATATACACTTACATAATTGTCAATAAAGAATTAATGGGGGAAAAGCGCGTGCCTGTTAATGCCTACGTAGTTTGCGTCGGGTACGCGCCTAATCCAACGGCTAGAGCGCGCGCGAGGTCGACGAGGCCTGACGCTGGCGGTTCAAATCTCGATTCACTGTAAACAGTGCGACGTCATCAAGAGAGGCAGAAACTGGAGTTGAGGTGTGAAAGTGTGGCTGCTGTCACTGTCGAGTTCCGGATTGTGCCCGACTTTTCAGCTCTTATGACCGTTGGTTGCGTCTGCGTGAGCGGAGGTCGTAGCGCGGGGGTCCTAACGGAGAGTTACGTCGCCGAGACAGAGCAGTAAGTGACCGAGTTTGGACTGTTTGCTTTGTTAACGTAACGGCGAAGCACACGCGAGACGCATCTTCTTGTTCATCGCCCGCCCCTTCGCTCTGTCGGCACAGGCCTCTTTTGCAGCTTTCGGACTGCGATATCTGAAGACTCTGAACTCGCGCTTTAGACAAATCCTCACAGAAAGTGTGTTGTAGCGTCGAGCCCAGCACCGTTAGCGGTGTTTGTCCATTTCACATAACGCCCGCTACAGAGCGCAGCACCATAAGCCGAATTATCATTTTTTTTTTTTTTTGGTTAATATTTTATTGGTAAATCATCCTGTAGAGCTTGCTGTATACGTCAGAAGTTTTTTGTTCATTTTATATAGCGCCTGCCACAGATCACAGCATCATTCACCGTATTATCACGTCTTGTGTTTTTTCTTCCTGCTTAATTTAATTATCGCAAAACTGTCCTGTAAAAGTTATTACTTTTTGTGTGGAGCATAACCCGAAAAATAAGAATATGTATATTGAAACTGCCAAAGCAGTCTGAACTCTATTTTAAAATGTTATTAAAGCGACATAACAGCCTGGAAAAAATTGCCTTTTCCTTTGGGTAAAATGCATAATTACAAGCATTTGATTTTTAATGTCCTAATTTATTTAAGATGCAGCAATTATAACATAGCTTGTATTTATTTTCCTTTTAATCTGCTCTGCATCTATAATGTTTGGGACAAAGGCACATTTTTCCTTGATGAACCCCTCAGCTCTACAATTTAAAATTATAAATCAAACAATTCAGACATGATTAAAGTTCACATTGCGGACTTTCATTTAAGGGTATTTACATACATTTTGGTCACACTATGTAGAAACAACAATACTTTTTTTCCACGGTCCCCCCATTTCAGGACACCATAATGTTCGGACACAGCAATGGCAGGTCTATTAAAGCTGTTATCATATTTGGCACTTTGTTTCATATCCCTTGCATGCAATGATTGCTTGAAAGCTCCAATTCATAGACATCATCAGGTGCTGGTCTGCCAGTTCTCTAATGCTGCCATCTTCAGCTCCTGCTTATTTCGGGAGCTCTTAAGTTTTCTACTCTGTATATAGAAGGCCTGCTCAAGTGAATTTAAATCAGGTGACTGGTTTTGTTATTAAAGAATTTTCTATATTTTAACTCCTGTGTTGCCTTAGCAGAATATTTGGATCACTGTCTTGTAAGATGAAGTGCCATCCAGTGTGTTTGAAGGCCTTTACTGGAACTTGATCAGATGTTTCTACACAGCTCAGAATTCATTGTGCCACTGCCATCAGCAGTTCCTTCATCAATGAAGAGAAGTATGCCAGGACCTGTGGCAGTCATACATGCCCAAGTCATAACACCCACACCACCATGTTTAACAGTTGAGGTGGTCTGCTTTGGATCTTGAGCATTTCCTTTTCATCTCCCCGCTTTGCTCCTGCCATCACTCTGATCAGGTTCATCTTTGTCTCATCTGTTCACAAGACCTTTTCCCAGAATTCTGCAGGCTCCTTCAAGTACTTTTTCACAAACTGATTTAGGTCATCCTAAGGTTTTATTGATGTCTGTAATGGTTTTATTCTTGTTTTCAGCGTCATAATGGCTTCTTTGTCTTTCATTGGCATAGCTCTTGTCCTCATGTTGAACAATGACAACAACAGACTGCAATGGGTAGAGGCGAGCCGAGGTATCTTTTGAATTAATGAAACCCACCCGAGGAGTCACAAACATCTGTGATGCCAGTTTTCCTCAACGTTATGGTGCCCTAAAATAGGGGACCATGTATAGAAAATGTTGTAGTTTCTACACGGTGTGATGGAAATGTAGTACAGTGCATCCCGAAAGTATTCACAGCGCATCACTGTTTCCACATTTTGTTATGTTACAGCCTTATTCCAAAATGGATTAAATTAAAGTTTTTCCTCAGAATTCTACACACAGCACCCCATAATGACAATGTGAAAAAAGTTTACTTGAGGTTTTTGCAAATTTATTAAAAACAAAAAAAAACTGAGAAAGCACATGTACGTAAGTATTCACAGCCTTTGCTCAATACTTTGTCGATGCACCTTTGGCAGCAATTCCAGCCTCAAGTCTTTTTGAATATGATGCCACAAGCTTGGCACACCTATCCTTGGCCAGTTTCGCCCATTCCGCTTTGCAGCACCTCTCAAGCTCCATCAGGTTGAATGGGAAGCATCGGTGCACAGCCATTTTAAGATCTCTCCAGAGATGTTCAATCAGGTTCAAGTCTGGGCTCTGGCTGGGCCACTCAAGGACATTCACAGAGTTGTCCTGAAGCCACTCCTTTGATATCTTGGCTGTGTCCTTAGGGTTGTTGTCCTGCTGAAAGATGAACCATCGCCCCAGTCTGAGGTCAAGAGCGCTCTGGAGCAGGTTTTCATCCAGGATGTCTCTGTACGTTGCTGCAGTCATCTTTCCCTTTATCCTGACTAGTCTCCCAGTTCCTGCCCTGAAAAACACCCCCACAACATTATGCTGCCACCACCATGCTTCACTGTAGGGATGGTATTGGCCTGCTGATGAGCGGTACCTGGTTTCCTCCAAACGTGACGCCTGGCATTCACACCAAAGAGTTCAATCTTTGTCTCATCAGACCAGAGAATTTTGTTTCTCATGATCTGAGAGTCCTTCAGGTGCCTTTTGGCAAACTCCAGGCGGGCTGCCATGTGCCTTTTACTAAGGAGTGGCTTCCATCTGGCCACTCTACCATACAGACCTGATTGGTGGATTGTGCAGAGATGGTTGTCCTCTCCACAGAGGACCACTGGAGCTCTGACAGAGTGACCATCGGGTTCTTGGTCACCTCCCTGACTAAGGCCCTTCTCCCCCGATCACTCAATTTAGATGGCCGGCCAGCTCTAGAAAGAGTCCTGATGGTTTCAAACTTCTTCCACTTACAGATGATGGAGGCCACTGTGCTCATTGGGATCTTCAAAGCAGCAGAAATGTTTCTGTAACCTTCCCCAGATTTGTGCCTCAAGACAATCCCGTCTCGGAGGTCTACAGACAATTCCTTTGACTTCATGCTTGGTTTGTGCTCTGACATGAACTGTCAACTGTGGGACCTTCTATAGACAGGTGTGTGCCTTTCCAAATCAGGTCCAATCAACTGAATTCACCACAGGTGGACTTCAATTAAGCTGCAGAAACATCTCAAGGATGATCAGGGGAAACAGGATGCACCTGAGCTCAATTTGGAGCTTAATGGCAAAGGCTGTGAATACTTATGTACATGTGCTTTCTGTTTTTTTATTTTCAATAAATTTACAAAAACCTCAAGTAAACTTTCTTCACGTTGTCATTATGGGGTGTTGTGTGTAGAATTCTGAGGAAAAAAATGAATTTAATCAATTTTGGAATAAGGCTGTAACATAACAAAATGTGGAAAAAGTGATGCGCTGTGAATACTTTCCGGATGCACTGTAAATCCCATTATGTGAAAGTCTGCAATGTGCACTTTAATCACGATGTCTGAATTGTTTGATTTATAAATTTAAACAGTGGAGCACAGGGGTTAATCAATGACAAAGGGATCTTTGTCCCAAATGTTATGGTGCGCGCTTTATAACCTCTTTTCCAGAAGTATAGGTTTCTATGCTGAAGTGAAAAGTGCTTGTGAAGGAACATTTCAGCTGTGCTAACCTGGCGGTGCACTGATAATTGCTCCAGGAGATTGAATTTGAATCCTGACCTGATTGCCGTCTGGGAGGAATTTGCAGTTCCCTCCATATCTCATATTGGTGCATTTTCTCTTTTATATTGTGCTCTCTGTTAAGTCGTGTTTCAGGTACCTGCCCTCCATGCGGCAGCAGTAGTGGGATTTGAACTCCGGTGTTCTGAGCTAGTGGAACTAAAGGAGAACTGCCTTTGGTCCAGTGGTCTGCCAGCTTTCTAACTGTTAGGTTGCCTCTTGCCCAACAGCTGTGTTTTGCCTTCCCAATACACAGAGAAGATTAAACCACATGTCATTTGCACACAAACTAGGTTGCCACACCACAAAAACTGAGTAATTTCAATTTGATTAACATGAATGAATTCTCCAATAAGAGGTCATGAGAATTATAATTGAGATCTCGGGGTGAATGTCTCCCTTATGTTTCATTCTCCCATATCTAAAAGACATGCAGTGCATCATGGGTTGATGGTGATCTGCATCTTCCCTTTTTGTTAGTGAGAGTGTCCTCCTGAGGTTTGCTCCTGCCCGGATAGGTTTTGATTTCCGGCAGCTCTGTTCCGGCCTGAGTGTATTCCATAAAGTTTAATGGACTTTCATGCAGTATTCTATCTGGATGATGTGTTCCCCTGTGAAACAACACCTGCCTCTATTTTGCCACAATGTAAAATTCTCAAATTTTGGTTCCTTTTTTTGTTAAATACTAAAATTCTAGTTAATGTTAGGCCTTGTTAGGACCAGTAAATATTTTGAACGTGTTGTAGGTTTTTTAGTAGGCAGAAGTTGTATTTCATGATATGAAGTTGATAAACAGGAAACCTTGGTTTGGGTTTTGAATTTTATTTACAGGCAATAATAAATGTATTAACCTTAAACCTAAACAAAATGGTTGTAATTTTTGGGTATATCATAACATTGACTTAATGCAACAGGCATTTTAAATGTTTGTGCTTGACATTATGAATCATTCAATATTTTGTATTGAAATATGAAAAAATATAGCCCAGTGTGGTAAATATACAGTGGAGGAAATAACTATTTGATCCCAGGCTGAATGTGTAAGTTTGCTCACTTACAAAGAAACAAACAGCCTCTAATTGTTATGTTATTTTCATTTTAATGGAAAGAGACAGAATATCAACCAAAAATCCAGAAAAAAAACACATTACATAAAAGTTCTAAATTGATTTGCATGTTATTGAGTGAAATAAGTATTTGATCCCCCTATAACCCAGCCAGAATTCTGGCTCCCACGGATTGGCTGCGTGCACAGATTACAATCAATCAATTGATCAATTCCAGATACTGATCTTAACTGGTTATGTATATAAAGCACACTTGTCCACAGAATCAATTTCTTCCATTGCAACCTCTTCACCACCATGGACAAGACCAAAGAGTGGTCAAAGGATATCAAGAACAAGACCTGCACAAGGCTGGAATGGGCTACAAGACCATCAGCAAGAAGCTTGGTGAGAAGGTGACAACTGTTGATGCCCGTCTTAAGTTTTCCAGTGAGCTTCTGAATCATCATGGGCCTGTATTTCAGCCTTCTTGAGCAGGGGGGCCTAGCGGGCGCTGCATGATTTCAATCCATTACAGTGTAGTGTGTTACCAATGGTGTTCTTGGTTACTGTGGTTGTCCCAACTGCCTTCAGATCATTAACAAGCTCCTCCCATGTAGTTTTGGGCTGATCCCTCACCTTTCTCATGATCTTCCTCACCCTTGAGGCAATATCTTGCATGGAGCTCCAGACCGAGGGCGCTTGACAGCCATTCTATATTTCTTCCATTTCTGAATAATCGCACCAACAGTTGTCACCTTCTCAACAAGCTTCTTGCTGATGATCTTGTAACCCATTCCAGCCTTGTGCAGGTCTTGTTCCTGATGTCCTTTGACCACTCTTTGGTCTTACCCATGGTGGTGGAGAGGTTGGAATATAAGAAATTGATCCTGTGGACAAGTGTGCTTTATGCACATAATAATAATAATAATAATAATAATAATTTTTATTTATATTGCTTTTTATATTTAACAATCTCAAAGTGCTACAAAATAAGAATAAATTAACAAACACATAACAAC
Source organism: Polypterus senegalus (assembly GCF_016835505.1). Classification (NCBI taxonomy): domain Eukaryota; kingdom Metazoa; phylum Chordata; class Cladistia; order Polypteriformes; family Polypteridae; genus Polypterus; species Polypterus senegalus. Next base: position 162,108,409 of record NC_053161.1, read on the forward strand.
TTGAGATCAGGAGTATCTTGAATTGTTCGATTGATTGAAGTCTGTGTGCCACATGAGCACAGAGCCAATCTGTGGGAGCCAGGATTCTGGCTGGGTTGTAAGTGTTCAAATACTTATTTCTCTCAATGACATGCAAATCAATTTATAACTTTTATGTAATGTGGTTTTTCTGGATTTTAGTTTGATATTCTGCCTCTCTCCAATAAAATGAAACTACCATAACAATTAAAGACTGATTATTTCTTTGTAAATGAGCAAACGTACACATTCAGCATGGGATCAAATACTTCTACCCCCACTGTATGTAAGTTAATGCTGATAAGTAGGTAGTATCGCACCTCGGTGTACTTGGTATACGGAACTCTTTCTGTGCCAGTCAAGTACTTCAGACGTTCACCTTCATATGATTTGTTTTCTTGCTCCGTTGTTATATGATAGCTTGAAACGTTTGTTGAAAATATTGATCCCATCTGTGAATCTGGATTAACCCATTTGTTTTCTGTCAGGGTCAAAAGGAGCCAGTATCATTTTCAGACTGGCAGCAAGCCTGGACAGGGTGTCAGGTCATCATGCACACAGGTCTGGTCACTAATATTTGGAGTCGCCACCTAACCTTACCTGTACATTTTTAAAATGTGGTAGGAAGATTCTCACAGATGTGGCGGGAATGTGAAAATTCCACTGTGCTGCTGTCTGGACTGGTAAAGGAAGCCAAAACTCTGGCATTTTTGAAGGAGCAAACTTGGACAAATTGCCACTATGCTGGCCTCACAGCTGGAATACCAAGTCAAAATCTTTGTCCTTGAAATTGTACTAAAGGATTTTAGGCCATCACAGGACTGGCACCATCACTTTTTAAGAGTACTGGGACTTTCTTTTAAAATATGTATCATTTAGCTCAGGGGTGCCCACACTTTTTCGGCTTGCGAGCTACTTTCAAAATAACCAGGTTGAAATGATCTATCCATCCATTTTCTAACCCGCTGAATCCGAACAGGGTCACGGGGGTCTGCCGGAGCCAATCCCAGCCAACACAGGGCACAAGGCAGGAACCAATCCTGGGCAGGGTGCCAACCCACCGCAGGACACACACAAACACACCCACACACCAAGCACACACTATGGCCAATTTAGAATCACCAATCCACCCAACCTGCACGTCTTTGGATTGTGGGAGGAAACCGGAGCGCCCGGAGGAAACCCACGCAGACACGGGAGAACATGCAAACTCCACGCAGGGAGGACCCGGGAAGCGAACCCGGGTCTCCTAACTGCGAGGCAGCAGCGCTACCACTGCGCCACCGTGCCGCCCTGAAATGATCTACATGCATTAAAAATTATATAATTATATATCATTCGAAGTCTGAATCACAATCTGATTTTATGGGTGTTTACCTATCAGGTAACGCGTGTGTTTGGTCTGCAAGTCGGCAGACATGCGTCACAGGTGCCCTCTCAGTTGAGAGAAGCAGATCATAGAATGTTACATAGTTTACTGTCAAATAATACAAAGAGTACGCGACACGTGTTTCGCCCTATTTTGGGCTCATCAGGCATACACACTCCACTGCACCCCTCATCGGGGATTGAACCTCGGATGTCAGACAAATGCACTTCGATTGTGAAATTGTGAGAAAAAAAATCCTCTTCCAATTCCACATCCTGCCCATACCCTCCCTAAAATTTTTTTTTAATCCCTTCTTTAGTCGATAGAAATTGGAAGGCTAACTAGATCACAGCCGGAGTTTTGCAGTAGCTCACACGTTTGATTGTGCGTGAGGCATGACCAGTATGTGAGAAGAAGAGAGATCTCAGACTGGCCTGTATGTCAGTCAATTGTCAAATAGCATAGGGAGGATATATGATAAACTAACGTTTAAAAAAAACATTTTTTTTAATGCAACGCGATCTACTTGCACTACCTTTGCGATCTACCGGTCGATCGCGATCGACGCATTGGGCACCCCTGATTTAGCTGCTGTACCCTTTCCAGTAGGTAAAACCTTCTTGTGACCTCTAAGGTCTCTACTCTACTCCATGTAAAATGTGCTAGGGGTTATAAGGTTAAAGCTGCTGGCATCACTGCAGAAGCCACCAACTCATATTTAAGATGAGAATGAGGCAGAAGTTCAAAATGTCTTATTTTTGGCAGTTTCTGTATAATATTTAGTCTCATCTTTGGTGATGGGGAGGTGGGGTGGCTGGTCATTTGTCAGGGATAAACTTTTAATTATTGGTGATAAAGTGCAAGTGCACTTTATCCTTGTTTTACTTCCCAGATACTGAAAACACTGTTTGTGGACTGTTGAGTGGGACCTTATTTTAAAATGTTTGCTTTATGGGACCATAAGCCACTCTTCAAAGTTTAGCAAAGTAGAGTCTGCAGTGCTTTTAAGTGCTTATCTTAAATTGCATAGTCATAGCAGTTGTCAACGCCCATGTAGTAGGTGAGCAGCCACATCATTAATGTGTTAGGTGAACGCGACACAGATATTCAAAATGCCAGTCCCTCTGTTGGTTTGATTTGTAAAATTCCTTTGGATGTTCATGTGATCTGGCACCACTTTGGTCAGTCTGTCTGTCTGTCTAGACCAGAGGTGTCAAACTCCAGTCCTGGAGGGCCGCAGTGGCTGCAGGTTTTCATTCTGACCATCTTCATCATTAGTGACCAGTTTTGGCTGCTAATTAACTTCTTTTGCTTTAGTTTTAATTAACTTGACTCGGGCCTCTTAGTTGTCTGTTTTTCCTTAATTAGCAGCCAAACAATAATGAGACACAAAACGAGCCACCATATGACCAGCTCACCTGTGCCCATCACACAATATCTAAAAATAAAGAAAGGTGAAGGTCTCGGTAAGGTTGATCTCTCAGGTCACCAAAACATCTTGACAGTGTTCTTAGAAAAAACAGAAAAATCAACAGCTTTGGAAATGTCTGCAGTGGCAGAATGAGAGCAGCAACAAAGTGTGGAATTAAATAACAGGTCTAATTAACTGCAAGAATCAGTTTCTCATTAAGAGATTGGTTGAAGTTTGAAATCCCAGTTTAGCTGGTCATCTGTTTGGCTGTCATTTAATGAAGAAAGAAATCAATTCAGAGAATCCTCCAAAACAGGGCTATTAAAATTAAGGAGTGAATTAGCAGTGAAAACTGCTCGCTGATTAGGAAATGGGTTAGAATGAAAACCATCCACTGCGGCCTTCCAGACCTGGAGCTCGACACCTCTGGTCTAGAATGTACAAGTGCACAGCAGCTTGTCAGAACTACCAACCCACTTTAATGTTATAGCATTTTTCTGTTATGTTTTACCTAAATATTTAACACATAACAAATAATTTATACAAAGCAATGTTCTCAGATCTACGTATACCACATGTATATAATCTATATTGACCAGCGGTGCCCAAACTTTTGCTGTTCACAGCACACTTAATGTTTCAAGATTTTTCCATGGTGCCCCATGCTAAAACGTAGCATAGACATAGTGATTAATAAACGAGTACAAACACCAATAACAAAACACAGATTTCGACCATGTGACTCCTTTCACACACATTGATTGGCCCTGACTAGTTAATGCACCACAAATGGAATTAGCCTGTTATATTTCCATGATTCATACACATCTATGCTTGTTGCCTGACATCTGGATGAGTTCATTCGGGTCTGTCCTCAATGCAATACTGTTCTGTCTCCTCAGCGGACGTTTATTATGATTAAACCGATCATAGCACTGGAGAAACACTTAACTTATAAAATGGGTTGGATATTGTTACTATAACGGTGTTATGATTTCAATATGCTGTATTTTGAATTATTTTTGGATTTGCTATGGTTGCAGAAGGTGTCTAATACTGGAATATTTTACAGCACCCATGTAGGACAGTTGGGCACTGCGGCGCACATTTTGGGAACTGCTGATATAGACAATGTTGGTGGTTGGTGGCTCTTTCACAGGTTTGATTATTTGAACCCACGTTTGACCAGAGCCCTCGCCAGGTTCCTGCTGTTGCGGTCTACAGAGACACCAAGTCCCAGTACTACTCCCCTTGTTGAAGTTTGGGAGATGCCTTACTGATAATACTTCTCTGATTGTTGTGGCCTCAGGTAACATAGTTACTTATGGAGTCTCCCTTCAGTGGCACTGCTTCCCAACATTTGCAACGCTCCTTCTCTCCCATTGCTCTTTTTCATCCACTCTCTAGTCCCACCTTGCCACACGGTTTACTGTAGCTCCTTCATTTGCCAGTCTCTCTTCATGACTCTGCTCCTCTTTGCCAGTCGCTTGATGTTATTTGAGTGGCTTCCACTCAGATCCAGATGACCAGATAACATTTAATCATTTAATTCCATCCATTAATGTTAATCTGTGTGCTTCTTAATCAGGTCCAAGTAGTGATATCAAGTGTGTATAAACTGTAAAGAACAAATGACAGAACTCCTCACCAATTCATTTTTAAATTTCCAAAGTATCATTCAACACATTTTTACAGCTATTTGACGTGTTGCCTCTATAAACGGTTTTCCAGGTATGGCGAGTTTTTGCCTTTCTCCATTCTGTCCTAGAACAACAAGCACCAAACACTGGACAGACAAGCCTCGGTTCTGTTGGTGCAGTCCAAAACTCCCATGTTGACCACAGATAAAGAAAACTGCACGCATCACACTTCCATCTGATCACTTATTGCTTTTCAGCTCTCACACACACTTAAGCCTACCTAAATGATGAAGTTGGACCTGTTTAATTTGACTTGGCCTATCACAGGAGCTATGACTGAGGTTACTGGGATGGTACACTCACTACATGACTGCAGACCATGACTGTTATTCTTGGCCTTCACAAAGTAAACAAGATAATATATTAACTGTATATCTGAGAAAGTAAAAAACTAAAGAAACACTCCTACACATTTTGTAACATGCTTCAAAAAAAGAAAACAAACAAAAAAAAAACCGAATATGTATTGTGGTTGTGGTAATGTTGTGAATGTGCACCATATGCTTGCTGATTTAAAACTTGCTAAACTCTTTGTGATTTGATGTCAGGAGTAATGAGTTGCTCTCAACCTGCTGATACTGTAAACTGTTTAACTTCACTTACACATTAACTGAAGAGTGTCTGTCCTATAAAGACATGTGTTTGAATGTTTCGATGTTCTCATGAAACTGAATCTTGTTCTTTCTACAGGGAGGAAGTCGGAACCTACCTTTCATTGTAAAGCTTAGGTGGATGCCGCAAAGAAGTGCCAAGCTGACATGAATACCTTGGAGGAAAGGGCCGTATATATTAAACAGGAGGACTGTGAGTGGGAGTGTGCCCGCCCTGAACTCGTTAAAGGGGAGGATTGTGAACTGGGATCCATAGCTATTAAAGAGGAGCCTGAAGAGAGGTCTTTCATTAAAATTACAGACCACATCAAGGAAGAAGAGCTCCATTCAGAGTTTGTCTTTCATTATGGGTGTCAAGATACAGCAGTGACTGGGTTAATGTCCTCTTTCAGTGGACCCTCCTCATTTCAAGAGTCCTCCATCAATGTCAAGTCTGAATCATTAGTAGCTGGTACAATTGGGAATGTGGATATATTGAAGAATACAACTGAAGATCAGCCATCATCTGTGAATTGCTCTGAAGAAAGTAAATATAAAGTAAAATTAAGTAAGTGTAAAAATGAAATTCAAGTAGGTACGGGGGCAAGTGGTATTTAACAGACAAAGAGAGCTTATTATTTCTTTTTATCCTCTTCCACTTATCCGAGGTCGGGTCATGGGGGCAGCAGCTTAAGCAGAGAGGCCCAGACTTCCCTCTCCCCGGCCACTTTTTCCAGCTCTTCCCTCGGGAATCCCGAGGCGTTCCCAGACCAACTGGGAGACATAGTCCCACCAGCGTGTCCTGGGTCTTCCCCGGGGCCTCCTCCCGGTTTGACGTGCCTGGAACACCTCACCAGGGAGGCGTCCAGGAGGCATCCTGATCAGTTGCCCGAGCCACCTCATCTGACTCCTCGAGATGCGGAGGAGCAGCGGCTCTACTCTGAGCCCGTCCCGGATGACTGAGCTTCTCACCCTATCTTTAAGGGAAAGTCCAGACACCCTGCGGAGGAAACTCATTTCAGCCGCTTGTATTCGCGATCTCGTTCTTTCGGTCACTACCCATAGCTCATGACCATAGGTGAGGGTAGGAGCGTAGATCGACTGGTAAATTGAGAGCTTTGCCTTACGGCTCAACTCCTTTTTCACCACGACAGACCGATGCAGAGCCCGCATCACTGCGGATGCCACACCGATTTCTTTTTAGCGAAATTAATTATTTTGGGCAATTTAAACTCATTACATGTAAAGTATTACACATGGAAAGTTAAAGTGTTAGGTTTGAATACGCAATGGGAGGTCTGAAAATCGAGAGCACACATTATGAGAAGAATTTAGGAGTCATAGTGGACTCTAAGCTATTGACTTCCCGATAGTGTTCAGAAGCCATTAAGAAAGCTAACAGAATGTCAGGTTATATAGTGTTCTGATGTGTGGAGAACAAATCACAGGAGGTTCTGCTCCAGCTTTATAACACACTGGTGAGGCCTCATCTGGAGTACTAGGTGCAGTTGTGGTCTCCAGGCTACAAAAAGGACATAGCAGCACTGGAAAAGGTCCAGAGAAGAGCGACTAGGCTGATACAGGGCTACAAGGGAAGAGTTATGAGGAAAGATTAAAAGAGCTGAGCCTTTACAGTTTAAGCAAAAGAATAATAAGAGGTGACATGACTGGAGTGTTTAAAATTAAGAGGGGAATTAGTCCAGTGGATCGAGACTTTAAAATGAGTTCATCAAGAACAAGAGGACACACATTCAGAAACTTAAGGATAACTTGCTACGAAGTTTGTCTTTGCACAGAGAACCACAGACAGTTGGAATAAGTGACCGAGTGGTGTGGTAGACAGGAGGACTTTAGGGACTTCAGCTTTGTTGGGCTGAATGGCCTGTTCTCATCTAGATTGTTCTAATGTTCTAATTCCCTTTTATTTCCCCCAAATGCTGCATCTGGCACATTGTTTACCACAATGAAGCACTAGTAGTAACAATAGTAGCAGCAGTACTAAAGTGCCAGCAGTTCTTCAGACAGAGTTTAATTTTTCCTTTACTGTCTAACTGTTGTGTTGATGAAGTTAACTAGTCAAGTGTATTGCCGTGTATACTCAGTTCTGTGATATTCTTTCTTGCTTGTCTCATCAGAACACTTGGCAATAAGACAATTCTAACAGAAGACACACATGCAGTATGCGTAGCATGCAACATACTTCCTAGAGTAAAAAAAAACGGCCACAGTGCATTGGATAGGCAGCCATTTTTGTTCCAGTAAATTTTGTGTTCAGTCATCTGAATTGAAAATGGAAACTCAACTGTTTAATCCAAACAAGCTTTAATAGTTTAAATATTAAAAAAAAATGCTAATGGCCACTTGAATGATTCAGGGGCAGATCTTACCAGGCTGTAAAACAGTGAGAGAGTTTAAGAGAAAGGGGAGACTGAAATACTGGCTTTCACATTAAAGAAAGTGCAATAATAAAGTGAAAACTAGGACTTTAAGGAAGGGCAGATGAATACGTTGTGTGTCTGAACTGTGTTGTGTGTTGGTGCGGGGAGCGCTGACAGAAAGATGCGTCGTCTTTTAAAATTTAAAGAGAAGCTGCTTTCATGAGGTCAAACCTTTTCATTTTACCCTTCAACTTTTAACAGGCACTCCTTGTGGGAATGTGGATAGCGAGTGAACTTCTAATCAGTACCGCAGCTCACATTTTGAATTAGAGGAACAGAGAGACTTCAAAAGTACAGACGCTTGTGTTGACGAGTTAGTATCTGCCATCACTGCCTCGCTGGCTGTAGGCTTGTTAGTTCAAGAGCCAAGTGTGGCTGGTTTACTTGAGAAACTTAATACATAACTAGACTAGCACCCTATGATTTCAGCGATGTGGAAAACACGGACGGAATCACGGAATTATCGTATAAAAATGGTTTTCAGATTTAAAAACGGAAATGTGTGGAATTTAGAGGCTGAAGAGGTGACTCTCATATAATTCGTCTATAATTCACATATATATTGTAGGTATATTAAATTTAAATTTTGCGAAGTCAAAATTATGTTTAGACAATGCAAACGGAAGATAAAAAAATGGATGAAAAGAGTTGGAAATCCAAGCATGAGGACCCACGTAATGTTGATGGTTGTCAGTGAGATAAATGGAATTGGCCCACCCTCTGCTAGCACGACTTTAGAATTACAAGAATTTTAGAGTTGCTGGAACTTCATCCTTTCACTTGTCAGTTCTTGTGAGCAAAGAAGATTGTTTGTGCCAAACTGAAGTGTAATCCAACTTGTTACTTACATTGCAATGTAATGCTTATGCACGTGGTTTTTTTTCTCATTGTCATGGGTTTTATCGTGTCATAATTAAAAACATAGCCACCAAATACATGATCTGTTGCTTTTCATGTCTGTTTGAAGTTAATCAAATTGCATTTTAATCCATGACCATACATTACAGGTCATAAGTAAAGGTTAAGCAAACATATTGCATGTCCCTTAGTGGCTGCTCTGAGTGAACTGCATTTCGAATTGAAAACTATGCATTAATCGTGCCAACACTGAATGTAATTACCAAGGGGGGTCAACATTTGGAGTAAGGGGCATTTCACTTCTAAACATTTCTGTGTTGTGGAGGCTATCATAAGCTTCGTCGATGTGGATTGATTAACTGAGATGGTGAGAAGTCTGTTTTAGGTCTCATTGAAAAAACATACTCTTATGCTAAGTTGTCTAAATAACGTGTATGCTTGTCTTATAACATATTGCTCTATTCTACTTCTTATAGTCCTGACCGATACGTCAAGACGTTTAGCAATAGCTGGTAGAGTCATCCCTATCTGCAGGCACTTATATACCATATTCGGGAAAATATTAGTGTATGGATGCCCCAGGTGATGATCGTATGCTGCAGCTTTTCAGGATATTCGCTCTTGAATGCATTTGAAGGATGTTACTGTAGCAGCTGGAAATTCTTCTCCTGTTGCCACTTTTATGACGCCGTCCATTTTCCACAACCAGTAAACATAGAAGAGAATGATATCGTCATTTACATCACCAGCTTCCATCTGTTCAATGAGATGGTGGTTCCCCTGCCTTATCTTTAGTACTGGGTGAACACGCTTGTGATTGACGAAACGTATGCTTACCACCAGAAAACAGAAATGTGGAGAAGGGAAAGCCTCTGACCTCAACTGTTGACGCAAATTATCACACCTTTGGATGCTGACTGATCGTTTGATGACATTTAGTTTTGGCTTGATTTAATGTGGGGTCTTAAATCGAAATGCAGTACACTTGGAGAAGCTGCTAAGAGAAATTCAACGTGTTTGCTTTGCTTTTAGTGATGACACACAATGAATTAAAAGGCCATACAGTTTGAAACGGACATGAACATTGCGTGCCGTTGTGAAAATCAATCATTTGGTTGATATGTTTTTGATTATGGAACAATAAACCCATTCTAATCAAGTTCACCACATACATCTGCATTGCATTGCAATATAGCTACCACTTTGATTTGGGTGTGAATGATCTTCCACAAAATGTCATCCACTTGCTTTAATCTTGCAAAAGTCGGAGGAGGAGCAGAAGTGACGCCAACAACATTTATTTCTATAGCACATTTTCATACAAAAGATGTAGCTCAAAGTGCTTTACAAGATGAAGAAAGAAAAAAAAGACAAAATATAAAAATAAAATTAGGCAATAGCAATCAACATGGAATAACAGTAAGAGAGGACAGAAAAAAACAAAATCTGCAGGGGTCCCGAGGCCACGAGACCGCCCTGTTAGGCATTCTACCCAACATAATTGATCTCAAGGCTTCTTCTTGATTCTGCTCCTCCATTCCATAGAGGGAACATAAAAAACATGTGAATAATCCATTCCACTCCCCTCCTACAACATGGGTGCACTATTAAAAAATGGTCTCCATATGAACCTCGACAGCCTTACTTGTTCAATAACACCTAAGGTGCCACCATGCTGGCGATGCACTTCACTTTTTATTTTGTGGATGACATTCCCACAGCAAGGTATGGAGGAAGTTTCTAGGGTCTGGGAGGCTTGAGATTCAAATGTTGTATAGTCACAAAGTAATTATTGAGGACTGGAGGCTGGTCAGTGAGTGGGTCGCTAGTGAACTTCTTTTTAGTACCCACAAGGTTTCTTTTTTTTTTTTTTTTTTTTAAACTGTCAAAACTCAGGGCCTGTTAAAGCCTACTGAGGCATTCCTTGTGTGATTTTTGGGCTTGTATGAATTAAATTAAATGTAGTGATTTTTTTGAGTACGTATAAGTCTAATTAGGTTAAAGGTATACAGTATCTTAAAGTGCCATACCATAAGAATAGAAATAGTGAAAGTGCAAGCATCCTTAGAAAGAGACAACAGTTAAGGGTGGCAGCTGATAGTAAAGGTGAGGACTGCTGTAACGACAATGAATGCAGTGGGAGAAAATTAAAATCCGCGGTCTGCCGACCTCAAAGCAGATTGAATCAAACCCTTCACTTAAACGTTCGTCAACAGTCTATGGCTTCTTTGTTTTCATCTTCCTAGAAATGTCAAATTTGATTACCAGTTTGGTTGGAAGAGCAACAATTTCTTCACTGTACTAACATTTTATGTTATTTCTTTTAACATTTTCCTGTTGCTGTGATCCACCATATTAATCTCCTTCATGATTCCGAACACTTCACAATCATGTTTGTCTCTTCTTCTTATTTACTTTTATTTGTATGAAGATCGTTTACTTAAAAAGTAGAATTCACAACCGTATTCCTCAATTTTTAAAAATACAGTCTTGAACTGATTTATGACCGACTAAACAGGCTTCACTCCCTCTACCCAAAGAGATAACAACAACAACATCTCCATCCATCCATTCATCCATTTTCCAACCTACTGAAGCCGAACATAGGGTCACGGGGGGTCTGCTGGAGCCAATCCCAGCCAACACAGGGCACAAGGCAGGAACCAATCTCGGGCAGGGTGCCAACCCACTGCAGACAACATCTCTCTATTATAAAAAAAAAAAAAATCCTGGGATGAGACGTGACTTTTTCAGAGAGATACTTTCACATCCCGCGAGATGAGATTTTGTGCCAAGAGATTTAACCATGCCTGGGGCCGGAAATAAAAGACAAAGAGTAGATGACAAAGTAGAAGGTTGTAAAGAATTCAAAACCGTTGGCACGATACACATGCAGAGCAGGTTAGAGATAATTAAAGTACGAAAATTCGAAAGTCTCAAAAAAGTGCTAGTAAAGATCACATTGGTGCAAACAAACGGAGATTATTACTCTGTGAAAGTACGGAACAGCAAAAAGAGATTGAATATATTGTACGGATTTAAACTTGAAGTCAGAGACTTGTAGATCGTCTAATTCGTGTTGCCATCGGGGAAAAGTAGTGTTTCTTCCCAATGAGGAGGCGTATCCGCGAGAATTAAAAGATTTGTTGTTTGGTGAAAGTGAAATCCACATACGCGAGCAGCAGAGATGCGAAATGTAGCCCAGGCCAGGGGGTTGGCGAGCAAAGCGAGCAGGGGGCAAACCCCCCTAGTTATTTATATAGCACATTTTCATACAAATGATGTAGCTCAAAGTGCTTTACAACATGAAGAAAGAAAAATATATATATATATATATAAAAATAAGATTAGGCAATACTAAGTAATAAAGAATAAAGTTAGGTCCAATGGCCAGGAGGACAGAAAAAACAATAACAACAAAAAAAAAAAACCTCTGGAGGGCTGTAGAAATAAAATTAAAATAAAATTTGCAGGGGTTCCGTGGCCCATTGTTCAGCAAAGGTGCAATCCTGCAGCAGAGCATTTGACCTTGGCTTCAACCCGACTAACAGCAGAGCGCCATGCTGTGCTTGTTCCAGCTACCCATAAGCCATCACACAAGCGTTCTGTTGCGTCAGCTTCTATCCATCGTGCTAACTCTGTACTTCTCAAATTGCCTTTATTTTCTGATGTAATCATTAGGTTTATAGTGGAAAATATGCCACGCATGGCACCTGGGAAGGATATCATGATTGGGTCAAAAAAGCCCCGTAAGGTAAGGTAGAGCATTGAGTCGGAATTTGTAAGGGATAAAATTAAGACAAAGGAGAGACATTTCTTCAAGTTGTAAAGCGTATGCTAGAGCACTTTAGTGCATTCAAAATAAGAGAAGCAAATATTCCAGCTAATTAAACAAACAGATTTATGAAACTGGTTGGAAAAAAAAAAACAGCAGCCGCAGGATTACCTCAGGCCTCAACTTGTGAAGCACTCAGATTAATCTTACAATTTAGTACCAAGACCTGTTGCTTTTTAGGAAAATATAATTTTAGAGCTCATTTTTGTAGGATATCATAGTGAAGTAAATAAATGTTTTCACTTTTTCACTTTTCAAAAAACAACGATTAATCAAAATAGTAATTGACCGACTAATCAAATGACTAGGAAACCATTTGTTAGTTTCAGCCCTAGTGCAGAATTCTTTTAAAGAATGAAAATGGGGTGTTGTGTGAGGATATGTGGGTAGTGAATACAGTGCATTTATGTAATAACTAATTATATAATGCAAAGTTGACTCACTCACTCATCGTCAGAAACATTATTTCATTTTTAGTTAAAAATCTGACATGTGGCAGGACTGAACATCTAGGGTAGTAGGCATCCTCTAAGAAAGACCTTTCAATATACCAATATTAAGGTGTTACAAAGCTTACAATAGGACAACTAAATACCCCCAAAATCTCAAAAATGCTTTGACTGATTTGATTAAGACTTGGTGACATTATACAAAAGGGACACTTTGTTTTTATTTGTTGATATTTATTAATTTAATGTGAACTTCCAAGCTCTGTTCTGCCCTTCGAGGTGGCTTTATGCAAGCTAAGGATGCAGCAGAAGTGATTGACAGCAGCACTAACCAATAAGGTGGACAGATGACTGAAGAGGAGGCGGTGTTCTATGCAAGAAAGAGAGACGTAATCACGTATGCCGTCAGGTGTGAAATGGAAAGTGAGAGTTTAGTGACGCTCAATGGTTAGCCAGCACTATAAAGCTCATGTGCGAGTGTCAGGTGCTTTGCCTGTGAGTGTTATTGTTGATTCACTAAAATCAAAAAGGGGCAGATAGAATAGCAGAGGCAGAAGTGACATCCTTGGATTCAAGACAAGGTAGACAGATGACATATTGGTTTCCCCAGGATCTACACTATTGTAATATACAGTCACATCTATGTAACTTGAAAGAGTTCCCCCACCTGCCCTCTGAAATGGTTTACATTTATATGTGTGTCAGCTTAGTTTGAGCAGCGCTGCTCCACCTCCCACCACCACTGTCCAAAACTCGACATCGTTTAAGAGGCCTCCAAAATATAGTACCATTCATTATTTTCTTCTCATTCAAACACTAGAGAAAACAACAACAACATTTATTTATATAGCACATTTTCATACAAAAAGTACCTCAAGGTGCTTTACATAATGAAGAATAGAAAAATAAAAATAAAATAAGTCAACATTAATTAACATAGAATAAGTCCAATGGCCAGGGTGGACAGAAAAAACAAAACAAAAAAAAAACTCCAGATGGCTGGAGAAAAAAAATAAAATCTGTAGGGATTCCAGACCATGAGACCACCCAGTCCCCTCTGGGCGAACAAGTCCAAAGGTAAAAACATTCAATTCATTGAGAGAAAGTATTTGCCCCATTCCTAATATCTCGTTTTTGCCTACAAAATAACAAATGGTCTCAGACCCAGAATGTAGTATTAGAGAACAGGAGATGTGAGTGAATACACAAATTGGTGGCAAAATTGTTAATTTCTTTATTCTTTAACCAACACCCTTATCTCTCATGTAAAAAAGTAATCACCACTGAAGATTCAGTACTTGGCTGCAGCATCTTTAACAGTAAAAATTACAACTAAATGTGTCCTATAATTTGATTTCAGTGCACAACATGTTTCTCATCATGCCTGCGATCCCCAAACTGCTCTTTGCATTCTTGATGATTTAACTCTTTCCGGGCTGATGTCGACTTTTGTCAAAATTCAGGAGTAGAGGATGGTAATCAGCTGTAAACTGCAACGAAACTCACCCTTATGTTTTAGTTCGACTCTCTTTACCAGAAGGAAAATGACGAGCTTTGTTGATTGAACCTCGATTCCCTACACGTGCCTGAGTAGCGAAGAGCAAACAACTTCTAAAATGGCGCCGACATCTGGCAAGAGACCAAAGCAAATGTGCACAGCAAAATACTCCATGGATGTTTTACGTAATTCCGGTGAACAGGATTCTGACTTGTCAGACTCCGAGTTTGATGCAAGTGATCTGGAGATTGATATCAAAAATGATAGTGAGGTACCAGCATCATCTGATTGGTCCCCAGCTGAACACTTTCGTGTAGCTGATGTGCCTACAACAGCGTTTGCCTGGGAGGACCACCACTTATGATGACAAGAGGTACAAACCTTATTGTGTCACACTGAGACCACTACTGCCACTCACTTGCTGTGCGAAGACAGCCAGGCAGCTGGTTCACCGTGCATTCCTACTGACTATCGAGGTGCCCCCATGCAGGCACTGCCACCAGAAATGCCGAACATGTGCCAACAGCAGCCACAACAAATAGCAACAGACATTTTATGTTGACTTATGTGTGAAACCATCGCTTTGTGTGCTTCTCAGAAAACTGAGTTTTTTGGAAAAGATATTCAGCCCTCAAAGAGTTAATTCTGATACATTGATAGGCTTGCCAGTGCCAACTGGCGCTTCCAAAGCACAGAGGTTCAAATACTTATGCAAGCACTAACTATAGAGTTTTTCTTCTTCAGTTCAATGACCACAGAAAATGGTTTTATTTTGACTTTGGAAATGTATTGTTACATCATAAGAGTTCACATAAAAAAAAAACGGAATGGATAAATGTATATACAGTTCGTTGGTCATGCAGAACATTAGAACAATCTAGATGAGAACAGGCCATTCAGGACAACAAACCTTGCCACTTAATTCTTCTAAAATAACATCAAGTGGAGTTTTTAAAAGTCCCTGAAAGTCTTACTGTCTACCTCACTACTTGGTCACTTATTCAAAGTGTCTGT
Source organism: Polypterus senegalus (assembly GCF_016835505.1). NCBI lineage: Eukaryota > Metazoa > Chordata > Cladistia > Polypteriformes > Polypteridae > Polypterus > Polypterus senegalus. The sequence continues at coordinate 162,123,589 of NC_053161.1, forward strand.
GGCTCTCTGTGTAAGGAAAACTTCCTAATGTTTGTGCAAAATGTACCCTTCTTCTTTATGCTGCCTCCCCAGCACACCTCCGCGTAGAAGAGGGCACTCGCCACAACCGTCTGGTAGAACATCTGCAGCATCTTATTGCAGATGTTGAAGGACGCCAACCTTCTCAGAAAGTATAGTCGGCTCTGACCTTTCTGACACAGAGCATCAGTATTGGCAGTCCAGTCCAATTTGTCATCCAGCTGCACTCCCAGATATTTAAAAGTCTGCACCCTCTGCACACAGTCACCTCTGATGATCACAGGGTCCATGAGGGGTCTGGGCCTCCTAAAATCCACCACCAGCTCCTTGGCCTTGCTGGTGTTAAGGTGTAAGTGGTTTGAGTCGCACCATTTAACAAAGTCTTTTATTAGCTTCCTGTACTCCTCCTCCTGCCCACACCTGATGCAGCCCACAACAGCAGTGTCATCAGCGAACTTTTGCACGTGGCAGGACTCCGAGTCATATTGGAAGTCTGATGTATATAGATTGAACAGGACCGGAGAAAGTACAGTCCCCTGCGGCGCCCCTGTATTGCTGCACACAATGTCAGACCTGCAATTCCCAAGACACACATATTGAGGTCTGTCTGTAAGATAGTCCACGATAGTCTTCTTAGCCCCAGTAGTTTAAGTTGGAGGTAACTGTAATTCAGAAGGCAAAATTGGAAGGTTGTGTGACTTTTTCATACAGTGGGTATAGAAAAGAACCCCCCCCCCTTCAGAATATTCCCATTTTTATTGTTTTACAGCCTTAAATTAAAACAAACAAACCAATATTTTTTCCAGCTTTACTTTCTCAATGCAATCTATAACATCCAAGTGAAAGATATCACACCTACAGCTCAGAAGAATTATAAAAAATCAAAAACAAGAAATCCTGAGATGAATAAAGGATTAGCCCCTCCTAAACTCTATCAGGTGTAAGTGCCCACCATTTCTATTGCAGACCCTGGTTACTGGTGTCCTTCCACCTGTGATCAATTGTAATGAGTGTGATCAGTGAAGCTGTTCCTGGAGCATTCATTCCCTTGCTTGGTAGTGCAACTGACAGCAAACAACTGACTATGGGTGGCAAGCCAACTTCAAAAGATCTCGGGGGTAGAGTTGTGGACAGACATAAGGCAGGAGATGGATACAAACAAATCTCAAAGGCTTTATCAATCCCATGGATCACAGTAAAGTCCATAATAAAGAAGTGGCAAGTTTTTGATACTACTAAGACCCTCCCTGGATCCGGCCATCCCTCCAAACTGGATGGAAGAACAAGGAGGAAACTGGTAAGAATGGCCACCAAGAGGCCAAGGGCCACTTTGAATTAGTTACAGGATTTGATGGCAGCGAGTGATCATTGTGTGCATGTGACAACAATTTCACAAGCGCTCCACAATTGTGGCTTGTTCAGGAAGGTCGCAAGGAAAAAGCCACTTCTTAAGAAAGGCTACATTAAGGTTCGTTTGAGCTTTGCCAGAATGCACCCTGAAGATTCTGATGCCAAGTGGAAAAAGGTCTTATGGTCAGATGAGACCAAAATCGAACTATTTGATCCAAATACCAAATGGTACACCTGGCAGAAATCCAATGCAGCTCACCGTCCACAACACACCATACCTACAGTAAAGCATGGAGGGGGCAGCATCCTGTTGTTGGGGTGTTTCTCTGCCACAGGGCCTGGGGCAGAATGTTCACCCTTCTACGCAAGAACGACCCAAAGCACACAGCAAAATTGACCACACAGTGGCTGAAGGAGATAAAAGTGAATGTCCTGGTGTGGCCCAGTCAGAGCCCAGACCTAAATCCCATTGAAAATCTGTGGAAAGATTTGAAGATGGCAGTCCACCAACGCTCACCATCCAATTTGACAAACTTGAACAGTTAAGACTGTTAGACAGACTTAAGGCTGTCATTAAAGCAAAAGGAGGGTCAACAAAATATTGACATGGGGGTGATCCTTTATTAATATAAGTACGTCTTATTTTTAATTTTTTTTATAATTCTTCAGAACTGTAGCTGTGATATCTTTCACTTGATTTTACAGGTTGCATTGAGTAAGTAAAGCTGGGAAGAAATATTGGTTTGTGTGTGTTTTCATTTAAGGCTGTAAAGCAAAAAAAAAAATGGGAATATTTTGAAGAGGGCGATTCTTTTCTATACCCACTGTATATACATTTGTTCTCTGATTATTTTAACCATTTAAGAGATTTATATAATTTGAAAAAGCATTTTATTTTCATTAAGGATTGGAAAGCAATGGACAGGAAGTTGAATCCAAAACATCGTTCCCCACATTTTTGTTTAGTTCTCACTGTCACCTTAATGCATTCCAATTTTCTTTGTCTCTTAAGATTTTTCTGTGAAGCAGAAAAGTAGCGACACTGTCACCACCCAAATAAAAATTAGTATTGGCTTAGAGCATTGGTGTGAATTTGGTTTGTTTTGTTTTAGTCGGATTTCTTTCTAAAATTAATTTTGTGTCTTTCTGTAGATGTCCAAGAAAGCTGCAGTTTCTCCACACCTTTCTTTATCCAGACTTCCCTTCAGGACAGACTAGAACAGACTTCCTATGGTGACAAGTCAACACCACCTTTTCTGACACCGGAGTCTGTGCACCTTACCTCTCTCCCTGTTGTGAAACTGATAAGGATTGATGCTACTAACACTCAAAAAGAGTGCAATTCCGATTCAGAGGTTCTGCAAGTCTCCCAAGGGCAGGGAAAAAGTTTCAAGTGCAAATTTAAGGGCAAGGGTAATCAACAGAACCATTCCAACCAGACACCACACAGCTGTCCTGAATGTGGAAAATGCTTCTTAAAAGCAGCCCAACTTCAGAACCACAAGAGAGTACACAATGAAGTGAAGCCATATTCTTGTCCTGACTGTGAAATGAAATTTGCTCAGATGTGCCATCTTCAAATACACCGAAGAGCTCATACTGGTGAGAGACCGTATTGCTGTTCTGAATGTGGCAAACGATTCTCTTATAGTAATGATCTTCAGAACCATATAAGAATCCACACCGGTGAGAAGCCATACTGTTGTTTTGAATGTGGAAAAAGATTTTCGCAAAGTAGTCATTATAAAAGGCACACGCGAATTCACACTGAAGAGAAGCCATATGGTTGTTCTAAATGTGGCAAGCGATTCTCTGAAAAGAGCTGCCTTCATATCCACATAAGAATTCACACTGGAGAGAAGCCGTATTGCTGTACAGAATGTGGGAAACGATTCTCACAACTGAGTCATCTTAAAAAGCATATGAGGATTCACACTGAAGAAAAGCCATATTGTTGTTGTAAATGTGGCAAACAATTTTCTGACAGTAGCACTCTTCAGGTACACATGCGAATTCACACTGGAGAGAAGCCATATTCCTGTTCTGAATGTGGAAAACAGTTCTCACAAAGTAGCCATCTTAAAACGCACAGAAGAATTCACACTGATGAAAGGCCATACTGTTGTACCGAATGTGACAAGCGATTCTCTGACAGTAGCAGTCTTCAAGTGCACATGCGAATTCACACTGGGGAGAAGCCGTACAGCTGTGCAGACTGTGGTAGGCGATTCTCACAAATCAGCCATCTTCCGATACACCGCAGAATTCACACAGGAGAGAAGCCATACCGTTGCTCCGAATGTGGCAAGGGATTTTCTGACAAGGGCTCACTTCGGAGACATTGTAGAATTCACACTGGAGAGAAGCCATATTGCTGTTCTGAATGTGGCCAGCAGTTTTCTGACAAGGGCAAACTTCAGAGACACTCTAAAGTTCACACTGAAGAAAAGTCAACTTCCTGTTCTCAGTGAGGTGAAGGGTCTTCTGACAAGAAGAGTCTACAGAGTCTTACAGAAATTTGCTTTAAAGAGAAGGGTGTTGCAGATCAGACTGTGGGTTACAATTCTGTACTGAGGGTAGTTTGAGAAACCCAGGAATTCACACTGGAGAGTAACTGGATTGTACTCTGAAGGATTATATACCAAAAGGTGTGACGAAGTTGCTAAATCTATTGACTGTAAAATCTGACACCTATCAGCATCAGAGAGACATGCAATGAGGAGATAATGTTCACACCATTTCCAATGGGTAGAAAAATAACTGTCAGAAAATTGGACATTGTTTTTAAAGAGAACAAAAGAAAGAATGTTTCAGTCTCCAGTGATTACTCAGTAAGAAGAATGGAGAGACAAAATCAAATAATGGGAAATGCAGTCAGAGCTATACCACGCCTGGAGCAAACCACCACACGTGTACCAGTTTCTGGGATCCATATAACTCATTAAAAGGAACTTTCACATATCCATCTAGACACCCTGTGAGTCAATATCCCTATAAAAGGAATTGTGACTAAAGAGTGAAGTTCACAGCAGCCATTTTGGAGAATTCAACCCCAAAAGAAACAAGTAGACATAATCCACATAGCTAATCGGGTGGAACAAAGCCGCTCTGGATGGTACTCCAATTACCATCATCTCTTACAAGCAACTGGAGACAACATAGGGATTTTGCCAGACAATAAAGTTCATGACTCCTGAAGTGAAAGCACAAAGGAAATGAAAGTCAAGAAACCTCTATGCAACAAGAGGTTACGTTCATTAAAGCCTAAATTGAAGTAGTCCGATCTTATAAAGTGGCCATCCGTATGCAACAAGTGAAATCGCAATATTAACACAAAACCACAAAAATGAGCTGAAGTTCACAACAGCAAAAACATCCTGCCTGGAGAACACAAGAGAAGTGATTCAAGACTTTTCCCGAGACAGTCCACATAAGTTCTGTCAATCATTGGTAGGAGCCAGCTTGGATGAAACTGAAGCTTTCTGGAAAAAGACATACAGAGCACATTATAAAGATGCTGGGAGGCAAATACAGAAAATGAATTGTAACCTAAAGAAGGGTCATCAGAGCTAACTGGCTATGAATTTGACCATCTTAAAAGAATTTGGGTCCAACTGTCAAATCCTGAGCTCTGTGAAATGACCACAGCTCCAGTACTTTGACCTTTTTGCTCATGCCAAGGAAGTGAGGACAGATGATGGCAAGACAAATGTAAGTTACTGGAGGGCTCTGTTCCTGGTGGACACCAGAGTGGCAAAACATAGAAGTTGTTAGTGATCTGTCCTAGCACATGCTTTGGTTTTTGACCCCAAATTGTAAGGAATGGCACAGACAGACAAGCAGAGAAAACATACCATGAAGAAATGGAATAGCCTAAGGTAACAGCTTAATAAGACAAACCAATCTTTGAACCATTGCTAATTGAAAGACAGGATGTCATAATTAACTTTTTGATTGAACATCTAACACCCCTCCTCCAGGATATGGCTAAATGTAAGAGAATGTGAAAGTGTGTCAAACTACTCATTGTAGCATTTTGGTCCTCAGTGTTGCACGAATAACACCAAGACACCATTTTTTGGCAATCAAGGTTTTATTTCAGACAAAAACCAAGGAGAACATCTCCAGGATGGCTTAAAAGTGCCCTTCACAGCCCAGTAATTCTTCAGATGCAGGGAAGCACCACCAGAGTTTAACCACACAGTAGCCATCATCAGAATTGCTGTTCTGTAACGGAAAGGGTTGACTTAAATCACTGTCCATGGTATTTTGTAAGACATTATTCATTTCAGTAGCAGTGACTTTTACTGAGCCAAGACTTCATATAGCAGTGGATCTCATAAAAAGTTCAAAACAAGGTATGTTTTCTGAAAAGATGGTTTCCAAAAGGCAGTGTGGAGCTGTGTGACATTCACCAAAGCTTCCCAGAGCAAAAGCATTGGCCATCCAGTCGCAAAAGAGACAAATTACATACTTGATCCATCCCCTAGATCAACATGTGGCTATGGCACACCACCATGAAGAGAAAGGTCCCAAACCTCCTCTCTGTTGTACATAACTAAGAGTTGTTTTATACGATCTTTCAGTGATGTTTGTAGGCACTAGTTGTATTGTTAATGGCTCGGACTCTTTAAAGGCTTAGGTGACCTCAGTCTGCCTGTAGGGTCCTTGTCCATTCAGCATTTATCACTAGACCCATCTTTTTAATGGTTTATAATTTGTTTTGAGCATTTAAAACTAGTGCTAAACGCACATATTTCTAAACGTCTTTATCACTGTAAAAATGAGACTGTGCTTTTCTGAATACAGAACAAAAAATAGAAGGTGGTGGCCAACTAATTAAAGAAGAATCAGAGATAAAATGACCAACTTTGAATCGAGAGGATTATAAAGTGTTCAGGCCTGAATTGGAGAATCGTTTACTGCTGTGAAAGAAAAAAGGGGTTGACAGCACAACCTCATTTTAAGGCACTAATATATGTATAGGGTGGTCCAGATCTAATTATGCAATTTTCATTACGCTATAACTTATTAAGTTTATTACATAGAAAATCACCTGAAAAATCCTGGACCATTGAGAAGTGTGCGAACTGATGACATGAAGAATCGTCTTCGCGCCGAACTGGAATTGTCACCGCATAAATCAAAGTCATCCAGACGATCTGGATCTGCATAATTAGATCTGGACCACCCTGTGTATATATATACACTCACCTAAAGGATTATTAGGAGCACCATACTAATACGGTGTTTGACCCCCTTTCGCCTTCAGAACTGCCTTAATTCTACGTGGCATTGATTCAACAAGGTGCTGAAAGCATTCTTTAGAAATGTTGGCCCATATTAATAGGATAGCATCTTGCAGTTGATGGAGATTTGTGGGATGCACATCCAGGGCACGAAGCTCCTGTTCCACCACATCCCAAAGATGCTCTATTGGGTTGAGATCTGGTGACTGTGGGGGCCATTTTAGTACAGTGAAATCATTGTCATGTTCAAGAAACCAATTTGAAATGATTCGAGCTTTGTGACATGGTGCATTATCCTGCTGGAAGTAGCCATCAGAGGATGGGTACATGGTGGTCATGAAGGGATGGACATGGTCAGAAACAATGCTCAGGTAGCCCGTGGCATTTAAACAATGCCCAATTGGCACTAAGGGGCCTAAAGTGTGCCAAGAAAACATCCCCCACACCATTACACCACCACCACCAGCCTGCACAGTGGCAACAAGGCATGATGGATCCATGTTCTCATTCTGTTTACGCCAAATTCTGACTCTACCATTTGAATGTCTCAACAGAAATCGAGACTCATCAGACCAGGCAACATTTTTCCAGTCTTCAACTGTCCAATTTTGGTGAGCTCGTGCAAATTGTAGCCTCTTTTTCCTATTTGTAGTGAAGATGAGTGGTACCCGTGGGGTCTTCTGCTGTTGTAGCCCATCCGCCTCAAGGTTGTGCGTGTTGTGGCTTCACAAATGCTTTGCTGCATACCTCGGTTGTAGCGAGTGGTTATTTCAGTCAAAGTTACTCTTCTATCAGCTTGAATCAGTCGGCCCATTCTCCTCTGACCTCTAGCATCAACAAGGCATTTTCGCCCACAGGACTGCCGCATACTGGATGTTTTTCCCTTTTCACACCATTCTTTGTAAACCCTAGAAATGGTTGTGCGTGAAAATCCCAGTAACTGAGCAGATTGTGAAATACTCAGACCGCCCGTCTCGCACCAACAACCATACCACACTCAAAATTGCTTAAATCACCTTTCTTTCCCATTCTGACATTCAGTTTGGAGTTCAGGAGATTGTCTTGACCAGGACCACACCCCTAAATGCATTGAAGCAACTGCCATGTGATTGGTTGATTAGATAATTGCATTAATGAGAAATTGAACAGGTGTTCCTAATAATCCTTTAGGTGAGTGTATTGTAAAGGACCGAGAGAGACAGTAGCAAGGGTTGGGGTTTTTCCGGCCCCGTATATTGTACAGACAAAAAAAAAACAGGTCAAAATCATAAACTAAACAGTTCATAATGCGCGACGCCGACTCCTGGCGTCGCGGCCATTTTATTGGGGAGGAGCCGGAAGTGGAGGAATGTCGGGAAGGACCGCAAGGGAGGATGGGAAGGATGACGTCAGGGCAAGATGGCGGAGGAAGGGCGGAAGTATCGCACTGCGGTCATCCATGCCTATGGTGCAGGAAGGTCTTTTTCCTATGAGGAAGCAGAGGGAGAAAGTTAATACCCCACCATTCCCTGGCGAGTGGTTTCCCAGGTGCTGTCGAATCAATCCGCTGCCTCCTACTGCGCGCGTGACACGATCCCCCTTAGCCCAGGACCGTCAGGTCGGGCGGACCTAACCGAGAGGTCGTGAATACGAGAGAGGGCATCGGCATTGGCCTGAAGGGTGCCCGCCGATAAGTGACAGTGAACTTATACGGCTGTAAGTCCAGGAACCACCTGGTGACCCGCGGATTCGACTCTTTGTGCAGGGACATCCACTGAAGTGCAGCGTGATCAGTCACCAGAGCGAACTTCGCGACCCAGCAGGTAGTACCGGAGGTGGGTCACTGCCCACTTAATGGCCAAGGTCTCCCGGTCCATCAGTTTCCGGCTAAGGTACATCACAGGGTGCTCGACACCATCGACGCTTTGGCTCAGCACGGCACCCAGGCCTGTGTCCGAAGCGTCGGTCTGGAGAATAAACGGGAGCCCAAAATCGGGCGTCCGTAACACAGGTGCCGGCGTTAGGGCCTTCTTTAGGTCACTGAGCGCTGTTCTGCTTTGTCGGTCCACACCACGTATAGGGGCGCCCTTTTGTCAGGTCAGTCAAGGGTGCTGCTCTTCGGAGAAACGGGAACAAACCGGCGGTAGTAACCCGCAAGCCCCAAGAAAGCCTGCACCTGTTTCTTGGTACTCGGACGGGCCATTCTAAGATGTCTTTCACTTTGGAGCTCTGTGGCGCACCTGTCCTTGTCCCACGAGGTAGCCTAAATATTTGGCCTCCTTTAATCCAAAAACACTTCCGGGGTTTATGCGGAGGCGGCTTTAGCCAGTGTTCGGAGGACAGCTGCGACCTGCAGTAGATGCTCCTCCCAGGTGCCGGAATAGATGACAACGCCATCCAGGTAGGCGGCGCTATAGGACTGGTGGGCTTCAGCACTCTATCTACCAGACGTTGGAAGGTCGCCGGGCCCGTGCAGCCCAAATGGGAGGCCCTTGTACTTCCAGTGCCCGCTAGGGGTGCTAAAGGCCGTTTTCTCCTTTGCGGATGCCGTTAAAGGAATTTGCCAATACCCTTTTGTCATGTCAAGGGTAGTCAGATATCGAGCCGCACTCCAGCCGCCAAGGAGGTCGCCAATGCGGGCATGGGGTAGGCATCGAACTTGGAGATCTGATTCAGACGCCTAAAGTCATTACAGAACCTCCAGGAGCCGCCTGGCTTGGAGACGAGGACAATAGGGCTGGACCAGGGACTATGGCTCTCTTCAATTATGTCCATGTCCAACATACGTTTCACCTCCAGTTCGACCTCTGCGCGCTTTGCCTCCGGAGTCGGTAGGGCCTCCCGGACGATACCCCGGCCGTGACTATATCGTGCTCAATCAGCGGTCCGCCGGGTGACTCGCTCACTACCTCGGGATGGCTCGGAGTGTTTGGGCTAACTCCTGCCGCTGCTTGGGGTCAGCTCTTCGCCGAGGTTAAGGGCAGTTGTGCTTGCGAAAGGGAGAGTGACCTACGGGAGCTGGGAGCTCCTCTCTATCTCTCAGGGCTTTAACAGGTTGACATGATAGATCCTCTCACTTTCGGTCGACGTTGGGCTGTTTTACCAAATAGTCGACGAGTCCTTTCTCTCCTTAACCTCGTAAGGCCCTTGCCAGTGAGCGAGCAGCTTCGAGTGGGAGGTCGGGGCGAGCACCATAACTTCGGTCCCCGGCGGAACTCCCTGAGGACGGAGTTGCGGTTGTAACACCGGCCTGCGCTGCTTGCGCACGAGTCACGTGCTCTTTTAGGAGGGGCCTGATCTTTGTGAGTCGGTCGCGCAGTTGCGCCACGCATCAAAATATTAGAGGAGGGAAGAGCCTCGGCCTCCCAGCCTTCTTTTAGGATGTCGAGGATTCCCGGGGTTGTCGCCCGTATAGTAATTCAAAGGGGAGAAGCCCGTAGAGGCCTGGGGTACCTCCCGTAGGCAAAAGCACGGCGGGAGGAGCTGGTCCCAGTTCCTGCCGTCAGCGCTGACTACCTTGCGGAGCATCTGCTTAAGCGTCTGATTAAATCGTTCACCAACCCGTCAGTTTGCGGGTGATAGACTGACGCTTTCAGGTGCTTTATCTGCAGTAATTTGGCCACCTCCTTGAGCGTATCCGAAGTGAAGGGCGCACCTGGTCCGTGAGGACCTCCTTGGGTATGCCCAGCGTGAAAAAAGTTAACCAGTTCCGTGCGATGCTTTTAGTATTAGCGGGCGCAGGGGAACCGCCTCTGGGTACCGGGTGGCATAGTCCACCATGACTAGGATATACTTGTGGCCACGGGTTGAGGGCTCCAGGGTCCCACCAAATCGACCCCTATCCTTTCAAAGGGGATGTCCACGAGGGGAATAGGGACTAGAGGAGCACGGTCCCTCCTAGGAATCTGGCGGGTCTGGCACTCCGACAGGATTGACAGAACCGCCGGACCTCCTCATTGATCCCAGGCCAGTAAAAGCGGGCTTAATCCTCTCCAGTGTTTTTCGGCCCGAGGTGGGCCTAGGAGGTGAGCATGTGCCAACTCGCATATCTCCGCCCGGAAGGTACGCTGAATTAGCAACAACTTCCGCACCTCGCCCTCATGGGTAGCCACCGGTACAACAGATCATTTCAAGGACAAAGAAGGGTTCCCGCGTGTGGATCCGTCCGCTGTCGAGCTGTTAGGCAGAACAATCGCGTTCCGGGCAAAGCGCAGGGAGTCATCATTCCACTGCTCCCTCTTAAAGGAGGCGGTCGTGGACCGAAATTGATGGTCCGGGCCGCCGAGAGGGTCTTGGGGCCTGGGCCCGGGAAGAGTTCCTGGCTAGTCCCTTCTCCGCGGAATCTTCGGGTCAAGGTCCGTAGCCACGAAAGGTCCCCGAGACACCAGCGCCCATAGGGCCTGCCCTTGTGCACGGCGTGGAGGCCGCGGGAGGGTGCCTTTTCCCCTCATGACAAGATCCAACGAGGCCCCGGGCGCGAATGGCTTACCGCTGATTCTTTTAGACCAGTCTTGTCCCAGGATCACTGGGAAGGGGGTCAGGTAACACAGCGACCGTCATTTGATTGGTTCCCCTTCCAGGTAAGATAGCAGTGAGCGAACGATATGACCTAGTCCCCCATGTACACAGGTAACCAACAAATGTTGCTTTAACCACTGTTGCGGTAAGACAAACGGCGAGCAACAATGGTAATGTTGCTGCGGAATCAAACAAAGCCACCACGGCGTGCCCATTTAGCAACACCACTCCCGTGTTCGACTCGCCAAGGGATGCGGCGGGTACAATACCTCTCCGTGATGTCCAGCTGCAGTCCATAGGCTCCGGGCGATGTGATGGGGGCAGTTTGGCAGCAGGTGGCGGTCTCGCCACACTTGAAACAGCGCGCGGACCCGCCTCTCTTTGGCTCTGGCTGGCGCTTCTGCAGCGCGTCGAGGGGCTCGGGGTGCCGCCCGTCCCTGCGGTTCCCGCGAGCAGGCTTTTCTGACCCCCAAGTCGGAGGACCGCCAACTGACGCTCCAGGACGTCGAGGAGGCCCGACATGTTTTGATAGGCGTGCCCCCGGACCTGCTGGGCGAGGGAACTGGGCATTGCATTGACCAGGCCTTCACAGGCCACCCGCTCGACGACTTTCCGCCCGCCGGGCTCTCTGGCCGTAGCCAGCGCCCATCTTGCCCCAGAACTCAACGCCTGGGCGCGACGGGCTTTTCGGGGTCAAAGACCCAGTTCCGCCATTCGCCGCCTGCTGGCCCGGCTAATGCCGTAGCGGGCCAATATTTCGGGCTTGAGGAGGTCGTAATTAGCGGCCTCCTCCTCAGGGAGGTCATAATAGGCCCGCAGCGCGGGTCCCTTTAGGTATGGCGCCAAGATGGACGCCCACTGGACCGCTGCCACTCGTTCCGGGTGGCCGTCCTCTCAAACATGCCCAGGTAGGCATCGACGTCCTCCGAAGGGCCCATCGGTACCATAGGAGGAGGCGGCTGCCTGGGCGGGTCTGGTCTCGCCCGTTGGGCTTCCACTAACCTGGCCTTCGTGGCCTCCAGCTCCCGGTTGGTAGCGGCTTGCGCTTGCTGCAGGGCCTGGAGCTGGCGTTCATTCCCTGCAGCACGGTGTTCAGGTCCTGTCCCTCCGTCATTCCGGGATCTCTATCCTGCCGACTACGCCACTTGTAAAGGACCGAGAGAGACAGTAGCAAGGGTTGGGGTTTTTCCGGCCCCGTATATTGTACAGACAAAAAAAACAGGTCAAAATCATAAACTAAACAGTTCATATGCGCGCGCCGACTCCTGGCGTCGCGCCCATTTTATTGGGGAGGAGCGGAAGTGGAGGAATGTCGGGAAGGACCGCAAGGGAGGATGGGAAGGATGACGTCAGGGCAAGATGGCGGAGGAAGGGCGGAAGTATCGCACTGCGGTCATCCATGCCTATGGTGCAGGACGGTCTTTTTTCCTATGAGGAAGCAGAGGGAGAAAGTTAATACCCCACCATTCCCTGGCGGCGAGTGGTTTCCCAGGTGCTGTCGAATCAATCCATGCCTCCTACTCGCGTGCGTGACAGTATATATATATATATATATATACACTCAGCAAAAAAAGAAACGTCCTCTGACTTTCAGTAAACTTAATGTGTAAATATTTGTATGAACACTAAAAGAGTCAACACCATAAGACATAAACTCAAAATGTTTCACAATGTGTCCCTGAATGAAGGGAGGCTCAAAATCAAAAGTACCAGTCAGTATCTGGTGTGGCCACCAGCTGCTTGAAGTACTGCAGTGCATCTCCTCCTCATGGACTGGACCAGATTTGTCCGTTCTTGCTGTGAGATGTTACCCCACTCTTCCACCAAGGCACCTGCAAGTTTCTGGACATTTCTGGGGGGGAATGGCCCTAGCCATCGATCCAAATCGATCCCGGTCAAGGGTACAGGCCTCGGTGTAACGCCATTCCTTCGACGATAAACACGAATCCGGCCCATCACCCCTGGTGAGACAAAACCGTGACTCATCAGTGAAGAGCACTTTTTGCCACTCCTGTCTGGTCCAGCGAAGGTGGGTTTGTGCCCATAGGCGGCGTTGTTGCTGGTGATGTTTGGTAAGGACCTGCCTTACAACATCCCTACAAGCCCTCAGTCCAGCCTCTCTCAGCCTATTGCGGACAGTCTGAGCACTGATGGAGGGATTGTGTGTTCCTGGTGTGACTCGGGCAGTTGTTGTGGCCATCCTGTACCTGTCACGCAGGTGTGATATTCAGATGTACCGATCCTGTGCAGGTGTTGTTACATCGTGGTCTTCCACTGCGAGGATGATCAGCTGTCCTTCCTGTCTCCCTGTAGCGCTGTCTTAGGCGTCTCACAGTGCGGACATGGCAATTTATTGCCCTAGCCACATCAGCAGTCCTCATGCCTCCCTGCAGCATGCCTAATGCACGCTCACGAGATGAGCAGGGACCCTGGGCATCTTTCTTTGGGTGTTTTTCACAGTCGGTAGACAAGTCTCTTTAGTGTCCTGCGTTTTTAGAACTGTGACCTTAAATGCCTACTTTCTGTAAGCTGTTAAGGTCTTAACGACTATTCCACAGGTGCATGTTAATTAATTGATTATGGTTAATTGAACATGCATGGAAAACATTGTTTAAACCCTTTACAATGAAGATCTGTAAAGTTATTTGGATTTTTAAAACATTATTGTTGAAATACACAGTCCTGAAAAGGGACGTTTCTTTTTTTGCTGAGTATATATATATATATATATATATATATATACGAGGTGTGGCAGAAAAGTAATGAGACTGATTTTTTAAGTTTTTATTTTTTTCAAACATCAATGTTATCCCCTTCAAAGTAGTTCCCTTGGGCAGCTACACACCGATGGAGACGTTGTTCCCACTGTTGGTAGCAGCGCTGGAAGTCTTCAACCAGTATGGTCTTCAGCATGTCCGTTACACTCTTTTGGATGTTTTCTAAAGTCCAAATGACGTCCTTTGAGGACATTTTTCAGTTTAGGAAAAAGGAAAAGTCACACGGACTGAGGTCAGGTGAATAAGGGGGCTGGGGAACCACAGGAATGCCTTTTGAGGTCAAAAATTCTGTTATGGAGAGGGCAGTGTGACATGGGGCGTTGTCATGATGGAGCATCCATTAGTCTGCAATGTTTGGTCTCACGCGAATGACCCTTTTTCTGAGACTTTCAAGGACATCTTTATAAAAAACTTGGTTGACAGTTTGTCCTGGAGGAACAAATTCTTTGTGGACGATTCCCCTTTTGTCAAAAAAACAAATCAGCATTGATTTGATCTTCGATTTGCTCATTCGAGCTTTCTTTGGTCGAGGAGAGTTTGTAGTGTGCCACTCCTGACTTTGCCTCTTGGTCTCAGGATCGTATTCAAAAATCCATGATTCATCACCTGTGATCACACGACTAAAGAAATCTTGCTCATTAGCGATTCTGTCAAGAAGATCAAGACACTTGTTTTTTCGATTGTCCTTCTGCTCAATTGTGAGGTTTTTCGGCACCATTTTGGCATGGACCTTTCGCATGTGCAAATGTTCAATCAAAATTTGATGGAACGGTAAATCTGTTCAAATTTAATTGTTCACTCAACATTCTTAATGTTAAACGACGGTCTGACCTCACAAGAGTGTTCACACGTTCGATGTTTTCATTGGTTTTCGAAGTTGAAGGCCTCCCTGAAAAACTTGAGCTCGGGATAAAGAATGTTCCCCATAAGCCTGTTTTAACTTTTCAAACGTCACACTTGCCGATTCTCCAAGCTTAACACAAAATTTAATGGCACAACGTTGCTCCAAATTCCGCTGTTCCATTTTGCGTGACGCACAACCAAAAACACAACTTCGCTAATAGCAGTCACAAAAATCACGTAGTTAACGGAAGGAGTTGAAACTCGCACTGAGCTATGGGAGGGTACTTATGCACGTGCTCTATCAAGGACAACAGCGCAGCGTTGACAGATCGCTTGCAGTGTTGCCAGTCTCATTTCTTTTCTGCCACACCTCGTATATGTGTGTGTGTATGTCTATGTCAGTTATCGAACTTTACTTATGCCTCACAGTTTTTGATAGAATTTTTAGCAGTTACAAGAGAGGAGCCTCTTCAGCTGTTAGTGACGTCTCCACTTGAGTACGTTTATTGTGTATTCGTATCAGGGATACAGTAAATCGTCATTATTGTGATTGAGCTTTTATTATTTAATACATTTGTTACTGGTTTTATACAGTATTTGACTCGGTGCTTCATGTACTCAGTGGTGCTTGGTGCTAAAGGAAGGGATCAGCAAGGATGGGGTACATCACCTTACCTTAGACATGTTTCTTTTACTTCTCTTTCTCTTTTTTTTCCTCTTCTTGTGTGTTCCATTGAACAACACTTTGAGATCTGACGGGGAAATACTTGTAATTGCGAGGCTTGGATGATTTTTTTATTTTTAATTTATTGTGCAGACACCTTTATCCAAAGCGACTTACAAAGTAAATTACAATACTTACAAGAATCATTAAAAGGGGCAAGAATCATTAGCAACAGAGAACAAGATAAAATCCAAGTGAGAGGGGAGTACCACTGTTACTACTACGACTCATCTTATATATAAGCATCTTTGTGTGGAAGTGTGTGTCTGTCTGTCTGTCTGTCCAGCCTGGAAGTGAGAGGTGGAGTCGGGGTAAGGGCTCCATCTCTGAGGATACACAAGCGAGGCGAGCACGACAGCCAAACGAAACCTCCGATGAAAGACAAAGTCGCTTAGCTGCTAACACAGAAATGAGGCAAGCACATCGGCAAATGGTATCCCTTTTACTTTTCCTCCCGCCGCCAATGCACGAGCGATGTGAGAACATCGGCAAAATGAATCCTCCTAGGGGAGAGATGCCCAGAGTTGTTCCTTTCAATTACCTGACATATCTACATTTCAGTTTTTGTTTTTCTGATGATTTCAACAGTTTCTAGGACTCCAGGCTTTTTACAGCACAAGCTTACACAGCTTACTATATAATTGTAGTTCATTGTGAAACTATTCATCACGCCTCACTGTTTGTCCTGTTTTGTCACATTACAACCTAAATTAAAATGGGTTGTTGAGAGATTAGGACCATTTGATTTACACAATATGCCTACAACTTTGAAGGTGCAAAATATTTTTTTATTGGAACATAAACAATGCTTAAGACCATAAAACTGAACTCCTGAGTGGCTATTGGTATTCATCTCCCAAAATCAATACTTTGTAGAGCCGATATTTTCTGCAATTCCAGCTACTGTCGATTAGCTTAGCACATCTTGCCACTGGGATTTAGATAGATAGATACTTTATTATTCCCCTAGGGGAAATTCACATAGTCCAGCAGCAGCATATTTTCACCCACTCCTCAAAGTAAAACCCTTCCAACTCTTTCAAGTTTGATGGGTGGTGTTGGTGTCCGGCCATCTTCAAGTCATGCCACCGGATTTCCATTGGATTGAGGCCTGGGCTTTGACACGGCCATTCCAAGACATTTCCAGTGTTGCTTTAGCAGTGTGCTGAGGGTCATTCATAGCCCTGCTGGAAGGTGAACCTTCATCCCAGTCTCAAATCTCTGGCAGACTGAAACAGGTTTCTTCAAGAATTGCCCTCCATTTACTGCCATCCATCTTTCCTTCAATCCTGACTGGTTTTCCTGTCCCCACAGTATGATGTCACCACCACCACCTTCATGCTTCACTTTGAGAATGGTGTTCACCGGGTGATGGAAAGTGTTGGGTTTACACCACATGTGGTGTTTCCAATACTGCCCCAGACGTTCAATTTTAGTCTCATCTGGCCAGGAAACCTTCCATGTGTTTAGGGAGTCCACCACATGCTGTTGGGCAGACTCCAAATGTGTTTTCTTATTTTTGTTCTTTAAGCAATAGCTTTTTTTTCTGGCCACTCTTCCACTCACAAGCTTAAATGGTCCTATGGATAGATAATCCCATCTCCACTGTGAATCTCTGAAGATCCTTCAGCGTTATCCTTGGTGTCTTTGTTGCATCTTTAATTAATGCCCTCCTTGCCCCGTCTGTGCACCTTGGTGGGTGGCCTTCTCTTGTCAGATTTGTAGTTCCATTGTTCCAACAAAAACAATCTGTGGTTTCCCTAATCGGAAACTGTGGGTGGGCAAAACCACCCGGGACACGGTGTGTACCCACGGGTTACAATATGGGCTGGCAGACTGGAGACTACAGTGAGTGCAAGGTTGCCTGCTACTCTCTAAGGAAGGGTGTGAAGAAGGCAAAGAGATGGTACAAGGAGACTGTAGAGTCTGACATTCATCTGGGGGACAGCAGCCCATTATGGACTTTAGAGGTAAACCCACTGTGTATGTTGACTCTTGTCTGGTTCACAACCTGAATGCTTTTATGCACAGTTTGACATTAACGGAGCTAATATTAACTTGCCAGTTATTGAGGATAATAGCCCTGGCACTAGCACGGAGAAATGTAAAACTGCCAGAAAGGATCAGGTCCGGATGGAATCTCCGGGCAAATTCTTAAATCATGTGCCGATCAGCTAGCTGGAGTGTTTGCATCCATCCTCAATGACTCTTTAGCTCAGTCTGTGACTCCTACCCTTTTTTTTTAAATGGTCATTGTACCCATACAAAGAACAATAAATCCACATGCCTTAATGATTACCACCCTGGAGAACTCACATCTCTTCTCATGAAGTGCTTCGTGGGGATTATGAAAGACTCCTCCATCTGCTCTTTTCTTCCAAGGGACTTTGATTCACTCCAACCCTGATGTGTACATCTCCACAACTTTGTCTCTGACCTGTTTTCACTGCTCCTTAGTCTTCATGTCACCTGGTAGAGTCAGGGACCTTTCAGAACAGGTCTAGTTATACAGATATCAGGTGACAGATCACGTGACACTTCGACGACACACAGGTGGACCCTAATCAACTAATTATGTGACGTCTGAAGTTGCTTCATTGGAGCAGATCTTATTTAGGGGATGTGTGGGAAAGGGGATTAATACATATGAACTTACAACTTTTTAGTTTATATTTAAAAAAAAATATATATATATATATATATATATATATATATATATATATATATATACAACGTCAGTATGTCTCCTCACTTACGCGTCTGCCTGGGGGCGTAACTTAACTCGGCTTAGTTACTTCACGGATTTAGATCGGGAAAGACGCAGTGGGTCGAGGCCCTCCTCACTCACTTAGCGAATGAGGGAACTACTTAACGGATTTAGATCGGGCTTTTTTCTGTAAGTTGCTTGAATATTCCGTTTGATTTTGCGACTTCTCTAGTCGCGCTAAGTATCATAGTTCGTTTGCAGGAGCAATATAGTCACGCTATTCCGAGACAGACGCTGAGCGCCGAGGTGAGGGGAAAGAGTGACGTCAGGAGTGGGGAGTCGAGCAGATCCCTCCTCGCTGTCACGTTTCACTACTATGTGGACGGAGCCACGGGGGACGGATAGTAAAATCTAAATGAAAATTAATTTCAGATTGTAATGCAGTAGAACAGGACAAACACCGAGGGGAATGAATACTTTCACAAAGCTCTGTGAGTTTTTAAAAGAGAGCTGTAGACAAAATGATAAAGAACAGATGATCGGAAGCATTCCAGACTTGTTTGTTAAAGAGAGCGGCTCATTAGAGGCCCAGCAGTTAACAATGGGAAATATTTTCTACAAAAATAGGAAATGAAAATTAAGATTATAAAATGAAAATGCAATCTCTCTTTTGCCATTTTTTTTTGCAAAATGCATACGCAAGGATGATGCAAACATTTTAAAACAAAAGGAAATGACACTTATGAAAATTTTTAAAATAAAATTAAATCACCCTTTTCATCTTTTCATTTTCCATTTCATCTTTCCAATATTTCCATACCCGCCTTGCTGTGTCAGTGTCACAGGTAAAATGAAGATGCATTTCCCACTTTCGATTGGATTTTTTTTTCATGACATGCATAATAACCATCAGTCAGTCAGTCAGTCAGTCATTGTCCAACCCGCTATATTCCAACCCAGGGTCACAGGGTCTGCTGGAGTCAATCCCAGCCAGCACAGGGCGCAAGGCAGACATAAACCTCGGGCATGATGCCAACCCACCGCAGTGCATAATATCTGCTAAAATGAAAATTAAATTTTTCATTCATATATTTTTTTCCATTGAGTTTGCAGTATGTACGTAATAAAATTAAACTAAATACTCAAAATCAATAAATTAGTCATAAACTCCCCATTTTGATATTAATTTTCTGCCTGAACAGCGATGAAGCTGCAAAAATGAAAAGCCAAACGCAAATAAGCACTGGCGGCACCGGCTGCTCATTGATTTGTCATTTTCCACTTTCCTCTTTCATGCTGAAGTTCTCAACAGGCAAAAAATATTTCAATTACCGTGGGTCAGTGGGCGTGGCTATGACTCCAATATATGACTGACGCGTTTTTGGAAGGTACTGACGGAAAGTGATAGTCAAGAAACGACGAGAGAGTTCCTGGCGTTGGTAGGCTGTGTAAGATGTACATTTTACATTACTTCGATGCGAAGTGATTTTAGATGGCCTTGGAGATGACGACGTTTTCACCCACACGGAGGTAAATGATGTAGTGTGGTGGAATTTACGTGAGGCTGTACATCGCTTAAGCTCCGCATTAGCGGACACGGCAAACCGCGCAGGAGCATGTCGGCATTACCATAGAAGTTTTAAAGACTTGTCTGCTCCATGGAATAAAGGCCGAAGAACCGCCTCATCGAAAGTTCCGAAAGAATGAGAGAGTTTGGTCTCCGTTAAGAAAGAGCTTTTTTATAACTTTTATTTTTTTTCTCAACGCCTAACAAAAACAACAGCCGTTTTTCCTTTGACGACTGGGACTCAAACTTTGTTACAAGCGCTCCTAAACGGGCAAAGGGAAAGTGCATGGGGATTGCGTTTATCTCGCGGTCTTTATCGCCATCTAGCGGTTAAAATGAAACAATACCGTCTTGGTACTTCCAAACCCTCCAGCTTTTGTCAACGTCCGCCTTATTAAATTTTAAGATTATTACCAATATTAACGCGGTACTAACTAAAGGCAAGGTATAAGGGGAAATATCTAGCAAGGTGCAAAAACAGGCACTATTAACTAAAAACTGTTTAATGAGTGATGAGCTTGTTATAATACATTTTGCTTTAATATTTAGGTCACTATATCTGGACAACACGGTTAAAGTATCCATTCAGATGTGCATGCTAAGTTTGGCACACAGGGGCTCAGCATTTAGAATTGCTAGCCAAGCATAGACTAGATAGCCAAAGACAACTGGAGGATTGTATAGTCCGCTTAAACACAGTACAGTATTTCTGTCCTCTGTCAGTATAAAATCTTCTTTCTTTGTTGGGAGAATGAGAACCGGCATGTAAGCATTATGATATTTCTGTATTTTGTGGAGGAGTTCAGTCCCTACCTGCCCTTTTTTGAAGACAGAGAAGACCAGCACGTGAAGCAGACAGTATTAAAAGGCTTGGACAACAGCCAAACCCTTCGAAGCTGTGTCAGACCTTCGTCTGAAAACCCTCTCAGCGTGGTGACGAAAAAATGGCAGGCTGTGTAGATCCAGATTCCCATCTGGATAAAAGTCTGTCATATGCTTCCCGTCTGTAACCATGTCAACCGTCAGTAAATGTAAGCTAAAGTATATTTTTCTCATGTGATTTTTATACCGCCGTAATCACGATGGGAGGGATATCGCCTTTTCTGTGATATTACTATATTGTTTAGTTACTTAATGTGCAGCAATTTCAAAAGAACACATTTCCGGAGAGCTAATGCCTCTTAAGGAAACAGGGCTGTGGTATAGCAGAGAATATAGTCGAAGGATTTGAAAGGACAGAGAACCTAGGGATTACACAACTGCCTGAATCAGAAGATGCAGATGGAAGTATAAAGACAAAAAATCTAAATGATCTTAAAAAAACAAATAAATATCAAGTAGAAGAGTAGCGTCCTTATATACAATGTCATGATGTAAGTTTCTAAAAACGAGTGTAGTGATAAGGTCAGAAAAAACAACTCAGTTTAGACTGGAGGTTAAAAAACAAAATCTACAGGGGCTCCAAGGCCAAAAGCCCACCTAGCACTCCACTGAGAATTCTACCTAACATAAATGTTCTTAATTCATTCCTCTTTGTTTTCAGGATTAGATGAAGTCGGTCTTGTGGACAGCTGGGGCACCCGCCTTTATTCTTTCATTACAGGCGGCTGCATGTTTCCAATGAAGACATACAGACATGGACATACAACCATTTGAAAAGCATCATGCGTGGTCTGATGGATACATCTACTTATATCAACAGCCTTAACAGTGATAGCAGTACTTGTGGACTTTACACTGACCTGTGGTGCAGTCCACCATGAGGCCAAACCTGGCTTGGCTCAGAGTAGCTTCACCATCTCCATTTGTAGTAGACATCAGGACTTAAGGGACTTTGAAAATTCAACTTGATGTTATTTTGGAAGAATTAAGTTGATAGGACTAGTGAGCTTTGTTAGGCTGAATGGCCTGAATGGTCTGTTCTCATTAGAACAATCTAGACGAGAACAGTCCTATTCACTTAATTCTTCTAAAATAACATCAAGTCAAGTTTTGAAAGTCCCTAAAGTCCTACTGTCTACCACACTACTTGATCAGAACTAGAGGTTCTCTGTGTGAAGAAAATTTTTCTAATGTTTGTGTGAAATTTCCCCTTAAGTTTCCAACTGTGCCCCCATGTTCTTGATGAACTCATTTTAAAGTCACAGTCTTGATCCACTGGACTTATTCCCTTCATAATTTTAAACACTTCAGTCACGTCTCCTCTTAATCTTCTTTAGCTTAAACTTTATAGGCTCAGTTCTTTTAATCCTTCCTCATAACTCATCCCCTGTAGCCCTGGAATCGACCTAGTTGCTCTTCTGTGGACCTTTTCTGGTGCTGCTTGTAGCCTGGAGACCAAAACTGCACACAGCACTCCAGATGAGACCTCACCAGTGTGTTATAAAGGTTGAGCTGAACCTCCTGTGACTTGTACTCCTCACATCAAGGCGCTATATAACCTGACATTCTGTTAGCCTTCTTAATGACTTCTCAACACTGTCTGGTAGTCAATAGCTTAGAGTCCACTATGACTCCTAAATCCTTCTCATAAGGTGTACTCTCGATTTTCCGACCTCCCACTGTGTATTCAAACCTAACATTTTTACTTCCTATGTGTAATACTTTACATTTACTGACATTAAATTTCATCTGCCACAAATCTGCCCAAGCCAGTATGCTATCCAAGTCCTTCTGTAATGATATATAACGGATTCCAAATTATCTGCTAATCCACCTATCTTGGTATCATCTGCAAACCAGCTTGTTACTTATATTCGTATCTAAATCATTTATATTTATTAAAAACATCAGCGGCAACAGCACTGACCCCTGTGAACACCACTCTTAACATCGGCCAGTTCTGATGAGGTTCCTCGCACCATCACCCTCTGCTTCCTGTGTCTGCACCTGTCTAAAGACATCACCCTGTACTCCCAATTCTTTTAGTTTGATGCCCAACCTCTCACGTGGCACCTTATCAAATGCTTTCTGAAAGTCCAGATAAATATCATAAAGATCTAGATAGATGTAGATTGTTGTCATTTTCCTATCATCTCCTCAACTGGTTTTCAAGGTGAGTCTGGTGTTTAGTCCTCTCAACAAATTTCCCCTGAACTTTGTGTTCTTGTGCCACTCACTGAGCTGTGTGCGCAGTTCAATGTTTAGCTTAAGTGTGGTTGCTGAAGTGTTCTCTGGAAATCCAAGTTACCTCCTTAGACCCTGTTATGACTGGAAGTCCCAAAGCACTTCCAAAAATACCTACTAGAGGAGGAAATCCCATTAAAAACCCCAGCTCAATACAAAAGGGCCACACAGAAATACTCACACAAAAATAGAGCAAAATGGTCAGGAATCCAGACAAAAATCACAACAGTAAAGTAGAACACAAGAAAACTCGCCAACTCTCTAGCACATTCAAAATGAACTGCCAAGAAGTGTGAAAGATCCTCCTGATTTAAAGCATGAAGGGCAATTCCTGGACCACCCACAATACACATGGAACATAACACAGACATAGAAAAGAAAGCGGACAGTAAACAAAAGTAACATTAAGTTACCTCAGCGACTCAGAATTGAACAAAACAGCATAAAACAAGACTGTGTACGCCACCCTGGCTGAGAAATAACAGAGCGAGTCCTAAGCCTCTCCCAGTAGGCCTGTAGGACACCTACGTTGAGGCCTCTCCCATTATCTCACAAAAAATATAAAATAGCTTGTCAATCTATGGTTTGTGCTCTGAACGAAGTCACTGCAGATGGACTCGGCTATTGCCCTCAGAACCTCGTCATTGATCCACCAATATCGCTCTTCCTTTTCTCCCAGGGCCTTTGGACAGTAGAGGAGGATGTGTTTCAGTGCACCACTCCACTGGCATGCTGGTGATTCAGCCTTACCCTAGCAAAGAAAAAAAGAGGTTAGATGGACTGGAGGACATATCACAACCTGACTCGATTAAGAACTTAATCTGATTGGTTTCATCCCACCACAAATATTCTCATCTTTTACCGTATGCCTTTCTGCCACATTCCTCTACCTTTCTCCTCCTCTCCTACTTGCTCTCCATCCTTCACTAACTTGTGTCTCTCCTTGCCTTGGGTTTTGTCATACTAAGGTGTTGAGATGCTACCCAAGGCTTCTCTGCCAGATGCCACTTCTCCCACCAAAGCTTTGCACCGTAGTCATGCCTCTGCCTGCCCTCCACTTTCTTCCAGTTCTTACTGCGATACCCTCTTGAGAAATCTTAGGGTCTGTTGAGTCCCTGTATGTAACATTATTAATAATAAATAATAATTCATTACATTTATATAGCGCTTTTCTCAGTACTCAAAGCACTATCCACACAGGGAGGAACCGAGAAGCAAACCCACAATCTTCTTACTGCAAAGCAGCAGCACTACCACTGCTCCAACTGTGAGGACATTAAGACTACAAAGTCCTTATTAAGTCAAAAAGTCAAAACAAAGGAGGTTTGATGATTCCTTCTGAGGGTACAGTCAAGGTGGTCAAAGTAGCTGAGCGTGTTATCCGACAGTCGATATTAGGGCAAGCTGTCAGTGTATCTTTGATCAATCTGTTTGTTCGGGCTGAGATTGGTTCAAATGATGTGTTTCTTCTCAAGGAGCACATTGAGGAAACACAGTTTGAAATTGACAACCATCATTTTATATTCACATTTTTAGTTGTGTCTGTCTTCTACAAACTAAGACTGCACCATATTGCCAGACTGAATACCCTGAAATTACAGAGTGGCAACACACGGAAAAAGAAATGTAAGATAGTTCTGTTTGAAGGATTTTAGATCCTATCCTGTATATTTAAGTAACCACATTGTGTGTGTGCGTGCATGTGTGTAAGAGAGAGAGACTGAGAGAGGAATGAGTGAAATGTTTTCAGAAATTATTAAGCCAAATTGTATACAATAAAATTGTTTATTTTTGTCATTGACTTGAGTGTATCGTCTCACTGTGCAGTCTTACTACTTTGACTTTCAGACATTGGTCAAGTTTACGTCTCAATAATAATAATAATAATACATTTTATTTAATAGGCGCCTTTCTTAGCACTCAAGGTCACCTTACAATAAAATTAAACAACATTAGTAAAATTAAAACAGGAGAATGATAAATCAAAGAGCAATAATTAGCAAACAAACAAAGATAACTGGCAGTAACAGTGCAAAATTCACAATTGGTATGCCAGTTTGAAAACATAAGTTTTGAGGGCAGTTTTAAAATGTGTTATTAAATCGAACTGACGTATATGAGAGGGAAGAGCATTCCCGAGTTGAGGAGCACAATGAGAGACGCTCGAGCTCCCATAGCACTGAGTCTGACGTGTGGTACAGAAAGTCGAGCTGCAGATGAGGATCTGAGTAAACGAGAGGAGTGTCAGTCTGTAGGAGATGAGTGAGGTAGGGGGGAGCTTTAAATGTTAAGATATTATTTTGTATTTTGTATTGTATTCTGTAGTTAATGGGGAGCCAGTGAAGTTGAGAGAGAATAGGTGTAATAAGTTCAGTGGATTTAGAACAGCAGGTTATTATCCTGGCAGCAGAATTTTGGAGAAGTTGTAAGTGATGGATACGTTTTTGTGGGATGCCAGATAGAATAGCATTACAGTAATCTATACGTGAGGTGACTCGGGCATTAACCAATACTTCAGTACTGTGTTGCATAAGAACAGGACGAAGTTTAGAAATGTTTCGGAGATGGAAGAAGGCAGTCCGAGAAATGTTACTTATATGGGAGGAATTATTTAATAATGATTATTATTAATTATTATTATTATTTTATTTAATAATTGCCATTATTAGTGTATAAATGGATATAAATAATGACATTTAAACGATTCGCCAAAATCTGTTGAATGTAAATGATACTGTTTTAAACGTTATTGTTTTTTCATCAGAAAACCCGGATTCCACTGTATTAGTTTTAATGGCACTTTTGCCACTCGCAATGTGCCAGATGCACTGACGTATCGTGTCGACTGGGCAGCACAGTGAATACGGCGTCTATCTATATATGTCTATGCAGAGGCGGCCTTTGGGGGTGGCGACTAGGGCAATCGCCCCAGGCCCTGCACCTGAGGGGGGCCCCGCGATAGAAGATTCTTTTGTCACCGTCAGCTCATCATACAAATATGCGAGCGCGGAAAGAAGCTTTTCAAAGTTGAAAGTCACAAAAATTAAATACGATCAACAATGTCGCAAAACAGACTGTGCAGTTTAGCTATTTTGTCAGTCGAAAAGGAACTTGCCTGAACATTGGACTACGAGGATCTTATCAACGATTTTGCTCAGCGAAAAGCCAGAAAAGTGGACTTCCGTCTGTGACTGTCAAAGCAGCTGTTTGGTAAGTGTTCGTTTTATTACAAGTGTTCTAGTTCTCCGTAATTCAATAAATTTGCCGACTCCAGCGGGTCCGGCAGAAAAAACTGTTATCTAGTTTGTTAATTTTGCGTGCAAAATGTTTCTGAATCATTAATTAAGTTGGTTAAAGGCCACTAAACCAATATAAGAACAATTACAATACGTAATGTAATCAAACGGCCAATGGTACCTACATAAGGCACCATGTTTTTTAACAATAATAAGGTGTACAGCATTAGAGGCGGACAAGCCCGTGAGCGTGGTGGTACGGTATATAACCTACACTTAAAGCTCTCGGCCCCGCATATGACACTCGCCCAAGGCTCCGCGTACTCCTGAGGCCACCTCTGGTCTATGGTGAAACCGTGAAACGTAGTTGATTTTGAGGTTTGATTGACATTTTTGCTCAGTCGGGGGGACAAGGGAGACTGAATTGGATGGAACACATACTGTTTATACTCAGTCTCTGCTGTTGCTGGTCCTGGTAGAAGTGCAACAATTATAACTGTGCAGTGCATCTGATTTTAAACTGCCGTGCACGCGCATATCGGAGGACAAAGCTCGTTAACTGTGTTTCACTGTTTAGCAGTGCATGCAACAACAACAACATTTATTTATATAGCACATTTTCATACAAAAAGTAGCTCAAAGTGCTTTACATAATAAAGAATAGAAAAATAAAAGACACAATAAGAAAACAAAATAAATCAACATTAATTAACATCGAATAAGAGTAAGGTCCAATGGCCAGGGGGGACAGAAAAAAAAAACTCCAGACGGCTGGAGAAAAAATAAAATCTGTAGGGATTCCAGACCATGAGACCGCCCAGTCCCCTCTGGGCAATCTACCTAACATAAATGAAACAGCCCTCTTTGGATTTAGGGTTCTCACGGAAGGACATGATGATGACGGTCACGTAGACTTCTGCCTTTTAATCCGTCCATCATTGTTGGAGCATCATGAAGCTTTGAGCAGGTGGTGGTGGCGCAGGCCACCACCACAAAGAAACCGGAAAAAGAAACAGAAAAGAGAGTAGGGGTCAGTACCGATTTTAGAGTCACCATGAATAGTTATTATGAGGAAATTGAACATATAGAGTATCAGGATTAAGTTAAATTAAGATTAAAATGAAGTTATAAAAAGGCCATGTTAAAGTAATGTGTTTTCAGCAGTGTTTTAAAGTGCTCCACTGTATCAGCCTGGCGAATTCCTATTGGCAGGCTATTCCAGATTTTAGGTGCATAGCAGCAGAAGGCCACCTCACCACTTCTTTTAAGTTTTGTTCTTGGAATTCTAAGGAGACACTCATTTGAGAATCTGAGGTTACGATTTGGAATATAAGGTGTCAGACATTCCGATATATAAGATGGGGCGAGATTATTTAAGGCTTTATAAACCATAAGCAGAATTTTAAAGTCAATCCTGAATGACACAGGTAACCAGTGTAGTGACATTAAAACTGGAGAAATGTGTTCGGATTTTCTTTTCCTAGTTAGGATTCTAGCAGCTGCATTCTGCACTCGTTGTAAACGATTTATGTCTTTTTTGGGTAGTCCTGAGAGGAGTGCGTTACAGTAATCTAGTCGACTGAAAACAAACACGTGAACTAATTTCTCAGCGTCTTTCAGTGATATAAGCGGTCTAACTTCTGCTATGTTTAAGTGAAAAAATGCTGTCCTAGTGATCTGATTAATATGCGATTTAAAATTCAGATTACAGTCAACAATCACCCCTAAGCTTTTTACCTCCGTCTTGACTTTTAATTCTAATGTATCTAGTTTATTTCTAATAGCCTCATTGTATCCATTATTGCCAATCACTAAGATTTCAGTTTTCTCTTTATTTAACTTGAGAAAGTTACTATTCATCCATTTTGAGATACAAGTAAGACATTGTGTTAGTGAATCAAGAGAATCGGGGTCATCAGGTGCTATTGATAAGTACAGCTGTGTGTCATCAGCATAGCTGTGGTAGCTCACGTTGTGCCCTGAGATAATCTGACCTAACGGAAGCATGTAGATTGAGAAGAGCAGCGGACCCAGGATAGAGCCTTGTGGAACACCATATCGGATATCATGTGTCTTCGAGTTGTAATTCCCACAACTAACAAAAAATTTTCTCCCTGTCAGGTAGGATTCAAATAATTTTAAGACACTGCCAGAGAGGCCCACCCATTGACTAAGGCGATTTCTAAGAATGTTGTGATCAATGGTGTCAAATGCAGCACTCAGATCTAAGAGGATGAGAACAGATAAATGGCCTCTGTCTGCATTTACCCGCAAGTCATTTACTACTTTAACGAGTGCAGTTTCTGTGCTGTGATTTGTTCTAAAACCCGACTGAAATTTATCAAGAATAGCATGTTTATTGAGGTGGTCATTGAACTGCATAATGACTGCCTTCTCCAGCAGTTTACTTAAGGCAGGTTAGAGATGGGTCTAAAATTTTCAAGAGCCGAGGGGTCAAGATTATGTTTCTTAAGAAGGGGTTTAACTACAGCAGTCTTAAGACAGTCTGGGAAGACCCCAGTATCTAGTGACGAATTTACTATGTGAAGAACATTATCAATTAGCACGCCTGATACTTCACAGGGCTCTCCAATTCCCTCGATTGTTCATCGTATGTCATTTCCTCGCAGCACTTGATGCTTCACGGGATACCTCAACCCCCCAGATCGTCAAATAAGTGTAATTTACAAAATTATTGAGATTTATAAAAGTAAATTGCTCAATTTACATTTTAATTTTATGCACTGAGTTAAAAGCGTTATTATTATTTTTTAGTTCAATTTGTTCATTTCCAGTACTAGATGTGGTTAAAAATTTAGAAATGTGACTTCATCTTCAAATGTGATATTACTTTTCTAGGGGATATGGACATAAATCAAACATAGCATAGTAAAGGTTAGTGACTACTGCCATTGATGAAGTAAAAGTGCCCCAAAGCTGATGTGTGTTAGTGCTTAGGATGAAGCACAACTGTAGGAACAGTCCATCACCATGTGCTATATTTACAACACAAATATAAATCAAATTTCAATTATGATACATCCGCCTATGGTGAACTGTAATTTTACACTTCATTATTTACTGGAAAGATATTGTTAACAACCCACGTTTCATTCCCATGGAGACCCGAGAAAAACAAACTGCTGAGGTGTAGGTAGCCTATCAGAAGCGGTGAGTGGTGAGAAGCAGATCTTGGGAAGGCAGGGGTCGTTTAACTAAATGCTAGGAGGATGGCGTGGTGACATAGAGGATGGATCCCGCTTCTACACAGGTTTTGCATGCTCTCCCCGTGTGTACCTTGGTCCCCATTAACGGGCACTTCCAAATGTGTGTGCAAGTGTTAGACTTGACGTGTTATTTGCGTGAGGAAAAAAAAAGTAAGGAATGTTTTAAACTTGTAAAACTGAAAGCTTTTTCCGATTTTGTTTCGGGACACGGATCGTGATCAATATTGAAAAAAGATCGAGCCGTATTTGTTAAAGTTAAATAAAACAATCATACCGACCGCAATTTCATAGCGCTTATTCGACTCTTCAAATTCTTTTCTCGATCTTCTTTAGTTCCTCTGTTTAACGATCCGTCATGTTTAAGTGGTGAATTGACGGCGACGCGCAGCACACGAGGCGTCAGAGTGCGCGTGCATGTATGCATGTATGCACGTAAACTGGCAGGTAGCCCGACGTTTGATTCAAACGCATGCGCCAAACCGACAAGTGGCAGAGTAGACGTGCAGTTCCACGTTTTACATTCTGCGTGATATAGCATCTTAAACGTGACTGCAGATGAAACAGCGACGGACCATGTGCCTCTCTGGTGAGGACATTGCATTGCAGCACCCCATCGGACGTGAGGCAGCAGGCAACTCGTATGTCGCGTCTGGAGTGCAGTGAAGGTGGAAAGCCAGCGGCTTTAAAGAAACACATTGCCGGGAAAGAAAAGGGTAAGTGGACCGATTGATTGCCTCTGAGGTTAGTGAATGTATGTCATGTAATAATGTCCGGTTACATGACGCTACAATTGCCTTTTATCTGTCGCAGCGGCCAAGGTGTTAACTGAGTTTATTGTCGCCATCGTTTTTGTGTAATGTAACGTCATCAAGGGCGACGGATACTGATGACGGCGGCGTGAGCTTCTCGCTTGTGGACAGTCATCTAAAGCTGTGAACGTAACGGTTGGGTTTTGTTCTTGAGTGAGCCGGCTTTAAAAAAAGTATCACATTCCCCGGAGATAGAAGGTGAGTGATCCGAGTTTAGGGCCGCCACGTCATGGATTTGTTATTCTGTCTAGCGAGAACTACAGCAAGCTTTTTAAATCATCCGCCGGAGCGCATTTAGCCCTACTGTGTTTTACGGACTTTACACGACAGAATCTCCCTGTGGGGACCCGTGACCTGCCATTCATTTACTCTGCCAGTGACACACTTCACTTTACATTGTCGAGTCCGATTTCTGCTTGAAACCTCCCAGACACGTCGCCGCTTATGTTAGACTCCTGCAGAGAGGAATGAGTAAGAAATCGGACTCAACCCACGTTTTCCTCAGCGGTGCCGGTGTAGCGAGTTTATTTATTAAAATTGCACAATAAATCAACACTCTGAGTACCTTATTAGCCCTTTTATAGCTCTTCAGCACATTACAGTGTTTAAATGCTTAACTATCAGCAGTTTATAAACATTAATGCATGTATTACTTAAATGAATAAGGATGGCTTTCTGTTATAATATCCTTAACAAAAGACATAACTGCTTTGCCTAATAAAGTGCACAGTTTGGCGTATAAACATCACAATATTAAACAGTAAATCTTTAAAACCGACCCACTGCTTTATTAAGAGGCTGAACAGGCTCTCACGTACAAACTGAAGGAACTTTACAGACAGCCAAGTACAAACAATGTTGTTCTGGGAAGTTTTACATTACCAACTGGCATTACATACTCCCTCCACATGTATTTTTTCCCTCTACAAAGTGGTAGTTAACGTTTCCCACATTAAATCTAAAAACCTGCCATGGTAGATGCCATGCACACCTGTATGCTCAGTGTTTGCAGCATGTATAATGACAGTGGCGTTCTCAAATGAAAAACAAAAATCACTTTTCTCTTAAGCAAAAGTAAACCATTTAAGGATAAACATTTATGCCATTTCACGGACCTTGATTTTGCTGACGATGCTGTGATCTTCGTGGAGTCAATGTAGGCTCTGATCTGGCGCTGAGTGAGGAGTCAGAGTGTCTTGCCTTGTGAGTGTCCTGGATAAAAACCAAGATCCAGGCTTTTAATTATCTCTTGGGCATGGCCATCAGCAGTGTGTCTGTTTGCAGAGAGAGTGTCGACCTCATCAAGAGGTTTACTTACCCTGGCAGTGACATTCATATCTCTGGTGACTCTTCCTATGAAGTCAG
Source organism: Polypterus senegalus (assembly GCF_016835505.1). Lineage (NCBI taxonomy): Eukaryota > Metazoa > Chordata > Cladistia > Polypteriformes > Polypteridae > Polypterus > Polypterus senegalus. Next base: position 162,155,084 of record NC_053161.1, read on the forward strand.
TAGATGGATTGGGAGAGCATTGGGTGTCATGAGGTTGCTGGAAAGGGGTGTGTGGCGCTCCCGATATCTATGCAAAAGGTCGACGGTCCAAACCTTTAGAGTCCTGGTGCTTCCTGTCTTGCTATATGGTTGCGAAATATGGACATTATCCAGTGACCTGAGATGAAGACTGGACTCCTTTGGTACTGTGTCTCTCCGGAAAATCTTTGGGTACCGTTGGTTCGACTTTGCGTCAAATGAGCGGCTGCTCACGGAGTCCCGAATGAGGCACATTACCTGCATTGTGAGGGAGCGTCAGTTATGACACTATGGCCATGTGGCGCTTTTCCCTGAGGGTGATCCAGCTCATAAGATCCTCATTTTTGGGGACCCGAGTGGCTGGACCAGGCCAAGGGGTCACCCATGTAACACCTGTCTGTGGCAGATAGAGGGTAGTTTCCAGAGGGTGTGACTGGACTGCATATCTGCCTGGGGGGTTGCCAACCAGGCTCCCGAGCTGTTTCGTCTTGTGGTGGGTGCAGCAACGTGCTGTACAAGTGCATGCTCCCAGACCTGACCTGACCTTACTGGCCATATATAAATGGTATTCTCTTTGCTACATACCTGCCGAAAAGAGGAATGATTATTAAATCGGGCTCAACCCACTAGAGCAGGGGTGGGCAAAGTCAGTCCTGGAGGGCCGCAGGGGCTGCAGGTTTTTGTTCTAACCCGGTTGCTTAATTAGAAAGCAATTCTCGCCAATAATTGAATTTCATGGCTTGTTGGTGCTTTAACTCTGCTATGTCAGGTCATTCTCATTTCCCAGATTTTCTTCCCCTTCCTAAGGATATCATCCAAATGATTTGAAGGCTAAAATGAACGAGCAATTCTCAGTCCTTCACTTTTTTCTCTTCATTTTCCTTCCAAGTATATAATTAAACCCAATAATGCGTGATAAATACACACAGGTGTAAATGGTAACAAGCTAAATGGAGAAATGCTGCTCTCTTTTGTCATTTGCATATTTTTGCTAATTACGAGCAATTAAAACCCGAGAATACAGCTGATTAAGACCAAAATTAGCAATAAGAGTTCAAAATCTTAACAGGCGAGACCACTAAAGTGAAGCAGAAGTGTTACTTGAGCAATAAGTGCTTCTTATTAAGAAATTGGGTTGGAGCAAAAACCTGCAGCCACTGCGGCCCTCCAGGAATGACTTTGCCCACCCCTGAACTAGAGTGTCTATAACGAGGGAGGCACACAGGAAGAGCACCCACATATCGCATCTCGCTGATAGCCCCAATCAACTACCTTTCAACTGACATGTATCGACAGCACCATACATACATCACGGCAGGTCTACGGCAGCAATTTTAGGGGGAAATATCATCATTGCAGCTCTAGACCAGCAGTTTGGTAATAAACATTTATAGGTTGTCACAAATCAAATCGATTGACATGCTAACCACACCAAACCCTAACTATGAGAAAACAAACCCCTAACATTAACCATTTATCCTACATGCTAACCATACTAACACCTAATCTTAATTTCTATCCTATATCTGCTGAAGTAGACCTGCGGTGATGTATGCTGCTGTGGCTCTGCAGTTGGATATTATTGCATCAACCATGAAGTGCCAAGTTGATTTCTTCTCCTGCGCTCTTCGGCTCCTTACATAATTGCTGGTCTTACTGCGGTCTTAAAAACCTCACCTTTAACCTTTGTTTTAATTCTCTGATCACACAATACTCCTGATACCTTCTTCCAATTGTTCCATCCACACTGCACTCTGTGGGTTATCTCTGCATCTAATTCTCCATCTCAGACTACCACTTATCCTAGATATTTAAATGTATCCACTTTTCAGTCACTATCTGTGCTGGGTAACTTATGAATTCTGATCATCATTAAACCTCAAACATTCCGTCTTCTTCCTATTTATCTTCAGTCTGTTATCTTCCAGTGCCCTTCTCCACTTCGTACATGTCATCAGCAAAAAGTCTGCACCAGGGGTTTGGTTTTTCATCCCATGACTCAGCACATCCATAGCTAGTTCACAGGTGTTAGGACTTCAAGAAGCCCCCTGGTTCAGACCTCCTCTAACTAGAATCTTGTCTGTTCTCCCAACACTGCTTTTTAACCCAAGTTCTCACTCTCTCCTACATATCCTGGACAATCCTCACATACTTGTATGGTTCATGCACCTCCAGACCTCTTGACATGGCACTCTATCATAAGTCTTCTCCAAATCAGTAAACGCCATATGCAGACTTCTCTGTTTGTCAGTGCTCCTCTATCCTCTATCTGAGCATACCTTGCCTCCGCTTAAACACGTGGCGAGAAGTAGACTGACTCGAACCGAGTGAGGAGGGCCCTGCCCAGCTCCCCATTCCTGACGTCCTGCATAGTAGAGAAATGGGACAAACTTTAACAATCGATAAACAAACAGGTATCACTAGCTAAGCAGAGACAAGGTCCGCTCCAAAACGTGGCCAGAGGTACAGCGATTCGAACGGAGGCAGGCGCGTGAGTGAGGAGGGCCCTGGCTGGCTCCCCTCTCTTGATGTCATGCTTCTCCCTTCCCTCGGCTTGCAGCTTCTGTCTCGGATTATCATGAATAAATTGCTCCTGCTAGTGAACTATGATACTTGTCTTGATAAGAGAAGTTGCAAAAGCAACCAAAATGTTCCAGCAAATTATAGAAAAAAACCCCCGATCTAAATCCATTTAGTTTTCTTATGAAAAGTGGACAGACATACAGACAGACGCTGGATTTTATATACAGGGTGAGTCAAAATTATGTTTAAATTGTTTCTGCTATTCAAATGTTTTCACAAAACATACTTCATATGTGCAAGATGATTTGCAGGAATGTCTCAACCTGTTTGCCATCATGTTCAACACGTGTACCATATGTGTCACATATAAATTTTATACAAATATATACATAGATGTACCGTTAGTGTTCATCATTTTGACTCACCTTGTATGTAGTGATGTTGTAAATCACTTTGGATAAAGGTGTCAGTCAAATAAGTAAATGTAAATATAAAAAGTAATGATTTACTGGCTACATGCTGTTGTGTAATTTCCTTAAACTGTCTGACTTGACATAAACCTTAGCTGAGAAGGTGCTGTAAAAGGAAGATGAAATATCTTTAGAGCTGAATAGTGTCATTCTCATGGGACTGCATTCTCTTCTTTCCACAGCAAGGAGAAAGCAGCTGCTCTTTCCGTAACATCTAGATGAATGTGAAAGAGGAGATGCATGAGGCTGACAAAAGTATCATGGAGATAACAGCCGTAAGTATTAAGGAGGAGGAAGAAAAGAACTGCGAATGGGAATCTGTCCACACTAACCACGACAGTCTCGGCATTAAAAACGAGGATTATGAACTGGTGACGGTGGGTATTAAAGAAGAGGCTGAGGAGACATCTGTCGGTATTGAGACACACAAACCCAAAATTAGAGAGCCTGGTAAAGATGACCCTCATTCAGAGTGGACCCTTCATTATGGGTGTCAGGATGGAGCAGTGACCGGATTAGTGCCTTCTCGCAGCATCAGTGTCATGTCTGAATCGTCACAGTCTGACACGAAGAAGGTTGAGGTAACTGCATCTGTTAGAACTCAGGAAGGCAAACCATCGCCTTCAAAAGGGTCTCCAGAAAGTAAGTATAAAATAAAAACACCGATAACTTTTAGGGTTGAGTCTTGAGCTTAAAACAGAAGTCAAATGTTTTTTATATGAAATTTGGAAATGCAGGTCTGTTTACTATTTTATGGTGAAAAGTGGGGACACTTTGTGATGTAAATTCCTGAATTAACAGTTTAATACAAGCAGTACAGTATAAGAGATTGTTTAATATTTACTAGGATAACACCTAAGGTTTTGGGAGCCTGGGATTGAATAGCGAAAAGATTCAAGCCTCTTATTACCCTGTAGAGTGTGTACTGTATTTATGAGACCGGATAATGTTTAGGGAGGTAGGTTAGGGGGTCGTCAGATCCTGATTGCAGCCCCCTAAAGTTGTACTTTCCACAGGATTGTTGTTTGGCTGGGGTTTTCCTCTCCTCCATCACCAATTCTCCGTATCTCTATTTCTAGTAGCAGGGACAGTGCAGCAATAGTTTTTATTATTATTATTATTATTTAAAAAACAAAAAGCCCAGAGGTTACTTTTCTAAGTAAGTGAAGAGCTGTATATAAAAATGGCTTTAATGGAGTTGAACAGCCACTGTGGTGAAAATCGGATCAAACTGCAAAGCCAGGCTTATGATGGGATTCATAAATAGGATTCTAACATCATAAGAATATCTGCAAATAATTACATTCATTCACAGAAAAGAAAGACTGTGCCGTTTTCATTATCAAACTACAAGAGCTCTCCGAAAATACACCGCAATATTTAAAAGTTCCTTAACAGAGCTAAACCAACAAACTGATGAACTCTTTTTGGAGTCCATTGAGTGTAAAAGTGGTGGTGGGATGCATTCATTTTTATTAGTTGGGTGCAGTTCAGTTGATTTTATTAATTGCATTTGAAAAGCACCTACTGTTGATGTCATTTACATTGAAACAGAAATGTATTACAAAGGCACAGATCAAGGCAAATAGAGACATATACAATAACTCGGTCAACACGTATAATGAATCTGTATAAGGCAGCGCGATATACATTAAGTGTTTTCTCCTTCATTGAAAAAAAATAAAAAGAAATTGCTGATCTTTCCTAAATTTGTCTTACCATAAAACATTTCCAGTTTTGTACTATTGCAAATAGGGTAGGTGGCAAAATTGGAGTGTTTGTGACCTGACCTAATCTCCAGTAATCCCTTTTTTTTATAGTGCCTTTCCATTGTCCACCCTTATGCAAACTGTTTTTCATTGTGCTTTCCACTTTATTTATAAAAGCTTTCCAGTACAAGTGAGCGATAAATAACTTGATGCTATATTCCGGGGCCTTCCTGCATGGAGAGCACTTTAAGTAGAAAGAAAAATGCTATATAAATGTAAAAAATATTATTATTGTTACCATCCAGCAGCCATACCACCTGCACTTCAGAAGATGTCATCCATGTGAAAGACCTGGCTAGAACTTGCATGGAAGGCCATCTAGGAAAAACTTGGGTTGTTGCTGGAAGAGGCATTGGTGAATCCAGCAGGGGGTACTTACCCTGTGGTCTTTGTTTTGTTCTTTATTTTGCCTTATGCAATTTCTTGTATTTGGAAGTTGTTAGTTTTTGCATTGTCTCTGGGGTCAAAGGGCCGAGTCACCCCCCAGAGCAATTGCAGGTCAAGGGCCCAGTGAAGTAGGATCTCTTTTGGTAGTAACGGGGATTCATTCCGGCAACCTTCCGGATACCAGCAGAGAGCTATCACTCTCTGTATGGATCCCAATTCCCCAGCACAGTGATGGATACACCCTCTGTAAAGATGGTGCCATCCTTCGGATGAGATGTAAAGCTGAGATTCTGACTCTCTGTGGTCATTAAAGATCCCTGGGCATTCTTTGTAAACCATGGAGTGTATTCTGATGGCCTAATTGCCCCCCAAGGCCTAGTCATTCTGTCCATGGTCTCTAATTATCTATTTCTCTCACCACTTCACCACTTAATTTCTAATGTATGGTGAGCGTAGTGATGCAAAAATGGATTCCGTCACATCATCCAGGTGGATGCTGCACATTAGCGGTGGTTGAAGTGGCTCCCTGTTTACTGTGAAAAACTCTTATAGTAGTGAGAAAAAGAAATATATAAATGTAAAGAATGATTATTATTAGCATTATTTTACTGGTTTAATGAAAATTAGTAGAAAAATTACAACTAACATGTTCTGTAACAAAATGTTCAGATCTGTGCATTCAATAGAACACAAAAAATGGGATTTTTCTGTCGGTGTATTAGGGTCTTAAAGTTAATGTCTTTCAAAAAGCAGTTTGAAAACAGGATAGAAGATGGGGTTAGGAAGCTGTGTGGTGTTCTGTGTTTAGTCATTGGGGGTGTATTTCCACTTTTCTCTGTTTATTCTGAACATGTGGATACCTGGTATCAAGTCCAGCTGAGAAGCCAATAATTAATAAAGGTTTGGATGGAATAGAAGTATAGCGGTGTGCACTGTTATTCAGTAATACAGTATATTTATGGTTTTGTTAAAAAGAACAACAAACGTTTCAGTCTGAAAGGTATTTTCAAATATATTAAGCTGGTATATATAAAACAATACATTTTTAAGACCTTAGCTTGGTTTCGGCGGTCAACAAAGTCGTCTAAATGAGATTTGAATTGCAGAAATGAGAACTCTCATCAGTATGTGTGTTCAACACAGACATTCAGTGTATTCAACCTTTGGTAGAATATTTGATATCGTGACCACTGGAAATTATCACTTTTTACCAATAGTAATTAATTAAAACATGGACTAAATCTAATTTTGAATATTTGAAGATGATGATGGTAACATGATAATATAGTTCTATGATAGAATGTGACCAATAACCTTGTAATTGGATTTAACACACATGCTCTAATTGTAAATGTCCTCTCTTTTATTATGTAAATGTTTTGACTACAGAGATTATATTGCTGAAGTCAAGTGTACTGTCATGCGTACACTTATTGTACAATGAAATTCTTTCTTACATGTCTCCTGAAAATAGTGGGAACAATACACTACTAAAATAAAGCATACACAATATTTATTTGAAAGTATTAAATGACTACTGTTATGTTTCAACATATAGTGTTGCTTGTTCACCAACCATACAATTTGTGGTTAGACACTGTCTGTGAATCTACTGGTGAGATTTGTACAATTATCAGGTTGAGTGTCTTTCCATGTTCATCTTAATTTTTACTGTTGCTTTTACTTTCTTATCATTTCAATTGGAATTTATTAATGCTATGACTTCAACTAAATAATTGTGTTTTGGTTTTGCCATTAAGGTTTTTTTTTTTTTTTTTACTTTGTATAGGAGACAAACCTCATTGGTGTTCCACATGTGGCAAGCGATTCTCCCAAATGGCCACTCTTAAGACCCACATGAGAATTCACACTGGAGAGAAGCCGTATTCCTGTTCTGAATGTGGGAAACGATTCTCAGACAGCAGCCATCTTCGGAGACACACAAGAATTCACACTGGAGAGAAACCGTATTGTTGTTTGGAATGTGGGAAAAGATTTTCACAATCGAGCAATCTTCAGAGTCATACAAGAATACACACTGGGGAGAAGCCGTACTTTTGTTCTGAATGTGGAAAACGATTTTCACAGTTAAGCAGTCTTCAGAGTCACAGAAGAATTCACAATGCTGAGAAGCTATATTGCTGTAATGAATCTGGTGAGCAGTTCCCACATATGATCAGTCCTCAGAGCCACAAAAGAATTCAGACTGAAGAGAAGCCATATTTCTGTTCAGAATGTGGCAAACGATTCTCTTACAAGAGCAGTCTTCGAACCCATTCAAAAATTCATGTAGGAGAAAAACCCTATTGCTGTTCTACGTGTGGCAAACAGTTTTTCCAAATGAGCCATCTTAAGAGCCATACAAAAGTTCATACAGGAGAGAAACCTCATGGCTGTTCTGAATGTGGCAAACAATTCCGTGACAGGAGTACTCTTCTCAGACACACAAGAATTCACTATGGAGAGAAGCCCCATTGCTGTTCAGAATGTGGCAAACGATTCTCACGAAGTCTCTATCTTCAGGCCCACAGAAGAATTCACACTGGAGAGAAACCATATTGCTGTTCAGAATGTGGCAAAGTATTTGCACAACTAAGCAGTCTTCAGAGCCATGCAAGAATCCATACTGGGGAGAAACCATATTGCTGTAATGAATGTGGCAAGCAATTCTCGCATATGATCAGTCTGAAGACCCACACACGAATTCACACTGGAGAGAAACCATACAGTTGTAAAGAATGTGGCAAACAATTCTCTTACAGGAGTAGTCTTTTCACCCATTCAAGAATCCATGTACGGGAGAAACCTCACTGTTGTTCTACATGTGGCAAACAGTTCTCACAAATGGCAACTCTTAAGATTCACATAAGAATTCATACTGGAGAGAAGCCATATTCCTGTTCTGAATGTGAAAAACGATTCTCTGACAGCAGCCAACTTAAGAGACACAAAAGAATTCACACCGGAGAGAAACGTTACTGCTGCTCTACCTGTGGCAAATGTTTCTCACGATTGGCCACTCTTAAGAACCACATAAGAATTCACACGGGAGAGAAGCCATATTCCTGTCTTGAATGTGGAAAACAATTCTATGAGAGGAGTGCTCTTCGGAAACACATTAAAATTCACTATCAAGGGAAGTCCTGAAAGAATAAGTTGGGAGGGTTAGTTTGGATTTCATTCTCCTTTTGTCTTGACCTTCTAACTCCAAGCCTTGCGGTGTACTTTATAAGGTGGGCTTTGCTCGGTGAGATCCATAACAAATCTTATCAAGACGAGGCTATTTTCATAGTATAAAAAGGATCTGTCCTACTGGCTGCACAGAATAGAGTGGTGTCCATAGGGTAGGATGAGGAGGTAGCAGTGGTGCAAAATCTGACATGTAATCAGTCCAGGACAGAGCTGGCTTCACCACAATGGAACAGAGAAAAAAATAAAAGCCACAAGAAACTGGGAGGACTGGATAAGTTGTAGCGACCAGTTGAATATAAAGGGGAGATCATTTACTGCTACTTCTCTGCATGTGAAAGGATACAACAGGGAAAATTAAGAAAAACTGCAATGAAGAAATGTATTGATTTACAGATTAGACAAGATAACTGACCCAAATCAAAGATAGAGGCATTTTAAATATCTCCAAAGAACAATAAAAGATGAATACGTTAAAAAAAAAAAAAGTAGTAAGTATGCAAATAGAATGAATACATTAACAGCCAGATTTATTAACAAGAACCAATGGATACACTTGAAAAATGATTGTTGCAGAGAAGTGAAATGTCCTCATAAACAACTTGATTCTCAGACAGTGAAATGCCAACCATAAAGGGAGAGGTTATTAGGGAGTGCTGAGATAGTTAGGGGGCAGCACGGTGGCGCAGTGGCAGCGCTGCTGCCTCACAGTAAGGGGACCTGGTTTTGCTTCCCGGGTCCTCTCTACATGGTGTTTGCATGTTCTCCTCATGTCTGTTTGGGTTTCCTCCCACAGTCCAAAGACATTTGGGTTTGGTGCCTTGGCGTTCCTAAATTGTCCCTAGTGTGTGGGCATGTGTGTGCCCTGCAATGCATAAGAAAATCAATGTAAGGACATGTCAGCAATATTGCACTTCAACCTGGATCAAACAAATTGCAGCACATTTATGGGGAGTGCTGGCATTAATCAAACTGTAAAGGGAAGAAGTGATATGACAAAGTCCTAGTAAAAATACATTACAGAATTACATAATTATACATGAAGACCTGAACGTCTCAACTTCTCTGTGGCAGTAACCCAAATGCCAAGATGAAACAAATCAATGAAAATCTGAGAAAGTTCTATAGAATGTAAAGCAGGGGATACCCTGGGAGTAACCTCACCACCTGCCAAAAAAGAAGCATATTTGATATCTGCTGAATAACACAATAAAGAAGTGAAATGGATAAGCAAACTACAGGAAACTCTCAAATGAAAAATGGAATGTACTTTGGCGTTACTTGCTCTTCAGGTTTAGGTTTTTCATTTCTCATTTTGGAGTTCTTGGCTTTTTGACCCTTTGCTTTCTGTCTTGGATTAGTTTTTTGGATTTTTAGCCAGCACTTTGTTGTTTTTTTTGGGGGACAATAGTTTTCATATTTTGCTGAAGGTTTAATTTATTTTAGTTTTTTACATTTTGAACTTCTTAAATTTAGTTTAATAAAATTAAAAAGAATCAAAGTCAAGGCTTGTTTTAATTTTTGGGCTATGAGTCTTTTTCTGGAAGTATTCAGAATTTGTTTGGTTTTGGTAAAGCTTGAATCGGAGCACCAATCTGGTCGTCAAAGTAATGCGCTTATAAAGAGCTTACATAGTTGAGGTGCCCAGTCAAGTGCATCGTAAGAAGACAAAAAAGAACAAAAACACCAAGCGGTATGGCATGAGAGTAGCCAGCGGTGGTTGTTGGATTCAGACAATTAAACTTAAACTTCCAATAGCCTCTCTAAACCTTATTTAACTTCCATGACTGGTGCCAAACTGTTAGTTGTTTCCTTAAAATTTTTGAGGTTTTGATACATTTTTTTTGGTTTACCTCCAGCAGCTTACTGCTTATCTTTGTATCATTACTCATTATTCACTGTGTAAATTTAAATGAAAATTGAAAAATGGGAGTGTTCTAAAAAATCTGACTGGTATAATATATGGAAGTGAAGGTCTGTGATACAGTTTGCATATTTGTAGCTAGCAAAGGGAGAAAATGAGTCGCGTATCTTAATCAAAGGCAATAGAGAGCAAATGAAGAAGGGGGCAGATTAATAAGGTGGGGTTCAGAAGGTGTTGGTCACCTTAGTCTTATTAATTATTTGGATGTTCTTCTTTTTGAAAAATGCGTATGCTGGGCTTAAGTACAAGTGTCTGTTAATGGCATTCACATTAAAGAGCCACAATTCAGCCACATCTCTGGCACTCCTAGTATTGGCCCCGAATTTAACTTGCAATGTTCCTGTATACGTGGTGCAAGCCTTTTAGATGTTTGTCCCATGTATACTGCTGGAAGAACATCCAAATAATACTAATAATAAAAAGACTTTATAACCAACACCTTCCGAACCGATTACAATCCCCCTCTCCTCCTACCCTCCCTTATTCATTTGCTCTATATTGCCTTTCATTCCTGGACACCTAATCATTTCTCTCTGATGATGACACCTGGCAGGTTGTCGAGAGCTTAGGAATAAAAGACAATTATTTTAAGATATGTGACTCATTTTTTCCCTTTGTGGATCTCTAGCTACATCAACATATGTATGTGTGTTTGTGTGTGTAACAATGGCAGGTCTATTAAAGCCATTGTCATATTTAGCACTTTGTTGCATATCCCTCTCATGCAATGACTGCTTGAAGTCTGCAATTCATAGACATCAGCAGGTTCTGAAGACCTTCTCTGGTGATGCTCTGCCAAGTCTCTAATGAAGCCATCTTCAGCTCCTGCTTGTTTCGGGGACTTACTGCTTTAAGTTTTCTCTTCAGCATATGGAAGGCCTGCTCTGTTATATTGAAATCAGGTGAAGGGCTTGGCCATTCAAGAGTTTTCCACTTTATAGCTTTGACAAACTCATTTGGCTCATTATCTTGTTGCAGGATGAAGTGCCGTCCAGTAAGTTTGGAGGCATTTACTGGAACTTGAGCAGATCAGATGTTTCTACACACCTCAGAATTCATTGTGCCACTCCTGTCAGGAGTTTAATCATCAATAAACATAGATGTGCCAGGACCTGTGGCAGCCATACATGCCCAAGCTGTAACACCACCAGCAAAGGAAGAGTTTCCCACAATAAAAACTCTTTATGCTTTTACACTTGTATCCTACCCTGTGTGTGTCAGGTGCTTGGGCAGCTGGAGTGCCTCCTGGTGTCCACAAGTGGTACCTGACATCTATGTGCTTAGACCTCTGTTTGTTCACTGGGTTCCTACTTTGTACAAAAACCAATGGTGAAAATGAAGGTGCTATTGCACTATTAAAAAATTGCTGTCCATACCATGGAATAAATATATGCTTTCTTGAGTTGTGGATGCTAACCCTATGTATTCAGCCTCACATGTGGATAGTGCTACAGTGGCTAGCTTTTTAGACTTCCATGAAATAACAGGGCCATGATTGGTCAGACTGAAACAACAACCAGTAGTGATGCAACTGCACACTGTGTCAGATTCCCAACCAGACTCATTGAAAGCAATTTGATCCAAGTTCTCTTCAGATTTCCTGAAACAAAGCTCATAGTTTATTGTGCCCTTTAGATAGCTTAGCGTGTTTAGTAGCAATTGGGTGTCCTGTTTGAGGGTTTGCTAATGATTGTGAGATCCTACTGACTATACCACCAAATATCTTGTCTGGTACACATCATAGCATATATTAGGCACCTCACAATTTCCTGGTATTCTTTGTGACTGACAGTACCCTGGACGTCATTATCTATTTACGGGGTAAACCTTGGCTTGCAATCTGTCTTACCAAACTTTCAAGCATTTTAAGGATATAGTTCTTCTGATTGATTTTGATCCCACCGTCTTTTTTCTCAGAATGAAGGTCTAGGAAGTATAAAATGTTTCCCAAATCTTTCATGCTGAATTGACATCTCATGATCTCTTTGAACTCACTATGTAGTTTGTTATTGCTTGCTGCTATGATTAAGTCATCAACCCAAATGATCCATATGATTAATTTATTTCCATTTTTTTTTATACACACAATAATCCTCTTGATTTCTGTGGAAGTTGTTTTGTACTCTGTGATCGTTCAGAATATAGGAACAATTTCTGCCAGACTGTTTCAGACCGTAGAGAGAGATTTCTTCATCCTGCACACGAGTTCCTTTCTGGTCTTTGATTCAGTCACGAGGCCCTCAGGTTGTTCTATGTAAACTGTTGGGGTGTGTAAGTATGCTGTTTTAATGACCATCTGATGAACTGTAAGGTAATTTTATACTGCTAACTGCTTTAATGCTCGTACTGATGATGTGATGCTGGCTGTGGGAGAGAAGGCTTCTTGATGGTCTATTCCTTCCACTTGACTGCAGTCCCTAGCAAACTACCTTGCCTTAAAGATTTTTTACCACCTCCTTTTTATGGCAATAAATTATCTACCCTCACTGCTTCTGTACCATCGGGTAAGGTGGTTAACTCAAATGTATCATTTCCGTTAAGCAAGTGGAATTTTTCACCATTCAGTGTACCCACACTTGTGATTTGGAAGAATTTTGGGCCTCTCAGTAAGTCTGAGGAGTACCACATATCATCCCATAGCAGTAGTCAATTGTGATGTTAACTGAGTCTTCTTCAAAATCAACTACATAATCATTTAAATGTTTTGGAGCCTTCCCCCTCCTTCTTGGGTAAGCAATAGTTTTCAATGTGATTTATTCTTAGGTCAGAATTCCCCACCAACACTTTGGACTGCCTTTTCCCCCATCACATTTTGTTGTGAATTATCAGTCCTCTCCTTGGCTCCCTCTGTTTTGGTTTCTTCTACTATTTCGACAATATACATATTCTTGAGTCCCTGAATTATAGTCATCCGTTTGTGTCCGTTTCCCAATGTCATTTGTTCTGATGAATTTCATGAGTCTGCGTATAAACACTTCTGCTTGATTGGGTAATAAACTTGGTAGGCCAGGCTGTTCTTGTCATACCCCAGGAATATACTCTTTCCACATCTGGAATCCAGTTTCTTGTGATCATGTTTAAACGTGATCACAATAAGGCACAGGAAACATCAAAGGTTTGGGGCAGCCACCCATATGATATCCCTGGCTGCAAAAAAAGCTACAAGTCTTGGTACTAAACTGTAAGATTAATCTCAGTGCTTCACAAGTTGAGATCAGAGGTAATCCTGCGGCTGCTGCTTTTTTTTTTTTTATTCCAACCAATTTCATAAATCTAATTGTTTAGTTAACTGGAATTTTTGCTTCTCTTATTTTGCATGCAGTAAAGTGCTCAAGCATGTGCTTTACAACTTGAAGAAATGTCTCTAATTTGTCTTAACTTTATCCTTTATAAATTCTGACTAAATGCTGTACTTCACAAGGCTTTTTTGACCCAAATACGATATCCTTCCCAGATGCCCTACATGGCATATTTTTCACTCCAAACCTAATGGTTACATCAAAAAATAAAGGTAATTTGAAAAATACAAGGTAACCACGAGAGATAGAAGTTGATGCAATACAGCACTTGTGTGATGGCTTATGGGTAGCTGGAACAACCCTTCAAAAAGTGTGTTGTGAACAGCAGCAAATTCCAGAGATGCAAAGGATACACGCACGGGGAGTTTCTTCCTAAAACACCCACACCCAATATCTCCAGTCTGTGCATTTTAAGCCAACACTGGGGTTTCAGGGTGAGAGCAAAAGAAACTCAACAAAAGACAGAGAGAAAATAAAAAGCTAGAATTGTTGTTATTCATTTAGGAACTCGGTAGCACAAGATGACTGATGCTTAATAATTATTAATTTGCATGCTGTGTGAGAGCAGCTAATGGGCGCCACACGTTTGAGAAATGGCTCTGACGGCTACGATATTTTCTGTTATTTTAACTGTTTCCTCACTATATGAAATATCAGCAAACAGAGTTCAGATAAACACTGTGGTCCATGGATATACAACGTGTTAAAATGCTGTGGCTATTTTGTCACAGCAGGTTTGCACTTCCAATTAGAAATGAATGTTACATTTCTTTAGTCATTTGTTTAGATGTGCAGTCAGATGATGGGTGTTGTGCATCCTCATCTGTTATCTACTGTGATTGTTAGGCAGATTTGTTGTTTCAGGTGTTTCCGTATTTTTTTTTTCTTCTCTGTGGCCCTAGTATGCTTCCTTACTCAGGTGAGCGTTAGCATATCATAATCTCTTGGACCGATAGTGTAAGTTTCCCGCATTCGACTTATACAGTACGACCAACATTATAAAATAGCGGAAATTATACAATGAAATCAAGCCCCGATTTATCTGCGGGAGAACTTGAACGTGAGTGTATACGGTAATCATAAATCCTTTCATAACAATTATTGCAACTCAAAGGTTGTACTTGCCACTAGGCCCGGAGATGACCATCACCTAATCATTTTTTACATTCCTCACATTCCTAATCTTGAGCTAATAAAAATTGGTGGCCCTTTAAATTAATCAATCCTCATCATTAAGTTGGGATCAGGATAACCCAAATATGAGAAACTGAACTGCTCAATTAATATTTACTTGTTGCACCAGCATCTCATTAGGTTAAAATCATAGACAGCTATGCCGACAAGTAACAACACACAGCATCACTGATAAGGTTTGGGCTGTGGACGGCCTGGAAGAGACAAGTATAGCGCTTCCTGGCCACTTAGAAAAAAGGAAAAGTACAAGCCTTTAATAATAAACACCTACACTCTTATAGAGCCCAAAGCCAGATAGTACAATACGCTTTGCCTTAATTAATGACCCGAGGAATTAAAAAGTCTTGATATATAAATTTTGATGCCATTGTAAAATATTTTAACATATATATATATATATATATATATATATATATATATATATATATATATACAGTGGTGTGAAAAACGATTTGCCCCCTTCCTGATTTCTTATTCTTTTGCATGTTTGTCACACAAAATGTTTCTGATCATCAAACACATTAAACTATTAGTCAAATATAACACAAGTAAACACAAAATGCAGTTTTTAAATGATGGTTTTATTATTTAGGAGAAAAAATCCAAACCTACATGGCCCTGTGTGAAAAAGTAATTGCCCCTTGTTCAAAAATAACCTAACTGTGGTGTATCACACCTGAGTTCAATTTCCGTAGCCACCCCCAGGCCTGATTACTGCCACACCTGTTTCAATCAAGAAATCACTTAAGTAGGAGCTGTCTGACACAGAGAAGTAGACCAAAAGCACCTCAAATGCTAGACATCATGCCAAGATCCAAAGAAATTCAGGAACAAATGAGAACAGAAGTAATTGAGATCTTTTAGTCTGGTAAAGGTTATAAAGCCATTTCTAAAGCTTTGGGACTCCAGCGAACCACAGTGAGAGCCATTATCCACAAATGGCAAAAACATGGAACAGTGGTGAACCTTCCCAGGAGTGGCTGGCCGACCAAAATTACCCCAAGAGTGCAGAGACGACTCATCCGAGAGGTCACAAAAGACCCCAGGACAACGTCTAAAGAACTGCCGGCCTCACTTGCCTCAATTAAGGTCAGTGTTCACGACTCCACCATAAGAAAGAGACTGGGCAAAAATGGCCTCCATGGCAGATTTCCAAGATGCAAACCACTGTTAAGCAAAAAGAACATTAGGGCTCATCTCAATTTTGCTAAGAAACATCTCAATGATTGCCAAGACTTTTGGGAAAATACCTTGTCTACTGATGAGACAAAAGTTGAACTTTTTGGAAGGCAAATGTCCCGTTACATCTGGCGTAAAAGGAACACAGCATTTCAGAAAAAGAACATCATACCAACAGTAAAATATGGTGGTGGTAGTGTGATGGTCTGGGGTTGTTTTGCTGCTTCAGGACCTGGAAGGCTTGCTGTGATAGATGGAACCATGAATTCTACTGTCTACCAAAAAATCCTGAAGGAGAATGTCCGGCCATCTGTTCGTCAACTCAAGCTGAAGCGATCTTGCGTGCTGCAACAGGACAATGACCCAAAACACACCAGCAAATCCACCTCTGAATGGCTGAAGAAAAACAAAATGAAGACTTTGGAGTGGCCTAGTCAAAGTCCTGACCTGAATCCAATTGAGATGCTATGGCATGACCTTAAAAAGGCGGTTCATGCTAGAAAACCCTCAAATAAAGCTAATTTACAACAATTCTGCAAAGATGAGTGGGCCAAAATTCCTCCAGAGCGCTGTAAAAGACTCATTGCAAGTTATCGCAAACGCTTGATTGCAGTTATTGCTGCTAAGGGTGGCCCAACCAGTTATTAGGTTCAGGGGGCAATTACTTTTTCACACAGGGCCATGTAGGTTTGGATTTTTTCTCCCTAAATAATAAAACCATCATTTAAAAACTGCATTTTGTGTTTACTTGTGTTATATTTGACTAATGGTTAAATGTGTTTGATGATCAGAAACATTTTGTGTGACAAACATGTCAGCAGATGTTATAACACAGTGCGAGGAGTGTGCAGTCAAGGAAATGTCAAGTAGGAGGGATTTATGGCCTGTTAAGATCAAACCCTCCCACAGACATAATCTTAACCATAGTGTAACGGGGCATGCAATGGACGCATGTTCCCTCCCACTCGACATTGGGCTCCAGGCTCCAGAGATACATACTTTGCTGGATGCTACAGCTTTGCGCGAAAATGTGGTAAATCCTGTGACTCTGGGAACAGTAGAGAGGGGAGCACTGTAACATCGGAACACTTCCAACAGATGGCGTAATGAGGGGAATGCTATTGCTGTCAGTTAGTCCTCTCACTATACAACAGAGGGTGTTTATTTATCACAATATGTTTTCCACATCAACGCACATTATAATAATGGCTTAGTGAGATGAATTATGCTCGAGAGTCGTCGTTTAGCTAGTGTTGGCTGCATTTCCCTACTTGATCAAGGGTCGTGTCATTTCACACTTTTTCTAAAAATGTTGCGTTTACACATGGGTCAGAGTTGCCATAAATGTCGGCACGTTCTCCCGTTAAGTTTTCTTTTATAAATCCAAACGTTTGCGTACGCACATCTGAGGCCTCTTCTTGTGTGTACGCAAGCTTTGCAAGTGATGCTCCATGGTGTGAGAAGGCAAATCACTGAATCGGCACAGCTTAGCATTTTTACCCGTTTCATATTGTTATCAACAGATGGCGTAGTGTTTATGTGAAACATCAATAGCAGTAGAGTGTTGTCCCGTGTTAGCCATAGATTGATACAGGAGAAAGTGTGAAACATCAAAAAATTAACCTTTTCTCAAAGCACTTTGCCAGAATTGTTCGGTGCTTCAGGACGCATCATGTTACCATCACTGGCACATACCGTACTTTTAAAATGACTTCCCGAATTCCGAAATCACTTTTTTTAACGAACCGCCCGCATTAATGTAACGTAATGGACGTGTTGCTGGGGCGCTGGACAGGACGCTTGCACTATACAGAAGAGCGTGCGACCAGTCCTGCATGCTGACTCGTCCTTATTTTAGCATTTTGTCTCTTTCTAGTGCATGTGATTATTGGGATAAGTGTAATAGAAGTAGTGGTGAGACCCGTACCTCTCGGTCAGAAACATTTGATAATGACACTCGTTCGATTCATTTAGCCTATCATACCTGTGTACAGTGAAGCAGAAGTGCGAGCGACTCTAAAGAACAGCTTAACCCATAAAGCCAAGTAAACTGAATATGGGCATCTTGCATTTATGACTGCATTGCATTTATGAAGTTTGAAATATCCTTAATTGAGACGATGGCAAAGTTAATTTACTTCGCTTTGTGTGACGTCATGGAGCGCGCCGGAACTGCAGTCGTCACTCTTCTCACTTGTGGAAGTTGTGGACAGCAAACGGCATGCGGTGACAGAGACTGTGAGCTCTTGATGTGAGGTGAGAGGGCTTTAATAAATATCATATCACCCAGAGGCAGAAGGTAAGTGATCCGAATTTGAGGTTGTCACTTTGTTTAAGAGATTTTAATTGGTTCCCTTTACAGTTTTAGCTGCCATTTAAGACACCCGCTCTGTCATACAGACTTTGCTCGACCAAATCCTCCCTGTGTGTTCTTGATTTATTGGTCTCTCTGCTGTTAACTTCAATCCATGTTGTCGAGACTTTAAAGGCGCCCAAACACATCCCCGCTAACAGTTATTTATCATATGTTGCCGTATATTCTTTCAGTCAGTGTCCGTGTGGAATCGCTGAACGCTTTGAACTCGCTGGGGTGGCGATTTAATACAGAAAGAGCGCTTTGGTTTCTGCAATTATTTTTTTCTTTAATAGAGTAAAACGTGAACAGTACAGGTTTTGTCGTAAGAACAGTACGGCGGTGCAGCTCCACCGAACATGGATAATCCATCAAACAGAAAAAAAGCAGACTACCTGTTTCTCCATCCCACATCCGAAAACAGTACTGCAAAAAAAATATAATTAATATCTATTAAAACAGAACAAAAATCAGCAATGTGTTTAATGGTCGCACTACCTGTGTCACCCGGGTTGATCCGCGAAACGTTTTAAGGTAACGGTGCTCACTTATAGTGCTGTTGGTTAACTGGGTGTATCAGAAGTACCATGTAACTAACAAAGTGTTTTATTCCATACGATATTTGCAGTGTTTGTTTTTTTCTTCTTGTTTGAAGCGAGGTCCGATTTTATTGGTAGGCAGTCTAGTGGTCAAGGCTTTGGACCTAGCATTGAGAATTTAGATGCAGGATCTATGTGCCTTGTTACTCATTTTAGAGCTATTAGCTATTAAAATCTTATGCTTGAAGCAGTTTTAAAGGCCACAGTTGATTTTAGCATAAGGGCCCGGTCTTTTTCAGTGCCTGCCTGTCTTTCCAATTTGTTATGTTTCAAGCCTCTGTGAATCAAGGACATTTTTTGGAAGCACAGCTTCTGTGGCCTTCAACTGACAAGAATCTAAACAAGTTCACTGATGCCTGATCTTAAGGAAACCAAGAAAATTTCCACATTAGCACATATACAGTATGTATGTGTATATACAGTACATATATATGTATCTGTATATGTATGTATATTTTACAATGGCCTTTAAATTTATATTTAAAGACTTTTCAGCTCCTCGGGTGATTAATTAAGGCAAAACGTATTGTACTAGCTGGCTTTGGGCTCTATAAGAGTGTAAGAGTTGATTATTAAAGGCTTGTACTTTTCCTTTCTTCTAAGTGGCCAGGGAGCACTATGTTTGTCTCTTTCAGGTCGTCCACAGCCCAAACCTTATCAGTGAAGCTGTGCGTTGTTACCTGCAAACATAGCTGCTTACGATTTTAACCTCGAAATGCTGGTGTTTACAAGTGATTATTAATTGAGGGGTTCAGTTTCTCATATGTGGGTTATGCTGATCCCAACTTATTGATGACGATTGATTAATTAAAAGGGCCACCAATTTTTATTAGCTCAAGATTAGGAATGTAAAATGTGATTAGGTGATGGTCATATCCGGGCCTAGTGGCAAGTACAACCTTCAAGTCACAAAGATTGTTATGAAAGGATTTATGATTATTAGGTAAATATTCTGGACAAAGGTAAAGAACAAGGCCATTATTAGGAAGATAACATGTAAAGTGGATGATGAGAAAAATGTATGAATCACTTTTTTTTTTAAAATAGAGCTAATATAAATTCGAACCATTCCCGGACTACTGTGCTCACTTCATGAACTGAGACAAGCTTTATGTGCTATGCTCTGATTTTATATGCTGCACAATAAAGCTTATTCTGACTGCCAACCTAGAAACTCTGCATGTTTTTTTCTGAAGATGTTTTCTCCATGACTCTAGGACCCTAAACCCTGAGGCAGTAGGTTCAATGCCTGGTAGGGACACTGTGTGACCATTAGCAAGTCGCTTCACCTGCCTGTGTTTGTGAAAAAAGCAAAAGCAAATGTAACTGAGTGTATCTCAGATGTTGTGTGCTGCCTTGGATAAAGGTTTCCATCAAACAATCCGTTACAATAATATTACATCAATGGTAGTGCTGAAGGCAGGTTTATAATAATATATACATTTAGATACAACAAGGAGTAAATTTTGCTTAAAACTGGGTGGGAAGAATTAGACGTCTCACTGAGTGTCACTTTTATAAACCAATCCAACACCTCATTAAGGTGGCGCTCAAAGTAAGGGCAGTGATTTTGAAATACAAAAATCAGAGCTGCTCTCGATAATCTTGACTAACAGAGAGCAAGCTTCTGTTTATGATGAGCTGTCCACAGTCAAAATGTCTACTTAAAACACGCTGTTAGACATATAAATGTGTGTTGCATGTACAGAGAGAACAGTGTATGTGTTATAAATAAACATAACCTGTTTTAAAAATCAATGTAACCTAATGCAAGGGAAAAGCTTTTCTGTAGGATCAGATTATAGATTGGCATCTGTCCATTAATGCCGTCAAATACCAATCGTGAACGATTCATTGTCACATGAGGCTGTGTGTGCTCTCTGTTAGGCATTACGATGATCATGTAAGAGTCGATGTAAGCTTGAAAGAATTGGCAGCTATATTTCTGAAAATGGGAACTGCAAAATATTCATTTGAAGTTTACGGTTTGTCAATAGGACTGCTGTTAAGTGAGCTGATAACGAAGAGCCACAGGCGATGCAGGTTTCAGTGCTTATCTTAATCTGAAACATCTGAGTGAATATGCGTATGCACAACTGACCATGAGTAGAACATTTCTGCCGTAGATCAATTCCTGCTTTTCCTGGTGACTTGACTTTTGTTGATGGTCATTGCAAAACACAATTTCACAGGAAAAATGAATTCTGTTGAACTAAAATGAGTAATAAGTAAGAATAATGTGAAATATAAGAATATATTATTATCATTTTTAGATGTTTATGATTTTCTCTCATTTATGCCATTCACTCAAGTATTTTTATTCCATGTTTTTTTGCCTTTTGTATTGCGACTCCCCTTCAAAGACTGCAGATGTGATTATACATGTGAAGGATTTAGAAAGTATGGGACATCCCTGTTCAAAGTAAGCAGACATGCATGTAAATGTAAAGGATTTCGGAAGGTGGGGTGGGGGCCATTTTCAAAGTTCATAGATTCAATTATATATTAAAATGGAGTAGCTTGGGTGGAACCTGCTATGTTTAAAACACCAGCGCTCCTCCAGGCTTGTCTTGGATCTTGGGATTCAACTTCCACCTTTTTTTTTTCTCTGCTTTGCTTTTTGTTTTGCACAACCCCCCCATAATCATAACCTGTTGTCTATGGGACAGGAGTGATACCTTTAGATTTGTCCAAAATTTTAATGATGGGGGTGTGAGTGTGTCTGTGTGTCACAGTTTCTTTAGGATGGTCTGGGCGGAAAATCACCAAATTTGAAATTTAAACCTGTAACGAGATGACAATGTGCGGATTAATTTTTGAGCCAAATTGTGCAAGAGAAAGAGGCAATCTAGAGGAACCCTCAAATACCATAATTCTGTAATTAGTCATAAATTCTTCTGATCAATTGCTATTGTACTGACCTATTTTATAATCAGAAAGATCAGTATCAGAGTGGTAAATAATTACTGAAATGTTAGAGAATAGTTCGGGTGACTTGGCTCCTGGTGCACAAAGTCTACTGATGCTCACCTCCAAATTTTTGTTTCTGGTGAACATCACCTACGTTTATGGGCACAGCATCTGGCACCCTCACTGGAACTTTATAGTGTGCTTGTGAACCAACTGAGCTTTGCATTTTACTTGAGCCTCACTGAACTTTCTCCTTTGATTTCACACCTGTCTGTAGGCACCAACCAGTGATCACGTCTTTTTTTTCCTCTTGTCGAGGGCACTGCCCCCTCCATCCACCCTTTTGGTTAGTGGAGCTGTTTGTGTGATCCGTCAATTGCTTCTGCTGTGTCCATTAATATATGTAAAGTTTATATTAACATAACTGCCTACTTTAACGTAATAGTAGGAAATATTGACAAATAAAAATCACTCTCAGCTAATTATCTTTTTTCTATAACATCAGCAAATTTCAATCAAGTCAGTCAAAGCAATTTTGAGAATCTGTGATATTTTTTTCTGTTTTGAGGATCTGGGTTACCCCTTAAATAACGATATATCAACATGTCTTTTCTTTGTGGATGCCTTCTGCCCTTGATGTACCATCATGTGTTTCCTGGTAAATTTCAGCTTTTTAACGAAATAGGTAATAACTAAACAGGAAATCCAACATCTGTCTGTATGTCTGTCCACTTTTCACGAGAGAGCTACTTAACGGATTTAGATCAGGTTTTTTTCTGTAATTTGCTAGAACATCCATCCATACATTTTCCAACCCGTTGAATCCGAGCACAGGGTTACGGGGTCTGCTGGAGCCAATCCCAGCCAACACAGGGTGCAAGGCAGGAACCAATCCCGGACAGGGCACCAACCCACCGCAGGACACCCACACCCACACACCAAGCACACACTAGGGACAATTTAGAATCGCCAATCCACCTAACCTGCATGTCTTTGGACTGTGGGAAGAAACCGGAGTACCCTGAGGAAACCCATGCAGACACGGGGAGAACATGCAAACTCCACGTAGGGAGGACCCGGGAAATGAACCCGGGTCTCCTAACTGCGAGGCAGCAGCGCTACCACTGCCCAACCATGCAGCCCTTGCTTGAACATTCCAGTTGATTTTGCGACTTCTCTCATTGCACTAAGAATCATAGTTCAGTTGTGGCAATGATTTATTCGCTCAAATCTAAGAGACAGGCTGCAGACTGAGGGGAAGTGTGACATCAGGAGTAGGGAACCGGGCAGGACCCTCCTCACTCACGCGCTAGCCTCGCTCAAGTCGGTCTACCTCTGCGTTTTATTATTTTTAATAAATACATTCTTGCCAAATCCAAAAAAAAAAAACTGTAAACCTTCCTTGGAGAGTCTATTTTATTTAAAATTTTTAGTTTTGTTTTCTAGACATGCAAAAGTTCGCTGACGACACTGCTATGGTGGGCTGCATCAGGAGTGGGCAGGAGGAGGAGTATAGGAACCTAATCAAGGACTTTGGTTTTGCTGGTGATCAGTTGTAGGTGGTTTGAGTCGCACCATTTAACAAGGAGCTGGTGATGGACTTTAGGAGGCCCAGGCCCCTCACGGACCCCGTGATCATCAGAGGTGACTGTGTGCAGAGAGTGCAGACCTATAAATACCTGGGAGTGCAGCTGGATGATAAATTGGACTGGACTGCCAATAATGATGCTCTGTGCAAGAGAGGACAGAGCTGACTATACTATCTCTCTATGTATCTATGCCATCTCTTTCCCACTAACCTAAGAGAGTTCTATGTAGATCTGCCAGTCTATGCAGGATGAGGGCCCTTTTACACATCAGTAGACTCCTTAATAACCTTCACTGTACATTCCTCAGTCTCTCACTATGAGGACATGAAATGGATTGGAGTGGGTCAAGCATTCACATTTCTGTACAGTTAGACTGATAATCACATTACAAGAGAGTCTTTAAATGCTTTCTAAACACATTGAGGGAGTCCACGGTTCACTAGTAGATGTGGGTAGGTCAGAAGGGACACAGGGACCTCTTGTGTAGATGACCTCATGAGAGCCTCCATATACATGGGTGCTGATCTACTCCACTGTGTAGGATTTGAACATGCATACAGTTGCAGGGGAAGGGTCTGTCATGTCATTCAGGGGCCTGTGGCTGAAAGGGGAAGTAACATAGGTTTGGAAGTTCCATGTTACAAGTTTTTTTTAAAAAGTGGCATAAATGCCCATAAACACCATTCTTTTTTTATTATTAGGTTTTGTTGCTCGATGCTTTTTAAAACACATGTGTAACATTCTTTTATATTTATATATAATGTTACCAGCAATGTGTGACATTTTTATGCCAAGCACGAAATGTCTATGTTACTTATAGTCATATGAAAAAGTCTGGAAAATCCTCTTAATTTTTTGGATTTTTGTTTCTCATTGGCTGATCTTTCAACTAGCAACTTCCTTTTAATATATGACAGTAGTATTTCAGCAGTGACATTAAGTTTATTGGATTAACAGAAAATCTGCAATATGCATCATAACAAAATTAGACAGGTGCATACATTTGGGCATCCCAACAGAGCTATGACATCAATACTTAGTTGAGCCTCCTTTTGCAAATATAACAGCCTCTAGACGCCTCCTATAGCCTTTGATGAATGTCTGGATTCTGGATGGAGGTATTTTTGACCATTCTTCTATACAAAAATCTCTCCAGTTCAGTTAAATTTAATGGCTGCCAAGCATGGGCAGCCTGCTTCAAATCATCCCATAGATTTTCAATGATATTCAAGTCAGGGGACTGTGACGGCCATTCCAGAACATTGTACTTCTCCCTCTGCATGAATGCCTTTGTAGATTACGAACTGTGTTTTGGGTCATTGTCTTGCTAGAATATCCAACCCCTGCATAACTTCAACTTTGTGACTGATGCTTGAACATTATCCTGAAGAATTTGTTGATATTGGGTTGAATTCATCTGACCCTCGACTTTAATAAGGGCCCCAGTCCCTGAACTAGCCACACAGCCCCACAGCATGATGGAACCTCCACCAAATTTGACAGTAGGTAGCATGTATTTATTTTGGAATGCAGGTCTTTGGAGGTGATCTGTTGGTTGTCTGTAACCATTCTCACAATCCTGAGCATATGCCGCTCCTGTATTTTTGTTGGCCTGCCAGACCTGCTGGGTTTAACAGCAACTGTGCCTGTGGCCTTCCATTTCCTGATTACATTCCTTACAGTTGAAACCTCTGAGATAGCTTTTTGTAGCCTTCCCCTACACCATGATATTGAACAATCTTTGTTTTCAAATCTTTGAGAGTTGGTTTGAGGATCCCATGCTGTCTGTCACTCTTCACAGGAGAGTCAAAGGGAAGCACAACTTGCACTTGACCACCTTAAATACCTTTCCTCGTTATTGGACACACCCGTCTATGAAGTTCAAGGCTTAACGAGCTAATCCAACCAATGTGGTGTTGCAAGTAATCAGCATTGAGCAGTTACAGGCATTCAAATCAGCAAAATTACAAGGGGACCCACATTTTTGCACAGCCACATTACCACTGTTATCTTTTTTGTTGAAAGTAGAGTCAATTATTATGCAGGCTGAGAGGGGTTCATAAACTTTTTCATATTACTGTATATTCTTTCCCTAGGCATTGTAAATAATACCTAGGCATTATATAGAATGACATGTCAGTTTGCCTTTTGGCATTGCATAGAATGCCTCGGAAATATTTGAAATTTGAATCGTTTCATACTTTGACGTCCCATTTTTGGCATTCTACTGTATAGATTTCCTAGGCATTCTATACAATGCCTAATTTCACATGTTAGGTTTAGTTACAGCATTTTCTGCTAATTTGAGGTCTGTATATCACCAAAAGTTCAGTAAAGAAACTTTTTAACTGTACCAGCATCTGAATAGACTATTATAGAATGTGTTTTAAATAGTGGCATTGTCTCACAGAAATTATCACCATGTATTAACATAAGAGTCATTCGTTTTTTACAACATTCATTTTTGTAATTAGGTTTATTTGCAGATTGTTGTAAAAAAGACCGAGCAGTGAAACCAAATAACAAGGAAGAAATGGAGCCTGGGAGTGTTAAACTTGTACTTCACTTCCACCTCCGACACAAGGAAGGCTTTCCAAGCCTTTTCCACTTCCACCTCCAGCCACAGGCCCCTGAATGACATCACAGTGTCCAAAGGGTCTGCCGCTGGAGGGAGGTATGCAGCCAGACTCTGTTGGGTTACAGGGAGCCAGTGGAGAGACACGCGCCCATCTTAGCTGGTTAAACACAAGGCGTGCTGCTCCTACTTTTCTTTCCACTAAGTTTTCATAGAAGTGTAGTTTAACTTGAGATGCACTGAAATGGGCACATTTCACTCAATATTGGAAGTCAGGTGACCTTTCGTACAGCACTTTTACTTTTAAACGCAATACGTGCAAGTCAGTCAGTGAATACTGGTGGCCCACAACTGTGTGAGGTGGTTCTTCTCCTCAAGCCTTTTTATCCTTCACTCTACACTTCTTTTGATTTGAATAATAATCGAGTTGTTGTCAGTATGCTACACTATAATCTCTCTATAAACTATCCAAGTTGAAGTTGAGACAACTTGAGATGGTGTTATCAAAAGAAGTTGAAATGTCTTTAGATCTAAATGGTATAGTTTTTATCGAATTAAATTCTGTTCTTTCACCAGCAAGGAAGAAGCTGCTGCTGCTTACTGTAAAGTCATGATGGATGTGAAAGAGGAGACATGTGAGGTTAATATAAATGACATGGAGGTAGCAACTGTAAATATTAAAAAGGAGGACTGTGAATGGGAGTCTGTCCCCACTGAGCATGATGATCTCTACATTAAGAATGAAGATTGTGAACTGGTGACTGCGGGCATTAAAGAAGAGGCTGATGAGGCGTCTGACAGCATTGAATCGCACAACCATAAAATTATGGAGCCTGTTGAGAAAGACAACCTTCACTCAGAGCTGGTTTTTCATTATGAGTGTCAAAATGGAGTTACTGGCTTAGTCTCTTGTCAAACTTCACACTATTCATCGCTGAAGCTTTCTGTCAATGTGAGGTCCGAGTTGTTGCATTCTGACACAAAGAGTAGTGAGGAAATGGCATCTGTTACAACTCCAGAACCATCACCTTCAAAACAGTCTCGTAAGTGTAAAACAAAAGTGTATGAGCTTTAGGGTTTATGATTATAGAGCTCACTTAATTTTTATGTGAAAATTAGAAATGCAGTGGATGTTAATATTTTATGTTGAGAAGTGGAGACACTTTTATTAAATTATTGCATCAACAAGCATAATATAAGCCTTTTGTGTGTACTATAAAAAATCATTAGTGTTTATTAAATTGACACCGGTGATTTTGGGGTACCAAAGCTAATATCAATGTGAACTTAAAAAAGATGTGCTTAGTAACTGATAAAGATCAGACCGAAGAGGGTCTAGGCTTGTAATGTCATTGGGATAATCAACACAAGTTCAAGGCGTAAATGAAGTTCACTGATCCTCAAAGTCCTGAGCCTGTTGGCTACTTTTAAAAAAATAAATAAATAAATAAATACATAAGGGTGTGGTGGGGCCAGTGAGCCTGGCATCTTCTTGTAAATGTTTTGTAAGAATAGTAAATTATTTATTTGTCCACTTTATTGTCCATCAAGTTCATTTTTCAAATTTATACTTTTCAATTAATTGTAAATTATATATTTATTTTACTAAACATTTTAGCTACAGTGACTGTGCGCATGTGTCATTTGTAAAATTATCAAGTTCTTTGTCTTTTCACATGCAAATATTTAAAAAAATTGCTTATGCCTTTAATATCCATAATTTCAGTAAAGAATTTATGTAATTTTGTTACTTGCAGTTAATTGTTATCCAGTGAGTTGAGAGTAAGCTTTTATTTTTCCATTTAAATTTCATACAGGAAAGAAGCCCCATTGCTGTTCTGAATGTGGCAAGCGATTTTCTGAATTGGAGTCACACAAGAATTCATACTGGAGAGAAGCCATTTTGCTGTTTGGACTGTGGCAAACGGTTCTCAAAGATGGTCACCCTTAAGACCCATATAAGAATTCACACTGGAGAAAAGCCATATACTTGTTTGGAATGTGGAAAACTATTCTCTGACCGCAGTCATCTTCAGAGACACAGAAAAATTCACAGTGGGGAGAAACCATACTGCTGCTCTGAAATGTGGCAAACAATTTTTGCTAAGCAACGATCTTAAGAGGCATGCAAGAGTTCATACTGGAGAGAGACCCTACTGCTGTTCTGAATGTGGCAAACATTTCCGTGACAGAAGTACACTTGGAAGACACACTAGAATTCACTATGGAGAGAAGCCTTATTGTTGTTCAGAATGTGGGAAACAATTCTCCCGAATTGCCCATCTTCAGACGCACACAAGAACACATACTGGAGAGAAGCCATATAGTTGTCCAGAATGTGACAAGCAATTTTTACAATTAAGCAGTCTTCAGAATCACACAAGAACTCATACTGGAGTGAAGCCATATTACTGTTCAGAATGTGGTAAACTATTTGCACAACTAAGCAATCTTCACAGTCATGCAAGAACTCACACAGGGGAGAAGCCACATTGCTGCAATAACTGTGGCAAAAGATTCTCATATATGGTCAGTTTCCAGACCCACATTCGAACTCATGCTGGAGAGAAGCCATACTGCTGCAATGAATGTGGCAAACGATTCTCTTACAAGAGCAGTCTTCGAACCCACTCAAAAATTCACATAGGAGAAAGGCCTCATTGCTGTTCTGTATGTGGCAAACAGTTTTCAAAAATGATCAGTCTTAAGATCCACATGAGAATTCACACTGGAGAGATGCCATATTCCTGTTCTGATTGTGGAAAACAGTTCTCTGACAGCAGCCATCTTCGAAGACACAAAAGAATTCACTATTGAGAGAAGCTCTGAAAGAGTAAGAAGAAAGTAAATAAACAGTTCAAACTAACTCTTCTTAGTCCAAGTCTACGCCAGGAAGACTGAGTCCTCCTAGAAGTGGACTCAGGGCTCTTTAATGCCAGTCAACAGTGGAGAGATTTGCAGAAGATGGAAGAGATGCTTTAAATGATTAGATGATTTTACCATGTGAAATTGTGTTCTAATGTGAAGCGTTTTTATGAATTTATAAACAATATTGTGCCTTTTAAAAATAGGGTTTATGGAGGACCAGTGCACATGTTGGTGAAGAACTGCCACAATGTCCATTTTCAAGCCTGGAAAATTGTGTCGAGTGAAACTTACCACCATTCAGCTATTGCTTATATATATATATATATATATACACTCACCTAAAGGATTATTAGGAACACCTGTTCAATTTCTCATTAATGCAATTATCTAATCAACCAATCACATGGCAGTTGCTTCAATGCATTTAGGGGTGTGGTCCTGGTCAAGACAATCTCCTGAACTCCAAACTGAATGTCAGAATGGGAAAGAAAGGTGATTTAAGCAATTTTGAGCATGGCATGGTTGTTGGTGCCAGACGGGCCGGTCTGAATATTTCACAATCTGCTCAGTTACTGGGATTTTCACGCACAACCATTTCTAGAGTTTACAAAGAATGGTGTGAAAAGGGAAAAACATCCAGTATGCGGCAGTCCTGTGGGCGAAAATGCCTTGTTGATGCTAGAGGTCAGAGGAGAATGGGCCGACTGATTCAAGCTGATAGAAGAGCAACTTTGACTGAAATAACCACTCGTTACAACCGAGGTACGCAGCAAAGCATTTGTGAAGCTACAACACGCACAACCTTGAGGCGGATGGGCTACAACAGCAGAAGACCCCACCGGGTACCACTCATCTCCACTACAAATAGGAAAAAGAGGCTACAATTTGCACGAGCTCACCAAAATTGGACAGTTGAAGACTGGAAAAATGTTGCCTGGTCTGATGAGTCTCGATTTCTGTTGAGACATTCAAATGGTAGAATCAGAATTTGGCGTAAACAGAATGAGAACATGGATCCATCATGCCTTGTTACCACTGTGCAGGCTGGTGGTGGTGGTGTAATGGTGTGGGGGATGTTTTCTTGGCACACTTTAGGACCCTTAGTGCCAATTGGGCATCGTTTAAATGCCACGGGCTACCTGAGCATTGTTTCTGACCATGTCCATCCCTTCATTACCACCATGTACCCATCCTCTGATGGCTACTTCCAGCAGGATAATCCACCATGTCACAAAGCTCGAATCATTTCAAATTGGTTTCGTGAACATAACAATGAGTTCACTGTACTAAAATGGCCCCCACAGTCACCAGATCTCAACCCAATAGAGCATCTTTGGGATGTGGTGGAACGGGAGCTTCGTGCCCTGGATGTGCATCCCACAAATCTCCATCAACTGCAAGATGCTATCCTATCAAAATGGGCCAACATTTCTAAAGAATGCTTTCAGCACCTTGTTGAATCAATGCCACGTAGAATTAAGGCAGTTCTGAAGGCGAAAGGGGGTCAAACATCGTATTAGTATGGTGTTCCTAATAATCCTTTAGGTGAGTGTATATACACAGTGGTGTGAAAAACTATTTGCCCCCTTCCTGATTTCTTATTCTTTTGTATGTTTGTCACACAAAATGTTTCTGATCATCAAACACATTTAACCATTAGTCAAATATAACACAAGTAAAGACAAAATGCAGTTTTTAAATGATGGTTTTTATTATTTAGGGAGAAAAAAAAATCCAAACCTACATGGCCCTGTGTGAAAAAGTAATTGCCCCCTGAACCTAATAACTGGTTGGGCTACCCTTAGCAGCAATAACTGCAATCAAGCGTTTGTGATAACTTGCAATGAGTCTTTTACAGCGCTCTGGAGGAATTTTGGCCCACTCATCTTTGCAGAATTGTTGTAATTCAGCTTTATTTGAGGGTTTTCTAGCATGAACCGCCTTTTTAAGGTCATGCCATAGCATCTCAATTGGATTCAGGTCAGGACTTTGACTAGGCCACTCCAAAGTCTTCACTTTGTCTTTCTTCAGCCATTCAGAGGTGGATTTGCTGGTGTGTTTCGGGTCATTGTCCTGTTGCAGCACCCAAGATCGCTTTAGCTTGAGTTGACGAACAGATGGCCGGACATTCTCCTTCAGGATTTTTTGGTAGACAGTAGAATTCATGGTTCCATCTATCACAGCAAGCCTTCCAGGTCCTGAAGCAGCAAAACAACCCCAGACCATCACACTACCACCACCATATTTTACTGTTGGTATGATGTTCTTTTCTGAAATGCTGTGTTCCTTTTACACCAGATGTAATGGGACATTTGCCTTCCAAAAGTTCAACTTTTGTCTCATCAGTCCACAAGGTATTTTCCCAAAAGTCTTGGCAATCATTGAGATGTTTCTTAGCAAAATTGAGACGAACCCTAATGTTCTTTTTGCTTAACAGTGGTTTGCGTCTTGGAAATCTGCCATGCAGGCCGTTTTTGCCCAGTCTCTTTCTTATGGTGGAGTCGTGAACACTGACCTTAATTGAGGCAAGTGAGGCCTGCAGTTCTTTAGACGTTGTCCTGGGGTCTTTGTGACCTCTTGGATGAGTCGTCTCTGCGCTCTTGGGGTAATTTTGGTCGGCCGGCCACTCCTGGGAAGGTTCACCACTGTTCCATGTTTTTGTCATTTGTGGATAATGGCTCTTACTGTGGTTCGCTGGAGTCCCAAAGCTTTAGAAATGGCTTTATAACCTTTACCAGACTGATAGATCTCAATTACTTCTGTTCTCATTTGTTCCTGAATTTCTTTGGATCTTGGCATGATGTCTAGCTTTTGAGGTGCTTTTGGTCTACTTCTCTGTGTCAGGCAGCTCCTATTTAAGTGATTTCTTGATTGAAACAGGTGTGGCAGTAATCAGGCCTGGGGTGGCTACGGAAATTGAACTCAGGTGTGATACACCACAATTAGGTTATTTTTAACAAGGGGCAATTATTTTTTCACACAGGGCCATGTAGGTTTGGATTTTTTCTCCCTAAATAATAAAACCATCATTTAAAAACTGCATTTTGTGTTTACTTGTGTTATATTTGACTAATGGTTAAATGTGTTTGATGATCAGAAACATTTTGTGTGACAAACATGCAAAAGAATAAGAAATCAGGAAGGGGCAAATAGTTTTTCACACCACTATATATATATATATATATATATATATATATATATATATATATATATATATATATATATATATATATATATATATATATATATATATAATATATAGTATACAGGACAGAGTGGTGGCTCTGAGGCTAAGGTTCTGCGCTGGTATCCAGAAGGTAGGTTGCTGGTTCGAATCCTCGTCATTGCCAAAAGAGATCCTACTCTTCTGGGAGCCTTGAGCAAGACCCTTAACCTTCCATTGCTCCAGGGGTACTGTACAATGGCTGACCCTGTGCTCTGACCCCAAGGGGTATGTGTAAACTAATACATTCCTAATACAAGAAATTGTATAAGGCAAACTAAAGAAAGACAAAAAGAAATATATGTATATATGAGCAACTAAATGTTAAAGCTTGCATGTTCTTGTGGTTTAAAGTGGGATCTGTTGTATTTTATGCAAGTGTAAAAAGAGCCTTATAATTTACTAAATGCATCCACTTTGAAACAGCAAAGGTGCTGATTTGTAGGAAACATTTCTTCTGCATTTTTGAGGTATGACAACAAAACGTACAAAGGTACTACACTGTGTTCCAAATTATTATGCCAGTGATGTATCAGTAACATTTGCTTCTTAGTTTTTCAGTGAAAGTCCTTGCTTCTGTCTCCTCTCTTTTCAGATAACAGGGGTCCATCTCAGACGGGTTTGTTAATTAGATTGCTGGGTGTTGTTAATTAACCCTTAAGGAAGTTGTTCCTCATTATTAAGCAAGTCACTGTTTTCATGCAATATGGGGGGAAATGAGCAAGCTTTCAGAAGAGGAAAAACGTGAAATAATGCAATGTCTAGCAAAAGGCATAGAAACAACTGCTATTTCATGAAAACTGAAGAGAGATGTGAAAAGATGTGTCTGTGATTGACAGTGTGGATGAATTTGGTCAGATAAGGGCTTATTAAGGAAAAAAGTATTTAAAGAGCAGCTATTAGAAAACAACTAATGAGCAGCAAAGAGGTATTTGAAGCTGATGGTGTCTCTGGATCCTCCAGGGGCTGGCAATGGTGCATAAAGCTTTATTTCAGTCTCCCCCAATCAATGCTCACGAAGAGAAATGCTTTTGCAGTGGGCTCAGAAATATAGGGTGTTCCAGATCTAACTATGCAATTTTCATTACGCTATAACTTATTAAGTTTATTACATAGAAAATCACCCGAAAAATCCCAGACCATCGAGAAGTGTTTGAACAGACAACATGAAGAATCGACTTCGCGCCAAACTGGAATCATCCCCGCATAAATCAAAGTCATCCAGATGATCTGGATCTGCATAATTAGATCTGGACCACCCTGTACATGTAGAGTAATTTTCAGTTTTATTCACTAATGAAAGCCGTGCTACACTGGATGGTCCAGATTGATGGACTTCTGGATGGGCATCCTGTTCACAAGACTGTGACATCAGCAAAGAAGTTGCAGAGTGATGTTTTGGGTTGGAATATTGAGAAGTGAGATGGTAGGTCCCTTTAGGGTCCCTGAGGGTGTCAAAACGACCTCTGCAAAGTATGTGAAGTTCCTAACTGACCATTTCCTGCCACGGTATAAAAAGAAACCATATCTTTAGTAATAAAATTATTTTTTTGCAAGACAATGCACCACCCCATGCTTCAAAAAACACCATGGACTCCAAGCTCTATTCTCAGTACCTTGTACAGATGCACGATTGAGAGTATCCTCACCTACTCCATTACAGTCTGGTTTGGGAATAGCACAGCATGGGACTATAAGGCTCTACATTGGGGTAAAATTGGCATAAAATATCCCCTGCACTATAGAACATCCATAACACCAGAGTTCTCAGGAGGGCCCATAACATTATTTAGGATACAACCCACCCACAACAAGAACTGTTCATACATCAGGGAGATGCTATAAGAGCACAGTGGCTAGAACAACGGGACTAAAAGACAGTTTTCTCCCATCTTCTTCTTTCAGCTGCTCCTGTCAGGGTTTGCCACAGTGGACCATCTATTTCCATATCTTCCTGTCCTCTGCATCTTCCTCTGTTACACCCATCAAGCTTGCAGATAAAAGCCATCTGCTGCTGCTCCCCTCAGCACTGCAGGCCAGCTCGTGTCTGGAGGATTGAAGCCATCTTCAGACCAAACACCTGCAGAGCTTACACTCAATCATTTATTTATTTACTTATTTGCATGTGCACTCATACTTAGGTTTGTTTTTTTTTTTTTTTCATTTTTTTTTCAACCTGAAGTGTTTTTGTGTATTCTTATCTGTTGCTGTGCATTGTTGTTTATTCCTGAAGGACTCGCAGAGTAAGATTTTCATAGTACTGAGTACATCTGACAATAAAGTTGAAGTTGGTTGCTATGGGCATAAATGGGGAAAAAAATGAATCACAGTGTGGCCACCATTATCCCCTAACCTCAACCCTATTGAGAACCTGTGACCAAGGAGTCAATGGTGATGTTTGCTCATCAGGGGCTTTTCAATTGAGAGAGGTTAGGAGCAGGCGCTGATACAGCACATTGCTGCGCTCACCACATGACAAACCACCTCAGGATCCCAGATTAAGACCCGAGTGCAGCCATGCAATGGGCGACCCCTCAGCACCACACTAGTTCAGATGCAATGGAACTTCATGGTGGCTGCAGTGCCAATTCTGCCACCAACCCCCAGGTTTTTTCCTTGTAGGCTGGAGGGCACACATGTAGGGCTGGATGCAGATTAACGTCATACTCAGTGATGGAGCAAATGCAGATTAACTCTTTTAGGGCTGATTTTTTTTTTTTTTTCTCCCAGGGCTGAATATTTTTTCAACTCCCTTTACTGCCCATGTCTCATCTCCATACATCATTGGTGGTCTTAGCGCTGTCCTAAAAACATTACCTTTAACTTTTATCTTAATTCTTCACTCACACAATACTCCTAGTACTTTCTTCCATGGGAAAAGTGCTATATAAATAAAATGTATTATTATTTTTACAATTGCTCCATCCACACTGCACTCTATGGGTTATCTCTGAATCTAGTTGTCCATCTCATGCTACCACTGATCCTAGATATTTGAATGCATTCACTCTTTTCAGTTGCTCTCTCTGCAGTCTAACTTCTGAATTCTGATCATCGTTAAACCTCAGATATTCTGTCTTCTTCATTCTACCAACTTCCTCTCCATTTCCTCTTTCCTGGCGCTACACAACACAAATGACATCAACAAAAAGCCTGCAGCTGGGGAATTGGTCTTTTATCCCATGACTTAACACATCCATAACCAGATCAAAGAAGTAAGGAAGACCTCTGGTGCAGACCTCCTCTAACTGGAATCCTGTCTGTTACCCTAATACTGCTTTTAACCCGAGTCCTCACTCCCTCATACATATCTAGACAATCCTCACATACTTCTCTGGTACTCCTTTCTCTCTCATGCACCTCCAGACCTCTTGATGTGGCACTATATCATAGGCCTCCTCCAAATCGATACACATCATATACAAACCTTTCTGTTTTTTCTACATGTCTCTCTATCAGCTGTCTCGGTGCAAACACTGCATCAGTTTTTGCTCTACCTTGCATAAAACCAAAGTGCTCCTTCCCTTTGGTGGTCTCTATCCTAAACCACCTCTTTTTACCCTTTCCAAATTTTTATTGTGTGTGACATCAGCTTTATAACTCTATAGTTTGCACATTTTGGAATATCACTCTTCTCCTTATAAATTTGTACAATCACACTGTTCCTCCACCTATTCTCTCCTGTTAAAATATCTTCTGAATTAGACCACACAACACCTCTACTCCCTCTTCTTCTAAACTCTTCCACACTTCCAGTGATAATTCATCTGATCCTTTTGCCTTTCCATTCTTTGTTCTTTTCAGTGCCTCCTTTACTTCCTCCCTCTTTCTTCTTGGCGCTAGTCCTTCATTTGAGACTCCATCGCCAAATACTACCCTTGGATTTTCTTCATTCAACAGCTTTTCAAAGTTCCTCTTCCATCTCTTCTTGATCCTGTCATGCTCATTTAAGACCACACCTTGCTCATTTTATATATGCTTTTTCTGACTAAAATCCTTTCCAGCCTTGTTCCTAGTCTTCACCATTCTGAATATCATTCTTTCTCCCTCTTTTGTCTTCAGTTTTTCAGTCACCTACACCAAAGCGTGTGCCCTTTCTCTTGCCCCTGCACTCTTTTTCTCCTTGTTTGTCTGCCTATACATTTCTCTGTCTTCCCCTCTCTCTGATTGGTACCATGTCTTCTTTGCATCCTTGTTAGCCTTTATTACATCCTGCACCTCTCTGTTCCACCACTAAGTCTCTTTGTCCCCTGGTAGTCTCCTTCCTGTCTCCTACCCAACACATCTTCACCTGCTCTTGATACAACTTTACTGTTCTTCTCCCACCATTCCTCCACACTCTCAAATGACTGTGCTCCACTTAAAACTTTCTCCCTAAACCTGTTCCTACACCCTTCCTCTTTTCATCTCCACCACTTTATTGTTGGTGCTGCTTGCTCTGGTTTCATTCTTCTGCTGACTCTAATTTCCCAGTCCATCACCACCATTTGATGCTGCCTGTTACATTTTCCCCATTTCTGACCTTACAATTATTTATCTCTTTCAAATGAGATCTTCTACACATTAGAAAGTCTGTTTGGCTTTCTCTTCCTCCACTACTGTAAATCACACGTTGATTTTCTTTCTTTTCAAAAAACTAGGGAGCTCTGCCCCCTGCTCGCTTTGCTCGCCCACCCCCAGGTTTGGTTTACCAGATATAAAATTTAAAGAGATTGTTAGTTTCATGTGAATTGTTATATACGCTGCCTGATCATTTCAATGCCTGTACAGCAGCTGTCCTTTTGCCACTTCGCATATCTGTCACTCGCGTTGTAAAGGGGGTATGAGGGTTAGTTTGGCTGAACGCACGCTAAGGAGAAGCAATATGATCATCTGCAGGCCTTTTGCTGCTGGCGAGCTGCGTTTTTTGCTTGTCTCTTGTCATTGTTTTAAGAGCTGGGAACACATGAAGCATGTCTGCCAACAGCAATCCAACAACTGCTAGGTTAGATGTCCGTGGTCTTGTTTTAAATGATGTGTCACTGCCTTGTATCACGTGACATTGTAAAAACAATACTTGTCCTTTATTTCCGGCCCCGGGAGTGGTTAAATCTCTTTCGCAGGACGTATAATGTCATTTTAATCCCATCAGCTTTTGTAATAATGTTTCAGTTGAAAACGAAACTGACAAACAGTATTCTAATATTCACAGCTTGGTAAAGCCCATTGAGTCAATTTTTGGCAAGACATAAGTGTTGTTGCCTTGTCATATGAGCTTCACCTGTGACTAATAATGGATCAATTAGGTCTCAGGTGTGTATAAAAAGAACCCCAGTACACTAGACCTTCACATCAACTGCAACTAGACCACTGCAAACATGCCTAAGATTCACCCTGACTAAAGTGTTGATTATCAAGAGGCTGAAGACCAAATCCACGGCTGATGTGGCAAACACCTTCAATATGTCTCAGCATCAAGTTCAGAGAATAAAAAAAAATGATTTGAAGAGACTGGAGACGTTTTTGAGAAGCCCAGGTCAGGAAGACCCAGCAAGACAACTGCTCGAGAGGACCGTTTGTTGGCTTGAAAATCCAAGGCCAGCCCATTTTCCACTGCAGCAGAGCTCCACGAGACCTGGTCACCTGAAGTCCCTGTGTCAACCAGAACAGTTTGTCGGATTCTGTCTCGAAATGGCCTCCATGGTCGTATCATTGCTCATAAGCCAGCACTAAACAAAAGACAATTGAAAAACCATATGGCATTTGCCAAGGCCCACAGCCTGCTAAAAGGATGGACGCTGGAAAAGTGGTAGAAGGTGGATTTTTTAGATGAGTCTTCTGTTGAATTACACCAGAGTCACCGCAAATATTGCAGGAGAACTACTGGAACCTGCATGGAGCCGAGATTTACCCAGAAAACAGTGAAGTTTGGTGAAGGCAAAATCATGGTCTGGGGTTACATCCAGTATGGGGGTATGCGAGGGATCTGCAGGGTGGAAGGCAACACCAATAGTCTAAAATACCAAGAAATCTTAGCTACCTCTTATATTCCCGACCATAAAAAAGGCCAAATTCTGCAGCAGGATGGTGCTCCATCGCATACTTCCATCTCCACATCAAAGTTTCTTAAAGCAAAGAAGATCAAGATGCTCCAGGATTGGCCAGCCCAGTCACCAGAAATGAACATCATTGAGCATATGTGGGGTAGGATGAAAGAGGAAGCAAGGAAGATGAAACCAAAGAATATTGATGAACTCTGGGAGGCATGCAAGACTGTTTTCTTTGCTATTCCTGATGACTTCATCAATAAATTGTATGAATCCTTGCCAAAACGCATGGATGCTGTCCTTCAAGCTCATGGAAGTCATACAAGAAATTAAATTTGGATCTCACAGCACCACCACTTAATTTGCTGACATATTTTTGGATTTGTAGTAAAGTTGTTCATTTTCTGCATAGGCGACAAAACTTTTGTCTTGCCCAAATTTAACTTTTTCAGTCTTGATTAAATGATAAATCTTTTTTCAGTGAAACTAATTTATTTCAGTGCATTAAACATCATTTGAGAGGGCTTTAGCTTTTCATATGAGCTATTTCTAACACCAGTTGATTAATTAAAAGTCAGGTTAATAGCAGGAGTTTCTACAAAATAGAGAAGCGACAAGACTTTTGTCAGGGACTGTAATGCTGCTCACGTCTAGTTCCCAGTTTGGGCGTTTGAACGCATGCTAAGGAGGTGCTGTCATATCATCTGCAGTCTTCCGTGCTGTACTCCGCTTTCCCTCAATCAGACCTAACAGTCACTTAAAACAAAAAAGGCTTCAACCTGGCTGGGATGCTACAATACTTTAGAATTTTACTGCTTTCATATTCTTTACCTTTCTCTGCATGTGTATTGTGCCATCATTTGTTTGAGCCTTTCGAATTCCACTGCTTTCATAATCTGTTATCTGCCTTTTTTTCTCTCCAACGCTTTTGGGTCTCTTTTCTCTGCTCTGCTCTATTTTCTTTGCTTACTCATTGATGTTTCATCTAGAACGTATTGTCCTTATATGCTTTATATGTGCTGAGAGCACAGGATCTGTGTGTGCTTCATGCATTTACACGACTGAATGTTGTTTGATATTGTTTGCGTCTCGCGTGTCTTTTAAATGTCTTCCGAGAACTTCCAAGAAGATCACGTATCGTTGCCCTGCTTTTCCTTTCCAGGATTTTCTTTATAATGGACATGGCAAAATCTACTATCCTCTTCCCTTCTCCTTTTCTCTCCCCACCTTCCATGTCCCCTCTCTCTCATCACTCTATTCTTTCCTGCATGCCCATTTAGATTACCACCAGCAGTCACCTTTTCTCCCTCTTGTACTGCCCTAAGCCCTTCATCTGTTTATGCTCAGAAAATGTAATTTTCCTCTTCCTCACAGTTCACTTGAGGAGCCTGTGCATAAATGTTCATTAAATACAGACTCACCAAGGCTCAGCTTGACACTCATTGCCCTTTCACTCCTCCTATTCACACTGACAAGACTATGTTTTAGTACTTTGGAAACTTCTATACCTACACCATTCCCCTCTGCTCATTTACTCCACTGTACAACAACTTAAAGTTTCCTCCCAATTCTTTTGCTTTATTCCCCTTCCATCTCATTTCCTGCACATACAACACTCCCACTTTCCTCCTTTCCATCACATCTGCCACCTCTCTTCCTTTCATAGTCATTTAGTGCCTCCACTCTTACCTTTACCTGACCCTTCTGCTTTTCCTGGACTAACTTCTTTAACCGAGCCCGCCCTTGCCCCAGTAGCCCTCATTCACTTCCCAAAGGGGTCAGGTGAAGCCCCTGCACGTCACTTATGGGGTAAGCCCTAATATTATCCCAATGTTAATTGGATTGATTCCATCACTATGATTTTGGCTAAAGTTTTACCCTTTATGGCACTAACACTCCATTTATCTGGGCTTCGGACTGGCATCAAGTTGCACTGGTTTGCCCCCCTGGTGTCTAGATTATCAGATTATTATACATAGGTAGTAAAGAGGGAACAACTAAGGAAAGAGACGATGGAAAAAGAGTAGAGTTGGGCTTTTACACTTTGGTTTGTCTGTTGTATGTGCTTGTCATTCTGTCATTCCACCCTAAATCCACTAGAAGCCCTCCTATTTACAAGATGTTCCATAACAAGCACCTGAGAATGCCTGGTAATGGATTGTTCCCAGGATTGTGTGGTCCCAGTGATTAAGAAAGAGTGAAGAATTTGAATCATTATATACAGTTTAGGTCAACAAAAATTAAAGGTGATATGATACATGTTTAAAATAATTGGTGTTGGGAAGATTTCTGCTTTTGTACTTCTTCAATCATGATAGAAGAACACAAATAATTAAAGCTGGTAATGGTTTAATGTCATACAATCATTGATTAAAGTTCAGCTTTCATGAATGGGATATTGAGCAGAGAGCTGTCACGTTTGTGCCTGCCATGATTAAAACACCTTAAATGAAGCTAAAAGTGGAGACTTTTATTGAATTTGGAGCAGAGGATTGCTCGACTTGTACTAAACTGGTGGCTCCATTGTAAGGCCTCTGGCCAGGGTGGATTACTCCTCTGGCTGTTCATAGGAGAGGAAACAGTAATGAAAAGCAAAAGTGTTAGACTGAGGATGGTAAGTAAATCTAATTTTTATTTGTGGAATCAACCATTCTTAAAAGTCTATCTGAAACAGTACAAGTCCAGAGCCGAGGCTATACAAATGTGGGATTATCATGGAGAAAACTTCTTCAGAAAAACTTGCAGAGTTTCTAGCTGGGCAATCAGAATAAGTATTATTGCATAACATATAAAATCATAGCATAGCATATAAAACTTGTCTCAGTTCATGAAGTGAGCACAATAGTCCAGGTGTGATTTGTATTTATTTCAATTCTAATCACAAAATATCTCAGCTATGGACATTTCTCTTGTTCTCCACTTTACATGTTATCTTCATAATAATGACCTCATTACATACCTTTTTCCATAACAATGGACTAATAATCATAAATCCTTTAATAACAATCATTTTGACTCAAAGGTCGTATTTGCTCCCAGGCCCGAAGTTCACCATCGCCTAATCATCTTTTACATCCCTCACATTCCTAATCTTGGGCTAAGAAAAATAGATGATCTCTTAATTAATGAATTGTCATTAAACTAGGATTAGGATGACTCACATATGAGAAACTAAACTGCTCAATTAATAATTACTTGTCCCCCCAGCATCCTGTAAAACTAAAATCACAGGCGGGTTTTATGGTACAGTAGGTAACAACACACAGCTTCACTGATAAGGGCTGCACTGCTGGAACTCAGAAAATGGAAGCAGGCAGGTGGCCTTGAGCAGGCAACAGCAAACCTTTAATAATCAACTCTTTAACACTTATATAGCTTATTTAACACTTATATAGCTCATAGCCAGCTATTACAATATGCTTTGCTTTACCTCGATTAATTAAGATACTGATTCATGATGAAGCATTGACATTTAGATTAAAATGCTCTCTAAAATATATAAATGCTAACATGAAAGCCTATTTAGTCTCTTTAAAATGAAGTCTTCACAGCTGCATTCTTGCATTTTCAAAATAATGGCCTGTTTTAGTTCGCTCAAAGTACATAACATCCTTGACTCACTGAAGTTTAAATGTAACAATTGAAGAGACAAATAGGCTTATTTAGGAGCAAAGAACAGGGGTCTTTATGCCTACAAATACATAGTGACCTTTTAAGATACTTAAAAGAAATGGGAAGCATAAACCTTTAATAGTTAATAGATCTAACAATAATAACAAGGCACACTAATCCTTAAATCTAAATTCTCAACAGAATCTCATCACAAGTAAAACCTGCATTTTGTTAGGTGTATTCTGCCAACATTTCAGCTTATTTACCAGGGCTATGCAGCCGGTGCTTAAACAGAAGGTGCTGATATTTAACTCTTGTGTGGCCTGTAATTTTAAGTAAAGCTGTCATCGGGTGCCCCTCAATGCAAACATTGGCTGTTCTAGAGATGAAGGCCATGAAGGCCTACATTAATGAGACTTATGTTTTACACTATCTGTGTTAGTTTTTTAGGTGACAAGAAAAATAAAATTTTAAGACAAGTACAGTCATATGAAAAAGTTTAGGAACCCTTCTTAATTTTTGGGTTTTTGTTTCTCATTGGCTGATCTTTCAAAGTAGCAACTTCCTTTTAATATATGACATGCCTTATAGAAACAGTAGTATTTCAGCAGTGACATTAAGTTTATTGGATTAACAGAAAATATGCAATATGCATCATAAAATTAGACAGGTGCATAAATTTGGGCACCCCAACAGAGATATTACATCAATACTTAGTTGAGCCTCCTTTTGTAAATATAAAAGCCTCTAGACACTGTCCTCTTATAGCCTTTGATGAGTGTCTGGATTCTGGATGGAGGTATTTCTGACTATTCTTCCATACAAAATCTCTCCAGTTCAGTTAAATTTGATGGCTGCTGAGCATGGACATCCTGCTTTAAATCATTCCATAGATTTTCGATGATATTCAAGTCAGGGGACTTCCAGAACATTGTACTTCTCCCTTTACTTGAATGCCTTTGTAGATTTTGAACTGTGTTTTGGGTCATTGTCTTGTTGGAATATCCAACCCCTGTGTAACTTCAACTTTGTGACTGATGCTTGAACATTATCCTGATGAATTTGTTGATATTGGGTTGAATTTATCCAACCCTCGGCTTTAACAAGGGCCCCAGTCCCTGAACTAGCCACACAGCCCCACAGCATGATGGAACCTCCACCCAATTTGACAGTAGGTAGCAGGTGTTTTTCTTGGAATGCGGTGTTCTTCTTCCGCCATGCAAAGTGCTTTATGTTATGACCAAATAACTCAATTTTTGTCTCATCAGTCCAAAGCCCTTTGTTTCAAAATGAATCTGGCTTGTCTAAATGAGCATTTACATACAACAAGCGACTCTGTTTGTGGCGTGAGTGCAGAAAGGGCTTCTTTCTCATTACCCTGCCATACAGATGTTCTTGTGCTAATCTCTGGAGATTTTAACCATGTGATGCTGGACAAAACATTACCTGCCTTTTCCCAGTATGTGGATTGTAACACCCGGGGAAACAGGACTATTGACCTACTGTATGCAAATGTTAAAGACGCATACACTGCCACCCTGATGCCTGCCCTTGGGAAAGCAGATCTAAACCTGATTCTGCTTCAGCCTCACTACAAACCAAGAGTGAAGGAGCTACCTACAACTACACGATCATTCAGGAAGTGGTCCCCTGAGGCAGAGCAGGCTCTGAGAGACTGCTTTGGAATTACGGACTGGGATATCCTGCAGGGGTCACATAGTGAGAACATTGAGGAGGTTGTTGGCTGCACTACTGACTACATCAACTTCTGTATGGACATTGTAGTTCCAGTAAGAACAGTACGCTGCTATGCTAACAACAAGTCATGGATTACAAGTGACATCAAGGGCCTTTTGAACCAGAAGAAAAGGGCTTTTAAAGATGGTGATCAGCATGAGCTCAAGCGTGTGCAGAAGGAACTCTGAGTCCAGCTCAGGGCAGTGAAGGAGCAGTACAGGAGAAAGCTGGAGCAG
Organism: Polypterus senegalus; assembly: GCF_016835505.1. Classification (NCBI taxonomy): domain Eukaryota; kingdom Metazoa; phylum Chordata; class Cladistia; order Polypteriformes; family Polypteridae; genus Polypterus; species Polypterus senegalus. Next base: position 162,198,764 of record NC_053161.1, read on the forward strand.
AAGTTGCAGAACAACAGCATGAAGGAAGTGTGGGATGGAATGAAGATCATCACTGGCTGCAGCTCGAAGCAGGGTGTCACCATCAAGAGAGATGTGGAGAGAGCAAACCTGATGAACAACTTCTTTAACAGGTTTGACCACCCTAACCCACTCTCACCTCGGAGTACTGCATCCTCCACCTGAAGAATTATCCTGAAGAATTTGTTGATATTAGGTTGAATTCATCTGACCCTCGAGTTTAACAAGGGCCCCAGTCCCTGAACTGAACTTCTACTGATACCAGCATAGGAGAGAGTTGTTAACCCCTCCCAACCCCAATTACAGCAGCCCAGGTAAGCAGAGAGCTAAGTAGACTTTGCAAGTGCGTGCAGATGGAGTATCGCCATGACTGCTGAAGGCCTGTGCGTTGGAGCTGGAGAGTCCTCTACAGCGCATCTTCAACCTGAGCCTGGAACAGGGGAGGGTCCTGAGGCTTTGGAAAACATCTTGCATCACTCCTGTCCCAAAGGTATCACATCCTAGTGAGCTGAATGACTTCAGGCCTGTCACACTGACATCACATGTGATGAAGACCATGGAGCGGCTGCTGCTTCACCACCTGAGGCCACAGGTCCGCCATGCCCTCGACCCTCTGCAGTTCGCATACCAGGAGAAGGTGGGAGCGGAGGATGCCATCATCTACATGCTACACCTATCCCTTTCCCACATGGACAGATGCAGTGGTGCTGTAAGAATTATGTTTCTGGACTTCTCTAGTACCTTCAACACTATCCAACCTCTGCTCCTTAGGGTCAAGCTGACAAAGATGGGAGTAAAATGGTAAATGGTAAATGGCCTGTATTTGATATAGCGCCTAACTAGAGTAGATTCATACCTGGTGGCATGGATCGTGGACTATCTTACATACAGACCTCAGTATGTGCATCTCGGGAACTGCAGGTCTGACATTGTGGTCAGCAAAACAGGAGCGCCAAAGGGGACTGTACTTTCTCTGGTCCTGTTCAGTCTATATACATCGGACTTCCAATACATCTGCCACGTGCAAAAATTCACTGACAACACTGATATTGTGGGCTGCATCAAGAGTGGGCAGGAGAAGGAGTATAGGAACCTAATCAAGGACTTTATTAAATGGTGCGACTCAAACCACCTGCAACTGAACACCAGCAAAACCAAGGAGCTGGTGGTGGATTTTAAGAGGTGCAGGCCCCTCATGGACCCCGTGATCATCAAAGGAGACTGTTTGCAGAGGGTACAGACCTATAAATACCTGGGAGTGCAGCTGGATGATAAATTGGACTGGACTGCCAATACTGATGCTCTGTACAAGAGAGGACAGAGGTGATTATACTTCCTTAGAAGGCTGGCGTCCTTCAACATCTGCAGTAAGATGCTGCAGATGTTCTATCAGACGGTTGTGGTGAGCACCCTCTTCTATGCGGGGGTGTGCTGGGGAGGCAGCATAAAGAAGAGGGACACCTCACACTTGGACATTGGTGAGGAAGGCAGGCTATATTGTAGGCATGGAGCTGGACAGTTTGACATCTGTGGCAGAGCGATAGGCACTGAGCAGGGTCCTGTCAATCATGGAGAATCCACTGCATCCACTGAGCAGGATCATCTCCAGACAGTGGAGCAGCTTCAGCGACAGACTGCTGTCACCATCCTGCTCCACTGACAGATTGAGGAGACCCCACACAATATGAGGCTCTTCAATTCCACCCGAGTGGGGGGGGGGGATAAAATGTTAGCACTATATAAGGTTATAGACTAGTATACCTGCCTTGCACTCTCCACCTTGCATTTTTTAACTTGCACTGCTTTTTTTATTGCTCTTTAATTAATATTATTTTTATCAGTATGCTGCTGCTGGAGTATGTGAATTTCCCTTGGGGATTAATAAAGTATCTATCTATCTATCTATGACACTCCTGTATTTTTTTGGCCTGCCAGACCTGCTGGGTTTAACAGCAACTGTGCCTGTGGCCTTCCATTTCCTGGCTCTATTCCTTACAGTTGAAACTGACAGTTTAAACCTCTGAGATAGCTTTCTGTAGCCTTTCCCTAAACCATGATACTGAACAATCTTTGTTTTCAGATCTTTTGAGAGTTGCTTTGAGATTCCCATGCTGTCACTCTTCAGAGGAGAGTCAAAGGGAAGCACAACTTGCAATTGACCACCTTAAATACCTTTTACCACTCATGATTGGATACACCTGTCTATGAAGTTCAAGGCTTAACAAGCTAATCCAACCAATGTGGTGTTGCGAGTAATCAGTATTGAGCAGTTACATGCATTCAAATCAGCAAAATTACAAGGGGACCTACATTTGTGCACAGCCAGTTTTTCACATTTGATTTAATTTCATACAACTAAATACTGCTTCACTAAAAATCTTTGTTCGGAAAACACCCCAGTACTCAGATGTTCCTAGGAAATGAAAGACATACCATTGTTATCTGTTTTGTTGAAAGGAGAGTCAATTATTATGTAGGCTGAGAGGGGTCCCAAACTTTTTCATATGACTGTATGTGTTGTAGATGTTGCTCTCGGTCATAATCTCTCTATTATAAAAAAAAAACTTACGATGAGACAAGACTATTTTCCTCTGATGAGACGTGATCTTATGAAGAGAGACAGAGACACTTTCACTTCCCGCGAGACGAACGAGTCACGTCATACTAACAAACTTCAAACGCAAGTCCCGTGATACACATGCAGACCAATTTAGAGATAATGGAAGTAGGAAAATTCGAAAGCCTCAAAAAATGAGAGTAAAGATCACATTAGCACAAACGAACTGAAAACATTACTCAGGGAAATAATGGAACAGTGAAAAGAGATCAAAAATTCAGGTGCTGTACAGACTTTTAAATGTTTGAAGCTCTGCACAAAATGCAGATCACGTGGCATGCAGCAGCAGTAAGCCAACAGCTTCTCAAGCAAAGAGCAGGTGAGAAAAATACTTGTTACTTGTTTCCTATTGTATCACTGTTTAAGAGGGGTTTCGGAGAAGTGGCCATTGGCAGGGGGGGAAAGGGGTTGGTGAGTGAAGCAAGCAGGGTGAGAAGGCTCCTAGTAAAAATAATAATAATAACAATGAGAGGACCATGTCCTTTAATACTGTTGCTGGACACTATGAGTGCTAAGTGATGTTTAACGTAGTGTATCCTGCTCCAGTCATATCCTAGTCCTTCGTCATCTGTGTTTCAGAGACTTGTTATGTTTGCCATTGTTTATAATAATATTAATTTCCCCCTGGAACTCTAAGGTCCTTTTCTTCCAAGTATGGAAAGTCCTTTAGAGATTGTAAGGAAAGAAATGGGAGACTTTCCTAGAGAAAAGAAGTGTGACTTTCACTTGTCTTCAGTATTGGTCTTTTGATGGTGATGATTTAATTTATTTTTGCTGTGGAAATGAAAATGGTAAGATTCAGGCTGATTGTGCTATAAAACTCCTCCCTGAAGCAAACACGCAATGTTTATGGGATTTCACTACTGCCACTTCATAAAAAAAAAAAAAAAATCTTTTGACTTAATGTTCATTTTGTAAACATGAAAATAAATAACTATTGCAAATTTTATTCTTAGCAATAAAACAATTTACAGAATGACATCATTCCCTGAACAAAGTGCACAAGTTTTGCTTACTTGGAGACAAAAGATTACTTTGATGTATTTCCATTCTACATTTCTTGTATATTGCAAACTATAGCTGAAATACCCAGCGTTTCCTTTGGAGTAAAATAAAGTGTTTTTATTTTTTTTTTTAATTGTTCGAGAAAAATATAATTTAATAAAAAAAAAAAAAAAACTTTAACAATAAAAATAAATGAACAAACAATGAAGACTTACTAATGTGCTTGTCTTGCGGTCTTGTATGTATATTATCATCCAGTTGACGCTCGGAACCGGCCAACTCTATTTAATTTCAAAAGCAAGAGGGGTGCGGTGCTGCTCAAACATAAAGAATGCTGACAGTCACCTCCAGTTCGCCCTCTGGTGGTCATTCCAAATGTAAACTGGGTGATAACATGCATACAAAACCGCAAGATCAGCCCCCACCATACCCAGAAGGGTGTGGGATAGGGCTGATTTCACCCTACAGTATTTTTAGTCGACCAATGAGGAACATGTGTACCAAGTTTCATGCAAATAGCTCAAGCCGTTCGGAAGTGATGCTGGAACATACATACACGCACACATTGACTTTTATATAGAGAGATTAATTAATATCTGTGACTTTTTCATACCCTAGTGATAAGTGTGCAAAAAAACTAAATGGAAATACTATACGGATGACTGACTAATATTGACTTTTTTCTCTCCGCTAACCACCATAGTTAATAGCCTGAAAAGACGAAGGCCGATACGCATACAAGCATCTGTCCTTGAATGTGCTATAAGCTGTATGGGAAAGACGTGCATCAGGAAGCTTTGGAAATTAGAAAATGAAAAGAAAAGACACTTGAATCAGGGAGAAGACGCTGGCTACACTATAACAATATGGAAGACTGCATAAAACACTGCGGTACTGAGTCTGCCGAAACTCCCTCTGCTCAAACACAAACCAAAACTCAAGTTACTGTACAGCATCTGTTTAGTGAACAGCGCTTGGTGAAGACACAGTAAAAGGTCAGGTTTTTAAGACAGTGGTAAGAACAGCAATGATGTGTGGAGCAGAGACGTGGACAGTGAAGGGAGCACAGGAGAAGAAGTTGGTTGTGGCAGAAATAAGAATGTGGAGATGGATGTGTGGAGTTACAGAAAAGGACAGAATAAGAAATGAGACAATGCGAAGTGCAGCGAAAGTGCGAGAGAATCTAAGAGAGTACAGGAAAGGAGGATGAAGTGCTATGGGCATGTGATGAGGAGAGACAATGAAGATATGGGCAAAAGAGTGATGGGAATGGAAATACAAGGGAAGAGAACTTGAGGGAGGACAAAGTGGAGGTGGATGGATAAAGGAAAAGGAGATCTAAAGGAAAAGGGCTTCACTGGTGAGGAGGTGCAGAACCAAGCTATTTGTTGCTTAAGCACGTCGACCCCACATGTCGGTGACGACGACCTCCATGCTATACTGTAAATCAGTGTTTCCCAAACTCGGTCCTGGAGACCCCCTGTGGCTGCAGGTTTTTGTTCCAACCAGATTCCAAATCAGTGACAACACCTGATAGCACTGATCTCATTTAATTAGCTGGGATGATTTTTCTTTTATTCCATATTCAGAAAAGCAAAGCAGCATGATTTTTATATTTATAAGACATTTAGAAATATTTCTGCGTTTGCTTTAGATTTAAATGCTTAACTCTCTTTTGTTGATTTCATTATTTTTTGCCCTTTCTCTGTGCAGTTTTTCCCCTTTGTTGTATCTTATTAATGACAAAAAAAAAAAAAAAAAATGCTAGCAAACAACACTGAATAATCAAAGGCTGCAAGTACTTTAGCATCAGACCTAATAATTAGTAAATAATGGATTAATTAAACAATTAGAACACCTAGAAAAGTAGACTGAAAATCAAGATGAAAATACTGTTAAAAAGAAAAAAAATATTATTCCCATATAACTGCTTGGTACATTTTAATATATATGTTTACTAAACTTAGTTTTCTAATTTCTATATTGTTCCCAAAACACAGAACTTGGGAAATAACACATCACTTAATTAGTCCAGGAGTCCAATTATAAACAGAAGCTGGTTGGAAGAAAAACCTGCAGCCACAGGACTGAGGTTGGGAAACACTGCTGTAAACTCTCGATCCGGCGCTTAGGTTAAAGTTAACGGCTCGAGGAGGCTATTAAACAAGGGGTGTTACCGAAATGTTGAACATGGAAAATGAAATTATAGCAACATTTAAAAACAGCACCGATGTGTCATTCTACCTGTCCTCGTTATTTCACATGTTGCCTTAATCTGATCCAGTCAAGCAGGAGCACTCAGACCCATAGACATACAACAACAACAACAACATTTATTTAAATAGCACATTTTCATACAAAAAAATGTAGCTCGAAGTGCTTTACAAAATGAAAAATAGAAAAATAAAAGACACAGTTATAAAATAAAGCAAGTCAATATTAATTAACATAGAATAAGTAAGGTCCGATGGCCAGGGTGGACAGAAAAAAAAAAAACAACTCCAGACGGCTGGAAAAAAAAAAAAAAAATCTGCAGGGATTCCAGACCATGAGACCGCCCAGTCCCCTCTGAACATAGAATAACTAGACACCGCATGATCCGCAGCATTGTACGTCAATGTCGCCACCATATTGCGGGTGGCACTGCTGTGGAGTGAAGTAGTGGATAAAGAAGCCTCACGCATTTGCAGCTTGGGATTGTACAAACCGCTATACGCTCCAAACCAGATCTCGGGGGAATACATTTCATAGGTAAGGCTGAACAATTGTTTTGGTTATATTTGGCCAGTAGAAAATCCCGTTTTATAATCTTAACTTTAGATAGGCCCGGCTAAGCTAGCAAAGCTATGCATTTATGTGCTCAAGTGAGCCTCCAAACAACATTTTGGCTAAACGTATTTAGTCACTAACTATGTAGATTGTTGTTAGTTGTTAACATTTCTCAAACTTTGAAGGTTTCCCAAAGAAATCCACCTCAGGAAGCAGTGGGAGGTATAACCCTTAGACGGGATTTTGAGAAAGTGATGTGTGCTGTGCTAGTTTGGTAACAGATGCTATACCGGCATCATATGATCGATGCTACCACTTGATCAAATTAAAAAACAAAGAAGGTTTGATGATTCCTTCGGAAGGTACAGTCAAGGTGGTCAAAGTAGCTGAGCGTGTTATCCGATAAGTCGACATTAGGGCAAGCTGTCAGTGTATTTTTGATCAATCAGTTTGTTTGGGCTGAGATTGGTTCAGATGAAGGAGCACATTGAGGAAACACAGTTTGAAATTGACACCCATCATTTTATGCTCATGTCTTTAGTTGTGTCTGTCTTCCACAAACTAAGACTGCACCATATTGCCAGACTGAATACTCTCAAAATACAGGATCTGAGTGAGCGAGAGGAGAGTAAGTCTGTAGGAGATCAGTGAAGTAGGGGGGAGCAAGACTATGGAGAGCTTTAAATGTTCAGAGCGGTATTTTGTATTGTATTCAGTAGTGAACAGGGAGCCAGTGAGGTTGAGAGAGAATAGGTGTAATATGTTCAGTGGATTTAGAACAGCAGGTTATTATCCTGGCAGCAGAATTTTGGAGAAGTTGTAAGCGATGGATAACTTTTTGTGAGATACCAGATAGAATAGCATTACAGTAATCTATACAGTACGTGAGGTGACAGGGGCATTAACCAATAATTCAGTACTGCGTTGCGTAAGAACAGGACGAAGTCTAGAAATGTTTCGGAGATTGACGAAGGCAGTCCGAGAAATGTTACTTATATGGGAGGAATTATTTAATAACAATAATAATAATAATAATAATAATAATAATAATAATAATAATAATAATTAATTAGTTATTATTATTTATTAATTGCCATTATTAGTGTATAAATGGATATAAATTTCATTTAAACGATTCGCCAAAATCTGTTGTATGTAAACGATACTGTTTTAAACGTTATTGTTTTTTCATCAGAAAACCCGGTTTCCACGTCTATCTGTATTAGTTTAAATGGCGGATGCGCTGACGTATCCTGTCGACTGGGCAACACAGTGAATGCGGCGTCTATCTATATACAGTATGTCTATGTACAGACCCCAGTGGACGGACGTGAAGTGACATGCGCGCTCACCAATGTCATGTCCGTACTGCAGCCTGAAGTATTTTGGAAGCGTTCCGTTTGTATTTGGTCGTTGTCTACTTTCAAGTCGCCGTTGTGTCCTAGATCGTATCATTTATTTATTTATTTGTTTGTTTGGTTAGTTAGTCACACTGCGGCACTTGAAGACAGTGTACTGAAGCTGTCTGATCGGCATTGTTCCATCTGGCGATTATCCCGCCGGAGGATCTGCAATCTCACAATTAACTCTTAACTCTTAAATGTAAGAGCGACTCTGGAGCGGCGTATCTTAAAATGAACGATTTACCTCAAGAAAGACTTAAATGATCAGTTAAGACTGAAGCGGTCGTACACCCTTTGTTAAAGTCTCGTTAAGTTTTCATGGTAAGTGTAACACTTAATAATAAAAAATAATAAAATGAGGCCATTCATTGAGGGTTATTTTGCCATTAAGTGTAAAATCACTAAATTATGAAAAATTGGAACCTTGTGTAGTCATCTGCACCTTCATTTTTAATTTTTGAAAGCTGTTTCCAAACCCTTTCATATATTACAATTAGTGTTCAAAATAACTTTTTTTAAAAGATGTTGTTTTACTTGTGGGTCATCAAGGTGATGTTTCGCGCATTCAACGTCAATGCAGGTTAGTTTGTAACAGTACTTAGTCAAGGTGTCCTAATTTTATTGACAATGTTTCGTAATTCTAGTCAGATCAATGGCTGACCTAAAGATCTCCTGGTCGTTTGATTATTATGCCGCTTAGGCGTAGCCGGTTAGTGTTTGAGGGTTTCGAGTCAGGTTTGAATTCCAGAAAATTTCACGTACTTCCTGATGGCCCCCTCCACCAGCCGAAATCAATCGCCGGCCACGCCCCTTGCGTTGCAGACACCACTGCGCGCACACAGAGCTGAGCTGAGCTGAGCTGAGTTGACGTGCCGCGCGTATGTCTGAGTAAACATAAAGAGTCTCAAATCCCAGTTAACGGATAAAGCAGGCAAGCGCAATTCTTTTAGGAGGAGTGATGGTGAAGTAAAGAGAAGCAGCTTTTTTTTCCTCCGATATCTCCAGACAAGTAGGAATGTTCCAGAATATTTCAACCTTACAGTTTAATAAGTACGGTACATAATAAACTACATTATTACAATAATAAGAGTGATAATAACAATAATATATCCACTGTTTAATTATATTGTGATAGGTTAAGCATTGATGAAACATTCAGCGAACACTCTAGTTTGAAATGTTTAATGACTGATTTCCTGCTGAATGCACAGCTCGTCTCAACCTTTTAATATTTTCTGGTGTTTTTGCAGTTCTCAATGTTTCAACATGTCCTTCACAGTATCAGCAGATTCCGATTTATCGTACCGCTTTAAGTAGTATTATGAGAAACAGATCTCCCTCGTCGAAGCACGTTCAACTTCATGTAGTATCTTCTTTGCACGATTCAATGTGTGAAGTGACAGCGAATACGCAAATAAGCAGCGAGCGGTTTTCCATGAATACTGAAACTGATTTTAGTATAAAACACTTAAGGCACTACAAGTATACCTCCTCATATTCATAAAACCTCCAAAAGTCGTCTTGTCCCTCCGTTATTTTCATTTCTGACATTTCAATCAATTTACAAGCTCGTCTGTCTCTCCCCCGCCCCCTTCTTATTTGTTTCTTTGCTTGTCAGTCATCTCAGTCAAACTTTTTCACTGGTTGTGAGATGAGTAGGTGGTGTCGTGGGAGAAGAACATTAGACATAAAAAAACGAAAGACTGGGGGGAGCAGTTTCTCAGCTCACACTCAACTATAGCCACTAGATGGCGAATACACGCCGTTGTAATTTTTTTCGGCGCTTGCACGCGCCTCACTACGAAAGACATGCATGCAATAAACGCCTCCGCGCAAAAACAAAGTTGTCCTAATGACACAGATGAAGAGACACGTCGAAAGGAAGCAAACGCTGCGGCTGAACAACATGCAAGTGAAACACCTCAGCAGCGGAGTGCAAGCTTGAAGTTTTCACTACAAACATTGTCTGTTTGGAGGTATTTTCTCGAGAAAAAGACTAATAGGACTCATATGCCAGCTATACGGCTAAGCTGTGGTATCGCCAGTGTCTTCTTCCGAAAGTCAGTGGGTCCACGTCTTCTGCCCAGGATAATTCTTAAGAGTTAGCTGACGCCTCTCCAAGTTCACAAATAAAACTGCGGAGCCTTCGGGTTGTTTTTCTCTCCCGAAGAACAAACGCAGCTGGTTTATTATACAGTATTTTTGTGCCATAGAAGCCCATGTTTTGTGTGTTGCCTCAACGTCGTTGTTTCGCATACTATCATAATCAGCGCTACGCTAAACAGAGGGCGGTGTATCACAGAATTCACACTTTGCATGAATTCGGCAAGTTTCACATCCAGATACCAAGAAGAGAAACAGAATAGAGGAGGGTTAGAAACTGTTTAAAATATTGTGATGCATATATTTTTGTACAAATGACTAACAAACAGAAATGCAGTATGCACAGTTAAGTAGCAGCTCTAGGCAGGGTACACTAAACTGAAGTAGTGAGAAATCAGCCTGAGACTGAAGGGGCTTCTGTTATAGTAGCAGGGAGACCATTCCACAGTTTCGGGGCCCTGTAACTAAAAGTTTGACCTCCCACCTCCTTCTGTTACTTATTAATCCTTGGAATCTTAAATAGAACAGCTTTGTGAGATCTCAACATTTGATCTGATTTGTATGTAATGATAATAAAATAAATTCCTTTCTTTATAACGATTCTTTTTGCAGTGGTTTATCAAGCCAAAGGATTTTTACATATTACCCCCGAGAAGCATTTTGATATATTCTAGGACCATTAAAGTTGTTTGAAGTTTATATGCCTGTTCCCTAGTTTGGGATCCTGCATGGGCCAATGTCTGGCAGTAGGGTTTGAGGTTGGACCACCTGAGATAAACCCTATTTCTAAGCAGGGTATGGAAGACCTTGGCCTGGTTTGTGGTCATTTTTGTAATGCCTCACACTCTTTTTCTATTTGTTTCATATACTTTATTTATCACCAAGAGGAAACTGTCTTGTTGCATGATCTTTGGGGGTCACCACACAGCCATTGTATTGTGGCCCTGGAGCAATTTTAAGGTTAAGGGTCTTGCTCAAGGGCCCAATGGAGTAGGACAGTAATGGGATACCAGCACAGATTGTTTGTGGATCATTCATTCATAATTGTAATGACAGGCAATGAGGACTGTGGAAAGGCATCAGCGCATTTAACAAAAGAGCAGACTTGTGGAAACACCATTATGTACAGAAGGAGTCCCAACAGGTAGCCTGGCTGGATGGAGGTGGTCAGAATCAGAAATTTAGAAATCAGACAAAAATGTGTCTATTGTAACATGGTAGAAAATAACCTGTGATGTATCTCATAGACATATACCAGCATAAACAAAAATTAAAAGTACAGTAAACACAGTTATAGGTTAAACACAACACACATAGGAGTAAATGGTGTGGTCCCCGGCCAGGGCTGAAGCCCGGCCGGGACGCCCAGGAGGACGAGAGGAGGGCTTGTGCCTTCTCCAGACCGCGAGGGGGCGTCCATCCTGGTTATGTTGGGGGCCTCGGGTAGAGGGCTTGGAAGCCCAGCCCTGTAGGGACCCATGTCAACCGCCAGGCGGCGCCCCGATGCCGATTTATCCCGTGTGGTCCTCGGCCCGGGACGCCTTGGAGGACCAGAGGAGGGCGTGTGCCTCCTCCAGACCAAGAGGGGGCGTCCGTCCTGGTTATGCAGGAGGCCTCGGGTAGGGGGCTTGGAAGCCCAGCCCTGTAGGGACCCGTGGCCACTGCCAGGCGGCGCCCCAGTGCCTATTTATCCCGGGAGCCCGGCACTTCCGCCACACCAGGAAGTGCCGGGGGGAAGACGACAGGGGACACAAGGACGGCTTCCGGGTGCGCAGCCGGCACTTCTGCCACACAGGGGTGTGGCCAACTTTAATTGCCGGGAAGCAGCTGAAGCCCATCCGGGTTCCCATAAGAGGGGCCGCCTCCCTCCAGTCATTGGTGGATGTCGGGAGGTAGTTGGCAGAGCTGGAGAGAGGACAGGAAGCGGCCAGAGGAAAGGCACAAGGACTGTGAGCCCTGGACTTTGGGGGAATCGGTGCAAGAGGCACTGGGGTTGCACATGAGCACAAATTGTAAATATTGTACAATAAACAGTGTGTGGGTGAACAATATGTTGTCCGTCTGTGTGTGTCCAGGCCAGCTTTCACAATGGTTAGTTAAATAGTTAAATGTACTGTAGGTAGAAATAATCAATGTATGATATCTGAATATATGATTTATGTTTCCTCTTTGTTTATGATGTTTACAGCTACTAGTATGAAATGTTTTTGTCCTGGTTAATAAAACGTTCTAAACACAGTAATAATATTCCTTCTAATATTCTCAATATGGAGTTCTTATCATGGTAACAATAATACATTTTATTTATATAGTGCCTTTCCAATGTTAAGGACGCTTTACAGAGTCACACAAAGAACAGCAGGGTATTTGTTTGTGAACAGCGAGGAGTGTCAGTGATACGCATGCACCAGTGTCCCCTCAAAATAAGGTGTAATTGGTTGATGCTAATTATTTCACTTGCTTGATTAATAATTCAAGAAAGTTTCATTTTATATTTCACAGGGAGAGAATCGCACTCAAATGTTTAAATTAAAAGTGAGCATTGACTCATTACGTGATTTACAAACAGCACGACTGTTGATATGCCCGTCTCAGTACTAAAACTCCTGAGTGTTCCTTAACAGAGACTAATGCTGATGTGCTTTTTCATGCAAAGGTCAGCATGTGGAACTTTCTGTCTTTCTGCGTAAGAACTTCAAACCTACTAACCTGCTCCATCACCTGCTCCTTCAGCCTCAGGTCTGTGGACAATAAAGTTTATTGCATGTAAATGTCAGGTTTACAAGAACAAGATCCTGCTGGACAGTGAAGTGTGGTTTTCATATCAGTGTAGTGAATTTAAACTCCCACTTGCTCTCCTGACCTACTGGACCTACAGTGGTAGAAGTTTGGACCTCTGACTGTCACTACAACAACAAAATCTCAGTTTAGCCTTGTGCTGTATGGTAGAAAGAACTTGTTATGTTCAGAGGCTTATATGTATTCTCTTTTTTATTATTTGGGTTATTTTTAAAAAAATATTTTTATGCTTCTGTATAATTTTTGCTGTGCTTATTTATCATATATTATTTGGGTTGTACATCTTTAAATGTTCAACCATTTTTGTGTCTTGTTTTGGAGCTCTAGGAGGCTAAGCTGTCCTGACATCTCCACTGCTGGGTCCATTCTGTCCCTTCAGATTGAGTTGAGAAGGGAGGATTAAGCAGCGATTCATTGATTGTCTCGAGTTGTGGAGTGCATAGTGGGTACGGATTCTCTGGTTTTCTTGGATTTTTGTGGCTCTTTTTATGGATTCTGTTGGATTGTGTATTGTGACTTGATAGCTTTTTATTGGCTTTTTAGACAAGTCTTTTGTTTATGTATCTTTCAAGTCAAATATAAAATACATTCTTCATTTACCTAGCCTGAGGTTTACAGTTTCCTTTCCCAAGAGAGGCATTTTCAAAGTATTTTGGAATAGTTAAAGTATTTTCAAAGCTAATTTTGAACTTTGAAAGTCAGTTCTTCGTTGGGGACCCGAGTAGGCTGAAGCCTGCTGGTGGTAATTGGGGACAGACTGACTGGGGATGAGCCTTAGCTGGGTAGGTCGGGAAAAGTCCTTGTTTTGGAGGTCTTACACTCATTTCACTATTTGGAGTTTCACTCAAAACACAATAGAGCTAAAGCGAGGGATGGTTTGGGACAATATGTGCCTGGGTGGGGCTGACTGGGAACACACTTAAGGTGTGGGTATGGGGGTGACGGGGGTTGTGGATGTGCGTCAAAACAAATGTAAGTGGTTTGGAAGAGAGAGCATTTGATAAGCTTATTCACTGTTGTTTTATGGTGTTGAGACAAGTTATACTGCATGGCTGATATCAATTTTGTATTGTAATCATTCCATACAAATAGATCAATTTTTACAAAAAATAGGATTGAAAACAAATCAACCCCCACCCCTGAGAAAGAGAGCATGGCCAACGGAGTAACACTTAAAGCTAGTAAAAATAAATAAATTGATGAGTTTAATAGGCAGATAAAGATAAATGGAGAAGAAAAAGAAATGTGAGGAGAATCTGCTTCCTCAGTGCTTTAAGAGCTTATTCTAAAATGTTATTGATTAGATCCTGCCAGATTTTGAAAAAGTTCTGCACAGATCCTCTAAATGAGAATTAGATTTTTTCCAATTTCAAATAATATAAAATATCAGTTACCCACTGACTTAAAAGAGGTGAGTTAGGATTCTTCCAGTTTAGCAAGATAAGTCTGCGTGCCAATAGTGGAGTAAAGGCAATCACAGTTTGTTTGTTCTTCTCTACTTTAAACCCATCTGTGAGCCCACCAAACACAACTGTTAGTGGGTTAGGAGGGATTGTGACACCCAGGCTGTCTGAAAGGCACTTTAAAATGTTGGTCCAGAATGATGTTAATTTGGTGCAGGCCCAAAACATGTGACCCAGTGAGGCTGGGACTTGTTTGCAACGTTCGCAGGTTGTCTCTCGCCCTGGAAACATTTTGGACAGTTTTAAGCGAGACAGATGTGCTCGAAATATAATTTTGAGTTGGAAAATTGTATGCTTTGCACATACGGAGCTCGAGTGAATTCTCTGCATTGCTACCTTCCTCCTCCCTCCTTTTCTGATATGTTGAGTGAAAGATATTTTTCTCACTGTCCTCTTGGATCTTTAATTTTATATATTGCAGAAATGCTGTCTGAGTCCTCGAAATTGAGCAATATTTTTCCAGCATAGGAGAAGGTGGGAGATGAGGAAAATCGGGAAGGTTCTGTTTAACAAAGTTACAACAAAGTTCCTAGTTCCTGTACTCCTAATCTTGAATGTATAAAAATACAAATTGTTCCAAAGTTGATATTTCTATCTACTGTATCTAGCTAGCTAGCTATTGTGGCCGCAAGGGGGCGCCAGAGACCCTCAAAACCAAGACACAGTAAAATATCAGATGTTTTCAGAATAAAATAAAATTTATTTTTAAATCTATGGAGCATTTTCCACAATCATCTCTCCAAATATAAGGCACAATTTTACAGAAATCAAACAATAGACTAAAAAGTCTTCCTCCTATCTACCTCTGCTGAGTGCAGTCGGCTGCCTCCCGACTCTGACTCAATCGTGTAAGGCAGTGGGCTCTCTTTCATGCCAGACCTTGGAATGCTTCCGGTGCCGTGCCATGTCTTCCTGGGAACTTACAATGACAGTCATCTGTCAAGTGAAGCTGCTTTTATGGGAGACACAAATGCACCAGTGCAATTTGCCCCACTTTCCCTATTACCAAGTAATGTTAAACCAAGTCGTCACTACGGTGTTCCCAAATACGCACTTTGCTGATAAACTGAGCGCACTGAGTTTGCACGGCGCTTTGGTGACTTTGAAGAACAAAAAAAGTCCGTCTACATGCGGCTCGAACCTTGTGCATGTTTGGTAGCACATATCTGTGTGAGAAGCTCTTCTCAGTGATAAAGACTAACAAAACATCACACAGGAGTCGCCTCACTGATGAGCACCTGCAATCCATCCTGAGAATCTCCACAACACAGAACCTCACAGCAAACAGATACGAACCTGTGGCCAAAAAAAGATGCCAGGCGTCCAGCTCTAAAATGACATCTGAGCAAAGACAACTGAATGATTTGATTTGTTATTGCTGAAAGGAACACATTTTATTTATATTTCCAGGTTTTGTTATGCAGCATGTTCATATTTGAATTTGTATAATTTTGACAGGATATATTTTTATGGAGAGCAAAATCTTTTGGGATATTTAAAATCTAAGTTTAAGTTTTATATAAAATTACATAAGAGTAAAGAAATTTGAATGTTTGTTCTTTTAACCTTTACTTTATTTCTAACTTGTATAATTTAGACAGGATATATTTTTATGGAGAGCAAAATATTATAAGTTGTTTAAGGTTTGAGTTGATTTATTCATGAATAATATTCCTGTCTGTTTTTACCATTCCTACCAAAGATATTTCTGTCGACTAAATAAAAATTCCTTCTATTTAAAATTTAAATAGAAATTGAACAAATACGATAGTTCATAATATCCACGCAGACTTGCACGTAAGAGCGGGAGTCATCCGTTTTAACAAGCAGCGTATTGCACTGATACGAAATAGCTGTGTGTGTATATATGTAGATATGTATGTATATGTATATATATGTTTATATATGTGTGTGTGTATGTATGTGTGTATGTATATGTATGTGTATATGTGTGCGTGTATATATATGTGTATATGTATAGATATGTATATATATGTTTGCGTGTGTGTATATATATATATATATATATATATATATATATATATATATATATATATATATATATATATATATATATATATAAAAGGCAAAGCCCTCACTCACTCACTCACTGACTCACTCACTGACTCATCACTAATTCTCCAACTTCCCGTAGGTAGAAGGCTGAAATTTGGCAGGCTTATTCCTTACAGCTTACTTACAAAAGTTGGGCAGGTTTCATTTCGAAATTCTACGCATAAGGGTCATAACTGGAAGCTATTTTTCCCCATATAATGTAATGGAGTCTTGAGTTGGAGATGGCCGTGGGGGGCGGAGTTTCGTGTGACATCATCCGCCTCCTACGTAAGTACGTAGAGAACAAGGAAGAACTCCAAACAGCGATGAGCACAAAACGCCATTTCACAATTGAGAAGGCAGAAAAACATTATGAAGCAAATGATGCATACAAGCATATTCATAAGTACAGCTACTGCGAAACAAAGCACGCGTGAACCGTAAGTTTATATTAAATTAAGTTCATAGACAGGCTGCCACTAGCGTTTGTAATTTAGTGCCTGCCCATATAAGGCCGTCCATCAGCGGCAATCCAATACAAACACTGCCGGTAAATGTTCACGGGTGAAGGACTGTGCTTATGCAGAGGAAGATGAGATGGTCAGGGTGGTGTTTGGCACAAACTCATTGAAACTGCGAGAGAAACTTTTAAGTGCCGGGTCTTAGCTGACATTACACAGATGGCACCAGTACAGCCTTCGATGCAAGAACACCAAGCGGTTCACGTGAACTGACGTAATGCGCAGACAAAAAGCAACAGTTCCAAAGAGTGCTGAACAAAAACCGAATTACCCAATTGAGAAGGCAGCAAAAAATATGAAGCGCCTTATACATAGAATCATATTCATAAGTGCAGCTACTGCGGAAACAAAGCACACGGTGGAAAAAGTGAATGTCCTGCTAAAGGAAGACAGTGTAAAAAAAAAAAACGTGCATGCAGTTTGTCACATCACAGATAAAAGGAAGACGAGCTGTTTATTGATGCAGTAAGGAACTAATCGATGAATGAAACCTCTTATCTTTACAACGATTGACAAACACGGAATGTAACTTGAACACATCCTACAAATACGAGCCTGATTGAAAGAAATAATGATAATCAAATCCTTGATGACAGCAACATTCAATAACACTCACAAAACAATTACTGTATATTGACAATCATGTTACGTTATTTTTAAAATGTTCCCTTTTCTTTTCATAACTTCTACTTCTCCACTGCGGTACACGGTATATATATATATAATGTATATATATACCCGATCTACAATACATACTTTAGCATAGACAAGCCACACGCTGTGGCAATTTAGAGTCTTCGCTCTAACGCCGACATTGAGTTTGATTCCCGAGAGGGGATGTACTGACTATGTATGCGCGCTACCCGATTCATTTTACCTTCGCATCTCCTTGGTTTGGGACGTATGAAAAAATATTAGGTTAACGCAGAATCATGTTACGTTATTTTTAAAATTTTCCCTTTCTTAGCACAAGCACAGCTGAGAAGCTTCGATGCATGTACTCCATAACGTTAAAAATAACGCATTTAATCACACTTTCAATTCCAAGCAAACGGAACTTTTGTCAATGCATGATTTCCTGGTACATCCATTACACTGATGCACACATCACAGCTACAAAAATGTTAGAGTCGGAATAAAGCGCGTTCCTACGACTGATCATTTCGACTACCCGAGCGAAGCCTTGATAAAAGCATGGTTTTGTGCACACTGAAAAGCAAGCAAAATTAGATGCATTACAGAAAGCGGACTTTGTGGCTCTTACTGGGGATCATTGGACTTCCGTGACCGTTAGTAATTCTAAATACATCTAATTACAAAATGTTCAATGATCACACTGTTTTAGCCTAATGTACAAAATAATTTTGGCTAATGTTACTCAGAGTTTAAAGAGTAAGCTGGTCAAATTACCTTTTATGTTTCTGACTTATTTTTTAAGAAGAAAACTGCACTTTATGTTGAAATTTTGGTTATTATTATTTAAAGACAATACTATTCTGAAAATGTACTTAAAGTACTTAAACTACCACTTTATTTTTAAGTCTGCCCAATTTTAACCAGGGATGATATTTTTGTTTCTGTTTTGAATTCAAATGCAGTTTAAAAGCTTTTTTCAGAAATTAAAACAGCTTCAGTTTACAATATTCATGTCCATGTCTATTATTTGATTCTGTCGCCCACTAAAACCGTTTTAAATTAAAAAAAAAATTTGCGATTTGGGGCAAATTTACGTGTGCGATTACATACGATTAATCAAGATTAATTCTTACACAGCCTCTAATTAATTGGATTAATTTTTTAATCGAGTCCCACCTAATATATATATATATATATATGTAGATATATATATGTAGATTTGTATATATATGTGTATATACAGTATATATGTAGATATGTATATGTTGTATATACAGTATGTATATATGTGTGTGTATATATATACAGTATGTGTATATATGTATATGTATATATGTATGTGTGTATATGTATATATATGTTTATATATGTGTCTGTGTGTTTATATATATATATTGTGAAGCCTGGCCCCGGCACAGACAGACGGACAGCATACTTTGCTCCACACACTTTTATTTACACTAATATTATTTACAGTTCAGTGCACTCACGCAACCCCAGTGCCTTCTTGCACCGATTCCCCCAAAGTCCAGGGCCCACAGTCTCTTGTGCCTTCCTGGCCGCCTCCTGTCCTCACTCTCCAGCTCAGTCCTTCTTCCTCCCGACTTCCACCAATCACTGGAGGGAGGCGGCCCCTTAAATAATGCCCCGGATGAGCCCCAGGTGCTTCTGCCTCTAGCCACGCCCAAGCGTGGCGGAAGTGTCGGCTGTCTTCCTGGCAGCTCTCCGGGTGCCACACAAAGTCTTCCCCGGCACTTCCTGGTGTGGCGGAAGTGCGGGCTCCCGGGATAATTAGGCACGGGCGCCGCCTGGCGGTGTCCACGGGTCCCTACAGGGCTGGGCTTCAAAGCCCTGTACCCGAGGCCCCTGCCTAACCAGGACGGACGCCCCCACTCCGTCTGGAGGAGGCACTCGCCCTCCTCCGGTCCTCCAAGGCGTCCCGGCCGGGCTCCTGCCCCGACCGGCAACTGCACGGGATAAACCGGCATCGGGGCGCCGCCTGGCGGTGACCACGGGCCCCTACAGGGAAGGGCTTCCATGCCCTCAACCCGTGGCCCCCAACAGAACCAGGACGGACGCCCCCTCGCGGTCTGGAGGAGGCACAAGCCCTCCTCACGTCCTTCTGGGCTCCAGCCCCGGCCGGGGGCCACAGTGCCCCACCGCTAGCGAGGACACGTGGGTCCGAACGGCACAACCCGAAAGGGCAGCACGTCCCCAGCGAGGGTCCTACTATGTCCCCAGGGTCCAACACGGCACCCTGGGACATCTGTCTTCGCACCCTCGCCGCGCAAACGTCCCCCTGTGGTCTGCGCCGCTCTCGCCCCCGCTGTTCCCCCCAGCGGGGTCACCGTAGTCCTCCCGGCGTGGAGCACTCCCGCGGAGCGGCCTGTTCCAGGAGGGCAGGTCCCTGTCGACGTCGGCCTCAGCGCTCGTCGGGCTTGGCCTGTAAAATAAAGGAAAAGAGGGCCAGAAGCACAGCCAGGACACTCATCCCGGCGCCCGCCGGTCTCCGTGATCGACCGTGCTCCTGCCCCCTCCGACAGCCCCCAACTTGCCTGCTGAAGTCCTCCGCCGCAGGTTCCATGCCCGTCCGTTCGTCGGCCTCGGCACCGCTCTCGCAGGCAGCTCGTCCAGCCGCCCAGGGGATCTCCTCTGCCCATCCAGAGGACGGCCCTTCTCCGGACGCGCGCACCCAGCGCCGCGTCCTCTCCTATCGGAGGAACCGGCATTCACCCTTCGGTTCCTCCTTCTTTTCTTGGACGCGCTGACGGTCTGGGTCTGAGCACAGCAAAGCTCAAATCCAGCCCCGTCTGCGTCCAGGCAGAGCGACAGGAGACAGCTGCAGGCTTGAAGCGCAGGGCGCTAGGACCCAGGGCACTCAGCCGCCCCGATCCTACCAGCCCTTGCGTGTTCGAGCTCCTCGCCTCGCTAGCTGTCTGCACCGCCGCATCCGCTGTTGGGAGGTTGCCTACTCGGAGCCGGTCGTCCCGTAATCGGTCACGGCCATGTTCGGCGAACCCCCCCCCTTGCTCTACGGGAACGGCAACACTCACCACTCCCGCCGTGTTCTGCCTGCCTCCGGTTCCAGCGCCGCGCCGATCCTCCGTCTCAGTCGGTGGCTTTCTCGACACGACCGCCTTCTCCATCAGCTGCTCACACTGAGCGGCGAGAACACGAGCAGTTCCTCTAAGGCGGCTTGGCGGGCCGAAGGGACTCCTCCGACGCACGCCGAGCCGCTGGTGGAGAGAGAGAGACAGACGTCGGTGGGCTTACCTGTCCATCAGCTCCACGCGACGCCTGCCTCCTCTGGGCCACTCCCTCTGGCCCAATCGGGTCTCGGTTTGGCACGAGACTGGCATTCCTTGGGCCCGCCTCTATCCAATCATCGGCGGCACGCAAGACACCCCGGCCAATCCCGTGCCTGTCAGCGGGCGGGACCACCGCCCGCGGCCATCTTGTCTCCCCTGCTCCGAGTGCGGAGACGTGCCTCTTCGCCAGCGTTGTGGTTGCGGCGATTCCTGAGCCGCAGCGGCTCGACTCCGCAGCCCTCTTCGCTGCCTCCGTCGCCGCGCTGCCGACAGCCCGTGGCCCGGCGTGCCTCGGCCACGGACGCGGATCCGGTTCGTCCCTCCCTGTCGAAACAAAGGTAAGTCCGACCCCGAAGGGCCGATGATTGCAGGGCAGGGCACTCACCTCCCGAATCCCGTCATGCCTCGGCGTGGCCTTCGCGCAACGCCGCCTGGCTGTCCGTCCCGACAGCGCGACTTCGAGCCCGCTGCGTCCGGCGATGTCGGGTCCTCCTCCGCACCCGGGGAAAGCCATTCCGCTGTCCGGAGGCGGTTTCTGGGCGCTCTCCGCGGGCCGTGCCGCGGGCGCTCCGCGCTGCCAGTGTGTGGGTCCGCTGCTGCGCGCGGCCGCTTCACAAAATATTTATAAAGACGGGGTCCCCCCCTTTTAGCAGGGGGTTGGCCCCACGTTGGGCGCCATTGTGAAGCCTGGCCCCGGCACAGACAGACGGACAGCATACTTTGCTCCACACACTTTTATTTACACTAATATTATTTACAGTTCAGTGCACTCACGCAACCCCAGTGCCTTCTTGCACCGATTCCCCAAAGTCCAGGGCCCACAGTCTCTTGTGCCTTCCTGGCCGCCTCCTGTCCTCGCTCTCCAGCTCAGTCCTTCTTCCTCCCGACTTCCACCAATCACTGGAGGGAGGCGCCCCCTTAAATAATGCCCCGGATGAGCCCCAGGTGCTTCTGCCTCTAGCCACGCCCAAGCGTGGCGGAAGTGTCGGCTGTCTTCCTGGCAGCTCTCCGGGTGCCACACAAAGTCTTCCCCCCGGCACTTCCTGGTGTGGCGGAAGTGCCGGGCTCCCGGGATAATTAGGCACCGGGGCGCCGCCTGGCGGTGGCCACGGGTCCCTACAGGGCTGGGCTTCAAAGCCCTGTACCCGAGGCCCTTGCCTAACCAGGACGGACGCCCCACTCGCGGTCTGGAGGAGGCACTCGCCCTCCTCCGGTCCTCCAAGGCGTCCCGGCCGGGCTCCTGCCCCGACCGGCAACTGCACGGATAAACCGCATCGGGCGCCGCCTGGCGGTGACCACGGCCCCTACAGGGAAGGGCTTCCATGCCCTCAACCCGTGGCCCCCAACAGAACCAGGACGGACGCCTCATGGTCTGGAGGAGGCACAAGCCCTCCTCACGTCCTTCTGGCGTCCCGGCCGGCTCCAGCCCGGCCGGGGCACAATATATATATATATATATATATATATATATGCCAGCAACACTCATGACAATGACAAAACAATTACATTGTCAATCATGTTACGTTATTATTAAAATGTTTCCTTTTCTTTTTACTTCTCCGCTGCCAATCGCAGGTATTTTACTATATATATATATATAATATAAATAGATAGATATGACAACAACGCTCATATCAATGACAAAACAATTACATTAACAATCATCTTACGTTATTTTTAAAATGTTTGCTTTTCTTTTTCATAACTTCTTTAACACACTACTTCTCCGCTGCGAAGCGCGGGTATTCTGCTAGTATATATATATATGACAGCAACACTCATCACTCACAACAGTGACAAAACAATTACATTGACAATCATGTTACGTTATTTTTAAAATGTTTCCTTTTCTTTTTCATTGCTTCTTTAACACACTTCTTCTCCGCTGCGAAGCACGGGTATTTTGCTAGTATACTAATAAAAGACAAAGCCCTCACTCACTCACTCGATAACTCACTGACTCATCACTAATTCTCCAAGTTCCCGTGTAGGTAGAAGGCTGAAATTTGGCAGGCTCATTCCATACAGTTTATTTACAAAAGTAAAGCAGGTTTCATTTCGAAATTCTACACGTAATGATCATAACGGTCGATAACGGTCGACAACGTCCGCCATGTTGAAGTTTCTTATTTATGGCCCCATCTTCACGAAATTTGGTAGGCGGCTTCTCTGCGCTAACCAAAACCGATGTAGGTACTTATTTCGGTGGTATGACGCCACTGTTGGCCACCATATTGAACTTTCCAACGTCACTAATTCTCCAGCTTCCCGTGGATGTAGAAGGCTGGCAGGCTCATTCCTTACAGCTTTCTTACAAAAGTTTAGCAGGTTTCATTTCTAAACTCTACGCATAACGGTCAGAACGGTCAACAACGTCCGCCATATTGAACTCTCTTATTCATGACCCCATCTTCACAAAATTTGGTAGGCGGCTTCTCTGCTCTAACCAAAACCAATGTACATACTTATTTCAGTGGTATGACGCCACTGTCAGTCGCCATATTGAACTTTCCAACGTCACTAATTCTCCAACTTCCCATGTAGGTAGATGGCTGGCAGGCTCATTTCTTACAGCTTTCTTACAAAAGTTTAGCAGGTTTCATTTCTAAACTCTACTAGTATCGGTCATAACGGTCAACAACGTTCGCCATGTTGAATATTCTTATTTACGGCCCCATATTCACGAAATTTGGTAGGTGGCTTCCCTGAGCTAACCGAAACCAATGTACATACTTATTTCGGTGGTATGATGCCACTGTTGGCCGCCATATTGAACTTTTCAACAGTCTTTGTTACTTATAGGCCCATCTTCAAGAAATTTGGTACACTGGTTCCCAACGCTAACTGAATCCTACTTACGTACATATATACGTCCATAGCCTTCAGCTCGGCCACAGTGTGAGGTGGCGTTGGGTCCCCCATCCCAACGCCTCCCACGTTGTTAGCTGCCTGCCTATAAAAGACCGTCCGTCGCTCCGGTCTCTACATTCTCTTCCTTGCTTCGCCACGGGATAAACGTCTCCCTACTGATAACTACAGCCTTTTTGTTTAATCCACGGCTTCTCCGCTGTTTTATTGTTTGTTTATTACAATTATAGTTATTGTATAGGTATTTTAGACTTTCTTTACATTTCTCAGTTACCCATTTCCTTTATCATTCCAACCCCCATTACCATGTCTATCGAAGTGATCACTATCGATCAAAGAACTGTCACTTACTGAGTGGTTTCCATGCCCAGAGATGGCACCTGCCTTTTCCATTCTCTTTGTTACATATTGCACGGCCATATCAGGCTCACTCTTGATATCCTGAGGAAAATTGTGTCTTATGTATTGAATGACTGGGACAGGTTCAAGGTGTGGACTGATGATGGTACAGGAGATAATTATACTACACAGGAGCACTATAAGAGTGAAATGCTTAAGCCCTTCACCTATGGTTCTGCATGTGAGTTGATGGCTGCCGCTGAATTGTTCAGTTGTCGCTTTCAAGTGTACCGCAATGGCCAAATATTTTACACCTTTGGACAACCACCAATGCCTCTTAAACATCTTAGATTGACAGGTGACGATTTCAGTAGTGGACACTTTGATGTTTATGAATGTTTAAACTCTCAAAAGCTGGATGTGATTTTATCGATGAAACCGGTTGTGTGCTTACAACGCTTGACAGATGCCGAATGTTACTTCAACACAACAAATCCTGCAAATACTGTCGTAATTGAAACAAACCATGAAACTGAAACCGATTAAAGAGTAAGCTCATCGCACAGCTTGGTCATGTTACAACCGGAGGACCGAACTGACAACATTGTATACAAAGAGATCCTTAACAAATATTTATTGACATATTTTCCCTCAGTTTAAAAAGGTTTAATTTTCTTCTCAATAAAAATTTGAATGCAGTACTTTGCCGCTGCGAAGTGCGCGTCTTTTGATACACACACATATATATATATATATATATATATATATATATATATATATATATATATATATATATATATATATATGCCAGCAACACTCATAGCAATGACAAAGCAATTAAATTGTCAATCATATTACGCTATTATTAAAATGTTTCCTTTTCTTTCTCATTACTTCTTTAACACATTACTTCTCCGCTGCGAAGCGCGGGTATTTTGCTAGTATATATATAAACCAGCAATATGTATGAAATAAAGAATGGCGCTTTAAATGCACTACTTTCTTATCCTAAATTGGGGGTTGAAAGGGTGACCCTTCTCTTTTTAATCGAAATAAATTCATCACACATAACACATTTTCATACCTATCACTCTCATTACATTTCCATTTATTTTGTAAAAGGTGTAGCAAAGACTGACAAGACTGCAAGTAGGTTCAAGTAAATAAGGGGTTTCAAACTCATTTTCCGGCGTTCCAGTTTCTCTATTAGTAACTAATTACTGATGCAAATACCATACGGTGTCACCTTTATTTCGAGTGACTTGAATTCTAATTGTTTCTTTTTTTTCAGTTAGCACCTAAATAATGATGGCATGCAAAAGCAAGCCAGGAGCAGACCATTCTAGATCATACAATATTTGTCTCATTAAAACATTTTGGGGAAAAAAGTCAGAAAAATTGTGTGGTCCACAAATCATACAGATAATGATCTCAGGAAAAAAGAAAAACGGTAACGGAATGACTGGTGTGCCAGACTAAGAGCACCAAGGAGGCATAGAATTAAATAATGGATTAGAGCTAAATAGAAGATGGGCTGGTGTGAGAATGCTGTCCCTCCAAGACAATTTGCGTTCCCCGAGTTTGCTAGGCTGGTCACGTTTGCTTGCTTTTCTTTTCTTTGTTGTTAGGCTGCCCGTTATCGGAAAAAAACACGTACTTACACACACAGATTAAGATACGGAAGCGTATTAGGGCCACGCTTCCGTATTAAGACTATTAACAAGAAATTGACTGAAAAAAAAGACAGCCGGCGCTCACTACAGCCGAGTTTGAGAATGACAGAAAAAAACGAGACCGAGCGAGCGAACGTGCGCGCGCACGTATGTAAATTTAGGGCAACGAGACGTTTTACACGGAGCATGCGCTAAACTCAGAAACGGAAGCGTACGTGACCAGTTCCGCTCGCGCACCTCGTGTTTCGTTAGTGTAAACTGCAATTATTTGTCGGGTTTTTGCTATCGTAGACGGGTTAACTATGGATGATTCGCGTGTCCTGGTGGGTGTAGGCTGTTAGAAGTGAACAAGCTGCTTCCAAGAATCGCATCAACGAGGAATCTGAGGGTAAGTAAGCCGACTTTGGCCTTCTCACCATATAAGTGCAGAGTTTTGCATGACCGCCTATTAAATGAGGCTAAAACAAGCTGTTTATTTGCAGCTTCGTTTTTTTTTTGCGCTCGAAATTGAGTTCAATGTTGTTTTCTATCATTATTGAGGGGCTTTCTTTTAATTCTGTCTTGTTGTTAACACGATCACAGAGTGCGATTAATTTAATTAGGACGTATGAATATTAACTTGAGCAACACAGAAATACAGATTTTTTCCCCATCCCCCTTTGGTTGCACCTTAACTGACAATTGGATTTCTATGTTCAACTGACTGGATGTCATCTAATCAATGCATACGTTTAAAGACAACCAAATACGTATTTAAGAAATGGTTTGTACAACACCGTTTTGATGGAAAATACAGGCATTAATTTTTTCTTTAATATGACCCTGTAGTTAGGATATAGCGGGTTGGATAATGGAAGGATGGATAACAATGTGCCTTAAATGAAGACCAAAAATGCCTGTTGGTAAAAACTTACCAAAAGTACAGTAATAGAGATTTGGAGACGGCGGGTGGTTTTTTTAGTGCATCCTCAGAGCGGCAGGAGGCTGGATTTGCACCTCAGGTTTGGTAATGTCTGTGAGGAATTCTGTAGTTCTCGTTGTTCACACACATTCGTTTGTTCTAAAACCTCACAGAACAGGCACAGATTTGTTTTAAATGTCGAAAAATCTGCTAGACCTCAACCAGCCTTGTAACGTACATGCACACGTAAGTAACACCTCTATTTATTTTTTAAGTATTGCAATACACACCCTGACATGAAACCAGTCTGCCCACCAGCTGTCCTCTGCTATTGAGAAGATCCTGCAGTTGGCTGAACTTTGACAAGAATAAGGAAGGGTCTAACGTGAACAGTGCTGCTTTGTAGCCCAAATAATTTGTTGCTTGCTATCCATCGCTAACTTTACACCATTTGTTGTTTGTAGTATTAGGCCATTATGGATGTATTGAGAAGTTAAGCAAAATGAGACCTTTTATTGGCTAACTAAAAAAATGACAATATGCAAGCTTTCGAGGCAACTCAGGCCCCTTCTTCAGGCGAGGTGTAATTATTTCATCTCGCCTCTAGAAGGGGCCTGAGGTGCCTCAAAAGCTTGCATATTGTAATCTTTTTAGTTAGCCAATAAAAGATGTCATTTTGCTTGCCTTTTCACACCATTTGTTGTTGAACATTTGCCATCTTTGTAAAATTAAACAAATAGTATAGATTACTGGTTGCATTTAAAACAAGGACATACAATTTATGGGAAGTTTAACTATAATAACCGAATGCAAACATCAATCAATAAATAGATAGCAGCAATACCTAGTTACATGTGCACGGAAAATCATTTTACAATAAGGAAAGGAATAATAAAAATTTCAAATTCACAAAAAGGTATACCTGCACATGGAATAACTTTTTAAATAACATTCAGTTGGGCAACTGCAAAGGATAGAAAAAATGTCATTATTTGCATGTTGTTAATTTATCTTAGCATTTTGTCTTATCTGGGATAGAAAATAACTTGTGGCAAGTGGTTTGTATTCTGCAACATTCAAAGCTTAAAATGGCATTGTGCTGTCATTCTGTTTGAGATCAGTCCATAAAACAAACATAGCCAACCAATGTCTTAGCATCACAATATAGCATAGCTTATGACACTTTCTACTTAAATGAATTATAAAAACCTTCAGAGAATTCTTAAGCAAACACCAAATCATTAACAGGCAAGGCATGTGGTCAGTAGCCAAGTTACAGGCTGTCTCAGTGTAGAAAGGAATAACGCATTTTTGCTTAGATACTTGTTAAACATTACAAGAAAAGGCCTTTCAGAAAGCTGTTTCTTATTTAAATATCTTCAATGACATTTTACAAACAATTATCAAAATGTTGTTAGTCTACGTTACAGTGATTTATTAGAATATCTTTTAAAACATATTTTATATATTCTATTACATTCTGTTACTGGTATTTTTGAATTTGACTTACTGTTAAATATTTAATGCAGAGAAATGTGATTTCTCTCCCTCTCTCTCTCTCTCTCTCTCTCTCTTTCTGTCCCTTTAATGAATTAAACATAAATGAACAAGTAAAAGAATGTCTTTGTGGTGTAGCATTAAAAGTACATTTGGAGACTTGGTTAACTATTTTGAAGGTTGCAGCATTTTTACATTTTCTAGTCACTTCACAAAACAGTTATCACATTTTGTTTATTAAATATTTTTGTAACAGTCCTGTTCATACATTACAGTGATAATAGAGCGTGATTACACGTTACTTGGGTACATTAAACCATGATTTTTAAAAGTACGTTACAATATTGTGTAGTTAAAAATGAAATCAAAATTAGTTTGTGGGGTCTGAAGAAGTTTTCATAGACCTGGAGTTGCCAACTCCTGGAGGACCACCGTGGCTACAGGGTTTCATTCTGACCTTTTATTTATATTATATATATATATATATATATATACACACACACTCTCACCTAAAGGATTATTAGGAACACCATACTAATACGGTGTTTGACCCCCTTTAGCCTTCAGAACTGCCTTAATTCTACGTGGCATTGATTCAACAAGGTGCTGAAAGCATTCTTTAGAAATGTTGGCCCATATTGATAGGATAGCATCTTGCAGTTGATGGAGATTTGTGGGATGCACATCCAGGGCACGAACCTCCCGTTCCACCACATCCCAAAGATGCTCTATTGGGTTGAGATCTGGTGACTGTGGGGGCCATTTTAGTACAGTGAACTCATTGTCATGTTCACGAAACCAATTTGAAATGATTCGAGCTTTGTGACATGGTGCATTATCCTGCTGGAAGTAGCCATCAGAGGATGGGTACATGGTGGTCATGAAGGGATGGACATGGTCAGAAACAATGCTCAGGTAGCCCGTGGCATTTAAACGATGCCCAATTGGCACTAAGGGGCCTAAAGTGTGCCAAGAAAACATCCCCCACACCATTACACCACCACCACCAGCCTGCACAGTGGTAACAAGGCATGATGGATCCATGTTCTCATTCTGTTTACGCCAAATTCTGACTCTACCATTTGAATGTCTCAACAGAAATCGAGACTCATCAGACCAGGCAACATTTTTCCAGTCTTGAACTGTCCAATTTTGGTGAGCTCGCAAATTGTAGCCTCTTTTTCCTATTTGTAGTGGAGATGAGTGGTACCGGTGGGGTCTTCTGCTGTTGTAGCCCATCCGCCTCAAGGTTGTGCGTGTTGTGGCTTCACAAATGCTTTGCTGCATACCTCGGTTGTAACGAGTGGTTATTTCAGTCAATGTTGCTCTTCTATCAGCTTGAATCAGTCGGCCCGTTCTCCTCTGACCTCTAGCATCAACAAGGCATTTTCGTCCACAGGACTGCCGCATACTGGATGTTCTTCCCTTTTCACACCATTCTTTGTAAACCCTAGAAATGGTTGTGTATGAAAATCCCAGTAACTGAGCAGATTGTGAAATACTCAGACCGGCCCGTCTGGCACTAACAACCATGCCACGCTCAAAATTGCTTAAATCACCTTTCTTTCCCATTCTGACATTCAGTTTGGAGTTCAGGAGATTGTCTTGACCAGGACCACACCCCTAAATGCATTGAAGCAACTGCCATGTGATTGGTTGATTAGATAATTGCATTAATGAGACATCGAACAGATGTTCCTAATAATCCTTTAGGTGAGTGTGTGTGTGTATATATATATATATGTATGTATGTATGTATGTATATATATATATATATATATATATGTATGTATATATATATATATATATATATATATATGTATATATATATATATATATATATATATATATATATATATGTATATATATATATATATATATATATATATATATATATATATATATATATATATATATATATATATGTATATATATATATATATATATATATATATATATATATATATATATATATATATATGTATATATATATATATATATATATATATATATATATATATATATATGTATATATATATATATATATATATATATATATATATATATATATATATATATATATATATATATATATATATATATATATATATATATATATATGTATGTGTATATGTATGTATATATGTATATGTATGTATATATATGTATATATGTATGTGTGTGTATATGTATACGTACCTGCCTGTCGAAACTGACCCTGGCGATTTTTGTTTACTTTTTGTCTTGTATGTCACCAAGCTACGGCTACTGAGCTTATGTTCTCTTTTATTCATACTGTAGAAGTTATTCACAAACATCGTGCAACTTACCTACTGTGATTTCAAGTAGCAGGAGAAGTGAGCTGCTGTTTGGCTGCATCTCCTACACGTAGCAAATCAAGCAGAAGCTGTTACAGCATACGTAACTTTACAGAGGTTTCACTGATTTGCTTTTGGGAGCTGCTGTTGAATGTGCAAGTCGAAAATGTACAAGTTAAAGCAAAGTTTCTCACGGGAAATTTGAAATGGTTGAGTGATTCATATCTGAAGTCGCACAGAATGTTTCTCTGTGGTAAGACAGATGACTTTGAAGAATCGCATCCTCTTGTAAATGAACATTTTTTTTAATGTCACTCTTGAATTGTTTTTCTTATAAAATAGTAATAACTAAGGCTTGCATTTTGCAAGCCATTTAGTTATTCTTGCAAAGTAAATGGCACATTTATAATGATAATACATATAGGAACAAAGAATATACAGTAGAATACTAATAACATACTTATGAACTAAAGTGATATTCCACCTTAATAAACTAATAATCGTCTGTCCGGTTGCTATGCTTCTGTCAGGCTAAAAGATGGCACATCACAAACATTAATTCTCTTTTCACAAATCCTATACCAAATTCC
Source organism: Polypterus senegalus (assembly GCF_016835505.1). Classification (NCBI taxonomy): domain Eukaryota; kingdom Metazoa; phylum Chordata; class Cladistia; order Polypteriformes; family Polypteridae; genus Polypterus; species Polypterus senegalus. The sequence continues at coordinate 162,229,647 of NC_053161.1, forward strand.
TTGTAAAAGAGATGTATGCATTGCATTTGTCATTCCAACAGATGGTGTATCACAAATATTAACAGTGCCTTTATGGCATATAAAAGGGGCATGGTGCACTGTAAACGTCAACTCTGAGGTCTATGTTACTTAGATTTCAACTCCTCTTAGATGGATAGCACAGCTAGTTTTAAATAGTTGTATAGGTGCAAGTAATACACGTTAATTGTAGGAGAGACAGCAACATTTCTTAAGGGACATTGGCAATGTACGCAGTGTAAAGTACAGCAGATGGCAAAATTCAAAGATGATGTCATGCCTCATGGTACTAAAATATTGCTATTATTGTTACTGCCATTTAACCCTCCATTCTTTGTTTTCTTTAATGAATGATATTCTAATGAATTATAATGGTTCCAATGCATTTTTAATTCAAAAGATTATATTAATATTGTCATTTTTTTCTCTAAATACAATGTTTTTAGAATATTAGAAATATCTCATTCCTAAAACTTTCTTTAACAATGTCAGCTGCATGTCATGCTATAGGAATAAATAACTTTTTATATTGCTTACGTAGCGTTGATAATGTTCTGATCATACAGCCATCTCTAGTTCATAACAGGAGTTTCATTATCTATGGTGAATTCATGGATGCTATCTGAAAGTGCAGAAGTAGATCCATAAAATCACTGTAGTGTGGTACAGAGTTTAATATCACCCTCCACCCCCTAAAAGTGTACTTTACAAACATCTCAGTTACTTTTGTTAAATTTTTTTAATTATGCCTCAAGCACAAAACATATTAAAAGCTGCATTGAATGCATTCTTAATAATTAAGTCTCCTTAAAACCTAAACTGACATCAGCAGTTGTTAGCATTGCAATTATATGGTTGAAATACCTGGCCGTGTCACATTTGCATTTTTTGTCTAGGTGGCCATTCTTGCCCTACTCCAATTCCCTCCACTTTCCACAGAAGTACACATTCGGTGAAATGGCAGTTCCAAATCGGCTCAGTGTCTGTGTCTTGCTTTGTATCCAGTGCTGTTGGTATAGGTTAAGGTTCTTTGTGAAATTGTTTAGGATTTAGTGGATTTAAAAAAGGGGGTACCTTTTCAGGTTATTTTGCCACAGATCATTTCCTTGCTAAATCTTCATATTTAAATGCTGAGGTCTCTTTCCATTTTAACTATTTCTTATCCCACACTTGAGAGTTCATCTTCATAGCTTTTGGTTTACTAGCAGCAAAACATTTTTAGTATCACATTATGTAGTGCAAACATACATCTATTACTCATTTACTATATGCAACAAGACCTTAAGAAAAGACTTCTTTTGATCTTCATAACACTTATACCTCACTAGATAGGGTGTTCATCTCTGTGCAATGTGGCACCTTGACATGATGGGAAAATTATCTCTTAATATAAAAGATTCACAGGTATTACACTAAATATGTAATATCACGGGAAACGTGTCTTGGGTAAGCCACGTCAAACCGCCACAATGTGAAGTTTTTTTAGTAGGTCACGTTGCAGAGATGAATAAACACTTTACTGGTGGTTTGTAAGTGTTATGAAGACCCAACGGAGTGTTTAAGTTACTGTTATGTGAGAGTAAATAAGTAATAGATCCATCTCTACAGTCTTCTACTTTTGTTGGCTGCTCCTGTTAGGTGTCGCCACAGCGGATCATCTTCTTCCATATCTTTCTGTCCTCTGCATCTTGTTCTGTTACACCCATCACCTGCATGACCTCTCTCACCACATCCATAAACCTTCGCTTAGGCCTTCCTCTTTTCCTCTTCCCTGGCAGCTCTATCCTTAGCATCCTTCTCCCAATATACTGAGCATCTCTCCTCTGCACATGTCCAAACCAACGCAATCTCGCCTCTCTGACTTTCTCCTAACCATCCAACTTGAGCTGACCCTCTAATGTACTCATTTCTAATTCTGTTCATCCTCGTCACACCCAATGCAAATCTTAACATCTTTAACTCTGCCACCTCCAACTCTGTCTCCTGTTTTCTGGTCAATGCCACCATCTCCAGCCCATATAACAAAGCTGGTCTCACTACTGTCCTGTAGACCTTCCCTTTCACTCTTGCTGATACCTATAGGTCACAAATCACTCCTGACACTCTTCTCCACCCTGCCTGCACTCTCTTCTTCACCTCTCTTCCACAAGCCCCTTTACTCTGTACTGTTGATCCCAAGTGTTTAAACTCCTCCACCTTCACTAACTCTACCCCCTGCATCCTCACCATTCCACTGACATCCCTCTCATTTACACACGTTTTCTGTCTTGTTCCTACTGACCTTCATTCCTCTCCTCTCTAGAGCATATCTCCACTTCTCCAAGGTCTCCTCAACCCACTCCCTACTGTCTCTACAGATCACAATGTCATCAGCAAACATCATAGTCCACGGGGACGCCTGTCTAATCTCGTCTGTCAACCTGTCCATCACCATTGCAAATAAGGAAAGGCTCAAAGCCGATCCCTGATATAATCCCACCTCCACCTTGAATGCATCCGTCACTCCTACCGCAGACCTCACCACTGTCACACTTCCCTCGTACATATCCTGTACAACTCTTATATACTTCTCTGCCACTCCCGACTTCCTCATACAATACCACAACCCCTCTCGAGGCACCCTGTCAAATGCTTTCTCCAGGTCCACAAAGACGCAATGCAACTATTTCTGGCCTTCTCTAATCTTCTCCATCAACATCCTCAGAGCAAACATCACATCTGTGGTGCTCTTTCTTGGCATGAAACCATACTGCTGCTCACTATTATCACCTCACTTCTTAACCTAGCTTCCACTACTCTTTCCCATAACTTCATGGTGTGGCTCATCAATTTTATTCCCCTGTAGTTACTGCAGTCCTGCACATCCCCCTTATTCTTAAATATCGGCACCAGTACTCTTCTCCACTCCTCGGGCATCATGTCACTTTCCAAGATTCCATTAAACAATCTGGTACTCCACTGCCATCTCTCCTAATCACCTACATGCTTCCTCAGGTATGTCATGTAGAACAACGACCTTTCCATTCTTAATGCTCTTCATAGCTGTCCTTACTTTCTCCTCGCTAATCCGTTGCACTTATGATTTACTATCACCTCATCATCAAACCTTCTGTCTCTCTCATTCTATTCATTCATCAGCCTCTCAATGCATGTATTTCTGCAGTACCTAAACTAAAGTCTTACCACATGTCACATTTTCTTATATATATTGAAGCATGCAGTCTTTCTTTCACAGTTGTGGTTGTTATGATATGGTGTGGCTGTCCTGCTTTTATCTCATCCTGAAGTGACTTTACCTTGCTGGCTTTTTTAGCTGTAGGCTCATTCACACTTGAACTGGGGGAAGTCGCAAGTAACTGAATCACAAAAAATGATGCAAAATAGAGAGTGCGACAGTAAGAATGCAAGGATGAACACAGCCAGAGTGCTATATGGGCACTGAAAATAGTAGGAATAAAGCATGGACTGAAGACACTACTGATATTTTAATCTTTCCTCATAATTCATCCCCTGTAGCCCTGGAATCAGCCTAGTCGCTCTTCTCTGGACCTTTTCTAGTAATGCTATGTCCTTTTTGATAACCTGGAGACCAAAACTGCACCCAGTACTCAAGATGAGGCCTCACCAGTGTGTTATAAAGCTTGAGCAGAAACTCCTGTGACTTGTACTCCACACATCAAGGCGCTATATAACCTGACATTCTGTTAGCCTTCTTAATGGCTTCTGATCACTGCCTGGAAGTTGATAGCTTAGAGTCCACTATGACTCCTAAATCCTTCTCAGAAGGTGTACTCTCGATTTTTTCAGACCTCCCACTGTGTATTCAAACCTAACATTTTTACTTCCTATGTGTAATACTTTACATTTACTGACATTAAATGTCATTTGCCACAAATCTGCACAAGCCTGTATGCTGTCCAAGTCCTTCTATAATGATATAACAGATTCCAAATTATCTGCTAATCCAATTCTGCACCCGTCTAAAAACATCACCCTGAACTCACACTTCTTTTAGTTCAATGCCCAACCTCACATGTGGCACCTTATCAAATGAAAGTCCAGATAAATATGTGCTCCATTCTGATCATATCCTTTTGTTCAAACATGAAAATCGCTTTTTTTTTTTTAACCAAATGATAGTTACATAGTGGAGCAAAACCTATTAGTCTGATCAGCTGGTCACATGTGTACAATCTAAACATACTGTTGTATTTCTGCAAAGAATATGATAAGCATCTCTTCTTTTATGAATGAGCTAATTCCAAAGAGGCTGCAACATTAAGTCAGTTGTCTGTAATTTGTTTGGATATGAAAGATAAGATGCAGGATAAACTAATGTCAAAGGCTAAGTTTTCAAAATTGTGATTGCAGTTAAGTGGTAGCACATTCAGTTTAGTTCAACGCTTAAAACAGAAACAGTCAACAGAATGGTGCTAGAAAGCATGAAGTGAAGGTAAAGCTTGTCTACGACAGACAGCTCCCAAGTATTCTTCATCCTGCTTCAGCATGCTTCGCATATTTACGCACTCCCTACTACATATCCCATTAGACAGCGTGAATACGTAACATTAGGAGCAGAGGATGCCTGGTCCAGGAGCTTTGGGAAGAGTACACCAGAGCTGTACATCACGCCTTCTTACCCTGCATTTGTGACAATGGATAAGAACGAGCAAGCTATCTGTAACAAGCTGTCCGGTGGGCTTTGAGAGTGCACGTGGTTGGTTTGGGGGGAGGGTTGGGATTGGGCGTCTTCTATAAATGACTCAGTCCAGACAGGAGAGGGAAGAAGCTGGCTGGTGAGTTTTGCATGCAGATCTGTTTATTATATGCTTTAAGCCACTGTGGTATAGCAGGAGCCATGTCTTAAATATAGGGAAAAGCAATGAAAGCTGTAAAGAAAACTACACAGTTTAAGGAAAGGTCCCTGTAAGTGATTTGTAAGTAATGTGTAGTCAACAGGGAAGAAGGTGGGCTTCAAATAGGGGGGAAAAAAACAAATTACAGAAAATGTCTGCATAACTAGGGTTTCTTGTTTTGTACCTTTGACAATAAAGTGTATATGTTTATATATTTCTTGGAAGGACATAGTTCTGTTTTCAGTGTGCAAAATGTGAACAACATCTCATTTTGTTTTTTTATAACACCCCTCACAATTAGTTGAAAGTGTGTTGAACTTTTTAAATAAATTGTGAATCTTCCATTAATTGAGATTTTATTTTTCTCTCCCTATTGCCCAACCCTAATCTTCAGATAAATGTAATGCCTTGTTTCCTCTGTGGATTGTGCTTTTCTAAAAAGTCGTCATTTTACTAAATTGACAGCAATTGCATCCCCCCCCCCTTGCTATAAAAAAAACCCACCCACCTGCCTGAATGACTACCGGCCGGTAGCACTCACTCCAATCATCATGAAGTGTTTTGAGAGAGTGGTGCTGGTCCACATTCAGAGCAGCATACTGGACACTCCGGACCCCCTGCCGTATGCCTACCGGCCCAATAGGTCCGCCTCAGATGCCATCGTGGTCGCACTACATTATTCCCTTTCCCATCTGGAAAACAAAGACTCCTACATAAGGATGCTCTTTGTTGACTACAGCTCCGCCTTTAACATGGTTATTCCCCCATAAACTCGCCCATAAACTGTCTGCACTTGGCCGGCACCCCACCCTCTGAGACTGGCTCCTAGAGTTTCTGACTGGCAGGCTCCAGTCTGTCAGGATTGGTAATAGGATTTCAACCACCATTATCACAAACACAGGCACCCCACAGGGATGCATCTTCAGCTCCATCCTCTACACCCTGTTCACCCACGACTGTGTTGCCTCCCACAAAGATAACATCATCCTAAAGTTCTCGGATGACACTGCAGTGATAGGACACATCACTGGAAGAGACGAGGTAGCCTCCAGGAGGGAGATGGCCAGTCTCGTGTCATGGTTTGAGGACAACAACCTCACCCTCAACACAGACAAGATGAACGAGAGGAGACCTCACCGGCCACTGTTCATCCGAGGGCTTGAATTGGAGACACTTAACACTACACAGCTGGTCAAGAGGGCCCAGCAGTGTCTGTACTTTCTGAGGAGGCTGAGGAAGTTTGGTATGTTGACTTAGATCTGCGGCAAATTTTACAGCTGCATTGTTGAGAGCATCTTGACCAGCTGCATCACCGTGTGTTACGGCAACACTACTGCTATGGACTGCAAATGTAGTACTAGTAGTAATGAGAGTAGTAAAGACTGCTGAGAAGATCACCAGGACCCCACTGCCCTCTCTGCAGAGCATCTACCACTGCAGAGTCTGTAGGAGAACTGGCTCGACCCTCGGGGAACCAACTCAAACTGTTCACACTTCTACCCTCAAGCAAGAGGTTCAGAAGTATGAAATGCAGGACTTCCAGGCTAAAGAACTCTTTCTTTCCCAAGGCCATTAGACTCCTAAATAACTGACTGGAGTTTATAACCCTGGTTCACCTCATTCCGTCTACCTCGCACAACTGTAACTGTTTTTGACTTGTCCATCACACACCTACCTGCACATTACACTTTATACTTCTATTTTGTTTTTAATACTTTATGCTACCTCTGTTACTTATTATCTATCTGCTACTTATTTATGTTTATCTTTACACGTTCGTTTTTTCTTTTGGTGTAGACAGCAAAGAAAGAATTTCTTGTTTCCTTACTGTGTACATGACAAACTTAATTCTATGAAGGAATTAAAACTGCAATATCAAAAGCCCTTTTGCCTTTAAATAAGCAAGATTCTTCTGCTTTGTTTAGTTTTTGCATGGGGGATTTTTGCATTTTTCACTCAATCCTGCGTTGGCATTCAAGCCCCATTAGGAACAGTTAATAAGTCTTGCACAATAAAACATTAAGGAATACGTATTAAAATTATTATGTGATAGAAATAAATAGGCGTATGTACCTGTAGTTTAGACTGTTTTTCAGTGATTAGTTCTGGTATGTGTGGCTATCAGTTGTTATCACGGTACAAGTCCTGGGCTGGGTACCCGTGTGGAGTTTACATTTTCTCGTTATGTCTCCGTAGGTTTTCTCTGAGCACTGCAGTTTCCTCCTCATCCAAAAGAAGTGCACGTTGTGTAAATTGACTCAGTGTAAGTGTGTGCATCTGTTGTGTCATGTTACTGTATAATTTAATTCATTTTCTTTGTAGATCCACAATCCAAATGTTCCATTTTCACATGAGCCTTAACACACACTTGAGACACCGTCTTCGCAGTTTTTGGTGCACCAGCAACTATGGTTGTCAAAAATACCTAAATAGCAAGAAGTATCTATTTTAACATTTCAGTTTCAGTACTCAGTTTTCATGGTATGGATTCTACAGCCTACATTATAAATGTACTTTCACTTTGCCATGGCTCGAGTTGCAGCCCTGTTTCCTTCCACGTGAGTGTTAAGATGGCAATGACAGCAGCGTAGGGGCCTTTACCAGCACTCTTCACTGACAGAGAGGGCAGCTGGAGTGGTGTCTGGAAATATTTAATGGTTTTCTGTCCCCGCTTACCAGAACATCAAAGGTACATGCAAGCCTATATAGAAGATTTGCAAGATTTATCGATACGAAAAAATTTTGTGAGGCGCCTTATTTTGAAATTATGTAAAAAATGAATAAGTATATACTTGTAAACTGTTGCATTTAAATTAGGGAGGAGATGTTTGTTTTTTCCCTAAAGGGTAAAAAATTTCTTGTCAGTTAAATGTTTAACACATCAAGACAGGAATCTGCAAATATTGCAAGTTTTCAATGAATTTAAAAAGGCAAAAGTGGGACCAGAAAGGTTGAGAAATACTGGTGCAAGGAAGGTAGTTTGGGCTGAATGCACCAGAATTGGCTGATGTGGAGAAGTGGTAATCAAAATAAACCTTAACACTAGAATTCCTTAAGCCTAAGAAAAAAACCTCGTAATCCTGGCCTACCTTCTCACCTCTCCATTTGCTTCTTTTGTTTTGTAAATGTGTTGATCAGCACAAGCAGCAAGCGGCCTGCTGTCCCATCCACTCCCTCGATGGAGTTCAACTCAGGCAAAAGGTTTCTCCCAGCTTAAGTCAAAGCTCCTTATCTGCATGTGAGGTTGCTGGAGTTGTATAGGGTAAATAATACAGTATATTGTTATTTGGAATACATGCATTTCATGTGTGTTCCATGTCTGCAAAGATCTGGGTAAGTGTAGGATGGCAAGAAATGCTGAACACATACCTAAAACAGAAACTTTTCCATGTTATACAAATAATGACATCAAGTGTATAATGTGTTAAAGCTTTTATTCAAGAATATGCTGTAACCAAAAAAAAAAAAAAAAGCTTCCAATTTACATGTGGCAGACAATGAGTTGAAAACCCAAGCTCAAATGTCAATCAACAGGAAAATGATACGTATTCTTGAATGGTGCACAGGTAAGAACTGCTGCCTTATAACCCAAAGGTCCCGTGTTCGAGACTGGGTGCTCCGCGTTTTGAGTAGAGAGCTGCTTTTATTATTATTATTATTTCTTCTACAATACACTAAAAACATACATTTGATTTGAGTCTAACACCCGGTGTAAATTTTGGCTACTTTTAAAATTTAATGCTTTGTTGTTATTCATTTTTATTCTCTCAGTGACGCTCACTTGGTACAGCGAACTTGCCTCTCCCTCTCTGGGTTGATGGCGTTTATCTCCATTCTTTTCACAAGGGCAGTGCTGTTGCTGATGCCTGCTCAGAAATACAAGGTGGTCCAGATCTAATTATGCAGATCCAGATCATCTGGATGACTTTGATTTATGTGGGGACGATTCCAGTTCGGCGCGAAGACGATTCTTCATGTCGTCAGTTCGCACACTTCTTGATGGTCCGGGATTTTTCAGGTGATTTTCTATGTAATAAACGTATTAAGTTCTAGCGTAATGAAAATTGCATAATTAGATCTGGACCCCCCTATATTTGTTGTACCGGCAGTCAAAGATACAATGTCCCTTGACCGCTATCAGACTGGACAAAGACAGCACCGTAACAACAGACAGGTTCTATGTATTTCTTTGGTAAATGTGACTATGCAAATGCTAAATTTGTATAATTTTGGTTTTTGAAATCAAATTAATTTTTATTAGTATAAACCTTGTATTAGTATAAATACATATGAATATTTGAACGATACTTTGACGAATGCAATGTAGTCTATCAGTTACACTGCAGATCGAGTTAATATTGTAATTCTGGATTAGTACACAGGCTAAACAATATCAGCATCTTATTAGTCATTTAAGATACTTGAAAAGCAGCAGAACAGTTGGTGTTTTACAGGAGTTTGGAACCAATGAATTAACATAAAATTAATGTTTGATTTCATACAAGAGAGTACAGTTTGAACACATGTTAAAAAGGGACAGATTTGGAAAAAATTAAAGCATCAGGATTCAAAAAATTGACTCTGTTTGACTCGTCTATTAAATGTTACTCTTTATTAGGGCTGCCACAATTAATCGATGTAAAAGAATGCAAACAATGAATAAAAATAAACAGAAAAGGAAAAATGCAGCAATCTGGCAACGTATTTTAATTTTTTTTAATACTTGATCCTTAACTTGGTAGGAATTAAAATGAGACATTAAAATATGTTTAAATAATTTTGGGTACAGTTCTGGTGTAATTAGATCAGTTTTATTTTTCCAGCAGAGAAGAAGAACCTGCCGTTTTACTGTAGCACAAACATGGCTGTGACAGAAGAGGTGTGCCATGCTGATATGAGTACCATGAAGAAAATGAGAGCAAATATGAAGGAGGAGGAGGACAGTAAGTGACAACTGCTCTGTGTTAAACAGGAGAATGTGGACATTAAGGATGGGGAGGAGTGTGAACTAGAGTCCGTAGTCATGAACCCTCTGAGGTCTGAAGTAAAACACAAGAAATGTGCTGTTTTTGCTATACTGTCACATTTTATGCAAGTTTCATCAACTTTTCACACAGGGTTTTGGCACTACGTTGTTTTCATTTTTTTGCAGAAACTTGGCTGCAATATGCAAGTAGTGTGTCCGAATTATGTGGAACTTTTAAATTGCCTTAAACACATACAAGTTATAAACAGTGGTTTTGAACAAATGAAAGAATTTTATGTATGTAAAAAAAAAAAAAGCATTTTTTAAGAAGCTTATTGAACACTGAAATATGGTTACCAAGGTGTGAAGAAAGTAAAGATGCCAAAATAGTCTGGCTATTGTACCCAGAAAGACATTTATATTTCTAACACCGTCTTATTTTCACTAATCTCTTTCAGGAAAATGTGGCAGTTGAAAGGTCAAAGTTCTTTCCCTGTTGAGTGTCTAGTAGGGATGAGTTGTTCTCACATTGGTTACTCATATCTGAAATTGGGTAACAGAAAAGAAAAACACAAAAGAATGTCTAGTGAGGTGCTTGAAAGATGAGGGGATTAAGAGTGGGGTGGTGGATTTATGGAATTTCATCCATCCATTCATTTTCCAACCCGCTGAATCCGAACACAGGGTCACGGGGGGTTTGTTGGAGCCAATCCCAGCCAACACAGGGCACAAGGCAGGAACCAATCCCAGGCAGGGTGCCAACCCACCGCAGGACACACACAAACACACCCACACACCAAGGCCAATTTAGAATCGCCAATCCACCTAACCTGCATGTCTTTGGACTGTGGGAGGAAACCAGAGCGCCCGGAGGAAACCCACGCAGACACGGGGAGAACCTGCAAACTCCCCACAGGGAGGACCCAGGAAGCAAACCCGGAATCTCCTTACTGCGAGGCAGCAACCCTACCTCTGCGCCACCGTGCCGCCCATTTATGGAATTTTGAAACATTTATTTAAAGTTCCATGCTTGAGGACAGTCGCACCTTTCATATTAAAAAAACACTTGACACTGGGGATTTTTGGTGCCATTCCTCAAAAATGTTTCTTTGGTTTTAGAACATTTTCAGGCACATGTTCACAGGTAATTCAGACAGACTACATAACTATAATGTAAACTTGCCCTGATAATTAATCATTTTAGCTCCGAGTCGCATACGGAAATCTTAAAAGTCATTACTTTTTCACAATATAGTTAATCAACATATTTGTAAACTACAGCAGTGCAAAAAAAAAAAAAATCCGGCTAAGCTAGAAAGACTTGCATGCACATTCACAGACTACTAAGGATACTTTCTCACTCTGTCCGTTTGTTCAAGTCCACATCCAAGTTCGTCTATCCATCCCGGTCTCCCTGCCCCTGCTGGTTTGTTTTCCCTTTGTGTTTTGTGGGTCCACACCCAAGTCCGTTGGATGAGAAATGTTTAAACTTTTATTAAACATATTTACTGTGCCTTTATGGTAGTCTGTTGTCTGTGTAGCTGCAGGAGTGTAAGGCCAGCTCAAGCATGGGTAAAATGCGTGCCCAAAGAAATCTCTCAGTCCAAAAGTTTGTTTTAAAATATTTAGTGAAAATTCAAAGCAAATAATCCACACAAGAAAAAAGTTGTTACACACATAGAATAAAAGGCAAAAAAAAAAAAAAATTATCAGATAGATACTTTATTAATCCCAAGGGGAAATTCACATACTCCAGCAGCAGCATACTGATAAAGTATGCTATACATATTTATCTTCTCTAAACTTAGCTTTTCTTGTCAAATTTCAGTTGTTTCTATACTTAAAGATGCTTTATTTATTCTTCTGTACACTTTAAACGTACAGTGCTGTACATTCAATAAAGATCGTAATCTTTCATGTTACTTGGCACTAAATGCACACAAGGCATGTGCCCTCAACCTCTGGTAAGGCAAGATCACTAACTGAGTATAATGTATAGTCAGAGAGGCAAAAAATATAATATACAAATTCTATTCAGCTTACGGGGGTTGTAATAACCTCTCAATAGAATATGCACTAATATTTAGGCAAACATTTATACAACTTAAATAACTATCTCATGGCTCTTACAGTCTATCTGTGTTTTATTTTGTCCTTCTAGAGCTGACCCTGGAGGGATACTCGGGTTAGTGGTGAAAAGAATGGAGGCAGTGATGGCCTTAGGTGCCTTAAGGTTTACCTTGCTTTTCCAGATCTCTGGTCTTGGCACATGGTTTTGGGGCTTTCGCAGGATTGGCTTATGCGTTGTATGCCGTTACCCTGCCGGCCTGCATTTCACATGCGTAACCCTGCTTGAGCCCTCAAAAAAAAAAAATAAATAAAAAAAAAAATAAATCTGAGGTTGACACGCCAACACCTTGACTTCAAGACCAGGAGAATCTAGAACAAGCTCAACTCTTTTAATAATATCTTATTTATTAAGGCTGTGAATATTCCAGCCCAGATCACAGACAGACGTTAAGGACACAAGTTCCAAAGCACACGTGATTTTATTTATACAGTTCCAACAAGCACCAACACCCTTTACTTTTGTTTCTTCTTAATTTCCCTCTCACTCTCTCGCCTCTATCTCTCTCCATCTGGCAAGTTTCATCCTCCTCCTCCTCCCGACTCTGGTTTCTTTTATATCGCACCCAGAAGTGCTCCAGGTGCTTGAGGACTTATTTGTGGTGGAAGAGCTGCTCTGTAGGGCTCAGCAGCAGTTACGGCACCCCCTGGTGGCGCCCGTAGATCCCAACAGATCTGTACCAAACTCCAACTCCTATGAAGCCCTGAGGAAGTACTAGGCACTGCTGAAACCTGGGGGGGCTGCCATCTACTGCTCTGGGGGAGGTAACGCTCTGGATAGGCTGGCTCTCCCAGTCCTCCCAGCGTGGTGGCGTCCTGGCTGGGCAAGGGCCCCGGCCGTCCACCACAAGGCACAAACTAAAATACATAAGATTACATTCCAATTATATATAATAAAAAAAAAAATGCCTAGAATGAGTGATGACATAGATTCAGTTTAAAGAATCTAATTAGAGAGTCCAGATCTAATTATGCAATTTTCATTAAGCTATAACTTATCAAGTTTATTACATAGGGAATTCACAAAAGACTCTTTTTGTTGCCGACAGATGGCAGCACCTGCCCTGCATTCCAAAATGGCGGGGAGACGGCTGTCAGTCGAACAGCGGGTGTGATTTGTTCGCCTTTTCATAATTGCATAATTAGATCTGGACCACCCTGTATAATATGCACACACATTTAAATGCATGTGTGTATATTTCTTAATTCATTGTTCAGTATTATGAGTTTCAATATTTATTAAGATCTTCCTGTGGTGTATTTTTTTATCACTATACAACCATGCATTGTCTTTTTCTTTAAGTCTAATAATCTATGACACACATGCAGGTATGTTTATCACATTTCATGCTTTTTATTATCTAAAATGTATATCTATGTTTAACTCAGCTAAAAAATTCAGAGCATAATACTTTAGCAGTAAAATAGCTTGGTTCAGAGCTATTTAACTGCAATAAACAAAAGAGGACCAGAGTTTTTAACTAAACTCCTTGGTTTTTCTGTTCGATGGAGTGGCGGCCCTGAGGCTAGGGATCTGTGCCAGTAATCCAAAGGTTGCTGGTTCAAATCCCCTAAATGGCAGAAGTGACTCTGCTCTGTTGGGCCCTTGAGCAAGGCCCTTAACCTGCAACTGCTTTATCCTGGGTTTGATGTTAACCTGCAAGCAGCTCCTCTAACTTGGAGGGAAAACTCAGGAGTTAATGGCAGGACTGGCAGTCCAGTCACCATCATAAAACCTTACACTGTTCCAGTGTGGTGCTGAGGTGTCACCCGCTGCACTCTGGTCTCGATCCAGGTGGTTCGGCATGTGGTGGGTGCAGCAGTGCGCTCTCAGTGCAGAAAACCAACCCACCCCTCTCTCATATTAAGTACATTTTAAATCATCCATCTGAGCTGTTATGTCTTCATATGCTAATCCTGATTACACCTGAAATTCACTTATTGGGAAGAGACATTACCTTTAAGACACCAATACATTGATAATTACATTTCCTCTTACCTTTGCATGCAAGCTTACAGATTTCCATGTATTTTGCTAGAACATGTTTCACAGTTAAACGTGTCATATATATTTTTGTCCATTTTTTCAAAATCCATACATTAATCTTTGCTGCCCCCTCCTGCCCTCAACTAATATGCATTCTTTCTACTTTTCAACATCAGTGGTGCTTTAAATGCAAAGATGTTGACTGCAAAACAAAAGTAAAAAAAAATCCTAAAACAATTTGAAAAGCACTTCGGGGTTCTCCTGACTGCTTATATTTGGGCACCAGAAAGAGAAAATGATAAAAGAACACACACTTTGTCTTTAGAGGCAAACATTTTAAAGGATCTGAGACTTTTCATCCATCCTTGGACTGTTATGGATGTGGCTAAGGCTTCCTGTCCAAATGCGGCCATTTTGCTTTATCAGGAATTAAATATGCCTTTTAAGTGAACACAAAATTCATTTATTTTTTATCCAAAGTGATGTTTATTAGTATAACAACTACAGTGTTACTAATGCACATTAAACACAAGCTTATTTTAATTATACACGAGTGCATGGGCTGCTGTCTCCAGTTATAATTTCTGCACTTTCAGGCAGTCAAATTCTGTGACTAGTTCCACTTTAATGTATAGGAATAAGCAAAGTCGTCTTCAAATGAGATAAATACAGTTGGTTAAATACACTTGCCAGTTGCCACCTTGATCATTCACGAGTGCACTGAAGTAAAATGTTTTAATGCCCTTGACTAAACTGTTTAAATACACTTGGTAGCTTTATTTCACCCTTTGCCAAGTATTTATGGCAGGGCGGCAACTTGTGGCTCTTTTAACTGTCATCTTGTAGATCACAAAGAAATGTACATATCAGGTCAGGTTGGAGAGCATGCGCTGGTACAGTGCGTTGCTACACCCACCACATGACGAAACACATCTTTAAGATTTAAGTAAAGATTTACCAATGTTGTTTCTTGTCCCAGTGTGTATATAAACACAAGGAACTCCAGTTTCTGTATTACATCTTGCCTGAAGAAGGGGGCCGAGTTGCCTTGAAAGCTTGCATATTATAATATTTTTAGTTAGCCAATCAAAGGTGTCATTTTTGCTTGACTTCTCACTACATAATTGCTAACACGGTACAACTTCAAATCAAGTGCATTCAATAAATGATTAAGCTTCCCTGGAAGATGTATTTGCAAGTCTAGTGCAGTTGTTGCACCAAACCTAAACTAAAAGAATATTTGCAACAGAGCACCACACGGTGCTCCACACATAGGTGTGTCATGTTGTACGAAAAGAAATGCACTTTCTACTACAGTTCAGGTTTCACAGGAGAACCAGAATCTCACTGAGCTGTGCGGTCTGTGCACTGTTGGAATTGTAGGGGTGGAGTGGCAGATTCAGAGGGGTTGAGTCCACGTCTTGCTAGGCAGCCTATCCGCTAATTGTAAGGGTAAGTACTAACAGATAATTGTATTTTTTTTCCCCCTGTAGTGTTGATTCCCTTATCTACAAAGCATTTCTCCATGATGTCACATGATTAAATACTAAAGTCCCTTCACAAAGAAGAACCAATGAACTATTATGTATAAAAATTATAATTTTTGTTACCTTGGTGTTCTCATTTTCTTTTTTTCCCCCATTCACATGCTTGTGACAGAATAGCAGGCCAAACAGATTCTGAGGGAGCTCTAGGTTAGTAAAGGATTATGGGAAAATGAGACTGAGTTTGAGCACTGGAGTTTGAATCATTTGTATTTTAAGGTTTCTTATACATAATATTTAAACAAATCTAATCATCAAAAAATAAAGTGGTAAAGGTCAAAGTTGGAGCTGGGAGACTATTTGTTTTTTGTAATATATACATCCCTGAAGAATTGTGTATATATACTTGGCAGTATGCATGTCTATAGCTGCCGAAATTAGGTGTGGCCAAGCATGGGTAAACGCTTGCCGAAAGAAATTCCAAAGTACAAAAGTTTATTTATAAAATATTTAGTGAAAGTTAAAAGCAAATTTATCCACACAAGAATAAAAGAAAAATAGTTACACACAGAATAAAAGGCAAAAAAAAAAGAGGAAAAAATGTATCTTGTCTAAACTAAAAACTAAAAGTTCTTTACTTCTTCTCTACTTAGATTCTTAAATTCTTATATACAGGTGCTGGTCGTAAAATTAGAATATCATGACAAAGTTGATTTATTTCAGTAATTCCATTCAAAAAGTGAAACTTGTATAAGATTCATTCATTACACACAGACTGATGTACAGTATTTCAAATGTTTATTTCTTTTAATTTTGATGATTATAACTGACAACTAATGAAAGTCCTAAATTCAGTATCTCGGAAAATTAGAATATTGTGAAAAGGTTCAATATTGAAGACACCTGGTGCCACACTTTAATCAGCTAATTAACTCAAAACACCTGCAAAAGCCTTTAAATGGTCTCTCAGTCGAGTTCTGTAGGCTACACAATCATGGGGAAGACTGCTGACTTGACAGTTGTCCAAAAGACGACCATTGACACCTTGCACAAGGAGGGCAAGACACAAAAGGTCATTGCTAAAGAGGCTGGCTGTTCACAGAACTCGGTGTCCAGGCACATTAATAGAGAGGTGAAGGGAAGGACAAGATGTGGTAGAAAGTCTGAAGTCCCTTCATTGGTTGCCTGTTCAATTCAGAATACATTTTAAAATCTTATTATTTGTTTTTAAAACACTACACCAACAAGCACCCATCTATTTATCTGAATTGCTTCACCAATATACCCCCCTGAGAAGTTTGAGATCCTGTGATCAGAACCTTCTTTTAATTCCACACTCCAGACTCAAGTGTAGAGGTGACTGTGCTTTCTCGGTAATTGGGCCTCGTCTTTGGAATGATCTGCCTATTGAAATCCGAATGGCTCCTAGTCTGACTATTTTTAAATCTATTTTAAAAACACACCTGTTTTCTCTGGCTTACTAGGCTTTATTTTGCCTACCTAGATGTGTGTATGTGTATGTCATACACCTGTGTATGTATATGTATATTTATACAAATTATTTTTATGTGTTTCTGCTGTGCTTCCTTTGGCTAAATCATATATTTCTATTTTATATTGATGTTTCTAAATGTACAGCACTTTGGTCAGTCGTGTGGCTGTTGTAAATGTGCTATATAAATAAACTAAACCTAAACCTAAAAAGTGTACAAGCAATAGGGATAACCGCACCCTAAAGAGGATTGTGAAACAACCCATTCAAAACTGTGGGGGAGATTCACAAAGAGTGGACTGCAGCTGGAGTCAGTGCTTCAAGAACCACCAGGCCTACAGACGTATGCAAGACATGGGGTTCAGCTGTCGCATTCCTTGTGTCAAGCCACTCTTGAACAAGAGACAGCGTCAGAAGTGTCTCGCCTGAGCTAAAGACAAAAAGGACTGGGCTGCTGCTGAGTGGTCCAAAGTTATGTTCTCTGATGAAAGTAAACTTTGCATTTCCTTTGGAAATCAAGGTCCCAGAGTCTGGAGGAAGAGAGGAGAGGCACAGAATCCACGTTGCTTGAGGTCCAGTGTAAAGTCTCCACAGTCAGTGATGGTTTGGGGTGCCATGTCATCTGCTGGTGTTGGTCCATTGTGTTTTCTGAGGTCCAAGGTCAACACATCCGTCTACCAGGAAGTTTTAGAGCACTTCATGCTTCCTGCTGCTGACAGACTTTATGGAGATGCAGATTTTATTTTCCAACAGGACCTGGCACCTGCACACAGTACCAAAACTACCAGTACCTGGTTTAAGGACCATGGTATCCCTGTTCTTGATTGGCCAGCAAACTCGCCTGACCTTAATCCCATAGAAAATCTATGGGGTATTGTGAAGAGGAAGATGCAATACGCCAGACCCAACAATTCAGAAGAGCTGAAGGCCACTATCAGAGCAACATGGGCTCTCATAACACTTGAGCAGTGCCACAGACTGATTGACTCCATGCCACGCCGCATTGCTGCAGTAATCCAGGCCAAAGGAGCCCCAACTAAATATTGAGTGCTGTACATGCTTGTACTTTTCATGTTCATACCTTTCAGTTGGCCAACATTTCTAAAAATCCTTTTTTTGCATTGGTCTTTATTAATATTCTAATTTTCCGAGATACTGAATTTGGGACTTTCATTAGTTGTCAGTTATAGTCATCAAAATTAAAAGAAATTTGAAATACATCGGTCTGTGTGTAATGAATGAATCTAATATACAAGTTTCACTTTTTGAATGGAATTACTGAAATAAATCAACTTTGTCATGATATTCTAATTTTATGACCAGCACCTGTACTTAAAGATTCTTAACTTCTTCTTCTGTATGCTTTAGACGTACGGCACAGCACAGCACATAAATTAAGTGCTGTTCTTACATATTTACTTCACAAACTCAAAAGGCCCATAGGCCGGTTGGCACGTAGGCATGTGCCCAGGCACTGTTTAAAACCTTATGCCTTCCACACTTTACACAAGGCAAGGCTGGTCACTAACTGAACAATATTGTTCACTCAAAGCTGTTAGAAATGGCAAGAATATACCAATACAATTCTATTTACGGGGGCTATAGGAACCTCTTAGATTATGCATTGTTATCTAATAAAATATTCATGAATCTTGTAGAACTAGGAAAATGGTCTTACAATGTCACTGGAACCAATATTTCAGTACCAAACTTAAGGAAAATTTAACATTACCAGTTTTTTTTTTTATATAACAGTATCTGTAGTACCAATAAAATTGATGCATGACCATAAGTAGACAAATTGCTCTTAAGGCACAATAACACATGACAATAAACTGAGTAAAAACTGCTTAAAATAGCTTACAGTGGTGATAATGAGGTCATATCTGTCTGGAAATGTTTTATGTGTGTGTAAGAGAATTTCACCAAGAAATATATACTTTTTTTTTTTTTAATATACCAAAACACACAAGTTCTTGCCACTTTGATCTGTTTTTGAACACATTCCATAATAAGATAAACCAAATGAGTTGCAACTGTTTAACTTGTATTGTCATTCATTTATAAGAAGAGCTGAAAAGATAATGAGTTGAATCACTTTTTAATTATGTCTAACACAGGCCAAATAAATGAAGAGGTGCTTCTCATTCGTTCTCCGATTGTAGTGAGCACTTCTACAGATCTCCTTCCATTCAAACACCCAGCCATTTTCTAACCAGTGTAAAACAGTACAGGGTCATGCTAGGGTTTGATGCGTTCACATCCACGGTTACACCTGGAGGACTATCGGATGGGAGAGGACTGCCAATACAAAGGACAGTTGTAGGATTAATGCAAGATTTCATCGAAGGGGGTATGTGTCTCATCTATGCCGGCCATGACATGAGTTGCTCCATTTGTTAATACCAAAATATAATTTTACTGTTTCAGTTCTTTAAAGGACAAGGCACATCCTCCCTATTAATAGAATGTGTACTGCATTAATGGAGATTTGTAAAGGCTGAAACACACCCATTAGTAACATAATCAAACGGCATACTTCCCTTGCTAAGTATGAATCTGCAAACACGGAGTCTGTGTCATTTATTTGGTTTTAGACAAACTACTGGTCATTAATATAACCTGGAAGTGAAAGCACATGTCGTATATTTCAGTTGTACATTGAAGAATGTAATTCTTTCTCGCAGTTAATGTATGGAGTATCAATAATGAAAGCCAAAGTAATTTTTAAGTTCTGGATTTGTACACCAAATGGGTCACTCACACATGGAACGATTAAAACAGCAAAACAAAGGATGTTTAACAGGATTTCTGAAATAAGATTAATGTAAAACTGACCAGATTATTTTCACACAGGAAGCTTTAAAGTTGGTGACAAATGTCGCCAAATTGAAACCACAGAGAAAAGAGAAATTCACTTAGCCACTGATAGACAAAAGAGGATGAGCACATCGGCAAAACAAAACCTCGGAGGAAGGAGAACCTCACTTAGCTGCTGATAGACAACGGAGGCGAGCGTGTCAGCAAAACGAAACCAATGAGGAGCCGCTAATACACAACCGATGTCAATTGATTGAAGTGCCAGAATCCATAGTTTGTTGGAGCCTGGGATTTTTACAGTACCGGCTTACACAGCTAGTCTTATAAATGTCTACGCGTGGAAGTGTTGTGTGTCTGTCCGGCCTGAAAGCGGGAGGTTACAGCATGAAGCTCAAATAAAGCAACTCTTGTTTCCAAAGTAAAACTGCCGAGAAAAGAGAAACTCGCTTAGCCGCTATTACACAAGCGAGACGAGCAGGTCGGAAAAACAAAACCTCAGAGGAGAGAGAAACTCGCTTAGCTTATAATACACAAGCAAGGTGAGCAGGTTGGCAAAACAAAACCTCTGAGGACAGAAATTCTTTTAGCTGCTGATAGACAACGGCGGCGAGCAGGTCGGCAAAACGAAACCTCCGAAGAGAGAACCTCACTTAGCTGCTAATGCACAACTGATGCGATTGATTGATTTGAATTGCCAGAATCCATGGGTTTCTAGGTAACCCGGCCTTTATACAGCACAGGCTTACACATCTAGATTGATTATATTTAGTATAATAGGTAACTACGTGGTGGATATACCAGTATTTCAAATCTGTTGTTAAAGTTAGTAT
Organism: Polypterus senegalus; assembly: GCF_016835505.1. Taxonomy (NCBI): domain Eukaryota; kingdom Metazoa; phylum Chordata; class Cladistia; order Polypteriformes; family Polypteridae; genus Polypterus; species Polypterus senegalus. The sequence goes on from NC_053161.1 coordinate 162,250,227, forward strand.
TTATATTGTATTATAGGAAAAGGTCCAATGTTGTTCATTTCAATAAATGAATGTACTTTTAATTAAAAGCCATCTGAAATAACTAAGTATAAACTATGCTAATCCACCTCATACATAAGAACTTCTGTCTTTCACGCTTCAATGTTTTTTGCTCTTTGCCTCTCTTTTGTTGTCATCACTGTCTCATCTTGCTTGTAAATCAGTTAATTGTTTCTGAAGTACAGGCACACAGAGAGCTTTTATTTGGTGGCCTAAGCATGAGTGTCGCCAACAAGCACAAATATACTGAATGACCTCATGTTCCTGCTGCTGTGAATGCGCAGAACTCTACTGGCCACACCATCATCATAATAATTTTTTACATTCATATACTGTAGTGCTTTTCTCACTACTCAAAGCACTCTCGGTGCAGGGAGGACCCTGGATGTGAACCCATGATCTCCTTCAGTGCTACCACTGCACCAACTGCACACCAAAATATAATAAGGAATGACTTTAAGGTAACGGCAAAGAAACAAATCGCTTGCGAGTGTCGGAGTGCGATTGCTGTGGTAGGAGAAAAAGCACATCTGCACTCGCTGATTTTAATCTGTGAATGGCATCTGTAATAGGAGATACCTTATTATGTAACATTCTGCCAGATAATAAAGATGTAGCAAATGAAAGAGCTGCAGTGGAGTGCGGCAAAACACTTAATGTATGCCTCAGAGTTGTGTTTCACAGCCTTTATGGTCTAATAACCCATTCCTTCTTGACATTCCCACAAGTGTGCTGTTCTTGGCACCCCTTGGTGAGACTAGCATGAATTTGAATATGGATGGTAGGTGGGGTCCCCCTTGTTGAAATGTGCTGGGATACAATCGGGGAGAAATAATGCACAGTGCGATTGATCACCTGGTCAATATTTGACCCAGAAGTGGGTTGCGACCCAGTGGTTGAGGCAAAAACTGCCTTAGAGTGAAATAACCACACTAATACAATATATGCAGCTGCCAATAAGTGAGTAGGTACTAAGAAAAAGGCTCCTCTAACTCCCCCCCCCAATGGGTAGAAGATTATTATGCAATCACAATGCTGCAGACCTTTGTTGGCTGGTAGAACAGCCTTTCTCCTGATGCATCCTAACGCCACCACCACCACCTATATTTGAGGAATCTATGATGCTCTTTACGACTCGGCATGCAAGAGACTATGCACAAGTACAACTTGATTTTGGGTAGTCTGTATTTCTAATACCAGGAGCAATTTGGCATATAATTTCAAAAGAATGGCTCTCGGAGGCCTAAATTGGCTCATAAGCCAGTCAACAAAACAAAAAAGAAATCCTGCCAGTCCTTAACCTGTTCCCTTTATATCTGTCCATTTTCATATTCTCCAGGCAGCGCCAAACAAGCCATGTTGTGTCAAACCATTAGGCTATGAAAAGGCAATAAACCATGAGATTTATATGTTTCTGTATGCGTGGAGTGAATCCCACTTCTGTTTTAAATTATTGCAATTATTGACAACAAGTGCTTTGGCATTTTAGTTCTGAGAAGTGACAACAGGAAGCCTAAACAGTAGGAAAACTGCATGATAACTGAAAGACAAAGATGGGATGATTTGAACCTGAAGTTTTTTTTTCTTTCTTTCATAAAATTGTAACTAAATGAAAATTTAAGACAGGTAAGATGTGAATTTGTTTTGACTAAACTGGAATTGGAAGGTTGTCATTTATATTTTCCTGACATTGTTCTGTTGTCTTATTCTGCAGATTTACAGAAGATCTGTGGCCTCTTTCCATGTTCTCTTCCTCAGACCTCTCTTCAGTACAGACTGCACCAGATGCAACATGATAAAAAGCTGAAGAAACCAACTTTTGGATCAGAGAAATTCACACTGGACTCTTTCCAGTATAGTTCCCTGCCCATTCCGAATTTTACAGGAATGGCCATTAACACTCATCAACAGGTGCACAATACAAATTCTTTGGCTTTATGTCTCTACCAAGATATGAGGAAAAGTTTTATTCACAAAGCTGGCTTCAGAGATGATCTCTGTATTGATATGAGACAGAAGCCTTACCGCTGTTCTGAATGTGGCAAACAGTTTTCACACAAGAGCAGTCTTCAGAGTCACACAAAAATACACACTGGAGAGAACCTGTATTACTGTTCAGAGTGTGGCAAACCATTCTCGCGAATGAGCCATCTTCAGGACCACTCAAGAATTCACACTGGAGAGAAGCCTTTCGGCTGTCCTGAGTGTGGTAAACAGTTTTCACAAATGAGGTATCTTCATAGCCATAAAAGAACTCACACAGGCGAAAAGCCATATTCATGTTCTGAATGTGAGAAACGGTTTGCTGACAGGAAAGGTTTCCGGTGTCATATAAGAACTCACACTGGGGAGAAGCCATATTGTTGTACTGAATGTGACAAACGATTCTCGGACAGGAAGAGTTTTCGGAATCATACAAGAACTCATACTGGAGAAAAGCCACATGGCTGTGAAGAATGTGGCAAAAGGTTCTCTGACAGGAAAGGACTTCAGAGGCATACAAGAATTCACACTGGAGAGAAGCCATATTCTTGTGAGGAATGTGGCAAAAGGTTCTCTGACAGGAAAGGTCTTCAGAGACACACAAGAATTCACACCGGAGAGAAGCCCTATTCTTGTTCTGAATGTGGCAAAAAGTTCTCGGACAGGAAGAGTTTTCGGAATCACACAAATTCACACCAGAGAGAATCACTATTGCTGTGTGGCAAACTATTTTCTGAAGCAAACAATCTTTAAACACACACTATGACTCAAATTTGAGACCTAGGAGGAAAGAAGGAATAAGTGATAATGTAATCATTAAGTCTTAATGAGTGTCTTCAAGTGAAATGGTTTATTGCATAATCTTTAAACCAAGCCTATTCAATGAGGAAATTAATAGTATTAAAGGATTCTAGGGAGAAACTTGCTCTGAAAGTATACCAGGGAAAAATGGTGTGGACCGCCATCTCTGCTGGAGAGTCAATCATGGTTATGACAATCTAAGTATAATATAACGCACTCTCCAGGGGGACAACATATAAACCCAAAGAATCACCAAAACATTCTTAAATGAAAGAAATCTGAAACAAATCTGCGCATTGCAGACAAAAAGAACCCATGATGTCTTACAAAATCCCAACTCGTCCCTGAGTGATTAGTATAGATGTGTTCAGTAATGCTGGAAAAAGACTTGCTACTTATTGTTGATGACTTCTGTGATTTTTGAGAAATAGAGCTTTTCTTTGACCCAAGTATGGAAATAACAATCGGACGCTGCAAGGTGGAGCTTACCAGATACAAGCTACCAGACAGGGTCTTCTCCAATGAGGGCCCTCAGCATAGGTGTATATATAGCGAGATTCTATGTTCGCTTCAGCCTGGCACATCTACAGTGCTGCTGTCATTTCATTTAAAAGGAGTATACAAAATGTGGATTTTTTGTTAACCTGTTACTTTTGCAGAAGACCACAAAACTGCACAGACGATGGGTGTGATGCAAGGAGAAACCTGCAGACAAGGCAGAAAGGGATCACACTTCGACTGAGAGCTCTAACATGTGCTTTCATTTTATTACTAGTTTGTATTCACTGTACAAAATAAGAATTTTTTTTTTTAAATCTGTGAATTTTACAGAATGCCTTTAAATCTGCACAGCCAATGGATGTGATGTAAGGAGAAACCTGCTGAAAAGGATCACACTTCACCACTGAGAGCTGTCTTTCATTTTATTACTAGTTTGTATTTTCTACTACAGGTATTCCCTAGTTTAGTTGTGTAATATAATCTGTCAGACTGAAAGTAGAAAGAAACAACACTATTTGTATTTTGACTAGTGTAAACTTATTAATGATGAACTATTTAAGATTTGTTTGCCTGTATGAATATGTAGTCATATTTTAGGTTTTGGTTTTCAAGTCCTTATACAGCAGCACAAAATATTATCGGCACCTGTCCAGAATATAACGGTATATAAAACACACACACGTGCTGCCTTAGAAAAATGAACAGTATTATTAAAAACCTCAAGCATTACGCATGGTTCCTCACCTCCGTCCTCCCTTCTGGACCATTGGCAGTCGCACCAGTAGATTCAAAGACCAGGTTCTAACCTGAGGTCATAAGGTTATTGAACAGTCCGGCATGCCAACACATGCTGGACGTGTATATGTTGCGTCTGTTGTGTGTGTATATATATATATATATATATATATATATATATATATATATATATATAAAAAGATGAGGGGGTACCCAAAAATAACAGGAATTGTTGGGGAGGGGGGTGGTGCATTTTAATAATTTTTGCTTCCTGAAACTTTAGTCTCCTTCAGAGTCTCCATGTGAATGAATGCATTTGTCCCAACAGTTTTCCCACTGGTGGAACATTTTTTGGAATTGCTGAAGAGGAGTGTTGTCCAATGCCTGCAGCGATTTTTTTTTTTAATTCCTTCACAGTACAAAAACACTTTCTTTTGAGTTGGTTTTTTCATATGTGGGAACAAGAAAAAGTTGCACGGAGCAAAGATCAGGCGAGTAGGGACATTAGCAAGAACTCCAAGACACGCAAGTCAGTTCAGAAATCTCTTCAGTGGTCCAATGACGATTTTTGTAAATTGCCTTGTGAACTTTTTCAAGCTATTCTTCATTCCTAATTGTGAAAGGTCTGCCAGATCTTGGTTGGTCTTCAAGTGACATTTCCCCTCGTTTGAAACGCGAAAACCATTCGTTGACCGGTGTTTTATTTAAAACTTCCTCTTTAGCAGCAACTTTAAGCATCACTGCAGTTTCAGCAGCTGTTTTCCCTAAGAGATCACAAAATGTAACGCAAACTCGCTGTTCTTTATGATCACCCATCACAAAAATCACAGAACATTTTAACAAGCACCAAGAAAAACGGACATGGAATGCTGTACGAACATTACAGAGCAACGTCACGTGGCAGACTGTCACAGAATACTGTAAGTGTGCTACACCTAGCAGCGAAATTCACAGCTAAGTCGAGATTGAGCATCAGGTACACATTCCAGTTATTTTTGAGTACCCCCCTGTGTGTGTGTGTGTGTGTATATATATTTTACATATATTGTGTATATATGGTACATTGTATTGTATACTTTGTGAGTGTTTGTGTGTGTGTGTGCGCGCACGCGCTTTGCCACTTCATTTAATAATTAATGTCACTATTCTGAGGAGGCATAATCAAAACTTTCATTGTGTTATATGCACATGATGAACTTGGGTTGTGTGCTCCATTTTACAGCGACATTATTTATACTTGTATATTATCAATATTGGCAGAATTATATTGTTTTTAGTGATATTCATGCAGTTTGGAACTGTTTTATAAGGTTTGGAACTGTGTGAAAATAATTATTGTAACCTCCTCTATTATTGAATAACATAACAGTGTACATTTAAATAAAATAAATCGGACACCAAAAAGTACTTTAGCTGTATTGAATGTTTCATGTACTTTGGGCACAACATTTTGTTAATATTTTGATCTCTCCTTTGTACATACATGGCATTCTGTATACCAGTTGTATTCTCAAATGATTGTCAGAGCTGTTCCAAGAAGTCTGCAGTACTTGCAAGTAAGTGTGCCTTGGAAGATGTTTCCAAATGGGTTGCAGTGGTACCCTCCTACCAGTTGCGTGCATCCCCTGGATGGACTTGGAACCCCTGACCCTCATTTCATACCTTACACTGCATGCTGTTGGATAAAAGGGGAGAAAAAACGATGAGTTGTTGCTGAGGCTGAGTTGTCATGACAACCGTATCACCCTGGCATGGGTACAGTCTTGACCGGGCCAATTGTTGACGCCCGGCTGACTTAATTCAGTCAGCTTGATCTCTCTCGTAGGTTCCTGAAGTTGTTCTCACTTTAACTCTTTCCTTGGGACTCGTGTCTCCTTTGTACGCACGGCTTACATGTCTGCATTATCAGTTGGTTACTCTGCAACGACTCGTGCGACCAAATGGACATCCTTCAACGGTATGAAATTAAGCAACCCTGGGAGGTTGGCATGCTGGTGCTTTAGGGTTGCTAATCACAAATTTGGTAAATGTTTTTGATCTTTTACAGATGGTCTTGTATGTTTAGGAGCCTGCAATCTGCAACGGTTTTCAATGACAACCATAAGCATGTGAAGCATCATTTTAGGCTCTTTTAAGGTCAGTGACTATGAATGTGATGTTATTTTTGATCCTTTACTGGGGATCTAGCCCTCTGTGGGCCTTGACCAGAGGGTGAAAAATGTCAAATTTCTGTTAGAATAAAGAATATTTAAACTTTTTAAGAATGAAATTCACCTTCTAATATTTCAAATATTTGATCCTTGTGAATTTTGTACTTGCACCAGTTCAGACTTTTTAGCCATCTCAATGTGTCTGGATAATAGGGTGTGACCACCAGACCTTGCACACAACCACACCAAAACAGTCCCAGGTGCAAATACACATTTTTTTTATTTCCAAAAATAAGTTTGTCCCTTTCCTCTCCTGACTCCAACTCACCTGGATGAGATGGAGCTGCTTCTTTTAGCTATGACATGAGAATACTTCTGGTGCCAGGGCATAGCCCGCTGGTGCACTTCCAGGTCAAACGTCTCTGAAAGTAAGGATTGTGAATCCTGGCAGCCCCAATTGAAACCAACAGGGCTGCCCCACGGAACTACAAGTCCCACCATACCCTGTGGGTGACTTTGTGGGAATTCTAACCCAGGAAGGCTATCATCTGGTGTATTGGGGTAGAAAATATTCAGCAGGGCTTCTCTCCCCCCAGTTCTTTCATTGCACTGGCTAGATAAGGATCCCTGTTCAGTTCTGGCCAGGATGCCAGCCCATGTGTGCTGGGCTGTTTTTCCTCCAAAGGCCCAGGGAACCTTGTTAGGGTACATGGTGTCATGCACTTCATGAAGTATCCCGTGATTTTAAATTTGAGAAACTAAAAGTGGGTCATTAGTGGATCTTCCAACAGCACAAAGATGTACATCGAAACCTACATAAAAATGGTTAGAGGAACAGAAATCCAAGCTTCTGCCACGGCCCCATTGATAACCCATGGATGGGCTGAAGTGGAGATGGCACAAACAAGACAGGACCTTGGATCCTGGAAAATATGAAGAAACTTTATAAAGGGGAATGGTCTCGGAATTCCCTGCTTGATGTTCTTCAACTTTTATAAGATGATATAGGAGCAAACTCGGTGTTGTTTTATTGCCAAAGGAGGTTTGCGCAAAATATGAACTGCTGGGGTGCCAATAATTATGGCGCTTGTGGTTTTTGTTAATTATTTCTTAATGAGAAATTTATTTTATGAAAGAATAAATATCAGTTAAAATATTGGATTTCTCTCATATTTCAGTGTGAGATTTAAAGTTTATGTGAAGAAAAATCCCACAAAACGGTGATTATATTGTTAATAGCCCATTTTTTACTCATCTTTCTCAGAGGTGACATTAGTTTTGAAGGATACATATTTTTTCCCCATGTCATTTTTATTTATTTACTTATGTATTTTTTTATAAGTTACGTTACATAGACCATTTAACTTTCCAGTACCAATCCAAACAGCAGATGGTGTGAATTGTGTTGCTGAGGTTCACTTAAGCCAGCTTTGACTTGTTTTGTTGGATCTGTTTTGTCATCAGGAGCGGCCATCAGACAAGTAACTGGAAAATATTCAAGCTGAAAGAATCTCTTTCAAGGTAAGTAAATCAGTAATTGAGGTCACACCAAATGTTTGTTGTAAGACCAGAAGATTTAGAGAATTCAACAGTGTTTTTTAAATAGGCGCTTTGGAAAATAGAGCATGATGTACTCGTTTTTTTTCTTATTTTGAGATATTTCAACCAAAAGTGAAGTTTTCTGACAAATTTCCTTGAAAATTAAGTGTACCAAATTTCAACTAAATGGATCCATTTGGAAGTGAATTTTGTTTTGGGGGGATTGGTGTTGGTTAGTCTATGAGACAAACCGGTGGACATGATGACAGCAATAAGCACCTCATAGTTTATGTGAGCAGATGTAGAAAAAGTTGGTGCCCCTACTGGAAGGACTGTGTTTTTGGTGTTGTATCTTCCTATCCATATTTTTATTGAGGGAGACTTGACAATTTTTGTGTATATCCATTTATTGGTTTTGTTTGTTTTTCATTTGGGGATTTGCTATACTCACTTTAAATATGTACAGCTTCACTGTTTTTGGGACGTTGCTTCTTTGCGTTTTGTGTGCCAGTTGCAGACACTGTTTGATGTGCACCTGAAACTAAAAACCCACTTTTGTTTTGAAATACAATTTTTTTGTCAGTGCCCCCCTGTCTGACTTCTCTCATTTCTGATCCCACTCGGTCCCGAACTGCAAGACTCCCAATGTGTAGTTTGGTGCCCTCTTTCCCACCACATGCACTTCAGAACAGGTCACCCATCTGAAGAGCAGCATGTTCAGACCTGGCTAGTACTTGGATGGGAGACCAACCAGGAAAAGCTTGGGTTACTGCTGGAAGAGATGTTGGTGAGGACAGCAGGGGCGCTTACTTTGTGGTCTGAATGTGGTTCCCAATGCCACAGTGCACTGTGCTGTAAAAATGACGCCATCTTTCAGATGAGATGTAAAACAGAGGTCCTCATTCTCTCTGGTCAATAAAGGTCCCTGGGCATCGTTTGTAACGACTGGAATGTATTCTGATGTCCAGGCTAAATTGCCCTCCATGGCCTAGTAATTCCGGCCCCCTAATAATTCCCTGTCTCTAATTGGCTATCTCTCTCACGACTTCACCACCTAATAGCTATAATGTGTGGTGAGTGGACTGGCGCAATAAGGGCTGCCATCTCATCATCTAGGTAGATGCCACACATTAGTGATGGTTGAAGTAGCTCCTCGCTCACTGAAGAGCTTTAAGTAATGAGAAAATTGCTATATAAATTTAAAGAACTACAGTAGAGTCTTGCTTATCTGACATAAATGGGCCGGGAAAATGTTGGATAATGGCAGGTGTTAAGAAAAAGCCTATTAAACGTCAAACTGTTATAATTTTACTACTACTGAAAAAATGAACTTACAGTTACATAATTGTCTGACGTTAAATACAGTATGTACTGTACTTAAAAAGTTCAGTCCTGTGATGATCTAAGGACATTTTTGATCGTAGTCTGCTTTCCTGATGAGTGCCGTTTCTTCGATGTGAAGTCTCGCCATCTTTGCAGCATCATTATGTCGATTCCTGTAGCTTCTTCTTGTTGTAATTAATTGCAGCTTTTGGACCCTTAACTCCGTCACTAATATAGTCAACATCTGTACAAGCGTGTAATGTTTACTACAGCATTGTGACTGCATGTGTGTGTTTGTGCTGTGACGTGCGAATCCCTGTCTTGCACCCGAAAATTCAAAGCTGAGTCTCAGTACTTTTAGCAACACCAGCTTTAAGCTTGAAACAGCAACAGCACGGTTATTTATTGTAGCGGGATCTGCCATTCACCTATACACAGACACAGCAGTCAGGCAGGGTCGGGGGGAAAGTAATACTGAACCCTACGCATTTATAATGTTCCTTGTTTCTTGTATCACTCATCGACGACAGGCGCTTATAGCATGGCCGCGATCTTTTCGGATTGGCTTTTACGTTGAACCGCTACAGCGCTGGGAGACTGCGATTGCTTTGCGACGCTCTTCCGCGTGTCGCCCCGTTGGGTGGAATCCCACAAGAGTTTAGAAACTCACTCACACCAGCCATGATTCTTTTCAAAGGTGAAGTGCAGGTTAATTTGCTTTATATATTTTTACTTTATATTTTGTATTAATCATTTTTATATGAATAGTTTTGGTTTGTGGAACGAATCATCTGAGTTTCCATTATTTCTTATGGGGCAATTCACATTGATATACTGTACGAGTGCTTTGGACTGTGAGCACATTTCTAGAACGAATTATGCTCGCAAACCGAGGTTCCACTGTAAGTAGCTGGAGCAGAGTCGGGAACAAGAAAAAAAAAAGACTATGCTCACGCTCGCAACTTGCAGTTCTTGTTGCTGATTGACGCGTATTTTTTTTTTTGCGGTGGGACGTCAGATAATATGGAATGTTGGATAAGCGAAGGTAGGATAAGCGAGACTCTACTGTATTATTATTACCGTGAATACTCTCGTTTAAGTTCTCCCGCAGATAAGTCGGGGCTTGATTTTACCATATAATTTCCGGTATTTTATAATGTCGGTTGTATAAGTCGAATGCAGAAAACTTACGCTATTGGTCCAAGAGATTATGATATGAGAGTGTAACCACAGAGCACACTGCCTTTTTTATTCTACGTATTGTGCCTACGTGACCACACGGTAATACCCAAACTATTCCGAAGCAACGTTTGCACTGTTTTTTATATCTCACACCCTTATACACCTTTATCACAAGAGCATTCCTTATCTACAATGGAGCGTTCAATCAGAAGAAAATATGAAGCTCATTTTAAATTAAGTCATTGTAGTGGCGAAAGATATTGGTAAGTACGCTGCCGCAACAAAATTTGATGCGTCTGAGAAACTGGTGCGTGTTTGGAGGAGGCAAGAAGATGTAGAAAAAAAAATTTAAGTGTTGTATTTTTGAATGGGTGTATAAGTCGGGATCTGATTTTATGATCGATTTTTTTTCAGGTTTCAAGACCCAACTTATACGCGAGTATATACGGTATTATTAAATTGGGGTGTCACAGGCAGTGCCACCCATTACATCGCCTTGCTGGTCTACACCATGTTGTTTCTTCAGATAAATCCATCCAGTGGTCAGCCATGTAGAAGTATCTACTGTATGTATTTACAAATGTACTTGAATTGTAACCATAATGCATCACCCAGGAGGAGGTCTATCAAAACAGTTTAATTGCCGGCAGAATTTTTGTATAGAATTGTTGCCTATCGCTATTTGAGGGCCAGTAATTTTTCATGCAAAATTCTTTTTGCGTTTTGAAACGGAAATTACGTATGACCACAACAGTCAGGTTACACAGACAAAGTGAGAGAGAGAAGGCTCACAGGCTCGCTGATCAACGTATACGACAGTCACAATCGAGGGCCTCACAAACACCCGAACAACGTGCTGAACAGAATCGAATTTGACGGATGCAGTATTCACAGGCTACCACGTCACACAGGCGTGTGATTATAACATTGAAAAAGATTATTGCCTACATCCAAAAGTTACAGTAGGAGAAATGGACATCATGTGCGAGTACTGGAGAGCACAGAGGGTTAAATATGAATCACGTGGGATGTGGTGTTCAGACGGCAACGTCAAATTAACACCTTTAAGCCATCCACTTGAACCGTTGCTGTCTCTTATTTCTGGCGCAAATCCACATTCAACTCATTTTCTACAAAACATTAGGAAATATAATTCGTGTTTTCAGATGAAATCGTTTGGCACCGTAGCTGCTACCGAGGAGTCTGGCTTTATGCCAACATTTAAAATCTATCATAGAATTGGGTCATTAATGCCGTTGCCTCATGACAGCCACAAATTTTTCCCTTCCACTCAGTGAGCGAAGCCACTGGGTAATCTGCTAGTGTTAAGATTAAAAAAATCCCTCTTCCAGTGAGGTCTCATTATGGTTTCTTAGTCCTGTACCATCATTTGAATACTAACACTCCTTCGCATCTACCTGCTCTCATGTTTCTTCTTCACTACACAAGTTGTGCAGTTTGCAGTAGCGCCACTTTGATCCTCCTTGTTTCGAATGCCCACTGCTGTATCTGAAGCTTGTGTGAATGGTCAGCAGGTAGCCTGTATAATCTACTCTTTTAGTAATAGAGATTTAATATGCAGTTTATACAGAGATTTGACTTGGGCCTTCTCAATAATATCATATCATATATGTGCAAAAGTTGTACAGTGAAAAACTGGACATGATTTAAAGACAATCAAATGATGGTGTTGCCGGAGAATTCTGCGCATACCATAAACTGCCCGAAAACAAAATCCGCAGGAGATCAAACCAAAACTATCCCTGGAAGCTAAAATAACAAAGGCTTTGATTTTCAGGTTTCTAGTGTATAATGTGAATAGAAAATGGAGAAGAGTGTCATGCATGGGAAAAGTGAAAGATCATCACAAGTGAGGAAGACTCACAGTGCAATGGATGGGTATCAGGCCTACAGCTATGGAGGGTCTCCACTCTCTCAATCTCTAACGTGCCCCCATCTCACACCAGAGGTGAGCAGTTTGGCTAAAGTTGGAACACAATTCAGGGCAACTATCGATTTGAGTTGATACTAAAATGGCGGCACTTAACAATGACATTATGAAGAAATCAACATTTGGGCATTCATATTTTTAACAGATTTACACATTTTAGATGTTACTTGATGGTCTGTATATAGCATAAAAATAACAGATGAAGATTTTAATGCTCAAGTAGTTTACAATTCAGAAGTACCTAAATGGAATAGCATGAATCTAACTCTGATTAACCTGCCAGCCATACGGACACCGGAGTAAACAGCCAGTCATTAGACAAAGCGGCACCTTTGGACTTCATTTTAAGCAGAGTTGGCTGAAACTTTTAAACTCCAGACTCTTGAACGCCATTCTAAACGCGCTCTGTGTATCTTTTTAAATGACTGCTATGCTATAGATTGATTTTAAATTCTGTATCTTTACTGGCTGGAACCTTGTATCTTTTAATCGTAAGCAGATTTTCACAAACACCTTTTTTGTAATTTATTAGTCCCGGGGTAATTAGGATCCGAATAGAGAAACAACCTGAGAAAGATAAACACTTTTTGAATATTCTTGTAATCCTTGTTAATTTGAAGTGAGGCCTTTAAGTTTGGGGTACATGCTGAGAAGAGCGAAGAGAACAAAGAAGAGAATGACAAAAGCAAGAAGAACCCAAAGAAGCTGGCAAGGAACTCTGTGGACAGAACAACAGTCTAAAGAAACCCTGCGGCCAGACTTGAAAGGACTCATCCTCCATCACATTTATTTTCTAAGTAACAAGAATCTTTTTCAAATGAATTTCCTAACCTGTTAAGTGAGAAGTTAATCAAAATGACACCTTTTATTGGACAACTGGAAAGATGACAATATGCAGGCTTTCAAAGCAACTCAGGCCCCTTTTTCAAGCAAGATGTAATTACATGTAATTAAGATGTAATTACATGTAATTAAGATGTAATTACAAGATGTGATTACATGTTACATGTGATTACATGAAGAAGGGGCCAGAGTTGCCTCGAAAGCTTGCATATTGTCATCTTTTCAGTTGGCCAATCAAAGGTGTCATTTTTGCTTATTTCTCATTACATCCATAATGGCAAACACGGTATAACACCCTAGTACTACTAACCTTTCAAGACTCTTTTCAAATACGTCTTCTCTTATCCGTTTTGCTGTTTATTAATTTTGCTTTGTAATAATATTGATGCCATGATTTGTTTTGATTTGTGGTCCTGGAGGGCTGCCAGTGTTTATTTCCATTGTTATGTCTGCTTCCGGTGTTGCTAGCGGTGTGGCCCCTGAGGTCAGGACTTGGGCATAATCGGCGGGATAAATGGACAGTTATGAGTACAAATCTTTATCCGATTTGCAGATACCAAATCTCTGAAGTGTTTAAAGTTTATCTTTGTGCTGTTTTCTCATGTGGACTGTTGGTTTTAACCCTCGTGTACTCTCGACCATGATTATTGTCTCTCAAATTAGGCCTCAGTTTCATCTCAATTTAATTTTATTTTTTTTATTCACATCTCCAGGTTTCTGCTCAAACGTTTATCAGCCAGTTTGCTGAAGAACAATTGATTTTATATGGTTTGATTTTTGTCAAGGGATATAGGGCACCTGGTGTGGGTGTTTGCTATACTCCCACAAGGGTGTGGCAGCTGAAAAGAGACGTCTTCAATAGAAAGCAGTGTGGCGAGTGGGCACCTGCTTTGGTGACTGGCACAGGTGTAGTGTAACCATTTGATCCTCTTGTGCCAGTCACTTAGCTTGAGGCAGTTGTCCATGTGCATGTAAGGCTGTACATGTGAGACAATGTAAAGCAGATAACCAAACACTCAACTGTTCTGCTTGTGCCAGCTAGTAAGTCTCATATCCTGAGGCAGTTGTCCATGTGCAGGTAAGATTGTACATGTGGGGGCATGCGATGATGTGGGATGTCTAGAACCCGACACTGTCGATAATGTCACCGATGAGCTGGACAGTGAGGCATAACAATGAAGCATGGGGATGGTGCAAAAAGTGCCAAGTGCTTTTATTAAAACAGCAACAACAAAGCAGTATTCAAATAAATACGTGCAGTGCTTTAAAAATCTTCAAATAAATAATCCAATAAAAGCTAGTGAAAAACATGGAGGTTCAAATCCAATAGAAACAAAATCCTTTAAAACAATGAGGTTACAACAATGGCTGGAAGTAGTCTTTTGTTTAAAATTCTGGTGCATACTTCTTTCCCCCGGCAAATCCCCTGCCACTCCCTCCTGGGCCCTGCAACAGGGGAGTCACCCTACCAGCAAAATGCAGCTCCTTCAATACTGGTCTGGTAGCCCTCTGATCCCTGGCTAAGTCGGGCTCCAGCTGGACCGAGACTTGGGTTTCTTCCCCCAGCGGCCAGGGTGCTCACGCTGGGACACAACACGCCCAAAGCCTCCACGATTTCCGCTATCGTCAACGGCCAGTCGATTCCACTGCCGGTCTCTCCAGCTCCTCATAATTGCTCAGCTGGAGCGACTGCTTCAATCTGCCTCTTTCCGAGAGTCGGCCAAGCACTCCTCCGGGGGGCTCCTACCAGCTGCCTGCCTTTGCTCAAGCGAGCCTGCTGTCGCTCGCTCGCACCGGCTTCCTGCTACCTTCTTCTTCTCCCTTAACCTTACGTTCTTTCTTCTCTCATTCTTTTTTCCTCTCCTTTTCTTGCCGCCACGCGCTTCTATTATATGATCCGGGGACGTGGATCAGGTGTGGCAATCGGCAGCTCCCGGCAACAGTTACGGATGTGGACGACTCTTCACCTGTGCACTTAAGCAAGGACCGCCCACATCACAAATTCCCGGGAACCACTTCTGGCCACACTACCACGTGCCCTCTTTAAGCTGCGAAGGCAGCGATTATTTATTTAAGAAGTGGCCTATTTGACTTGAACTGTGGACCTGCTACACCACATGGCACTACAATATAAAGCAGATACCAAACACTTGTAAAAAGAATATAGTTAACAGTAACTATAGCACAAGCAAAACAAAATAATGAACACGGGAATCTCCATGAAGATACATTAAAGGTAAAGTGATGAAAGCATCTGATGTGGGTGATTGCCACTTTCCCAGAGGGGTTAGTAGCTGAAAAGAGACGTCTTCAATAGAAAGCAGTGCAGTGAGTGGGCACCTGTTTTGGTGATAGGCAACAGTGTAGCTTAACCATTTGGTCTGCTTGTGCCAGCTTTCAAGTATCTTAGCTTGAGGCACTTGTACAGCCTTACCTGCACAAGGACATGTGAGAAAATGGAAAGCAGATAACCAAACACTCGTAAAAACATTATAGTTAACAGTAACTAAAGTGCAGGCAAACCAAACTAATGAACATGGGAATCTCCGTGAAGATATATTAAAGGTAAAGTGATGATAAGAGCACCTGGGGTGGGTGACTGGCATACTCCCACATGGGTTAGCAGTAGAGAAGAGACGTCTTCAATAGAAAGCAGCATGGTGAGTGGGCACCTGCTTTGCTGCAGCTCGGGTCCGATTATGACTGTTTGTTCTGCTTGTGCCAGTTAGTAAGTCTTGTATCCTGAGGCAGTTGTCCACGTGCAGGTAAGACTGTACATGTGGGGGCACTGCAGTATAAATCAGATACCAAACACTCGTAAAAACAATATAGTTTAACAGTAACTTTAGAACAGGCAAACCAAAATAATGAACAAGGGAATCTCAATGAAAATATATTGAAAGTAAAGTGATAATAAGAGCACCTGGGGGTGGGTGACTGCCATATTAAATTAATTAAAGCAGTACAGTATATTCTAACCACTTGGGCTGCTTATACTGAGCTAGTAAGTCTCTTTGCTTAAAGCAGCTTTCCACATACAGATACAGTGCATCCGGAAAGTATTCACAGCGCATCACTTTTTCCACATTTTGTTATGTTACAGCCTTATTCCAAACTGGATTAAATTCATTTTTTTCCTCAGGATTCTACACACAACACCCCATAATGACAACGTGAAAAAAGTTTAATTGAAGTTTTTGCAAATTTATTAAAAATAAAAAAACTGAGAAAGCACATGTACATAAGTATTCACAGCCTTTGCCATGAAGCTCAAAATTGATCTCAGGTGCATCCTGTTTCCCCTGATCATCCTTGAGATGTTTCTGCAGCTTAATTGGAGTCCACCTGTGGTAAATTCAGTTGATTGGACAGGATTTGGAAAGGCACACACCTGTCTATAGAAGGTCCCACAGTTGACAGTTCATGTCAGAGCACAAACCAAGCATGAAGTCAAAGGAATTGTCTGTAGACCACCGAGACAGGATTGTCTCGAGGCACAAATTTGAGGAAGGTTACAGAAAAATTTCTGCTGCTTTGAAGGTCCCAATGAGCACTGTGGCCTCCATCATCTGTAAGTGGAAAAATTTCAAAACCACCAGGACCCTTCCTAGAGCTGGCCGGCCATCTAAACTGAGCGATCGGGGGAGAAGGGCCTTAGTCAGGGAGGTAACGAAGAAACCGATGGTCACTCTGTCAGAGCTCCAGAGGTCCTCCAATCAGGCCTGTATGGTAGAGTGGCCAGATGGAAGCCACTCCTTAGTAAAAGGCACATGGCAGCCCACCTGGAGTTTGCCAAAAGGCACCTGAAGGACTCTCAGACCATGAGAAACAAAATTCTCTGGTCTAATGAGACAAAGATTAAACTTTTTGGTGTGAATGCCAGGCGTCACGTTTGGAGGAAACCAGGCACCGCTCATCACCAGGCCAATACCATCCCTACAGTGAAGCATGGTGGTGGCAGCATCATGTTGTGGGGATGTTTTTCAGCGGCAGGAACTGGGAGACTAGTCAGGATAAAGGGAAAGATGACTGCAGCAATGTACAGAGACATCCTGGATGAAAACCTGCTCCAGAGCGCTGTTGACCTCAGACTGAGGCGACCGGTTCATCTTTCAGCAGGACAACAACCCTAAGCACACAGCCAAGATATCAAAGGAGTGGCTTCAGGACAACTCTGTGAATGTCCTTGAGTGGCCCAGCCAGAGCCCAGACTTGAATCTGATTGAACATCTCTGGAGAGATCTTAAAATGGCTGTGCACCGACGCTTCCCATCCAACCTGATGGAGCTTGAGAGGTGCTGCAAAGAGGAATGGGTGAAACTGGCCAAGGATACAGCAGGTGTGCCAAGCTTGTGGCATCACATTCAGAAAGACTTTAGGCTGTAATTGCTGCCAAAGGTGCATCGACAAAGTATTGAGCAAAGGATGTGAATACTTATGTACATGGGATTTGTCAGTTTTTTTATTTTTAATAAATTTGCAAAAACTTTAAACTTTTTTTCATGTTGTCATTATGGGGTGTTGTGTAGAATTCTGAGAAAAAAATGAATTGAATCCATTTTGGAATAAGGCTGTAACATAACAAAATGTGGAAAACGTGATGCGCTGTGAATACTTTCCGGATGCACTGTAAGAGTGTACCTGTGGGGCACTATAATGGAGCCATATTAAGGCCAAATTCCACAACAAATACAGTCAAATGAAGTCTGTAGATATGAGAACTCAAAAATGAGTCCGCCAATCCAAATGAAATTTGGCACCTTTCTTAGCACTGTAAAATGCCTTGTGATTTTCAGCTGATCCGCCAGATTTTGTTCTTTAGAGATGATTTTTTTTTTTTTTGGCACAAATTTGTACCCCAGCTGAAGTACAGCTTAGGAAATGTGGATACATATTTCTTGCAATAAGTTAGGATTCTTCTGCTTTATCCCTCATAATGAAATATTTGACTGGAATCTTTTTTTCCTGATACAGCCACAGGTTTGTCTGGGGAATAAAATTGTTTGGATACTCCACTGTATGTTTTTTCTTAATTAACTGGCATGCATATTTGACCGTGTAAAACCCCCCACTCATTTTTCCTCTCATCCTAGGCTGTTTATTTTTTCTGTTTCAATGACTTGAAGATCTTGTTGATTTTCTACTATCCTGTCTCCTTTTGCTACAATTTTATATTATTCTAACTTCTGTAGAAAAGTATGTTTTCGATGCAGGAATGACTTTTCTGGATTTCAATGTTGTATATACCTTTTTGGCATAGTCTTTAATTTAAAATTCATTGTTTGTGGTGTAGAAATAGCAATGCAAAATGATCTCCTCTTTACATTTAGCCAGTCCTTCTCAGTACGCTGCCAATCTGACACCACACTGGAGTTCTTCTTTTTTGAAGATGTCACAGTAGCCTTACTTTCATAAACTTTCCTTGCTATTTAAAGATGGCCCTTTTAAGAAAATTGTACAGAAAACATCAATATGGCTTCCACTGTGGGTGGACTTCTCCATAAAGGTTTTGACTCACTTGTAAGTCATGAATTTTGTACAATGGATTGGCATAGCACTTCCATTGTTCCTGCTGTCTCATTGTTTTCTGTCCACCCTGGCCATCGGACCTTACTTATTCTATGTTAATTAATGTTGACTTATGTTTATCTTTTATTGTGTCTTCTATTTCTCTATTCATTTTGTAAAGCACTTTGAGCTACATTTTTTTGTATGAATATGTGCTATATAAATAAATATTGATTGATTGAATTAGCAGGGCATTGATTGAGCCTGGGTGCTTCTTTTAATCAGTCCTGTGGATTCAAGCACGACTGGCACAAACATCTGGTGATGGCTTTTGGAAGAGCAATATGGCTTCTCTGGGAAGTTCACTTCTCCATGAGGTTTTCAGTCATACACTGGCAAGACAGAAGTGAAACCTCCCTCATTAGTCATGACTTGTATTGTTAGTGATTTCATTCTGTTAAACTGGTGGCCTAGTACTGTACTCGCATTGTGTTTGTATCTGCTCCTTTATGAAAATCTTTAGCCCCATGCAGAACGTCTTCACCAGGTTTATTTCTCCCGAATGGCTTTGCGTGCTTACTGTCAAGGTTGGAGTGTAGCTCACTGTCTCATCATGATGTGATGTTGTACCCCTACTATTGTTATCCTAAATTAGCAGTGAAGGCTCCGTGTAGCATCTGCATTGGTCCTAATAATGTGCCCTTATGTAACTGATTTGAGGTCATGGTGATTTTTAGGGTCTCAAGGTGGGCCTGGAAGTTCTTTTCAGTTAGTTCTGTGGATCCTAGAACTACTGCCACAATGACTGCATTTCTTGGTACAGTGGAACCTCGGGTAATTTCCTTATAGGATTGTATGTAAATACTATTAATCTGTTCCGGACCATACGAGCTGTATGTAAATATATATATATATTTTTTTAAGATTTTTAATCAGAAAAAGTTAATTATATCATATAATGCACAGTGTAATAGTAAACTAAATGTAAAAACATTTAATAACACTGAGAAAACCTTGAACAGAGAAAACTAAAATTGCAAGAGTTCACGCATAGCCTTATGAAACGCTTGCAGTAAACACTTTTTTTTAAAATGAGTTTTAAGCACAGGGAAAAATCCGTAATTTATGCAAAACCTAACCATAAACAACCAAGAAAACTAATCTTACCTGAGTCGAGTTCTGGCATGAAGGAAGTGAGGAGGAACTGGGTGGAGAGGAGATTACAGTTTTGAGGTAAAGTCCCTCTGCACGATGCACGTCTGACCAAGAACAATGTACCGTACAGGGAGAGACTGAACACGTGCGTAAATCATCGGTGCGTACGAACCGGAAGGGAAACTGGCTTGTTTGTCACCCGAGTGAGTGGTCGTGAACAGATGCAAAAGTTTGGAAAATTTTTTTGAACGCAACCCGATTTGTACGTGTTCGAAAATGTTCGTGACCCGAGGTTCCACTGTATTTTGTATTTTTTTTGTATGTCTGTGTTTTAGCACTGAGTAGTTGTTTGGGACTACAACTTAATTCATCCTGATTTTCTTAAGTTGCCATTTGTTTAACAATGTCTAGTTATCCAGCATCTGTTTTACTGTTCCTTGAATTAGCGCGGCCCAAGTGACTAACACCTCCTCATTTTCTGTTGTGTGGTACCAGTGCATCTCTGGTGCTGGCATGTTGTGTTTTTTGACAGTTTTTCCAGTGAATTAATCTGGCAACTTCTTGTAAACTCTTCCCTAGACCTGCAACGATTAGTCGATGTAATCGATGACGTAAACTACAAAAAATCGTTGACGCATCATAAACAGAAATTTCAATAGACGCTCCAGTCACAAAAAGCCACATTGGTTTTTGTAACTAGAGTACAATGCACTACATGAACATCTGGGGGGCAGTATCGTTTGTTATTGTTTGTCAAGACTGCACACAGTCCTACCAATGAAGGAGAACGTCTGGGGAGAAGAAGAATGTAGAGGAAAATAAATGTGGTCGCAATGGCGAGTCGGGTAGAGTAGGGGGAAGGAGATGGAAAAAAATTGAGACAGAAACTTTCTAAAGTGTGGGAGCACTTCACCGAAAAAGAAAAAAAAGGTGAATGCACATCTGAAACGCAAGCATCCTGGAGCTGTTTTAGCGAGTAAAGTTAGTATCACGTGTTAACGTTGATATTTGTACTATAATGTGTATATCAAGGTTTTGACAATGATAGTTAACCCTTAAACCGACACATACATGGAGGTTAATGCACCCCTGGACGCCAAATACTTTTTAGCTTCACTTTTTAAGTAAATGTCACAATTCATAAAGAAAATGTGAAATTTTAGTGGAACACATTTTTTTTCATGTAAACAGCATCACAATTACTGCAACACTGATCATTTTACACACTGCAAATGGACTGTAAAAACTATTAAAAAAAAAAAAAACACTACTGCAACAATATTATATGTTCAAGGTGTTCAAGTCATTGATGAAATTCAGTAAATCACCGAGCCAACTGCGCTTGAACTGGCTGCACACAAACACACAGAGGTAAACGCTGATGATTGCAGGCTTGTCTATTGCAGCGGCTGAATCCCAGAGAAAGTGCTGCTGCAGTTCTGCCGGGGCCGGCAGTGCTCACAATCTGGCTGCTCAACGAATGTACGGCACTGACTGATCAGCTCCAGCGTGCTGCCAGATTGCTCTATGAAGCAAATATAGCCGGTTGCGGGGTTCAATGAATGTATGTCGCTGGATATACTTGCCCCCCTGCGTGCTGGTAAATTACACAACTACAGCCGGTTGCAGCATTCAGTGAATATACATCGCCAAATTTACTCGGCTCCGGCGGGCTGGCAAACTCACTGAGAAACAACTTTAGCCGGTTGCAGAGTTCAATGAATCTACGTCGCCGCATATACTCAACTTCGGTGTGCTTCCAACTTGCACTGGAAACCGACTCTAGCCAGCTGCGGCGGTTTAAGGGTTAATTGAATATGATTTCAGTTATGTTTGCTAATGTGTTTGGAGCTATAGTAAACGAGTAGATAGGAGTAACTGAGCCGTCCTAGTGTTTTGGTTTTTTTTTTCTTATTTTTCATATAATATTTAAGTTCATATTAATAGTAAACCATCTCTAACGTACGTTAGGTAACTTGTGTTTTGGAGTATATCAGTAATTAGCTTGTTACATATTTTAGTCCGTTATTTTGGCATTATATAGTACATGATGTGATAAACTACAACACTTTTTCTTCAGAGTGTGATGATTAAAACATCTTTCTCTGTCTGCAAAATCATTCTTGTGTATTCCTGCTACCTCTACTCCTTCTGAGAGTCTCTTTTTTCAGCAGCTGGGAACACTGGCTCAAAGACGAGAGACAGCCTCACACCAGAGCATGTCGAAATGCTCATGTTCCTGCACTGCAATAAGGAATATATGAACTGAATCTTTTATAAACTGTACATTAATGTTTTATTTTATTTGTATTGAAGCATTATTTAAACTTTTGGACTTTAAGACACACCGGTGGCCATTTTTGGTTAAGTTAAATGCACTTTTGTTTAAAGACTATGTGCACTTTAGTTTGTATTGTTGTATTGTTAATACACACGGTGTGTGTGTGTATGTATATGAGTATATATATATATATATATATATATATGTATGTATGTATGTACATGTGTATATATGTATGTATGTATGTGTATATATGTATGTATATATATATATATATTATTTTTTTTTTTTTGTTTTTTCCTTGTTCTACCACCGATGAGTTGTATTGACAAGGTGCACATGGTGCAGGAGTTGCTGTCATTCCTTCTCTTTTACAGAACAGCTGTCCAAGCTTTATAATTGATGTTGTTTAGAGTTTTATTGGTTTCACGGTTGAATACTTTCTGTACATGTCTATAGACTGCATGAGGTAAGCTTGAAGTCCAATGGTCATTGACCCTTCTGTGCATTCTGCTTCAAAAAGTCCCATACAGCCTTCAGATCTTGGGATGTAAATGCTTGAAATGCATTGATTTTTGTAAAGTCGTGGCCAAAAGATTTTACAATGACACAAATATTCGTTTTCACAAAGTTGGCTGCCTCAGTTTTTATGATGGCAATTTGCATCTACTCCAGAATGTTATGACGAGTGATCAAATGAATTGCAAAGTCCCTCTTTGCCATGAAAAGTTAACTTAATCCCAAAAAAACCATTTCTACTGCATGTCAGCCCTGCTACAAAAGGACCTGTTGACATCATTTCAGTGATCCTCTCGTTAACATGGGTGAGAGTGTCGATGAGGACAAGGCTGGAGATCACTCTGTCATGCTGATTGAGTTACAAGAGAGAGGTTCAAATATTGTGAAGAAGGCTTCAGGGCACCCAAGAAAGACCAGCAAGCGCCTGGACCGTCTCCTAAAGATGATTCAACTGCGGGAACCACCAGTGCAAAGCTTGCTCAGGAATGGCAGCATGCAGGTGTGAGAGCATCTGCACGTACAATGAGGGAGGCAAAGTTGGAGGATGGCCTGGTGTCTAGAAGAGCAGCAAAGAAGCCAAGAAAAACATCAGGTACAGACTGATATTCTGCAAAAGGTCCAGGGATTGGATTGCTGGGGGAAAGTCATTTTCTCTGATGAATCCCCTTTCTCATTGTTTGGGACATCTGGAAAAAAGAAAAGGTGTGTGGCACTACCATCAGTCCTGTGTCATGCCAACAGTAAGGCATCCTGAAACCATTCATGTGTGGGGTTGCTTCTCAGCCAAGGCAATGGGCTCACTCACAATTTTGCCCAAGAACACAGCCATGAATAAAGAATGGGACCAAAACATCCACCAACAGCAACTTCTCCCAACCATCCAAGAACAGTTTGGTGACACACAATGCCTTTGGCAGCGTGATGAAGCACTGGGCCATAAGGCAAAAGTGATAACTAAGTGGCTCTGGGAACAAAACATAAAAATTTGGGGTCTATGGCCAGGAAGCTTCCCAGACCTTAATCCCATTGAAAACATGTGGTCAATCCTCAAGAGGCGGGTGGACAAACAGAAACCCACCAATTCTGACAAACTCCAAGCATTGATTATACAAGAATGGGCTGCCATCAGTAAGGATTTGGCCCAGACGTTGATTGATAGCCTACCAGGGTGAATTGCAGAGGTCTGGAAAAAGAATAGAAGGGCCAACACTGCAAATATGGACTCTGTGCATAAACATAACGTAATTGTCAATAAAAGCCTTTGAAACTTAGGAAATGCTTGTAATTCTACTTCAGTGTACCATAGAAACATCTGACAAAAAGATCTAAAAACACTGAAGCAGCAAACTTTGTGAAAACCAACACTTGTGTCATTCTCAAATCTTTTGGCCACGACTGTAGAGTTGACGATATGTATACAGCAATTTTCTTGTTGAGGTATCCAGTTTATGGATGGATAATTTTTTTTTTTTTTGGCCTACCTCAATTCCTGTACTGTGGGACAGGATAGGGATTGCTAGCTGGATTATGGGTTGACGTTTTTTGTAGGCTTTTCAAGGACTCTTGCAGCTTCTTGTTTTTGCTGCTGCATTCTTTGCTGCCTTAGTGATTTTTGGTTTAGAAGTGCACCATTATTAATCCCTAAACATTCACAAGTTTCTTCTGGAACTAGTGCTCTGCCGACACAATTTTGATCAAATGCTGATATCTTCAGTGGATGTTAATTGTCTGTTTATGAAGGTTGCTTTGGCACATTTATCCGCTTGAAGCAATTCAGAAATGTCTTTTATTAAGCAAAGCAGTTGTTCTGCAGCTGTATGTCATTCCCAAATAGCAGGTGAACGAATATCAGAAGGTTCAGTTAATTTTCGACTGCTAATGTTGGGTCCACTACTGAGGGTTCGAGGAGGATGCTTGGTGGGTTTAATGCTATCCACAACAAGAGTGAAGACAGCAATTCTCCTTGAAATATCCCTCTTCTTATCTTTACATGTGTGATTGCGATTAGGCCTTTATTATGGTAGCGTGTCACCTTGATGTTATCGGGGTTAGCTGTTTAAACATATTTATACGGTGGTCCATATCCTATTGTTTAAGTCAGAAGTCTTCCAATCAGCAGCAGGTTTGAGTTCATTTCCTTATTCTCCTGCTGTTACTTTATGCCATTCTCTTTCTTTTGGCCAAAGGTTTCCCATTTCTTCCTGTTGTTTGCTTGTTTGTGTCCCTTCTTTACTGTATTCTTGAGCATCCATGTTTGTGGTTCTCCAGAATGTTTTGTTTCTTTTCTGTCTGGTTGGAAAGTTCCTTCCATAGTGCCCCTAGAACTTTTATGGACTGTCTTTTGAAGTAGTCTATCATGTACCTTTTTCTGTCGGTTTCTGTTCATATCTTCGCTTTCGGGGCTCTGCTGGAGTTATGAGTTTGTTGTTTGTCATTGTGACGTTTACTTCTTCATTGTTAATTTGCTACTTGGTACTTTTACCTGTTGTATTTTTGGCAGAAGTCTGAGATCTCACTCATTGTATATACTTGATTAACGCCACCTTTCTTCTTATGGCTTTTATGTTTTCTTTAATGCGGTTTCATTCGGGGTGGAGTGTAATTCTGTTGATGTTTCCTTACTTTGGTTTTCCTACAAAATAGTTTATCCACTTTCCTTTTGTTCAATCCATAAATTGCTTGCCTTGCTTCTCTTAATGTTCTTCTTGACCACTTCACTCTTCCGTAAGTTTGTGTGCTTTTCTGTTGATTTTGTTGTTGTTATTTTTTTGGTCACTTCCTCTGATTGCTCCTGTTCAGGGACAGCTTTTCTTGTCACTTTTTGTCTGCTGAACCACCGTTTCTTCCGTTCTTGAATCCTCCATAACACTCTCTGTTTATTGTTAGTATTTAAATATTTACGAATCACTGGTTTTTGAGGACATTCCACTTCTTTGTGATAATCATTTTTTAAGTGTGTCCAATCGTATTTCGGTATTTAGTTCCGAATGTTTTCAAATATGTCTTTTTAACTCAGTTTGGCTGCTTGTGCTTTCATGTTGGTGTAAATGCCAATTTTTCCTGTCTTATTTCTTCTTTTGCTGTTCTTTGCAGGTATTCTAATTTCTCTTGACTTATTTGTTTTCTTTCTTTAACTACTCCAATTAGAGATCTTAAATTTGCATCAGTTACCTTATCTAATTTAGAAATTGAGATTCTATTTCTGCGCTGCAGTTTTGTGCGCGCCCTCCTTGCATATCCTTTAGTTGGGAACTCTGGGTTAGTTGCATAGAAATAGCAGTACATGATCTCCTCTTTATCTTCAACTGACCACTGGACTGTGTGCAGTCCTCTTAACTTTTTGCTCAAGGTACATTTTTGGGGTCTTCCATTTTCCATTCTGGTGGGGCCACTGTGAATTCTTTTGTGGCTCTGAAGACTGCTCCTTTGTGAAAACTGCTTGCCACATTCAGAACAGCAAAATGGCTTCTCTCCTGTATGAATTCTTGTGTGTTGCAGAAGAATTCTCTTCAATGAAAACTGTTTGCCACATTCAAAACACCAATATGGCTTCTCACCTGTGTGAACTGTAGTGTGTCTCTTAAGGCTGATCATATGTGAAAATAGTTTGCCACATTCAGGACAGCCATATGGCCTCTCCCCCGTGTGAATTTTCTTGTGGCTCTGAAGATGGCTTCTTTGAGAAAACCGTTTGTCACATTCAGAACAGCAATATGGCTTCTCTCTAGGTTCTCCCGTGTGAATCCTTTTGTGGCTCTGAAGATGGCTCATTTTTGAAAACTGTTTGCCACACTCTGAACACCCATATGGCTTCTCTTGGGGCCTCCCTCCAGTGTGAATTCTTGTGTGTCTCTGAAGAGTGCACTTCAGTGAAAATTGTTTACCACATTCTGAACAGCAGTATGGTTTCTCACCCGTGTGAACTCTTGTGTGTCTCTGAAGATTGGTGACTCTTGAGAATTGTTTTCCACATTCCAAGCAGCAATATGGCTTTTCTCCCGTGTGAATTCTAGCATGTCTCCGAAGAGTACTTCTGTCACAGAATCGTTTGCCACAATCAGAACAGCAATGAGGTTTGTCTCCTGTATTAATTTGGGGAAGAAAAAAAAAAAGGTTACTTTCATACCACTGCACAATTGAGTTTAAGTCGCATTAAATAAACTGTTAATGAAATTAGGAATGACATATTGTAAAGCATATAAAATGCATATGTAATAAAGAAGGCAAAATTAACTACTCAACCTTGAAGCAGAAGCATTGTAGCCAAGAAGAATAGATCACATGCAATAGACCCAATTAACAATATTATTGGTAATTTTTTTCTTAACTGTATTACTGAATTATGTCAACTTTGCTCTTATACTCATAGCCACTTATGTTGGAGGGCCATATTTCAAGGTTGTTTGTATACATTGCAGCAAACCCACAAACCAATCAAAAGTAACAATGGTATTTTTACATACTCAACAAATAAATCATAGGTTTCCATGTTGTCTGCTCTTTCAGTATTTAAAATATGCAATTTGCACATGTATACCCAAGGCGAGTGAATCTGATTTTATCAACTATCGCACTAAATTTAAGCCACATACAGTGAAACGGCTTATTAGCATTGAATAGCTGAATAATTTTAGGCCATTTTATTGATGTAAAGTTATAATATGAATGACCAATCATAGATTGCGTGTAAAAGACAGGAAAGAAATGGCTTCTGCGACATGCATAGTTGGGCAAAAAGCTCAAGTCTGATTCTAATTATATGTCTCTATTGAGAATGGTGCATTTGATGAAGGACTTGATGCTACTCTTGATTTATATGTATTGCTTTTACTATAACTTTGAAGCATCACAGCGTGCAGTTTCACAGTTCAAGCATCATGGGCTCAATTACCATTCCCAGACAATGTCTGTTGCTCATTCTCTCTTGTTAGTTTACTAGGGCCGCAACAACTAATTGTCATAATTGATATTAGATTATTAAAAATGTTGGTCATGGATCACTTTAATTGATTAGTTGATTAGGCTGAGTACTTTGTGCTGTGCAATTGCATCACTGAACGCATTTGAAAAAGGACAGTGAAGACAGTGCGACCTAAGACTTGCAGAGTTTAGGAGCACTTTATTCTGAATGCAAAAAAAAATAAATAAATAAACATTTGAAAGGGAAACATAACGTTACAGGCTCAGTGGAGGAGGAGGAGGACTTGCCGTCATCCCAGTAAGCTGAATGTTACTTCAGCATTACATGATACAGATACATGTATGCAACATTTGCTAGGCTAGTTTTAGATGTGAAATGAGGAATAATTTGAGTCATACTTCAGACCCCTACAATGTGAATAAAAGAGCTGCATATGCAACCGAATTCCATGATAGGCGACTAAAAAAATAAGTGTCACTAGCCACGAGCTAGTAAACGTTCAGATTTTCACTTGTCGTATTGGGTGTTTTGCGGGTTCTCTGCTAAATGATGGTACTGCATTACATACTTGCAAACACATGTAACGTTGACATATACATGATTACTAAAATTTGGGTGTGAAGAAGCATAAGTCCCTGTCTGAGAAGTGGGTTTGTTTTTTTTTGTTTTTTTTAATATATAATCAGTCTCATTTGCACAAAAAGACAAAGACTCCAGCAACACACAGATAGAACAAAGCAGCAAGTGCAGCAGTGAATGCAACAGCACATTTAACGCAACTTAAAGGTGTATCGCTCATTTCAAGTCAAAAGGCAGGAGCGCAGTGGAAAAGCAAAAGTTCCAGACTAGCGGAACTTCCCCTGGCTTTTATACAATCTGGAGGAAGACACGGTGATGTGCAAGTACTTCTACAGCAAGCCTGGTCTAGAGGATAAAACATATTTTGTGGCAGGATCACAAAGTTTCAAAGGTGAAAATCTAACGGCACACTCACACTGGCAAATGACATTCAGACTGTGACAGTGTACTGGCTGCAAGCAAACACGCCAAAGTATCTGCAGTGGTAAAAGGTTTCCAGACACAAACACGCAAAGAAAGACTACTGATGATTCAAAACAATATGAACTTTCAGTTAAAGTAAACTTGGCATACTACTTAGCAAAAGAAAGAACTGAGTTTCACACAAATTAAACCATTTGTGTTGTCACTACTTGTGAGATATGACAACGATTTTTGTTGTGCTGAACCGCATAGGAGAAATCAAATCCTGGTTTTCTTCAAATTTTCTTAAATTAAATAGTGACAAAACTAATTGGTACAAAATCAACATTATCCAAAACTGATAAAAGTTTTATTTGTTATTGCTAATTCCTCTGTCTCCCCTTCCCCACAGGTTAAGAGTCTGGGTGTCATCCTTGATAGTACTTTATCTTTTCAGTCCCACATCAATAACATCACCCGGTCTGCATATTTCCACCTGCGTAACATTAATCACATTCCCCCCTCCCTCACTCACTCCCCACACCACTGCTATCCTTGGTCATAGCCTTGTCACTTCTCGTCTGGATTATTGCAATGCCCTTTTCTTTGGTCTTTCTCACAAATCTCTCTACAGCCTTCAACTGGTCCGGAATTTAGCTGCCCAGATCATTACTAGAACCCCCTCTACTCACCATACCACTTCTGTTTTGCAGCAGCTTCACTGGTTTCCAGTTAAGTTACGCATTCAATTAAAAAAATCTTCTGTTAACTTTTAAGGCTATCCACAACCTTTCACCTCCATATCTGTCTGACCTCCTGCACCCTCAGCTCCTCTTCCTCCATTCACTTGACTGTCCTCTTCGTCCTTTACCACCATGGGGAGCAGAGCATTCAGTTGCTCTGCTCCCCAACTCTGGAACTCGCTACCATCTGAGCTGAGAAATATTGAATCATTGTCACTTTTCAAATCTAAACTTAAAACTCTTATGTTTAAGAGAGCTTTTTCTCTTAGATTGCAATTGCTCTGTCTGATTTAAATTTTTGTATTTTAGTTTTGTTTATAATGTGTGTTTTATCTATTGTTCAGTTGCCTTGAGTGTTTAGAACGGCACCTACAAATAAATAAAATGTATTATTATTATTAACTAATTTTAAACAGTGCTGCAGATATATAATAAAAGTCATGATGGTGCAACAGATTCTTTCGTGGTGGAATATTGTGGTGGTCAGAAATTCACATGATGCTTTGCCAGTAAACCGAGACTTTCACAGAAAAGAAACTTGTAACTTATATTATGTGGTAAATTTTAAAGTACTGGCTTAATGTGATAAGATACCATGCAGTGAAGATAACTTTTCCTAATAGTAATCAGCTTCAGTCTCCGTTTGCCAACCAAAACAACTGCCAACCCACCAACTAGCCGTGCCACTTTTCACCAGGGTCACGGAGCATGACTACAGTGCCATGTGCGGGAAAGTGTGGGCTTCTAAATACCTCATGAATGAACCCAAATGAATGGTTAAGTTACTACAAGGAAATCTGTCGCTACATATAGTGATTTATCATGATCATGCACTGCTAAGGGTCAAGTGAGCATCACATTCTCAATTTACAATTACAAGCCCGTCTGTCTAAATAAAAATTTTATGTCATAACATTCTAATTTCTTACAGACCTTATTTTCTTCACCCATACTTGTGGCAGTCCTATTAAATAAAAATTGACATCATCACCGTCTAATTCATTACAAACCTTATTTTCTTCACCCATATTTGTGGCACATCCTATTTTCTTCAAAATAAACGGTTATGTAAAAATAATATTACTATTTCATAATTAAAGTGCAAATAAAGTTATTCATAGCATCACAAACAACTGTCAGATGCGAAGAAGACGCACATGTGAGATGAATGGGCAGGAAGTGTGCTGTAATGTGCAAGCTATTAAAGAAAGAGCCGTCTGAGGCCCATGTCTTACTCCTTTGTGGTGATGGGCTCCAGGGGCCTCGACATGACATATTTTAAGAGAATATAATTGAATTAATGCTTTATTAACAGAATTAATATCCAATATCACAATTTGTAATTTGGTTAGCTGTCTTGTTTGTTTAACTGCTGGCTATTTTTAGACAAACTAGTACGTTTCAGTTATATAGGGAGATTCACTCGAAAGAGGCCCTGAATATTCTTTTGTAACTCCAGTTAGGATGAAGCAATTTGAACCAAAAAATATATGCTCTATACCTTGACGTATGTGTAATCAATTGCATTGACGATGTGGGTTCGGCTCCACGCTCCCATCACTGTTCAGAGGCCCTTGAACCCAACACTGTCGATAATGTCACCAAGTGAGCTAAACAGTGAGACAACATTTGAGCAAGGGGATGGTTCAAAAAAGGTGCATAGTGCTTTTATTAAAAACAGTCCATCAAAAACAAAGTGTTCAAAATAAAGTGCAGAGCTTTCATAAAGTTCAATAAATCTATAAAAGAAATCGTGGAGGTTAAAACCAATAAATAGAAAAAACAATCCTTCTAAAAAGGAGGTTAAAACGTTTCATGTGGAGGCAGTCTTTAAAAACAACAAGCTTGGTGCTTCTCCCTGTCCAGGCTTCGCAACAGGGGAGCCACTCTTTCTGCAGCTGCCCTTTTCCTTTCATAAGCACGAGACTGGAGACCTCCCGATCCCTGGCTTCGGTCTGGCACTCATCCCAGCCTCGAGACTTGGTTCAATCCAATGGCCAGGACGCTCACATTGGACATTCCCCGACCAAGCCTCCTGACTCCCGCTGCCTTTCTGGCCTTCTGCGGCCAGTTGCCTTCCCCTGGTCACTCCCGCTACCTGCTCGCTCAGCGGGAGCAACTTCCAACTCCAACACCTGGGTGTCGGCCTCGCTCGCTCACCCACACGCTCTTCGTGGCGCTCTCTCCCTCTCGCACCGACCTGCTTCCCAATAACCTCCGTCTCTTTTCTTTTTCTCTCGTTCTTTTCCTGATCCTCTCCCAATCGACTTGCACTTCTTTTATACAGCGAGGGGCCATACCAGCTGCAGCACATTAGCCACGGGAACAATCACGGATGTGGGCAGTCCCTCACCTGTGCACTAGGTGAGAAACGGCCACACCACAGATCGCCCCGTGGCTTGCCATGGCCCAACGCCCCCTCGCTAAGCCGCCGCGAGAGCTGTGATTATTTATTTAAATGGCCTTTGCTAAACGAGCTGTGGACCCATAACACCACACCATCCTGAACATATCGGCAAGCATCTTGGGGGTAATAGCAGCAATTTCACGTTGGGTGTTTTCCTTCAAATCTTCCACAGTGCAAGGCTGGTTACCATAGACTTATCCTTTCAGCAGACCCCAAAGGAAGTCTGGTGGTGTCAGATCCGGAGACCGTGGTGGCCAAAGCCCCTTTGAAATTGCCCTGTTGCTGAAGAAGGATTCAATTTCTGCCATGCTCCTTGTCAAATGTGTGACACCTTGCTCCATCTTATTGGAAGTAAACCTTCTGTTAACTCACAATCATCCTAGTTGATTCTGACATCGCTTAAACGAACTGGTGACCCAACAGGTTCACACCATGAAGATGCACTGCTCCTGATGAGAAGCTGAGTGACTGAGTGAAGGGATACTGGTGGTATGCACCCAGAAGTTGGAAATGGAGGTTAAACATCATGAAGGCTTTCCGGCGCTTACCTCATACCCCGGCTTGTTCGAAGCTCCATACACTGAGGAGTACGTTGTTTCGTTCAGATTGCTTTGTCCTAGCGAGAGCTATTACAGCATATTTGGGGCCTCTTTCGAGCAAATCTTCCTGTATATTGAGCTATACTGTTTAGTGTCTGAAGGGGTCAGTGTTTTGTTAGTTCTAGGTTTGCAAGTTATCAGTAGTCCAAAGACTCCACATATTTTCAAATACCTGGTATGCAATAACTGCTAAACAAAACATGGCAATTGCTCAACAATCCACATGTGTGTCACCAGTGATTGCAAATTCAGGTGGTTATTTTTCTTCTTACATTGGCACCATAGCGGACAACATTACCTTAAAGATCAAGAATCTTGGGTTAGATTCTGTGTAGAGTCTGCGTGGTCTCTCTGGGCCCACAGCTTTCAAATGGTCCTGTATTAGTGATTGTGGATACATACGTTTAAAAGGGGAGAGGGGTGCACAGATACCCATCCATGCATTTTCTACTGCTTATCTGCATCTGAGTGGCAGGGGCAGCAGTCTAAGCAGAGATACCCAGGCGTCCCTTTTCCCTGTCACCTCCTCCAACAGTTTTCAGCAAGCCAGAGCTGTGGACCAACTATTTTAGAAGTTAGACATCTAATGCTAAAGAACAATCCAATAAATGTTATGCAACTAGCATTAACAGTTTAGGTTATGCAACATTGTCATATCTTTAACAGCACTCACTTTTACAGTTAAACTAAACGAGATACAAGTCTAACATTTGGCACACTATTTTTTTAGGTACAAAAACATTGCTTTCATAAAGTATGAAGCAAGTTGGAGATGTTTAGTTGTGAGGCTTCTGTTAACTTCATGTGATTTTGACCCCATGTTGTGAGCACCACAGTAGTCAATGAATGAGCTACCATTGGACAGGCTTCCCGACCAATGGGTGAAGGTGGGTAGACTGTGTTCAAATGGGATCAAGCTATTAAACTAAAGGACATTTAATAGGTTGATTTTTTAGAAATGGTTTATTTAACAAAATATGTTTGCCAAAATTAATTTGTTTGGAATGTTGGATTATAGATGGATAATACAGTGGCATTCAAAAGTTTAGGCCCCCTTGCTTAAAATGTCTGATACTGTGACCGTAACTTTTGCAGGCCACTATTGATACATACTGTATAACTAAATACCCAATATCTGGATTATGCAACAGAAGTAATGTAACAATGTTTTTTCATGGATGTTTTAATATAGTTTACTGTCTCCAATGCATTCATTGCATCAGGAATTTTTTGATCTGCATTCATTTTGAACAAAAGATTGAAGGTTTTTTCTCAGAAATCATTACAAACAATGCAAGGTAAGTAACAAATTAAAAACAAAATTGGGGTGGAGCATTCCTTGAAGAGGCACAAAGCATTACTGGATAAATAATGCAATTAGTATTATTAGCATGGGAAATAACAGTTTACAGGGTACCCAGTATTCAATCTGACAAGACTGTGTGTACCAAAGAGAGAGCAAACTTCAGGACAGACCGCCAATCACCAAGTTCATTCTTCCCTGCTTTTCACTACCTTCTATCCAGATCCTCTGGGACCTTGCATTTCTAGCTTAGAAACCCCATAGGGGTTGGTAGTGAATGTGAAAAGGGCAGGTGAACTCAGATATTTGTGACGCCAGAAGGTGGACGTAGGTAGACAAGAAACAAAGTTTTAACCAAATGGCAGGTTTTAGCCATCCTCTTTAAATCCTCACTCACATACTTATCAGAAACATTCCAGCTTTTACACAATTTAGCTTGAAAATGACACCTTAGAGAATAAAATCAATCAAACTGATCCCAGGTTATCAAGAAAAAAAAAAAAGCCACACAACTCGACACCACAAACAAACCAATGTACTCTCCTGAGGCCTGCCAAGTGCCTACTTTAAAGAATATAGTGATTTTTCTGAGAATTTGGATAGGTTGAAGATTAAAATTGCATAGTTTGCTTCACTTATTTCTGAATTCATGCAATTATTTCCAGCTATTTTAATAATGGAAAATTAGTGTTGGTGAAATCCTCATTAGCCTGCTGTTCTATTAGCCTTTGGCCTACCAGACTATTCAACTCTGCTTCAAGTTATTTTTATAAAATGGTCTTTATTCATTCTGAAGAATAAAGCATTCCCAGTTAATTATTAAACCATGGATATTTATGTACACAAACATGCATACTGGGCTAAGCATACAGTAAAACAAAAATAAAACTTCAAGAGTAAACATAAACAAGTCTTGATTTATACTGATAATGGAGGAGAGGGAAACCAAAATTCGAGTCAACAGTAATAAGTCAGTCAGTCATTTTCCAACCCGCTATATCCGAACACAGGGTCGGGGGGGGTTCTGCTGGAGCCAATTCCAGCCAACACTGGGCACAAGGCCTCCAAGTTAATCCAAAATGCGGCTGCAAGAATTATTACAAGAACAAGAAAATATGAACACATAACCCCAGTTCTTAAATCTTTACACTGGCTCCCGGTTAAGTTTAGGGCAGATTTAAAAATCCTCCTTTTAACATATAAAACATTAAATGGCCAAGGTCCGGCTTACTTGTCTGAACTTATCATGACTTACAAACCTGAGCGCACATTAAGATCTCAAGATGCCGGTCTTCTTATGATTCCAAGGATTAATAAGATAACAGTGGGAGGTTGAGCTTTTAGTTACAGGGCCCCTAAACTGTGAAATGGTCTTCCTGCTTCTATAAGAGATGCCCCTTCGGTCTCAGCCTTTAAATCCCAGCTGAAGACTCACTACTTCAGTTTAGCATATCCTGACTAGAGCTGCTGATTAACTGTACATACTGCATCTCTGTTGTTAGTCATTAGCACTAAAACAATAGTTATAATTGAATTCTAACCCTCAACTATTGGCCCACCTGCCAAGTTGTTTGCCTGCCTATGGTAAAGTCATCCCTGATGGAGGATCGCAGGAATCGTGAGAAAGAAAACTGAGCATCAGAATGATGAAGAAAGATGATTTAAGTGACTTTGAACGTGGCATGGTTGTTGGTGCGGACGAGCTGGTCTGAGTATTTCAGAAACTGCTGATCTACTGGTATTTTCACACACAACCATCTCTAGGGTTTACAGAGAATGGTCCGGAAATTGGAAAATATCCAGTGAGTGGCAGTTCTGTGGACGAAAATACCTTATTGATGCCAGATGAGAATGGCCAGTCTGGTTTGAGCTTATAGAAAGGCAACAGTAATTCAAATAATCACTTGTTACAACTGAGGTGTGCAGAAGAGCATCTCTGAATGCACAACACGTCGAACCTTGAAGCAGATGCTAGTCCTGTCAGCTAAAAATAAGAAACTGAGACTACAATTCACACAGACTCATCGAAACTGGACAAAAAAAAAAATTAGAAGAACATACCCTGGTCTAATGAGTCTCGATTTCTGCTGCGACATTCGGATGGTGGTGTCAGCAACATGAAGGCATGGATCCAATCTGCCTTACATCAATGATTCAGACTGCTGGTGTGGAGGATATTTTTTTTGGCACACTTTGGGCCTTTTAGTACCAATTGAGCATTGTTTAAATACCACCGCCTACCTGAGTATTGTTGCTGACCATGTCTGTCCCTTTATGACCACACTATACCCATCTTCTGATGGCTACTACCAGCAGGATAATGCACCATGTCACAAAGCTCAAATAATCTCAAACTAGTTTCTTGAACATGGCAATGAATTCACTGGACTCAAAATGGCCTCTGCAGTCACCAGATCTCAATCCCATAGAGCACCTTGGGGCTGTGGTGGAACGGGAGATTCACATCATAGACGTGCAGCGGACAAATCTGCAGAAAAGTGTGTGATGCTATCATGTCAATATGGATCAAAATCCCTGAGGAATGGATCCAGCACCTTGTTGAATCTTTGCCACAAAGAATTACGACAGTTCTGAAGGCAAAAGGGGGTCCAACCTGGCACTAGCAAGGTGTATCCAGTAAAGTGGCTGGTGAGTGTATACTACCTCTTGCTTTTCAGTCATTTGCTAAGGGAAAACTGTCCTCACTTTTCAGCTTAAAATATTAAACCTTATAAACTGCCCACATTTCTCAGAAAAACCACAAGATTTCTTGTTCAGGCCCATACCCCCAAATCTAAAATGTACACATTTTTACTTTTCACTTACTTTCTCTAGACTGAGTTTTAGCTGGTAACTGCTCTTCCAGAGTTTGAACAGATGAAATTTCCCCAGTCCTCTCCATCTCAGACTGTAATGACTCAGACCTCATCTTGAGGTTGACACACTTTAGAATTTTATGTTTGCGTGTCTCAATGCTGACAGAGGTCTCCTCGGCCTCTTGTTTCATGCCGACTGTCACCAGTTGATAGTCTTCCTCCTTAATGTAGAGACTCTCCTTGTTAGGGTGGGCCGACTTCCATTCACAGTCCTCCTCCTTAATGCTTACAGTCATTATGTCCACAGCATTGATGTCAACCTCGCACCTCTCTTCTTTCACATCCATCTTGGCATTACAGTAAATGGTGGCCAATGTTTTGTTTTTTTTTTGGCTGTTGAAAGAACAAAATTTAATTCCATGAAGACTGCACTATTCGAGAATAAAAGCATGTCAGTGTCTTTTTATGGAATTATATCCAGTTATGTTATCTCAATTGAGACATTTTAGAAAAAAATCACATTATAATATATTGGCATGAAACTCATTACCCTTATCAAACTATCTAGAAACAAACTATATCAAACTATCATTATTAAACAAACTTTGAAATGTGGAGTAGGGATGCTTGGTATACTGGTACTGGAAAAGTACAGAAAAACCCAAATGTTAAAATGATACAGTACTAGCATTTCAGGATTTTCGGTACCTGAAGTAATCATCTTTCCACTCAATCTCCCCTATCAAGAAACGAAACTAAAGGCTTCGACAAAATCGAGAAGTGGTGTGGAGTGTGGCACGACAAGGAGGCTGAAGTCGAGTTACCCCTTATTTGCTTTGGAACTGTCTCTGTAACTAGTACCGAGGTTCAAAAGATGGCAAAGTCAAAATTTTAGTACTTTGCCCAGTTTGGCTGACCAGTACTTAATACCTGGCTTACACATACAGTAATTGTGTTTAAAAGTAAAAGGTCTGTATGACAGGCCACCAGATTTGCTTCATATATTAGTGAAACATAAGATGCACTTATTCAATTTCTATGACAACTTAGGGCAGGTTTATACTTCACGCTCAGAACGTGTATGCACACATATCATGGCTGCCACGCGTTCCCAGTGTTCATTTGACACGTCCTCAGAAATTAACGTGACACGTGCATTAGTTGTAGTACCAGCAAAAAGTCGTTTTGGGGACAGTGTGATGAAGTTGGAACGTGACGTCAGAATCTCTGTTTATGTGACAGAAAGCCGCTTTGTGGATCCTCCAGGGTCGATGTGCCTGCTTCGAAGTTTGAGGAATGGTTCGATGTGGTGAAGCAAAATGCCGACATACAAATGCATTCGTAGTGCTTTTATATTTAACCATTGCATATTCCACGATACATTTTAAAAGTCTGACATACCACCTGCGGCGCGTGGTTTTTTTTTTTTTGCACCTTACAATACCGTCAGAATGTATAGCACTGTATTTGAGCCACAGAGAAAAAAAAAAAAAAGGACATAATGAAAATGTCTATTTTTTTATGATTAAAGTGGAAATTTCGGCATAAATCTTGGAATGTCCACTTTAATCTCGTAGTTCATTTTATCATTAAAGTAGATAGTCGTAAACGTCATCTTAAAACCGACACAGTTGTTAATCACTGCGAGCTTCTGGGGCTTCCTACTGAACTGACAGCAGCAATCGCCACACAGAACACATTAAATGTATGATATTACAGCTCTCTGCACATTTAGACTCCTTAGAGCGATACTTGCTAACACTTTCATGATGAAATGCATGTTACATTTTACAGATAAGTCGTCAAGTCAGTTAAATAATGAACACTGCTAATAATTACACATGTTGTGGCGGCACAGTCTGCCTCTCCGGGAGTCACATCCCTGGTGTTCCCTGCCTGGAGTTTGCATGTTTTCCTGCTGTGTTTCCACAGTGTGCACCGGTTTCCTTTCAAAAACATGAAGGTTTGGGGATTTGGTGACGCTAAAATGATGCCAGTGTGTGTGAGTGTGCTTGTGTTCACCTTGCGATAAGCTGATGACCCATCCTGGGATTGTGTTTCTTTCTCGCACCTGATGCTTGCAGGAATGGACACATCCCTGGATTGTTGGATGCAACCATTAAACATCCTTTTCAGAGATAATGCGGTAAGGTGTCCTCAGAATTTAATGGGTCTTTCTGGCAATTCACAACACAGCGAAGCTGAACCTGTTCTCCCCGCAATGATATCCCACACTGCCACCTGGTGGAATCTTCTAGATTAGTAAGTAGACACACTAAAATGCTAACGTAGCAGTAGTATCCACAGGCACATGCATCGTGTCATATGCAATATAATCCTGGCCTTAGTGGAATCAAAGTAGCATAGTATAGTCAAGTCGTTTCATGGTCTGAAACTTAAACTTTATCTTAGGTGTTATCAAAAACAGAAGGTGCCATCATTTAACTTTCTTTACAGTAAAGATTATGATAAAGTATTATGACAGTTAAAGATAAATAAAAGTGATTAGTATGATAAAAGCAAAGCAGCAAATGTAAAACAAATATCCAACAAGGGTAGAATCAAGAGGACTTGGAATGGTACCTCACATATTTGAGCAACAAGCTCAGAAGTTTGACATGTGAAACGATCACAGGATGTTTTAGATCAGGGGCCCTGGAGGGCTGCAGGTTTTCCTTCCTAATTAGAACTCAGGGCTTGCTGATAATGAAATGTGGTATTTAACTGTGTGGCTTGTTAGTATTTCCGCATTCACCCAAAAGAAATTGTAATTGCACTGTAGGGGTTTCCTTCTCTTAGAATATTATCCATGTGTTTTAAGGACGAGGACAGATTTAAACATAACAGTCCTTCCAGTTCCCCTCTCATTTATTTCTAAACTTTTTTTTTTTTTTTTTAAACATAGACATGTCATGGTGCATATACACAGGTTTAAAGGGAAGCACCTTGGCTGGAGAGCTGCTGGTTTATTTGTTATCTGTGTTTCAATATCAACTAATGTCCGATTTAAGAAAACTGGCAATGATTAAAACTTAAATGCAGCTGCTAAAAAGTAAAACAGGCAGTTAAGGGTTCTGAATTGTGGCAGGCAACATAACTAATTTTTAGCCCAAGAAACGTATTGCTTTAATAGTAAATAAATGGATTCTTATTAAGAAATTGGTTGAAGCAGCCCACCAGGACCGTGATTGAGGAACTCTGATCTACAATGTAACTAAAATGTGTCTATGAATGAAATTGCTAGCAGGCATATATAGTTAAATACCAAGTTTCAAGCTTCTGCAGCTCAAGTTATTACTGAAGCCACCTCTATAGAACACCTTACCCTAGTTCTTTGTGATCTTCACTGGCTCCCTTTTAAATACTGTTTTAATTTCAATATTCTGCTTTTAACATTCAAAGTTCTTCATAGCCTGGCACTTTCATATCTTTTGGATCTGCTACATATTTATACACCT
Source organism: Polypterus senegalus (assembly GCF_016835505.1). Taxonomy (NCBI): domain Eukaryota; kingdom Metazoa; phylum Chordata; class Cladistia; order Polypteriformes; family Polypteridae; genus Polypterus; species Polypterus senegalus. Next base: position 162,289,965 of record NC_053161.1, read on the forward strand.
GCTCATACTCTTATCTTCTTATTTAAATCTCTCAGCTATGCCGTCTGTTCATTTATCTACCAAGGGGTCTTGATCCTTTAGGTTTGTTGCTCCTCACCTTTGGAGCTTCCTACCTCAAGATATCCACAGCATTGATTCTCTTCTCATCTTCAGACCTTGACTTAAAACTTATCTTTTTAAACTTGCCTACTCCCCCTGATTTTGCCCCTTGACAGTGTTTTTGTGTTTCATTATCACATACATAATGTTATTTTAATTGTATTGTTTTTATTTACTGCCTATTTCTTTTATTATATTACATTTTCTTTTGACATTTTGTAAGGTGTCCTTGAGTGCACTGAAAGGCGCCTTTAAATAAAACGAATTAATAAACAATAATAATAAGTTGGTTAAGTGTTACTTTCTTTTTATTTCATAGATATTTTGGAATACAACAACAGCAGCACCGCCGTATTGCGTTTGCAAATGTACTGTATGCAACTCTAGGTGTTTTACTCTGAAATTAAAAAAAGAAACATAGAACTCAAAACGCTGTTTCTGGGTGAAATTGCTCACTCCACCAGTTTAAACAATTCGGAAATTCTCCGAGGCCACTAACTGAAGGGAAATACACCAAGCAATGAATATTAATGAATTAGCGGAGGTGTGTCTGGGCACTGCGAAGTAGAAACTGCACTGAAAAACGTGACTCGAAGGGATCCGCAGACAGAGCCCAATGAATGGCAAGTCACACAGAACTTCAATTAAAAGAAGTCGCGTGCTATGATACTGACTGAAGCGAATGGAAAAATCTCACATCTATAAAGTGACGTCCTCAAACTGAGATCACGTACCTTTCGCCACCAGCTGTTTCAAGTTTTCAAGCCGGTTCACTCAACAGGAGCATCTTGTAGACTGCACTCGGTTTACTGTTCACAAGTGAGAACAGATGAAGCGAACACGGTCGCTGACTTCAGTGAACGTCGCCACTTGGTTACGTCACATGGCACGTCATCTTGCCGCTGTCTACGTGCACGCGCTTTCACTCATTGCTGCAGTGTAGTTTATTTGACACGGTGTGCCACAGCCAGTCTTTTTTTTTCTCTCTGTTCCATTTTAAAACGAAGAATAAATGTTAAAGAAAAACACTTTGTAAATGGAGGCATGTGGTATAACTGTGTATATGTATATATATATATATATATATATATATATATATATTTATATATATATATATATATATATATATATATATATTATATGTAGTGAAAGTATACATCGTAGGCATAGTAAATACAATTTTAACAATGCTGCGTGCTGTTTTTCCAAGGTGCATAAAAGACATACTTCGCGTATCTGTGTGGTACTAGCTGGGCTTGTTTTTCCTTATAGGATCGTAGTCCATATTCTGTACAACATAAAAAGTAAAGACTAACAGGAGTGACCTTGACAGTAAATACGGGACATTTTTGAAGACTCTGCAAAAACATTTAGTTCTGTTGCACATTTTCATACAAAGACTAACTCAAAGTGCTTTGCAGGATGTGAAAGAGAAAGCTACAAGAAAAGAAAAACAAATACAGTTAGGTAAGAATAATGACTAATTGAGAAAAATAAAGAAGTTAATCCATATGAGCTTATATAACATAGTGTCCATATATATTATTATTATTTTTATTATTGTTTTTATTTTTATTATTATTATTATTATAAGTATCATATTGTAAGTCTCTACAGATAAGTACAATGATAAGATCAGGAGTGTATGTACATTGTTTTAATTTTTAGTGTTGATCAAGTTTATTATCATTTCTATAGTACACTGAACTTTGTACTTGCATGTTTCCTGCAGCCATTCCACCTCCATCTGGGCCCGGTCAGTACTTGGATGGGAGAGCATCTAGGAAAAGTTTGGGTTGCTGCTGGAAGGGGTGTTGGTGAGGCCAAGAGAGGCCTCTCACCCTGTGGTCTGTATGTGGAGCACCCAATTCCCCAGTGTAGTGACGGGGAAAATGTGATGTATAAATAGTGCCATTCTTTGAATGAGATGTAAAACCAAAGTCCTGACTCTCTGTGGTCATCCTTTGGCGCATTTTGTAAAAAGTAGGGTGTTCTCCAATATTCTGGCAAAATTGCCCATCACAGCCTGGTCTTTGTGGTCTCATACCTAACTAAATATCTCTTTCACACCTTCACTACCTAATGACTATTATATGGTGAGCATAACTGGCACAAAATGGCTCTTATTGGTGGTAGTTGAAGTGCCCCTAATGTAAAGTGCTATATAAATGTGATGTTGTTGTCGTCTTCTTTTCTGTGGAACATCTGACATTAATACCGTACCAAAAAATAAATGAAAAAGTACACAGCAGTCAGCAAACAACATATGCTGTATATATTGTACATACAATATATTTGCAAGTATTATATGCAGTATACACATTATGTTACAAAATTTGTTGTTTTGATTGATTGTTTGTCATCCTCATAACTTAAAGGTAGAAATGAATTGGTGTGAGTGCAGATGGTCCTATATCATTTGCTAGAAGGGAGAAGTGAGAGACAGCTGTGGAGGATAGCTGAGATCTTTAGGTGTCTTATTTGCTTTTTTAAGTTAGTGAGTGTTGTGTATGTGCTGAAGAAAAGGCAAATGGGGGGACCTGGTAACATTCTGTGTTGCCTTCACCACCTTCTTCAGTGAACCTAGCAGTTGCCATGCATGGATGTTATACTGTACAGCCAGTGTGAATGGATTCCACTGTGCACCTGTGGCAGGAACAAACCCTGGACAGGGCATCGGGCCATCACAGGACAAACACACTCTAGGGACAATTTAGTGTTGCCACTTCATCTAACCTGCAGCCTTTTGGAGTATGGCAGGAAACCAGAGGAAACCCACTCTGGCATGGGAAGAAGATGCAGACTCCATGCAGGGAAGAACTAAAATACTAATTCAGATGTTCTTAATGTGAGGCAGCAGCGGTACCATGGCACCACCATACTGCCCATAGAGGTAACAAAGAAACATATTCTCTCTGCCATCTTCTTGTGGACAGATGAGGCACAGATGAACCTGCATCAGATTGATAACAACAGCAAAGTACGGAGACCAAAAGGAACTGCCTAAGATCCAGAGCAGACCACCTCATCTTTTAAACTTGGCAGTTGGGGTGTTATGGCTTGGGCATGTATGGTTGCCACAGGTCCTGGCACGTTTCTTTCTTTTCATTGATGATGGAACTGCTGAGGTGTGTAGAAACATCTGATCTGCTCAAGTTCCTGTAAATGTCTCCAAACTCTTTGGACGGCAATGCATCCTAAAACAAGATAATGATCCAAACGTACTACAACACAGGAGTTTATCAAAGCTAAAAAATGGAAAATTCTTGAATGTCCAGTCACCTGATTTAAATCCAACAGAGCAGGCCTTGTATATGCTGAAGATAAAACTTAAGGAGATAAGCCCCCACCCAAAACAAGCAGGAGCTGAAGATGGCTGCATTAGAGGCTTGGCATAGCGTCACCAGAGAAGATCCCCAGCACCTGGGGCCTCATGTATAAACAGTGTGTACGCACAAAAATGTTGCGTACGAACATTTCTACATTCAAATGGCAATGTATAAAACCTAAACTTGGCGTAAAGCCACGCATATTTCCACGGTAGCTCATAGTCTGTCGTACGCAAGTTCTGCGCTCGGTTTTGCAGACTGGCGGCACCCAGTGTCAAAGCACTGCTACTGTTCCTGTGTGGTTACCGCATTTTGTTTATTAGTTTAATACATCTGATTGTAATTGACCTGTAACAATATAATGGTACACAGAATGGTCAAACTATTTCAAGTACCATAACTGCTTTAGCGTTGTTACTCTCACTGAACCTTCTTCTTTCAACTGCTCCCATTATGTGTTGCCACATTGGATCATCTTTTTCCATATTACTCTCACTGCACCACTCGGAGTATTTATATCACTGTATCTGAGTGTGAATCCTAGCTATACAGCAGCTGTTCGGAAAGAGAATTATTGGGATACAGCACCAAGCACACGCTGCCTCAGCCATGCTGTCTATTGAACTGCACTCATATGGCAAACACTTCAGAACCTTTCCTCGCGGTTCAGAAACAGTTTCATCCCAAGAACTCTAAATGCACTCAATCAGTCCATCAAGTGCTCCTTGTAGAACTGTCGGTACTTATAAGTACAATTACCTCACTGTAAACTTCTGATACAGTTATAATATTGCACAACCTGAGCCACTTGTTCCTGCCTCGTGCTGTATTCTTGCTGGTGCTGACGCGACACTGGAAGGATAGATGGATAGGATAATTAAACACGTACTACCGTACGAAGATATTTCAATGTTCCTTAAACATTTTGAAGAATCTGCGTTCTAAGCTTACAGATTGCTTAACGTCTATTACAGAGCTGATTGTATGGCGATTTGGAAATTTGGAGAAAGAAAAGTAAGGACAGGAATTGCAGGTTAGTACGTTTTGAAAGAGACCGCACTGCTGCATTAAATTATTTCATCGAAGGTTGCGCACAGCGCAGCAAGCATCTTGCGTGAGACACGAACAATGACTGTGCCACCTTGTTCCCATGTTTAATAACATACTTTAACTCCTATCATCGTGAAAATGATATCACGTATACATCTCAGCATTTTATTTATTCAGAGAGCTATAATATTATGAATGTCATGGATTCTGTGCCCTGTCGGAGGAAGAGAAAGCCCGGAAGCACGTAGTGATTCACACACATAGAGCACATAGAAGATCAAATACAAAACAAAGCATTCAACGTTCTACTTTAGTTATGATGGGATTTGAGAAACTAGTAAATTAAACAATTTTAACGTGAAGTTTATGATGTTCTACTTTAATGACAAAATAAACTACGTGATTAAAGTGGAAATTTCAAGATTAAAGTTGACATTTCGTGCTTTTTTCCCACTGTGTACCTTTTTATTCTCTCTACACTAATAAGCTTTCATAAGACACTCAGACAGTGGGCTACAACTCGCCTTTTCACGGCGACTTTGATATCTGACAACTTCTTTTTTATTTCAGGCACTGTGCGACTTTGTGAACTTGAGCTTTCGAGTTTCTCCAACACGCTATGTCACTCGATCAACTTCCTTTTGTTGTTTATACCACTCTTTAAACTAATAAATAGTACATTTTTCCTTGCCTCCACTTGGTATTCGCTGAAATTCTATTTTCCTTCATGCTATTGCTATTGCCTTTTCACAGAACGCTGAACTTAAGGGCTGTTTATATTGATTTGCATATTCAAAGAGGCCTAATTCTGGGAGGAGTTGGGGTAGGGCAGGAGGCGCATGCACGTGCGTTTCTTTTCGCGCTGATCGGGATTTATGCAGCGGAAGAGCATGGAAGCTGACGAATGCACAGATTTATGCATCTGGATTTTTCTGTGCGTACGCACATTCCCACTTTTGTGCTTACACCATTTATAGTGTGAGTTCTACGCATGGCGTTATACATGAGGCCCCGGTGAATCGCAGACTTCAACCAGTCATTGCATGCGAGGACAAAGTCCTAAATATGACAATGGATTTAATCCACCTGCCATTGCTGGATCCCTAACATTATGGTATCCTGAAATGGAGGGGGACCCTGTAGAAGTAGTCTTGTCATTTCTGCATGCTGTGACTGAAATGACTGCAAATCCCTGTAAATGAAAGACTTGCAATTGGCACCTATACAGTCATATCTAAAGTGTGTGATTTGCAATTTTAAACTGTGGAGCAGGGGAAGAAATGAAGAAAAAAATGTGTCTTTGTCCCAAGCCTTATGGAGTGCACCATATGGTAATTCTTTTAGGGAAATTTCAAATCCACAAAATGAAGTGGTTACATGGTAAGTTCAGTAAAATATTTTCCTGATTTAAAAAGTAAACAAGAATAGCAACGCATTAAAGACCTGTCAATACAGGACTGGTTTTAATATATTGTTACAATAAGCATCACCCTTATGTTTGTGAATAGTTTATAAGGCCCTATAAGGTAGGGTTCTGTATCCTTATGCTGTGAATTTCTTGCAAATTCCTCAATACTGCATTTAACTAAAAAACTACTGTCAGGTCCCCTTAGGTGTGACTCACATTGCTGTTTGCAGAATCAGCTGGCGGACATCACAATATACATTGGGATGCTAGATAGCAGTAATACTACAATATAAAATATACAATACTTTGAACCCAGGCTACACAGCCAGTATTCTTTTCTGATTATCACCCAAGCAGTCCACAAATCATTGAATGGTAAATAGTAAGCATTTTAAAAATATGCAACACTATGAGGCAAGTTGCTTGGTTTGCTCCTTCTCATAGTTCCAACATCATGGATTCACATTTCTTGTCTAGATGAGCCTTGTAAAAGCCCATGTGGAGTTTTCATGTTCTCCTTCCTGTCTGTGTGGCTTTCTCATCAGCATCTCCAAAGCCATGCATGTTAGGTTCTGCACTGGCCATCCATGTGTGCATGAGTAGACACTACAATTTCCACGCTTAACTCTTTTTGTGTTCTTTGATGTCCCAGTCTCACAATTGCCTGTTGCTGTTGATATTCTTCTTGAGTCCTTGGTTCACAGGTAAATGTATTGGTGACCGCTGTACTTGTTAGCTCACATTTGCCTCTTTTTTTCAGCTCTGCTCTCTTCTTTACATTATTCTTCATGTGATACAACAGCCTTCACGGCCTGTCTTTTATTTCACTAAATATTTGCATTTATTAACACACAACTAATGGAGTCTTACAGAGAAATTTCTAGAGACAGACAGAGTCACCAGAAAATTAATGGAAGGAATTATTAAAGATAAGATTGAGCAACACATGGCAAATACAGGAGTTATTAGGAACAGTCAACATGGGTTCAGAAGAGGGAGGTTGTGTTTTACTAACATGTTGGAATTCTATGAAGAGACAACAAAAGGATACGATCAAAGTGGAGCTTATGATATTATTTATCTGGACTTTCATTTGATAAGGTGCCACATGAGAGGTTGGGCATCAAACTAAAAGAAGTGGGAGTTCAGGGTGATGATTGTAGATGGGGGCAGAATTGGCTCAGACACAGGAAGCAGAGGGTGATGGTGTGAAGAATTTCATCAGAATTGGCCGATGTTAAGAGTGGTGACCAGCAGGGGTCAGTGTTAGGGCCGCTGCTATTTTTAATAAATATAAATGATTTAGATAGGAATATCTGCGGTGGGCTGGCGCCCTGCCCGGGGTTTGTTTCCTGCCTTGTGCCCTGTGTTGGCTGGAATTGGCTCCAGCAGACCACCGTGACCCTGTATTTAGGATTAAGCGGGTTGGATAATGGATGGATGGATATGAATATAAGTAACAAGCTGGTTAAATTTGCAGATGATACCAAGATAGGTGGATTAGCAGATAATTTAGAATTCGTTATATCATTACAGAAGGACTTGGATAGCATACATGCTTTGGCAGATTTGTGGCAGATGAACTTTAATGTCAGTAAATGTAAAGTATTACACATAGGAAGTAAAAGTATTAGGTTTGAATACACAATGGGAGGTCAGAAAATCAAGAGTACACCTTATGAGAAGGATTTAGGAGACATTGTGGACTCTAAGCTATCAACTTCCCAACAGTGTTCAGAAGCCATTAAGAAGGCTAACAGAATGTCAGGTTATATAGCACGATCTGTGGAGTACAAGTCACAGGAGGTTATGCTCAAGCTTTATAACACACTGGTGAGGCCTCATCTGGAGTACTGGGTGCAGTTTTGGTCTCCAGGCTACAAAAAGGACATAGCAGCACTAGAAAAGGTCCAGAGAAGAGCGACTAGGCTGATTCCAGGACTACAGGGGTTGAATTATGAGGAAAGATTAAAAGAGCTGAGCCTTTACAGTTTAAGCAAAGAAGATTAAGAGGTGACATGACTGAAGTGTTTAAAATTCTGAAGGGAATTAGTCCAGTGGATCGAGACTGGTATTTTAAAATGAGTTCATCAAGAACACGGGGACACAGTTGGAAACTTGTTAAGGGTAAATTTCGCACAAACATTAGGAAGTTTTTCTTTACACAAAGAACGATAGACACTTGGAATAAGCTACCAAGTAGTGTGGTAGACAGTAAGACGTTAGGGACTTTCAAAACTCGACTTGATGTTTTTTTAGAAGAAATAAGTGGATAGGACTGGTGAGCTTTGTTGGGCTGATTGGCCTGTTCTCATCTCGAGTGTTCTAATGTTCCTCTGCTGGGGGACCAGCCGTAGGTGTCCTTCAGTCTTTCCCAGGTTTTTACAGAGCCTAGGGCTGCTATGCAGCAGCACTAAATTTTAGAGCCACCCCTTATACAAAGAACACAAGTAACAATACCTTCTAGTGGGCACAAAAACAAGAGTCTGTGATACCTTTGGGCTATTCAGTCACTCATTTGTTAAAGTGAAATTAACGGATTTGTAAATTGGCAATTGAGGTTTGGAGGTGGCTCAGCTCAGTAACAGTGATGATTCTGAGAGGATGGTGTGTGATTTTTTTATTTTTTTTTTTCCTTTTGCTGTCTAAACAAATGAAGTCCAATGGTCTGACTATGACCAGGTACTCCAGTACATTTGTGCCAGGTGGGTTTCTGCACTGTGCCAATGCTGCTTACAGTATACAAACTTCACCCTGTGTGGTCCTTCCATAATCAGGGCATCCCGGCCGCGTAAGGGCCCTGGCTGTATGCTGCGACATATATAAATGTGTGACTTTTCTCCTGCCTGTTCTGGTGCTCCATCTAATTGTTTGGGGTTATAGAATGATAAAAGGGTAGGAAGTCCTCAACAACATTAGTAGTCAATCCTGACAGTGTGGTAAGCGCATGGGGTTTGAAGCTTTCCATTAAAGTCTACAAAATAAAGATTATAAAGAGGAAGAGGGTCACACTAGGCCCCTACCAAAACAAAACATGTACTCTTAAGAATGTACATTGAAGGGCTGGGCCACGGACGAGGCGCCAGTCTGTCACAGTCTTCTGTACAACTTTGTCTAAGGTCTCCTCGTCTTTTGATTTTGCTCTTATTTCTTGTCTATGAAGACACTGCATCCTACTGAGAATAGAAGTCAAAACAACAGGGAAGTAGAGACCAGCGAATGAAAAATAAGAAGATGAGAAAAAGAGACTTGTGCGTGTTTATGCGTCACAAAAATGCAGGGACAAAGAGTGGTCATGAATTGTATCCAAATGTAGACAGTAAACAGGGGGTGGAGACATGAGTTCAAACAACATCAATAGCAGCTTTTGGGACATTTCCACTAGCAGTGTCCTGTCTGGGGATTACTTCGGTGTCACGTCCAATTCTATGATGATTCCAGGTTGTGGCCCCCCAGCACCCACATATTGGGACTTTCTAGGTGTACAGTATTTGCTCCTACTACTGCTCTCATGGGTTCAGGCTTACGGAAGTTCATTATAGTGTAAACAAGAAGCACAGAGCGTTGAGAAAACATTGACAGTTTATCATCCTCAGAGTATAGGTGGAAAAAAAACAAAGGATAGCTTAAATGAGTTGTTGACAGGCAGGGTGGCGCCATCACTGGGGTGTCACTTTAAACACCAAGATCAGTCTGCTCAATAACAAAACAGCCCTCGTCCAGACCTGTTCAGCTCCTCCTTTAGTGATGATATGGGCTTGTAATCCGAATCACTCATGTCGAAAGAATGCACACTGTAGAAAAGACACAATAAAGAGTTACAAACACAGCAGTGCATCACTTCACATGCAGGAGTATCTCAGCAACATGTCCCCCCGAGGTCACCTTCCCAAGAATTCCTCCTGCTGTCTCTGGTCATCTAAATCAGATGATGTGTGTATAACTGTGCCTGTCTGTCACCAAACCCAGTGATGATTTGGTTTGATGTCCTCTGCAGACGTGCAGGTTATGTCTTGCTTGATGATCCATGTTCTCTTAATTTGAACCTAAAACTGGACACCTTCTAAGCCCTCTGTTCTGTCTGTAAAGACCTCCTTGGTCCATCATTATGTATGTCACTTCTTCCTGACTCCTGCCTTTCATTTTCTTCCACTGGCTTGTGTGATCATCTGCTGTCATGCTAAACTTTATTTTCTGTCTCATTTGTTTCTCCTGTTTTACTATCTACTGATTGGTGCTCCTCTGTTTTTTGTTTCCCACCGCCTGTGTTCCCTGTGACTCGAAAACCCTCATCATCTCCTTCTCCCTCTTCTCCTCTCCACACGTCAGTGTCCACACAGCCTGCCATCTCTCTCCCTGTCCTGTTGTCTCTCATCCAGATGTTTCCTCCTGATCTTGTTGCCTTTCCTAACTGAATTGATAGGCCTGACCAGTGGTGCTCAGCGATCAGTCCTTAAGACCCCGTGTGGCTGCAGGTTTTTCTCCCATCCAATCCCTTCTGTTAATTGGACTTCTGCCTTAATTATGCAAGCCGTTATTTCCCAGTTTCTTTGTTTTTTTACAACAATCCAGAAATCACAAAGTGGTTATGCTATATTTTACTGAATGAAGGAGGAATTTATTTGTGTTAGATGTGAAAGAATTCATTTTTCCCGTGTAGCTCCGCCCTCATAGTAGTGAAGCAGGACAAACTTTAAAAATAAATAAACAAACAGGTATCGCTAGCTAAGCGGATGCAAGGACCACTCTGAAAAGTGGCGACAGGTAGAGTGATTTGAATGGAGGCTGACGCGTGAATGAGGAGGGCCGCGCCCGGATCCCTACTCCTGACGTCATGCTTCCTCATCCTCTGAGCCCGCAGCCTCTGTCTCAGATTAGTGCGAATAAATCACTCCTGCAAGCGAACTATGGTTCTTAACGCAATGACAGAAGTCGCAAAATCAACCAGAATGTTCAAGGAAATTCTAGAAAAAAGCCTGATCTAAATCCGTTAAGTAGTTCTATCATTCACTAACTAAGTGGAAGTAAGGTACACACCCCAAGGCTGGAACATTAGTGAGGAGGGCCCCTCCCCTTAGCCCGCTGCATCTCTCTCAGATTCACGCAAATAAATCGGTACCACAAGTGAACTATGATACATAGCGCAATGAGAGAAGTCACAAAATCAACCTGAATGTTCAAGCAAATTATAGAAAAAAACCCAATCTAAACCCGTTAAGTGGTTCTCTCGTGAAAGCGGAAAGTCAGTGTAATAACAAAGATAGCCAAGAGCCATCAAAGGTTTGGGGTAGCCATCTGTATAATATGCCCTGGCTGCAAATGGGTCATTTTTTGAATTGTGTTCAGTTTGAAATCCAAAACAGGACTGACTTTAGTTTGAGAACATGGCAGCTTTAAAGGCCATGACAGGAAGTGACTTCATCTGGACCCGAATCGAAAGTGATGTCACCGAGACCTGAAGTGACACCATCCATGGTGCCGCAACCAGAAGTGGCGTCTTCTAGACCGGAAGTGATGTCATCAATAGTGTCTGCACCTAGCAGAATTTCCCATGGATAGTCTGCAGAGGACGGAGAGAGAAAGTTAGTGCAGCTCACCACCCCTGGTTTGGCATGGTACTACTATTATTTAGGCCCTCTAGCTGCCTCCCAATCGCACATGTGTGACAGCAGACAGACAGACAGATTTTATATATAGGATATATATATATATATATATATATATATATATATATATATATATATATATATATATATATATATATATATATACTAATAAAAGTATAGATACTTTTATTACTCACTCACTCACTGACTCACTGACTCACTCACTGACTCATCACTAATTCTCCAACTTCCCGTGTGGGTGGAAGGCTGAAATTTGGCAGGGTCATTCCTAGCTTCCTTACAAAGTTGGGCAGGTTTTATATCGAAATTCTACACGTAATGGTCATAACTGGAAGCAGTTTTTCTCCATTTACTGTAATGGAGATGAGCTTCAACGCCGTGGGGGCGGAGTTTCGTGTGACATCATCACGCCTCCCACGTAATCACGCAGCACATAGAAAATCAGGAAGACCTCAAAAAAGCGCTGAAGAAAACATATAATTGAGAAGGCAGCGAAACAATAAGAAGCGAGCGAGTGACATATACAACCATATTGATGAGTTCTGCTACTTCGGAAACAAAGCACGATGTAAACCTACACTTTAAATTAAGTTCATAGACAGGCTGCCGCTGGCGTTTGTAATTTAGTGCCTGCCCATATAAGGTCGTCTGTCAGCGGCAATCCAATAGCAAACTCCCACTAAATATTCACGGGTTAAGGACTGTGCTTATGGAGAGGAAGATGAGATGGTCAGTGTGGTGTTTGGCACAAAGAGAGAAACTTTAAAATGCCAGGAATAAGGTAACATTAAATAAAGCTATGGACATAGCACGAGATGGCACCAGCACAGCTGGGAACCTTCGATGCAAGTACACCGAGTGGCTCACGTGAACTGACGCAGTGCACAGATAAAAAGCAACAGTTCCAAAGAGCGCTGAACAAAAACCGAATTACACAATTGAAAAGGCAGGAAAAAATATGAAGCGTCTGATAAGCATATTCATAAATGCAGCTACTGTGGAAACAAAGCACACGGTGGAAAAAGTCAATGTCCCGCTAAAGGAAGACAGTGTAAAAAACCCGTGCATGCAGTGTGTCAGGTCTCAGATAAAGAAGAAGACGAGCTGTTTATTGATGCAGTAAGAAACGAATCGATGAATGAAACCTGTCATCTTTACAACGATTGACAAACACGGAATGTAACTTGAACACAACACATCCTACAAATACGAACCTGATTGAAAGAAATAATGATAATCAAATCCTTGATGACAGCAACACTCAGTAACACTCACAAAACAAATACTGTATATTGACAGTCACGTTATTTTTAAAATGTTCCCTTTTCTTTTTCTACCTTTTTAACACACTACTTCTCCGCTGCGATACGCGGGTATATATATATATATGTATATATATATATATATATATATATATATATATATATATATATATATATATATATATATATATATATATGTATATATATATATATCCTGCTCTACATACTCGAATAATGGATACTTTATTCGCCATCAATGATTGTTTTGGTAAAGCCATACTCAGTGTATTCATTAGATGAACTGTAAAAAAGTAAGAGCGAGGGGAGGATGACTCATTGAGGCATGCAGGCTGTAGTGCGCGTCAACTCTATCTGAATTGCGCGATCACATTTGAAAAAATATATCTTTTCAAGTTCTATTTAGTCCATATGTGTCAAACTCAAGGGCCGCGGGCCACATCTGGCCCGGCGTGTAATTATATCCGGCCCGCGAGATCATTTTATATACTGTATTATTATTATTAAAGCCCGGGTATATGAAGCGCTGGTAACACAATAAACTACAGATCCCATAATGCAGCGCTTCAGCCGCCTTGCCGAACAAGTTATTGTGAAGCTAGCTCACACGATGCTGAAGAGAAAAGTTGATTCTGAAAATAGAGCCTTTAAAAACCGATGGGAGGCTGAGTATATGTTTACTGAACCCGTGTGTCTCATTTGTGGAGCTAATGTGGCTGTAATTACAGAATTTAATCTAAGACGGCACTATGAGATAAAACATAAGGGTAACCTGAATGCAATGCAGAAGATACAGAAAGCAGCATAATTAAATAAGAATCTGACACTTCAGCGGACGTTTTAACCGTGCACAATCACAAAGTGATTTCAAGTGAAGCTGCTTTTATGGGAGACACAAATGCACCAAGTGCACCTTGCCCCACTTTCCCTGTTGCCAAGTACTGTTAAACCAAGTCGTCACTACGGTGTTCCCAAATACGCACTTTGCTGATAAACTGAGCGCACTGCGCACTGAGTTTGCACGGCGCTTTGGTGACTTTGAAGAACAAAAAAAGTCCGTCTACATGCGGCTCGAACCTTGTGCATGTTTGGTAGCACATATCTGTGTGAGAAGCTCTTCTCAGTGATAAAGACTAACAAAACAGCACACAGGAGTCGCCTCACTGATGAGCACCTGCAATCCATCCTGAGAATCTCCACAACACAGAACCTCACAGCAAACAGAAACGAACCTGTGGCCAAAAAAGATGCCAGGCGTCCAGCTCTAAAATGACATATGAGCAAAGACAACTGAATGATTTGATTTGTTATTGCTGAAAGGAACACATTTTATTTATATTTCCAGGTTTTGTTATGCAGCATGTTCATATTTGAATTTGTATAATTTTGACAGGATATATTTTTATGGAGAGCAAAATCTTTTGGGATATTTAAAATCTAAGTTTATTTTTTATATAAAATTACATAAGAGTAAAGAAATTTGAATGTTTGTTCTTTTAACGTTTACTTTATTTCTAACTTGTATAATTTAGACAGGATATATTTTTATGGAGAGCAAAATATTATAAGTTGTTTAAGGTTTGAGTTGATTTATTCACGAATAATATTCCTGTCTGTTTTTACCATTCCTACCAAAGATATTTCTGTCGACTAAATAAAAATTCCTTCTATTTAAAATTTAAATAGAACTTGAACAAATACGATAGTTCATAATATCCACGCAGACTTGCAACGTAGGCGGGAGTTATCCGTTTTAACAAGCAGCGTATTGCACTGATACTGAAATAGCTGTGTGTGTATATATGTAGATATGTATGTATATGTATATATGTTTATATATGTGTGTGTGTATGTATGTATATATATATATATATATGTATTTGTGTGTATATATGTGTGTGTATGTATGTGTGTATGTATATGTATGTGTATATATGTAGATATATATGTATGTATATATGTGTATATGTATATATATATGTTTATGTCTGTGTGTGTAAATATATATATATATATATATATATATATATATATATATATATATATATATATATATATATATATATATGACAACATTCATCACTCACAACAGTGACAAAACAATTACATTGACAATCATGTTACGTTATTTTCAAAATGTTTCCTTTTCTTTTTCATTGCTTCTTTAACACACTACTTCTTCGCTGCTAAGCGCTTGGTATTTTGCTAGTATACTAATAAAAGGCAAAGCCCTCACTCACTCACTCATCACTAATTCTCCAACTTCCCGTGTAGGTAGAAGGCTGAAATTCCACAAGTTAATACACACGCTGTCTCTATAGAGTTTCTCCACACTGAATCCTCCAGGCACTACTTACAAAAGGTTACATTGACAATCGTGTTACGTTATTTTTAAAATCTTTCCTTTTCTTAGCACAAGCACAGCTGAGAAGCTTCGATGCATGTGCTCCATAACGCGTTAAAAAATAATGCATTTAATCACACTTTGCATTACAAGCAGATTACATTGATCAGCACATCCCGATTCATTTTACCCTCGCACCACCTTAGTTTGAGAAGAAGTCTGAAAAAATATGAGGTTAACACAGAAAAACAGATCACCAATTCAAGCTTTATGAATAATCGATTCGCCATCAATAATTGTTTTGGTAAAGCCATCCTCCTTCCATTTTATAATTTTTCCGCCAATAGCCATGATTAAATGAACGGTAAATAAAGTAAGAGCAAAGCGAGGGTGACTTATTTAGGCAGGCATATATATGACAGCAACACTCATGACAAGTTCAATCATGTTACGTTATTATTAAAATGTTTCCTTTTCTTTTTCATTACTTCTTTAACACACTACTTCTCCGCTGCGAGACGCGGGGATTTTGCTATATACTTTAGCCCAGAAAGTGAAAATTACTTTTAAACACGGCAATTGTTTGGATTCACACTTTCTGCATATCGATTATAGGTTTTGTTTTTTATTTTCCCGGTAAAAATGAAGTCCAATGGCGATTAAGGGCCGGGCGTACCAGTACAGGCCCAGGGGTTTGCCCCCAAAAGCCATACGTTAAATTACTTCCTTCTAATAAAGAAAAGGCAACCCTTTCTTAACCTTTTCCTACCCAAAAAGCCTTTTCCCCTTGCCTGCAGGAAAAAAACTAATTTTTGGGATGAAGGAATTTAAGAGGAAATTTGAACGTCAATAGAAATTAATTATAACGCTGTTGAAGCTTTCAAAAGGGATCTACAAAAAGAATATAAAAAAGGGGCTTTAGGCCCTCCCCACACAGTCTTTAAAATGAAATTAAGCAAACCCGGGCCCAAGTACCTGTACTTCTTAACTTAATGTTTTAAGTTTTCCTAGCTTTTTTTTTTTTTCCCTTGCCTGTGAAAACTATCACCTGATAGGTATAATAATAAAAAATAATAAAATAATAAATAAAGTAAAAAAAGGAACCTTTAAAACAAAAACCCAAAGGGAAAAAAAAATTTCCCGGGAATACCCAAATGAATAAACGGGAAAATTGTTAAAAAAGGTGCAATCTTTTGGTTTTAATAAAATGTCCCTCGGGGTTAATTAAAGTGCACCCCAAAATTCAGATGAATTTGTGGCGGGCTACCATTTGATTTTAATTGACAAAAAATTTGCCCACTATCTTTTATGGCGGTTTTTTGATAATGTAACAAAAAGCAGCTTAAAAATGACAGAGGTTTTATCCCATTGGGTTCCCAAGGGCAAAAATGAGTTTTGACGGGCGGGTGCAACCTTCATTGGGGGGACCAAACCATAAGTCCAGGTGTTCTTTTGAAGGTCAGGAAACCCCTCCGTATGTATTTTTCCCAACCTATTAAAAATGAACCAAAAAAGCCAAAAAAATTTACAAAAAGCGGACCAAACCCAGTGATGATTTGGTTTGATGTCCTCTGCAGACGTGCAGGTTATGTCTTGCTTGATGATCCATGTTCTCTTAATTTGAACCTAAAACTGGACACCTTCTAAGCCCTCTGTTCTGTCTGTAAAGACCTCCTTGGTCCATCATTATGTATGTCACTTCTTCCTGACTCCTGCCTTTCATTTTCTTCCACTGGCATGTGTGATCATCTGCTGTCATGCTAAACTTTATTTTCTGTCTCATTTGTTTCTCCTGTTTTACTATCTACCGATTGGTGCTCTTCTGTTTTTTGTTTCCCACCGCCTGTGTTCCCTGTGACTCGAAAACCCTCATCATCTCCTTCTCCCTCTTCTCCTCTCCACACGTCAGTGTCCACACAGCCTGCCATCTCTCTCCCTGTCCTGTTGTCTCTCATCCAGATGTTTCCTCCTGATCTTGTTGCCTTTCCTAACTGAATTGATAGGCCTGGTCAGTGGCACTCAGCGATCAGTCCTTAAGACCCCGTGTGGCTGCAGGTTTTTCTCCCATCCAATCCCTTCTGTTAATTGGACTTCTGCCTTAATTATGCAAGCCGTCATTTCCCAGTTTCTTTGTTTTTTTACAACAATCCAGAAATCACAAAGTGGTTATGCTATATTTTACTGAATGAAGGAGGAATTTATTTGTGTTAGATGTGAAAGAATTCATTTTTCCCGTGTAGCTCCGCCCTCATAGTAGTGAAGCAGGACAAACTTTAAAAATAAATAAACAAACAGGTATCAGCTAGCTAAGCGGATGCAAGGACCACTCTGAAGCGTGGCGACAGGTAGAGTGATTTGAATGGAGGCTGACGCGTGAATGAGGAGGGCCGCGCCCGGATCCCTACTCCTGACGTCATGCTTCCTCATCCTCTGAGCCCGCAGCCTCTGTCTCAGATTAGTGCGAATAAATCACTCCTGCAAGCGAACTATGGTTCTTAACGCAATGAGAGAAGTCGCAAAATCAACCAGAATGTTCAAGGAAATTCTAGAAAAAAGCCTGATCTAAATCCGTTAAGTAGTTCTATCATTCACTAACTAAGTGGAAGTAAGGTACACACCCCAAGGCTGGAACATTAGTGAGGAGGGCCCCTCCCCTTAGCCCGCTGCATCTCTCTCAGATTCACGCAAATCAATCGGTACCACAAGTGAACTATGATACTTAAGCGCAATGAGAGAAGTCACAAAATCAACCTGAATGTTCAAGCAAATTATAGAAAAAAACCCAATCTAAACCCGTTAAGTGGTTCTCTCGTGAAGAGCGGAAAGTCAGTGTAATAACAAAGATAACCAAGAGCCATCAAAGGTTTGGGGTAGCCATCTGTATAATATGCCCTGGCTGCAAATGGGTCATTTTTTGAATTGTGTTCAGTTTGAAATCCAAAACAGGACTGACTTTAGTTTGAGAACATGGCAGCTTTAAAGGCCATGACAGGAAGTGACTTCATCTGGACCCGAATCGAAAGTGATGTCACCGAGACCTGAAGTGACACCATCCATGGCGCCGCTGTGGTGTTATGGGTCCACAGCTCGTGGAGTAAAGGCCATTTTTAAATAAATAATCATTGTGCTCAAGGACTTAGCGAGGGACGTTGGCCATAGTGGGCGTGGACGATCCGTAGGGTGTGGGCGTTTCTCACCTAGTGCACAGGTGAGGAACTGCCCACATTCATGATTGTCCCGCTGCTAATGCTGCAGCTGCTGTGGCCCTCGTCATTTTAAAAAGAAGCGCGAGTCGGTTGTGGGGTAGTGTAAGAAACGTTCGGGAAAAATGGAGGAATGAGAAAAAAGAAACGATTGGGGAAAAGATGAAAAAAAAGAACGAGATGAGGAAAAAAGAGAGGAAAAGAAGACGGAGGTTACAGGGAGCGAGGAAGCAGGTGAGACGCTAACAAAAAGAACACCGGATTTGTTTGTTGTTGGTTTTAAAACTGCTTCCAAGAGAAGATTTTAACCTCCGATTTTTAAGGATGTGTTTTTTCTATTTATTGGTTTTACTCCACGTTCTTTTTATGGATTATTTATTTAATGAATTTGAAACTGCACTATTTATGGAACACTGTTTTTTTGTTGACTGTTTTAATAAAAGCACTTTTGTACTTTCAACCATCCCCTTGCTCAGATGCTCAATTTGCCTCCATTGACTGGCTCACTCGGTTTCATTATCGACGGTGTTGGGTTCAAGGGTTCCCAAACAGCCATGGGAGCGTGGAGCCAGAACCCACATCGTCACAGCCGCAACCAGAAGTGGCGTCTTCTAGACCGGAAGTGATGTCATCAATAGTGTCTGCACCTAGCAGAATTTCCCATGGATAGTCTGCAGAGGACGGAGAGAGAAAGTTAGTGCAGCTCACCACCCCCTGGTTTGGCATGGTACTACTATTATTTAGGCCCTCTAGCTGCCTCCCAATCGCACATGTGTGACAGCAGACAGACAGACAGATTTTATATATAGGATATATATATATATATATAGGGCGGCACGGTGGCGCAGTGGTAGCGCTGCTGCCTCGCAGTAAGGAGACCTGGGTTGCTTCCCGGCCCTCCCTGCGTGGAGTTTGCATGTTCTCCCCGTGTCTGCGTGGGTTTCCTCCGGGTGCTCCGGTTTCCTCCCACAATCCAAAGACATGCAGGTTAGGTGGATTGGCGGTTCTAAATTGGCCCTAGTGTGTGCTTGGTGTGTGTGTGGGTGTGTTTGTGTGTGTCCTGCGGTGGGTTGGCACCCTGCCCAAGATTGGTTCCTGCCTTGTGCCCTGTGTTGGCTGGGATTGGCTCCAGTAGACCCCCGTGACCCTGTATTCGGATTCAGCGGGTTAGAAAATGGATGGATGGATGGATATATATATATATATATATATAGGATTTTATATAGAGAGAGATATATACATCTATTTGCTTCTTGCACCTGAGTGGGCATGGTGGACATCTGCCGACTGGCCGACCAACTGTAAGCATTACCAGGTAGGTAACCTCCTAAATATATTAGATTGTGATCAGACTTATATATATCTGGTCCTTTAGACAATTATTTACAAATTATCATGCAAGTGGGTAACACTGAAGTAGTTGCTACTTTCAGAGTCTCTGCTCACTGTTAATTGTTGGTCTTTAGGTACAATTAAGAAAGCAAACTCCACAGAAAAAGTGCATTAAAACAAAGATACAGAAAAAATACAAATATATCAATTTCTTTTAAGTGTAAATGTGACAGTACTACGCTTTGCCAAATACAAAATAAAAGGAATAAACGGGTCACCTAATTAAGCAACAGGATCAATTAAAGATAAAAATGGCTGACTGACTAAGAAACCGGGTGGGACAAAAACCTGCAGCCATAGGTGCCCCCCAGTACTGAGTGCTGAGAACCACAGGACAGTCGGTCATTTCTACATCTGAAATCCATTATAACTGGCGGCACACACAGTTAAGCTGGAAAAGGGAGCTGTTGCACAAAAAGTGCACTTCAGAAACTAAAAGCAATATCAGAACTTCTGACAGCAGTCGCACAGTGAATTCTGAGGTGTATTGAAACCTCTTATCTGCTTAAGTTCAGTGAATGTCTCCAAACTCACTGAATGGCTCTTCATCCTACAGCAAGATAATGAGTGAAACATACTGCTGAGGCAACATAGGAGTTTTTCAAGGCTGGAAAAATTCTTGAATGGCTTTCCATATGCTGGAAAGAAAATTTAAGGGAACAAGCCCCCCAAAACAAGCAGGAGCTGAAGATGGCTGCATTAGCGGCTTAGCAGAGCATCACTAGAGAAGATCCTCAGCACATGGTGATGTCTGTGAATCGCAGACTTCAAGCAGTCTTTGCATATGAGGGATATGTGACAAAGTGCTAAACTTTAAGAGATGTGTCATTGCTGTGTCCAAACATTATGCCCCAAAATGAGCCTACCGTGTATAAAAAATGTTGTCTTTTCTACATTCTTTTACGCAAACCCCCTTAAATGAAATCCTACAAGGTGCACAAGGAAAAATGTGTCTTTGTCCCAAACATAATGGGGGGCACTGTATTTGCCACTGAAGTTTCACTCTTGGGGCAATACCTTTAATAGCCATAGTCATAACTAAACTCTTCCTATAATTTGGTGTCAGTCATTGATAGGTTTGTGAGCATTAACTGCTCGCTTCAGGTCCTGCCACAGCATCTGACTGCCAGTTTCAAGTCCACTTCAAAACTTCAATTTATTTTCTTCTGAAACTTTCAGTATTAGACTTCATTTTGTGTTTTGGGTCTTTGTTCTGCTGTACAACCCAGTTATGCTTCAGTTTCGGGCCAAATACAGATGATGTGACATTACCCTTCAGAATATTTTGGTAGAGCATGGAATTCATGGTTCCTTTAATAATGGCAAGTCTTCCAAAGTATCCCCACACCATCACACTAGCATCCCCGTGTTTCATTCTTACTCTTGAACGGAAGACATAGTGGGACCTGTGTGCTCCAAAGAATTATGCTTTGGATTTGCTCGTCAGGTCAGGTTGGGGAACATGCATTTTTCCGCACTCAACACACAAAGAAACAGCTCGTGATCCTGGTTGGAAACCCCCCCCAGGCAGACACGTGGTCCAGTCCCACCCTCCAGAAATTACCCTGTATCTGCCGCAACCAGGTGTTACTTGGGAGTCCCCTTGGCCGGGTCCAGCCACTTGGGTCCTCAACAATGAGGATCCTGCGAATTGGGTCACCCTCGGGTAATCGCGCAACATGGCCGTAATGCCGTAGCCGACTCTCCCTCATCATTCTATGTGTCTTTAGAGTTTATTCAGGTGTTTCTTTGTGAATGCGGGATGGGCACAGAGGTTTTTCACCTTGTTACTCTACCATGAATCGTTTTAACTCTGTCTCTTCCTTATTGTGGAGTCATGCTGAGACTAAAGATCCCTGCAGTTCTTTTGGATATTGTTGATGGGATCCCTGAGAATTCTTTAATGAGACATGACTGCCCTTAGGGTCATTTTGGCAGGCTGGCCTTTCCTGGGAGGATTCCCCACTGTTCTGGATGTTCTCTGTTTGGAGAGCACAGATCTCATGGTGATGATTCAAGATTCAAGAGTTTTATTTGTCACACGCACATAGGTACAATGTGCAGTGAAATGGAAAGCTGGTCTGCTCCAAAATTGTGCAAAACAAAAGCAAACATACAATAGAATAAGTAATAAAATTAAGAAAAATATATTTTAAATTAAGTTAATCTATATTAAAATTAAGTTAAACTGAAATTTGAAACAGTACAAAGGGACTGTGCATTAAGTTGAAGTGAGTGTGCTATGAGTTTTAGGTCCGGATGTTTCTTGGCATATCAGAGTTCAGGATTCTGATGGCCTGAGGGTGAAAGCTCCTCTTGAGTCTTTCTGTTGTTGCCATTAGGCTGCGCAGCCGCTTGCCTTTGTTGAGCAGGTGGAACAGTCTGTTGCTGGGCTGGGCAGAGTCCATGATTATTTTAATCGCCCTGGTCCTAAAGCGCCTGGTGTAGATGTCCTGCAGAGAGGGCAGTGCTGACTTTAAAATTCTCTCTGCTGAACACTCCACTCTCTGCTGGGCTTTGCAATCTTGGACTGAGCAGTTCCCTAAACATGATGGGCAGCTCTGTGTTAGGATGCTCTTAATGGTCCCAGTGTAAAAAATTTTTTAAATTAGGTGGTGACAATTTGAATTTATTTAGCCACCTTAGGTGATAAAGGCGCTGTTTTGCCTTCCTGGCCTGAGTTTGCACATGCTGGGTCCATGTCAGGTCCTCGGTGATGTGCGCACCCATGTATTTTCAAGCTTCTCACCCTCCCAACAGGATCAAAATTTATGCTGATTATGGACTGTAGATCTACTGCTGCTTCTGCCAGAAGCCTACCACTAGTTTTTTGGTCTTGCTGGCATTCAGTGAGCGGTTATGAGCCTGGCAACATACTGCCAGGTTCTCTACCTCATCCAGATAAGCATTCTTAACGTTGTTGAAAATGAGTCCTAAGACCACTGTGTCATCAGCAACATTAATAATGGTGTTAGCGCTGTGCTTGGCCACACAACTGTGTGTGTAAAGGGAGTACAACTGGGGACTCCGTACACAGCCTTGTGGAGCTCTAGTGCTGACATTGACAGTGTTGGAGAAACAGTTACCTGTTCTCACTACTTGAGGCCTGGCTGTTAGAAAATCCAGCTAGTCTTGTTAACCATTTCCTATTTAGTAATTGTCAAAATCCTATTCTTTCTCCTCTCTTTATAGAATTTTCTTTGATTTAGGTATAGTCAACCCTCGTTTATCGCCGTTAATCTGTTCCAGACTCTGCCGCGATAAATGAATTTCTGCGAAGTAGGATTCTTTATTTATAAATCGAATATTTTCGCAGTTAGAGCATTGAAAACCTGTTTACGACCTTTTAAGTACATTTTCTAACATTATTAGAGCCCTCTAGACATGAAATAACACCCTTTAGTCAAATGTTTAAACTGTGCTCCATGACAAGACAGAGATGACAGTTCCGTCTCACAATTAAAAGAATGCAAACATATCTTCCTCTTCAAAGGAGTGCGTGTCAGGGGCAGAGAATGTCAGAGAGAGAGAGAGAGAGCGAGAGAAAAGCAAACAATCAAAAATCAATAGGGCTGTTTGGGCTTTAAAGAATGCGAGGCACCGCCGGACAAAGCAGCTACAAGGAAGGCAGCAATGTGAAGGTAGTCTTTCAGCATTTTTTAGAGGAGCGTCAGTATCCTCTAGGCCAGTGTGCGAACACCCTCTCTGCTCACACCCCCTCCGTCAGGAGCAGAGAATGTCAGAGAGAGTGAGAGAAGCAGAGAAAAGCAAACAATCAAAAATCAATACGTGCTGTTTGGGATTTCAAGTATGCGAAGCACTGCACGGGAAGCAGATCGTATAACATTAAAGAGTTTTATTTAATAAGTAATATGTGCTCTGATTGGGTAGCTTCTCAGCCATCTTGCAATAGCGTCCCTTGTATGAAATCAACTGTGCAAACCAAATGAGGAAGCATGTACCATAAATTAAAAGACCCATTGACCGCAGAAATCCGTGATTTCTTTAGTTATACTTACATTTAAAATCCGCGATAGAGTGAAGCCGCGAAAGTCGAAGCGTGATATATCGAGGGATCACTGTAATGTTCTACTCGAAACCTTGTTATGATACTTTGTTTGTATGGTGATGGTCAGTATGTGGTGACATTGAGACTCAAAAGGGCTGGCCATGTTCAGTCAGAATTATCAATTAACTTGGGTCAGCTGTTTGAATGAGTGACAACAAGGCAACAATTACCTTTTCACACTGGCAGTACAGGTATTGGATAACTTTATTACTTAAATGCATTACGTAACAGTTTATAAAATGTGTTATCTGTTTATTTTGGTTTCCTTTATCTAGTTATACATTTTACCTAAAGATCTGAAGCTATTCATTGCAACAAATACATAAAAATAGAGGATGTCAAGATAGGGGCAAATACTTTTTCACGTCATTGTCTTTTTGCTCTCCTATCTTACTCCTTCCTGACTGTCACCTCAGTCCAGCTGCATTGCTCTTTGTGCATCATAACCATGGTAGGCTCTTCTACCTTTGTAGACCATATTTCCATTTCTTATTTTCTTTTTGTGACTCTAGAGGAACTTCAGAGAGGCTTTAGCAGCGCTACTTAAAATGGCCTACAACTTCCAGCAGTCATGGCAATATTATGCTATTAGGCAGATTGGGGAGGTGTTGCTGGGAAGAAGATTAATCAAACAGGCTCTTTAAAAAGAGCCAACAATATACAGAAAGGGGTGGGGTGAAGGGACCATCTGTCTGTTTTTGTTTCTATTCATCACTCAGACCATTGGATTACAACAGTAACTACCATGGATCATAGTTTCATCTGATTGTACGTTCTGTCCTGTGCCTGCTTGTCAGTGTGGGTTCATCTTGGTTGGCGTTGTCTTCATTTAGGGAGCACTCCCAGTCTCATCAAATCTTCATACTGCAAACAGGAACCTGGTAGGACAAAACTTTACATTTTCTTCAGAGGACTGTTCACAGGGTTTTTCATCCCTCTCTCCATTGTCATCTGCTTCTGCTTTACTGGAATGTATTGGACTTTGTTGTTAGTGTTTTCTGTTTACTGTGTAGTGAATGTACTGTAAATAATTATGGCCGTTGGGGAACTGGGACAGGCATTTGTCTATGTGTTTATGTGTAATACTGTTTTTTTCTTTTAATTATGCAATTAATGTATCCTTTATTATCTTTATTATTCATTGGTTCATTAAGCCGTTAATTATTGTCTCTGTGTGTGAGTTTGGGGTCAAGGCTGGGTGTGTTCCTGGGGTCGCTGCAAAAAAATAAACAAATCACCATCTTTGGATGGTTTGAATCATAGCATCCCCATGACTGCTAAAATATGATGAGAGAATGAACACCATTGAATTCTGGGTTATAAGTGAAGTAATAGATTGGACAGCGGTGACAACAAAACAACAGTCTGCACTGAAGGGGGAGTGGGCTCCATAACACAACCTAAATTTAGGGGACTTAAATGAAAGTGTGGGGTAAAGATGGCTGACAATGAGACATGGAGAGAAATGTTTCAAAAATTTAAAGTAAACTCTCCTCTTGTCTTCAGCTCATGTCCTTCTCTCTATCCATCTATGCACACATTACACTGCAGTCTGGCCTCATTTAAAATGAACATCTTCAGTCTGTGTTTTGAACAGTCATTCATTATGCACCCATCCTCTTCGTCACTCGGTTCACTCACCAAAGTGTCTCTAATTTGCAGTTTTCACTCCTGATGCCCTCACATAAGAGATGAAGCCCTGATTCCTCCAGTTTATTGTTTGCCAGATTCAAATAAGTCAGCTTTGAGTGTGAAGAAGATAAAATAGAAGAAAGAGCTGCACAACATCCAGAGGTGAGATGACATTCTTTCAGGCTGTGGAGATGAAGAGACAGAGAGATGTAAGGACATAGGTAGTGACAGACAGAGCTGGCATTTTGATTTTTAAATTAAACCAACTTTGATAGCATCCTCATGAAGAAAACAAGTCTTTCAAACTGACAAGCTGATGCTAACATTGGACAGGAGTGTCCATTAGCGGGATAGACATGGTGATCCACATGCGTGTTCAATTGAACTTTTCTTAAGTCAATAACAGCAGAGTGAGGAACCAAAATATCTTTTTCAAATTGAGAATCCAGAGTTTGTAGTAAATTTGACATATTTTAAGGCTGATACTTATGCTCATTGGTCAACACTGGATATCTCACATGATGTCTGATATTGTTAGTTGATGAGAACACACACACACACACACACACACACACACATATATGTGTGTGTGTGTGAAAATATATGTATCATATTAAAATATAACCTGGTGAATGAATTCTACAGCCACATCAACTCAGTATTACCCGCAATTCAATTCATAATGCCTATACTGTATAGGTGTCACCCCAGACCTCAGCAAACACTCGATTCCAACTCAGTCCCTCACCATACTTACCACACCCTCCCTTATTACAGTGGCGTGCCAGAAAGTACAACACATATCCTGTCCAGATCTGCGATCAAGCTAGCACACAAATTGGCAGACACTTTATGGACTGTCCTTTTCTATGCCTAAAGCAAAAAGTCAACCACAGAGACAAGAAATGCAGTTTACAGCATTTCATGCAATGCCTGCCCTGTGGTACACATGGGACAAACATCTAATACACTCGCAACACATGTACAGGAACATTGCAATGCCATCAGAAGGAAAGACCCACAGTCTCTGATTTATGCACATACAAATTCCACCAGACACACATTTAAATGGAATACTGTGAAAGTAAAATTCAGGACTAATATTAAGAGTGCCAGAGAGCTGGCTGAATTGTGGCTGTCTAATGTGAATGCCATTAACAGACGCTTGGACTTGAGCCCAGCATATGCAGGCTTAAAAAAAAGAACATTCAAATAATAATTAAGACTTTATGAGCAACAACTTCCAAATTCCACCCCCCACTTGCTCTATATTGCCTTTGATTCCTGTATGTCTAATCATTTTCCTCTGATGATGACACCTGGCAGGCTGTCGAAAGCTCAGGAATAAAAATCTATTTTAAGATATGTGACTCATTTTCTCCCTTTACGGAACTCTCTCTCTCTCTCTCTCTCTCTCTCTCTCTATATATCTATATCTATATATATCTATATATATATATATATATATATATATATATATATATATATATATATATATATATATATATATATATATATATATATATATATATATATATATATATATATATATATATATATATATATATATATATATACTGCTCAAAAATTAAAGGAACACTTTTTATTGGGCCTGGCATGAAATCAATTAAACCTGTCTGATAATTTTCTGGTTGGTTAAGCAGCTGAGGTCATTGTTAATCACTTTCAGCTGTATTGGTGTTCATGGACTTAACGACAGGTGCACTAAAGTGGCAACAATTAGAAAACCCTCAAAACAGGACTGGTTTTACATGTGGAGGTCATTTCAAGTTTCTCCCTCTTGATCTTTTTTGGCTTGTTTTCCACTCATGCTAGTTATGGCTTGAGTAATCATCTCTACTGGCAGTATGAGGTGATTCCTTAACCCTACAGAAGTTGCACAGGTTGTCCAACTTCTCCAGGATGGCACATCCACACGTGCTGCAGCAAGAAGGTTTAATGTGTCTCCCAGCACAATCTCCAGAACATGGAGGAGATTTCAGGAGACTGGCTGTTATTCTCGGAGAGCTGGACAGGGCCGTAGAAGGTCCTCAACCCATCAGCAGGACCGATACCTGCTCCTTTGTGCAAGGCGGAACAGGCTGAGCACTGCTCGTGCCCTACAGAATGACCTCCAGAGGGCCACTGGTGTGAATGTCTCTACCCAAACAATCAGGAACAGACTTCATGAAGATGGCCTGAGGGCCCGACGTCCTGTAGTGGGCCCTGTGCTCACTGCCCAGCACCGTGGAGCTCGACTGGCATTTGCTCAAGAACACCAGAATTGGCAAGTCCGCCACTGGCGCCCTGTACTTTTTACAGACGAGAGCAGGTTCACCCTGAGCAGCTGTGATAGACGTGAAAGAGTCTGGAGAAGACAAGGAGAACGATATGCTGCCTGCAACGTCGTTCAACATGACAGGTTTGGTGGTGGGTCAGTGATGGTCTGGGGAGGCATATCCATGGAGGGACGCACAGACATCTACTGCGTAGGAAATGGTGCTCTGACTGCCATAAGGTATCGAGATGAAATCCTTGAACCCATTGTCAGACCCTACGCTGGTGCAGTAGGTCCTGGTTTCCTCTAATGCACGACAATGCCCGGCCTCATGTGGCAAGAGTATGCAGGCAGTACCTGGAGGATGAAGGAATTGAAACAATTGAATGGCCTTCACGATCCCCTGACTTAAACCCAATAGAACATCTGTGGGACATTATGTTTCGGTCCATTAGGCGCCACCAGGTTGCTCCTCAGACTGTACAACAGCTCAGGGATGCCCTCATACAGATCTGGGAGGAAATGCCACAAGACACCATCCGTCGTCTCATTAGGAGCATGCCCGACGTTATCAAGCATGCATACAAGCTCGTGAGGGCCACACAAGATACTGAAAAGCATTTTGAGTAGCAGAAATTAAGTTTTTGAAAAATGGACTAGCCTGCCACATCTTCATTTCACTCTGATTTTACGGTGTCTACACAATTGAGCCCTCTGTAGGCAGAAAACTTTTATTTCCATTAAAAGACTTGGCATCCTTTTGTTCCTAAGACATTGCCCTGTCGTTATTTGTATAGATATCCAACTTCATATTGAGATCTGATGTATCTAATGTGTTTCTTTAATTTTTGTGAGCAGTGTATATATACTAATAAAAGGCAAAGCCCTCACTGACTGACTGACTGACTCACTGACTGACTGACTGACTGACTCATCACTAATTCTCCAAGTTCCCGTGTGGGTAGAAGGCTGAAATTTGGCAGGCTCATTCCTTACAGCTTACTTGCAAAAGTTGGGCAGGTTTCATTTCGAAATTCTTTGCATAATGGTCATAACTGGAAGGTATTTTTCTCCATTAACTGTAATGGAGTTGAGCTGGAAAGACGTGGGGGGCGGAGTTTCGTGTGACATCATCACGCCTCCCACGTAATCATGTGAACTGACTGTCAACGCAGTACGTAGAAAACCAGGAAGACCTCCAAAAAGCGCTTAAGAAAACATGCATTATATAATTGAGAAGGCAGCGAAACAATAAGAAGCGAGCGAGTGACATATACAACCATATTCATGAGTGCTGCTACTTCGGAAAGAAAGCAAGGTGTAAACCTAAACTTTAAATTAAGTTCATAGACAGGCTGCCACTGGCGTTTCACATGCCCACAGGTAATGCGGGATACAAGTTTTATGAGAGGACGCAGGATATAAGCGAGAGTTTTGATCACTTTGTAACTAAGTTAAAATTGTAGGTGAAGGGCTGTGCTTATGCAAATTCTGAGAGACTGTGTTTGTGGGGGATTGACAGTTAATGCGGGTGGGGGAGTCACGTCATCATCTCCCCTCCCATTCATCTCATTTCACTGTGAGCTGAGCTGAGCACCGTCTTTCGAAGCAACTTCATCACACTGCCACCAAATACTCACAGAAAAATCCACAAGTTAATACACACGCTGTCTCTAGAGTTTCTCCACACTGAATCCTCCAGGCACTACTTACAAAAGGTTACATTGACAATCGTGTTACGTTATTTTTAAAATCTTTCCTTTTCTTAGCACAAGCACAGCTGAGAAGCTTCGATGCATGTGCTCCATAACGTTAAAAATAATGCATTTAATCACACTTTGCATTACAAGCAAAGGGAGCTTTTGTCAATGCATGATTTCCTGGTACACCGATTACATTGATCAGCGCATCCCGATTCATTTTACCCTCGCACCACCTTAGTTTGAGAAGAAGTATGAAAAAATATGAGGTTAACACAGAAAAACAGATCACCAATTCAAGCTTTATGAATAATCGATTCGCCATCAATAATTGTTTTGGTAAAGCCATCCTCCTCCTTCCATTTTATAATTTTTCCCGCCACTAGCCATGATTAAATGAGCGGTAAAAAAGTAAGAGCAAAGCGAGGGTGACTTATTTAGGCAGGCATATATATGACAGCAACACTCATGACAATGTCAATCATGTTACGTTATTATTAAAATGTTTCCTTTTCTTTTTCATTACTTCTTTAACACACGACTTCTCTGCTGCGAGGCGCGGGTATTTTGCTATATATATATATACCTGTATATGAATGACCTCCAAAGAGCGCTGAGACTTTTGATATCGTGAACGTGTCTGCAAAAACTGGGGTCTCCTGCCCAGCAAAAGTCGAGCAGCCAGCGTGCGCATAGCTGTGCCGGCCTTTGAGACGCTGACTGCGCTTCTGCCTTAAGTCAAAGTGAGCACTTTTAATTTTTTTTCATCCTCCCCCTGAGCTATAGCCCAGACAAGTGCAAACACGGGACCCCTTTTCTACACCACGGCAAAATAATATTAAGGCATTCACACTTTCTTTTGCACGTATGCGATTATGAGGTCCTCAGCTCGGATTATGAAGACACTCATAGAGTGGAGGACTGACAGTGCCATCACAGCTGATTAATGGCGGGGACGTCTCACCAGTCTACACAAGACCCACCGCAACTGTCCCCAAAAGGCGCTCATATCGTCAGCGAACACATCTCTCTACTATATAAAAGAAAAAGGCAACTTTCCTTTCTTTACACCTTTTTTCCTTTTATCCCAAACCAAAGCCTTTCTCTCTTAACACTGCAGAGGACACAAAACTAATTTTCTTTAATTGCTGGTGATGCCGGTAAGGCACATTACCAGAGGCACAAATTTGAGCGTTCACATAGAAAATGTAATTTCTATACCACAGCCGTCGTGTAGCGCCTTTCAAAAGGGATCTACTACCGAGAGATGATCCATATACATTTTAGCTGCTGTTAGTTACTTACCTGTTGTGTTACACAGTCTTTAAAATGTAGTTTACCCAACCACTCCAGTAGTGCTCAATGTACCTGTACTTCTTAAAACGTTAATGTTTTACTGTTTAATAACTTATAGACTATATTTTATTATTTTTCCCCTTGCACTCAGTGACCAAAGTTATACACACACATATAGACACATACATATATATACACACCTGTGTGTGTATGTTTGTATGTATATATATATATATATATATATATATATATATATATATATATATATATATATATATATATATACACATACACACACACACACACACACACACACGTATATATATAATTTGTGTGTGTGTATTTATGTATGTGTGTGTATATATGATGTAGATAGGTATATATATATATTGAAACAGGTGTGGCAGTAATCAGGCCTGGGGTTGGCTACGGAAATTGAACTCAGATGTGATACACCACAGTTAGGTTATTTTTTAACAAGGGGGCAATTACTTCTTCACACAGGGCCATGTAGGTTTGGATTTTTTTCTCCCTAAATAATAAAAACCATCATTTAAAAACTGCATTTTGTGTTTACTTGTGTTATATTTGACTAATGGTTAAATGTGTTTGATGATCAGAAACATTTTGTGTGACAAACATGCAAAAGAATAAGAAATCAGGAAGGGGGCAAATAGTTTTTCACACCACTGTATATATATAAGGAGCAGAGGTTGGATGGTGTTAAAGGTGCTTAAGAAGTTCAGAAACATAATTCTTACAGCACCACTGCCTCTGTCCAAGTGGGAGAGGGATCAGTGTAGCATATAGATGATGGCATCCTTCACTGCCACCTTCTCCTGGTATGAGAACTGCAGAGGTTCATGCTGATCACCTTTTCTTCTGGTTCAAAAGGCCCTTGATGTCACTTGTAATCCATGGCTTGTTGCTAGCATAGCAGCGTACTGTTCTTACTGGAACTACAATGTCCATACAGAAGTTGATGTAGTCAGAAGTGCAGTCAACAACCTCCTCAATTTTAATACCAGATTGTAATGTGACAAAACAGGACAAACACAGAGGTGGATGAATTCCTTCGCAAGGCACTGTTGATGATTTTAGCCTCTTCAGAATTGGCACACCTCACTTCTAAAAGTTATATGAAGGTGGACATGAGAGAAGATGAGCTGTCCCAAACTTATCCAGGAGGTCGAAGCAAGATGGTTGTTCTCGTCTGTTATGTGAAATGGACGTCTGAAGCGGAACTCCGTTAGCAGTGGTGTTATTTTTTCTCATATTTTATCATCCCGAGGTATCCTGTATTTACCCAACACAAGGAGGTTCTACTACCGTATATGCAAGCATATATAAACATGGCCGGCAGGAAAGGGGCTCAGAAAGAAGCGGAAAAGAAAGCTAAAGCTTCATCCAAGCCTAGACAGGCATCAAGTCCAAGTTCAAGGTAAGGCCTTTCAGAGACTGACCTGGAACAGACAGACAGAAGTGCAGATTTCCCGGGACATGGCGCTGCTGCATTGTCTCCAGCCGAGATCGAAAGTGGGAGCGAATGTGCAAGTGATTCAGGTCACGATAGCTTGTTGATTCCAGAAGATTAATTGAAACTGCAAATGGCCTTGCATTCAGTATTGTCATCTACTCCTCCGGGCTGGGAGCATAGACTTTAACTGGGCTTGCCACTTCACCGAAACGATCTGTTTGAAATGAAGGCACTATCAGAATTACTAGATTCTATAAACTCACTTCAGAATGGGAAAGCAGCAGGCCCTGATGGCTCCCCTTTTATTAGCAACATTTACAGAAGCTTGAGACTATACAATTCTACCTCAAACTTTTCACCAAGCATTAATTACCATATTTCCTAAACAGAATAAGGACTTATTACAATGTGCATCATACAGACCAATTTCACTTATGAATAATGATGTTAAGATACTGTCCAAAGTCCTAGTTAGAAGGATTGAAAAAATGCTTCCTTCGGCAATATCACAAGACCAAACTGGATTTATTAAAAGCAGACACTTAGCTTCAGATCTTCAACGCCTGTTTAATGTAATATATTCACCCATGAAGTCTAACACTCCAGAGATATTATTATCGTTGGATGCAGAAAAAGCATTTGATATGGTTGAATGGAACTGCCTTTTCACTACATTGGAGAAATTTGGGTTTGGCCCAAACATTTGTGCATGGTTCAAACCACTGTATACCAGTCCAGAAGCTTCAGTTTGTATTAACAACATTAATTCAGACTACTTTAAACTATAATGTGGTACCAGACAAGAATGCCCCTGTCACCACTGCTTTTTGCAATCACCATTGAGCCACTGGCAATTCACTGTAGAAATGCTTATGAGATTAAGGGGATTATCAGAGAAGGACTTGAACAGAACAGTTCTCTGTATGCAGATGATATGGTACTGTATATATCAGACTCACAAAATACTGTGCCTGCAGTCCTAACAGCACTAACAGAATTTCAAAAGATTTCTGGTCTCAGAATTAATTTGAGTAAAAGTGTGGTCTTTCCAGTAAATTCTCAAGCACACAATATTAGCTTGGACACCTTCCCTTTTTTCATCTCGGATCAGTTTGAATACTTAGGGGTAAACATCACAAGTAAAAATAAAGCTCTTTATCAACAAAACTTTGCCGTCTTTATGGAAAGAATCAAGCAAGACTTGCATAGATGGTCAACCCTTCATCTCACTTTAGCTGGAAGAACTAACATTGTCAAGATGAATACACTTCCTATACTTCCTAAGCTTCTTTTTTTTTCCAAAACATTCCAATATATATCAGTACATCTTTTTAAAGAAAATAGATTCAACCATAACCTCATTTATTTGGAATTAAAAACATCCACATATCCAAAGAGCGACCCTACAAAGACCTAAGGCGGAAGGCAGCATGGCTTTACCTAACTTTCAGTTTTATTACTGGGTAGAAAATATACAAGCAATAAAAACCTGGACACAAATAGACAAACATACACAGGTTTGGTCCGCAATAGAAATAAAATCCTGCAGTACTTCTTTATATTCCTTGCTTTGTACCCCAATAAGTACAAGTCATCACCAATATACTAACAACCCAATTGTGCTTCACTCACTCAGAATATGGAACCAATGTAGGAAGTATTTTAAGATAGAGAAACTTTTATCTGTGGCACCTCTGCACAAGAACCACCTTTTTCCATCCTCTCAAACATATGCAGTTTTTAATGTCTGGAAAATATTTGGGATTAAATCACTTAGAGATCTGTACATAGACAACGTCTTTGCATCCTAGGAACAATTACAGTCCAAACTTAACTTTCCAGCAATAAATTTTTTTGACTACCTTCAAATTAGAAACTTTTTTAAACAGAACCTGCCCGATTTTCCTCACCTCCCACCTACCTATATGCTGCAAAAAATACTGATTTGTCTTGAGGACTCAGACTGCATCTCCATAATATATATAAAAAAAAATTACAGTCCCTCCCTTTAGAAGATCCAAGAGGACAGTGGGAAAAGGATTTCTCACTCAACATATCAGAAAAGGAGTGGAAGGTAGCAGTGCAGAGAATTCACTTGAGCTCCATATGTGCAAAGCATACAATCATTCAACTCAAAATTATATATCGAGCACATCTGTCTCACTTAAAACTGTCCAAAATGTTCCCAGGTCAAGATCCAACCTGTGAACGCTGCAATCAAGTTCCAGCCTCACTCAGTCACATGTTTTGGGCCTGCACCAAAATAGCATCATTCTGGACCAAAACCTTTAAATGCCTTTCAGACAGCATTGGTGTCACAATCCCTCCTAACCCACTAACAGCTGTGTTTGGTGGGCTCACAGAGGGGCTTAAAGTGGAGAAGGACAAACAAACTGTGATTGACTTTACTTCACTATTGGCACATAGACTTATCTTGCTCAACTGGAAGAATCCTAACTCTCCTATTCTAAGTCAGTGGGTAACTGATGTTTTATATTATTTGAAATTGGAAGAACAATCTAATGCTCACTTAGAGGATCTGTGCGAAACCTTTTCAAAACCTGGCAGGTACTAATCAATAACATTTTACAATAAGCATTTTAATTGAGAATTATCTCCCCTCTTTTTTATCTATTTTTATCCATTTATTAATTTATCTATTTACTTATCTTTACTAGCTTAAAGTCTTACTCTTCTGGCCTAGATCTCTTTCTCATGGGTAGGGGTTGATTTGTTTTGAAACCAAGTCTTGCAAAATTTGACTTATCTGTATAGAATGTTTTTTGACTTTAATAAAATCCAAAAAAAAAAAAGAGAATCAAGATGTAACTTTTGTAATGTTACAGTGCTTGCTCGACCAGCCTACCCAGCCACAACAGCCTTCACCCCTCTCAGCACTCACAGAGCTCCCATAAATACTGTTCAGAATGAAACAGTCAAATAGTAACTTTCAGATTCAATATTGACCATATGCTTATATGCATAGAAATATAAAGGTAAATACACTGGGAATGAACAGAAAACACAATACAAACATTTAAAGAATGTCTGCAAGTGTGCCAAAGGTAGAATAATAAATAATATGGTCTCTGATATTCAGTTATTCGCATGCATTTCTCCACAGAGTGGTCTAGTGTCCTAATGATTGCCTTATTTGTCCTGTAGAAACCTTGGCAGTATTACATGATTGGGTAGATTCAGAGTGGTTAGAGTTGCTTGGAATTTGCCACTGTCTTTAAAAAGAAGCCAATAAGACAGCACGGGGATTGTAATCAACTGTTATTTATTTGTACGCATCACACACACACACAATTGGATTGAAATCATAACCACCATGGAATGCGGTTTCTATCTGGATGCATCTGCTTGTTTAATTTATTTATTTGCTAACTTAAAGAGCTTCTGTAAAAAGCCAAATTTCCCTTGGGGGACACAAAGTTTGTTCACTCGTTTGTTTGCTCCATTTATCATTACACTTTATGATTGGTCTGTTGAGTTGGAAGCTTAACCAATCGGTGTTTTCCATATAGTACTTAATTTATGTCAGCTGCAGAGTGGATGCATTTCATCAGTTCTTTAATGTGAGAGTTTTTCATAATTATATGTAAAGTAAGTTACAGTATTTTACGAGTAAGTTTGTATATTTTAATTTGTTTACCTACATTTCGGAGAATAAGGAGAATTTA
Source organism: Polypterus senegalus (assembly GCF_016835505.1). Classification (NCBI taxonomy): domain Eukaryota; kingdom Metazoa; phylum Chordata; class Cladistia; order Polypteriformes; family Polypteridae; genus Polypterus; species Polypterus senegalus. The sequence continues at coordinate 162,325,835 of NC_053161.1, forward strand.
AAATACAGTGCTTACAAACAGACGGGAAATATATGTATATTGTATTCTATTATATTAATGTAAGTAGTACTTTAATATTTAACCATATGTGAATATCAGTTTATATATTCAGGTATCTTATTGATTTCATGTTTCATCGTTGAACACTTTGATCTGTATCAAGGGAATTCTAAGCATATCTATTGGGCTTATTTTCCAGACAGAATGATATATTTTAAGCTTATAATGCTTAACATATATATGTTAATAAGTTGTGATTGCTGGTAATAACCTTTGTTTTTGACCATACTTTCATGCTTTAAGTACATTTTTCAAATGCATTTATAAATACATTCTAGAGATCTGAATTAATTTGAACCAGTTCTTTACAGCAACTGGACAAAGACAACCAGAGAATGAGAGTGTCGACTTTTGGACAAGGGCTTCATGTCAAAGCATGCATTTAGGTGACTTTTACAAAGATGAGGAGTACATTTGACTGACAATGAGACACAGAAAGAAAAGAGTCAGTTCATTGAAGGGAAATCTCCTTCTTTCTCCTTCTCATGTCTGTCTGTCCACATGTTACCAGCAGTCTATCCTAATTTAGATACAGAAGTTTTATTCTGGTTGTTTTGAGTACTGATGTGAACAGAGCCATAGTAAATAGATTTACAAACATAAATGCAAACACTTACCCCATTTACTCACCTCAGAGATGTTAATTTGCAGTTTTTGTTCTTCAGCCCCTCACACAGCAGGTGTGCTCCTGAATCTCCCAGATCATTACCTCCTATCTCCAGGCTAGTCAGTCGTGAGTGTTCAGCAGAGAGAGCCAAAGACAGAGCCGCACAACATCCAGAGGTGAGCTCACAGTATTCCAGCCTTTGAAGATATATAGAGATAGTAGGCTCCAGATTATAAAGGTAACAAAATAGAGAAGTTGAGCAGCATGAAGAGCAAGTGCCACTACCACCATGAAAATCACTTAGCATCAATGACACCTAAACACCTGACATGAAGATTTTACATCAGACAGTGAACTTCACACACACAAACACACACACACCCAACTTACAACCTCAGTTTCACCGTTTCTCTGAATTTCTATCATCCTTCAGTTCATTGTCACCTCCTTTGAGGGCCCTCTTCAGACCCTTGTGTCCCGAGTCTAAGGTGAGTCACGCTTTCTATTTCTTCTTCAGTTTTGTTTTTTCTCCATTCCTTCTGTTAAGACCCTGGTTTCTTTGAATACACTCTAAACATTCAAATATAAGAGGTGACAGACTAGAGCTTCACTAAGTACAGAAGAACCAAGAGAATTGGTGAACATTCGGATACAAGAAACCTTGTGTACCTTTAAGAATAATCTGGATGAAATATTAGCTAAAGAAATGGGCTTGATGGACTACATGGTTTCCTCTCGATTGTCAAATGTCTTATGGTTTTAAGGTGTTAACGTCAGGCACGACTTTTGGCATTTTAAATACTTCATTTAAACTAGAGATCAATACAATTATTATGAGTGCATTGCTGTTTTCCTGGGAGTATGTTGTGACATCACATTGCACTGATTTATAAGAACAAATCATCCATCTCTACATGTAGGCATTGACATTGGACATAAAGAAAATAAATGGGACTCACATTAGTGTCCACATGTGTGCTCAGATGGACAGTGCGCCAGGGCTGAGGGGAGGATGTCTTTATCAGAACACACTTAAAGGATAGGATTGGTATTTTCCAAGTTATATTTTCACAATCACAGTATACATTAATTTGGCATAGAAAACTATGTCCTTGTTATTTTCTTTTATATTTAAAAAAATTCCACAAACTCCTGCCTCCTCATGCACTTTGAAATGGCTTCGACAGGCCAGCAGTACAAACATGACATTAAAAGGTGTAAAACTTACTGAATGCATCCATTTTCAACCCAACAACGTTCCCAGATACTGATCTGTGCCTTGAGATTGCACACGTCTTAAAACAATGTTAACATGTCAATTCTGTAAAATTCTGTATAGTTCCTAGTTGGTGGAACGAGCTGCCCACCTCCAACCACATTGCGGACTCCCTCATTGTATTCAAGAAGCAATTGAAAATCCATCTGTTTTGTGAATATCTAATATTTTATTTTGTTTAAATAATTTATTGTTAACTGCAAAAGCACACAAAATGCTGTAGAGCACAAAGAGAGTGCAGGTAACGCATGCACGTCTGATTGAGAACAATGAACAGGGCTCTTGCAGCCACGCGGCTCGCTCGCTTTCTCCCTCTCTCTTTCTCTCTCTCTCTCTCTCTCTTTTTCTCTCTCTGCCTGCCTGTGCCGGGGTGGAGTTTGGGGGATGGTTTGCTTGCACGTACAGACTGCACTCGAACCATCCCCCCAACTCCACCCCGGCACAGGCAGGCAGATAGGCAGGCAAAAATGTGCAGCAATCTTCCCCTCCCCCTCGCCCTCCTCAGCAGGCACGTGGCTCGCTCGCTCTCTCTCTCTCTCTCTCTCTCTCTCTCTCTCTCTCAGCTCAGGCAGGCAAGGGAAACTGGCTTGTTCATATACCAAGTGTGTGGTTGTGAACCAAGGCAAAAGCTTGGCGAACTTTTTGGTCGTAAACCGAGTTGTACGTGAACCGAGACGTTCGTGAACCGAGGTTCCACTGTATATATATATATATATATATATATAAATATATATGCCAGATGCCGCACCGATCCGCCTGTCGATCTTACGGTCCATTCTTGTTATACATATATATATATATATAGCAAGAATGGACCGTGAGATCGACAGGCGGATTGGTGCGGCATCCGCAGTGATGCAGGCTCTGCATCGGTCTGTCATGGTGAAAAAAGAGCTGAGCCATAAGTCAAAGCTCTCAATTTACCATTCGATCTACGTTCCTACCCTCACCTATGGTCATGAGCTATGGGTAGTGACTGAAAGAACGAGATCGCGAATACAAGCGGCTGAAATGAGTTTCCTTCACAGGGTATCTGGGCTTTCCCTTAAGGATAGGGTGAGAAGCTCAGTCATCCGGGAGGGGATCTGTCCATGAACTGAATCTCAAGAGGTGGGTCATGCAGCAAGGCAACAACCTTAAGCACACAATTCATTTTACCAAAGAATGGTTAAAGAAGAATAAACTTAATGTTTTGGAATGGCCAAGTCAAAGTCCTGATCTTAATCCAATCTAATGTTGTGGAAGGACCTGAAGCGAACAGTTAATATAAGGAAACCCACCAACATCCCAGAGTTGAAGCTGTTCTGTATGGAGGAATGGGCTAAAATTTCTCCAAGCCAGTGTGCAGGAATGATCAAAAGTTACTGGAAACATTTAGTTGTAGTTATTGCTGCGAAAGGGGGCGGGGCGAGGGTTGGGGATGATGTCACACCAGATACTGAAAGCAAAGGTTCACATACTTTTGACACTCACAAATCTATACTAATAAAAGCCAAAGCCCTCACTGACTCACTCATCACTAATTCTCCAACTTCCTCTGTAGGTGGAAGGCTGAAATTTGGCAGGCTCATTCCTTACAGCTTACTTGCAAAAGTTAAGCAGGTTTCATTTCGAAATTCTACATGTAAATCAAATCAAATTGCTTAAATTGCTCAGAGGAACCAGACACACATACAGCCTTTACCTTTTCATTATATGGTAAATTACTGTGGATTGTGTTGGTGTGTTTAAGGGTGAATGTATCACAGTTAAATTTTGTATATATTAAGTGATTTACATTTTCCTCCTCTCTTGTGTTTCAATGTCTTGAGCAACTGAGCCAAGGTTGGGTGAACTACTTCCCAATAAAGTAAATAAACTTACTGGATTAAATGGAGTGAAAACTAATTTTTGACATTTTAACCTTAGGATGGCCAAACATTACTATGGGAAATTGGATGGAAATGCAAGGCGAATGGCATCACTGAAGCAATAGAATGAAGGTTAGTGGCATGCACATTCTACTTATCCAAGATTATGGATTGCCCAAAAAGTATTTGGTTTTGCTATAAGAAATTCCATTCATTATGTTTGTGTTATATTTTATCAACTACAAGTTGGGTTTATTGTTTTGACATTTTTGATAGATCTGATATCATACTTTCTGGTCTTGAACTTTGGCATAGTATTATGACTGCACTTTTTCATTTTTTATTCTTCATAACAGCTAAAACTACTTCTATGCATTTAAAGCAGAATGGTGTGCTTGGTTTTCATGGGCACTGCCATTTTGTATTTTTATTTGTATTGGGAATGCCATTTTTAAGCTTTGGTGCTGTGACTTACTAACCACTTGATGAACACCCTACATGATTAGTTGCAACATCACAGTAATGCGGTAAAAGATGGGTGTGTGTATTAAACAGCAGCAGAACTTTAAGTAATTGAAAGAAAGATGCTGCAAGAAACGTAGCAAACGTAGAATTGTGTATGAATTCTGCCTCTTCCTTCATTTATTTCTTAACTTTGTAATGAATCTGGGTTGTTGACACCTGCATAATCAGTGATATTCATTTTCAAAATGATTTGACTTTGTTATAATTTTTGGGGTGCTGCCATTTTGTTTATTATGTTCATCCTTGCAAGGCCGTGTTCATGCAGTTAACTGTTCCTAGGAAGGTTGTTGGTCACATGATTAGGACATCAAATGTCATGTGTCAAAGTTAAATCACAAAGCCAGTCCAGGAGGAGAAGAATACTTTTGTTGACACCTACATGGAGACATCCTGTACATGGAAATATATGACTGACTTACAGCTGGTGGTAACACTTCTTAAATACACTTTGTCAATTACAGAAGTGCATAATTAGTTTAATTTCTCTTCATTACTCCTTTCTAGGTACTGATAACAGGACCGTTGGAGTCAAGATTCTCTTACACTAGATTATGCTCGATTCTCTTATCCATACTTGCTTTGTGCTAAAGTAGCAGCGGCACTGGGTCACAGATCAAGGGACTTTAATTAAAATGCTTTCTAAGACTGCTAAAGGCAAAAGCAAAAGTAGTTAACAAGGAAAACAAGTTAAAAACCAAAAATCAGTTAACAAGGACAAAAGTCATTCAATATAATCACAATATAATCAATTTGTGAAAATCATATTAAATCAGTAAAAATGTACTCTCACACATGTTACACCATTAACACCCTAACTATTGAAAATGACTGCACCCAGATTCAAACATTCAAGTTTTTTCCACTTCTGAACTATAACTACATTTAGTTAGCATGACAGCAAGGCCAGGTTTATACTTCACGCGACGCGACACATGCTCCAGCGGACGCTCCTGCTACACAAGCGTTGTACTGTTCATACTCGCACACATACTTTACGTAAATCTGGAAGAATCCACCAGGTAGCAGTGCGAGATATCATCACGGTGAGAACAGGTTTGGCTTCGCTGTGTTGTGAATTGCCTGAAGTACCCATTAAATTCCAATGACACCTTACCACAATATCTCTGAAAAGGATGTTTAATGCTTAAATCCATTAATCCAGGGATGTGTCCATTCCAGCTAGCATTGGGCACCAAGCAAAACAACAACAACATTTATTTATATAGCACATTTTCATACAAAAAAATGTAGCTCAAAGTGTTTTACATAATGAAGAATAGAAGAATAAAAGACACCGTTAGAAAATAAAACAAGTCAACATTAATTAACATAGAATAAGAGAAACAATCCCTGGATGGGACATCAGCTCATCGCAAGGTGAATACAAGCACACTCACACACACTAGAGTCATTTTAGTGTCACCAAATCTGCATATCTTCGGATGGAAACCAAAGCACACTGTGGAAACCCAGCAGGAAAACATGTAAATTCCAGCAGGGAACACCAGCGACGTAACACCCTGCGAGACAGCAGTGCTACCGCTATGCCACCGCGTCACCCACATGTGTGTAATTATTAACAGTATTCAAACGAAATTAACAACAACAACATTTATTTATATAGCACATTTTCATACAAAAAGTAGCTCAAAGTGCTTATCTGTAAAATGCAACATACATACTTTAATGCATTTCATCATGAAAGTGTTATCAAGTATAAATCTAAGGATTCTAAATGCGCAGAGAGTTGAAATATCATACATTTAATGTGTTCTCTGTGTGGTGCTCTATTGCTGTTTGCCACTGCTGTCAGGTCAGGAGGAAACCCCAGAAAACAAAAAAGACGGCATAAAAGATGATATGTGAGACTTTTTAAACGAATCGTGTCATTACTAATCGGGAATATGCAACGCTTGAATATAAAAGCATCACGAATGCATTTGTATGTCGGCATTTTGCTTCACCACAGCGAACCATTCATCAAAAATCGAAGCGCGCATATCGATCTCGTAGAATCCGCATAGAGGCTTTGTTACATGTGGATAGTAAACAGAGACTCAGACATCACTTTCCGACTTTTATCACATTGCGCCCCCCGACTTTTTGCTGGTACTGCAACTCACGCATGCGTCAGGTTAATTTCTGAGGACCTGCTCAGAGGACACGTCAAAATAACTCTGGGAATGCGCAGCAGCCATGATGCGTGTGCGTCCGCGTTCTGAGTGTAAAGTATAAATGAGCCCTAAGGATTGGTGTGAATATACAGTATGTGGGTTGGGCATTTCTAGCTTCGATGATCAGTATTGCCTGTCTTTGTCATTATGGGCAAAGGAAAAAAGAGCAAAAGCAGAACCAACTGTTTGATAAGCAACCTAAAAAGTGATCATAAAAATGGTACTTCAAAAGAAAAATAATGTATTCATGTTCAAAAAGAGATGTACCAATTCTTCAATTAAAAAAATCTTAATATTATTTAGTTATTGTGCCCTAAATCTAAAACACCGAACATCTGGTTCAATTTCTTACTCCTTCTATGGCAACCATATTAGGTGGCTCATATTAAAATGCCAGTGTTCACTAGCACTCAATCCAGAATTTTCTCAACTGCATCCATTTGCATTTTCATACAACTGTAACTTCAAAGTAAATCATCCTTCCGACTTCCCTGCCTGCTCTGTGGACTAAAGCCAGTGGCACATTTGTAGCCGGCGAGCATGTCAGACTTAGCGACTACAGTTGCAGATCACACAACTTCATATCACTGGGAATGACAAATTACATAACTCTGTGATGATTTTAAAGCACATTTTCACATTTCCAAAGTATTGTGAGCGCTTTTCATTCTGATGCCCAATAACATACCGCTTTGAAATGCCTGTGAGCGTACAAAGGATTTACAAGTATGGTGAGTTCAACTGCAGTCTCGGTCATTTTATTTTCCTTTAAAATTCTGTTATGATACAACAAATGCCAGACATCAGTCCAATGAGCCTTTCTCTTGTTTGTGTAGTTAAAAAAACGCTTTCCTCCACCTTGTACACATTTTACTTTTGGGTGAGTGCTCATTCCTTCTCCTTTCTTGCAAGCTGAGTTGCTGGAGGTGTCAAACTACTTGACTGGTGGTCACAGGAAAAGCTGGAAAAGTCCCAGAGCTTGACGGGGCTTAAAATGTTTTGCCGACTCCTATTAGCTTTATTTCGTCTCTGTTTTTTTCTTTTTTGGGTCTCTAATAACTCCAGACATGCTTCTTTTTGCAAAGTCCAAAATGGTCTTTAGTTTATGCCTCTGCACTTTGGTGAACACCTGAAAATTTACTGATCTGACCTTTCCTTCTGATCCTTCTGATATGTCCTGAAAGAAAGACCATTATGATCACCGCAACTCTTAACTCATACATACTTAAATTGATCCTCTTCTCCATACTTGTTAAAAACAACCAAAATTTCTCCTTTCTCATGTTCATATACTGACACTGCATTCTGACCTGAATTAAACTGCAAAAAAAAATTCACAAAACCTACACACGTAATGCAGACACATACACTCACAGTCATTCACTCCGTGTTGACTCACCCCAGGATCTCTAATTTACAGTTTTTGTCCATCAACCCTTCACACAGCAGATGCATTCCTGAATCTCCCAGGCTATGATTATAGGTCAGAATCAGACATTTCAGCGGCAAGTGTGGACAAGAGAGAACTGAGGAGAGAGCTGCACAACATCCAGAGGTGAGATTACATCCAGACAGGCTGTAGAGATGAGAAGAGAAGAGAAGTGAGAACTGAGAGAGTTACAGATGTATAGGCCCATTTCCATACAACAGCCATTTTGCACGGCAGATACTGTTGAAAATTTTGAGCAAGGATCAATGCGCTGCATTATTAGTTTTTGTGCACTTAGCTATGAAAAGTCTAGGCCTGAAACAACTTTAAAAGGACACCATTTATTTTGTTAGAGAGGCCTCTTGCCTGCCTGTCCTTCTTACTTGCTTTGTGTTGAGTTTCTGCGAGTCGAGCTGTGAGACGAGGTCATCATGCTCTCTGAGGAATCAAGCAGGCAAACTTTGTTCTGAGAAATGAAGGTGCGGAGCTTCTTACTGACAGAAGATGGAAACAAACTGCATGTAAGGCCTTTGCCTGTGTGAGTAAAAGGCAAACTCATAAGCTAGCATATAAAACATATAAGCCATTAAAATGGCATCTAGAAGCATTAGGGCTCATCAATACCTTAGGCAATAAAATTAAAACACAATGTATTATGATATTAGTTAGTTTGAACACTATAGGGACTTGAGAGTTGGGGGACTTTTCTTGAACAAGTGCCGTGACGTAAGCCTCTGTCAGACCACTGGGCAGCTGTGTGCCATGATAGCAGCGCTGCTGCCTGCGTTCATGGGCTTTTATATTAGCACACATGTATATGTTTTACAGTAGCATTTAAGTTTAGGGCGGCACGGTGGTGCAGTGGTAGCGCTGCTGCCTCGCAGTTAGGAGACCCGGGTTCGCTTCCGGGTCCTCCCCTGCGTGGAGTTTGCATGTTCTTCCCGTGTCCGCGTGGGTTTCCTCCGGGCGCTCCGGTTTCCTCCCACAATCCAAAGACGTGCAGGTTAGGTGGATTGGCGATTCTAAATTGGCCCTAGTTGTGTGGGTGTGTTTGTGTGTGTCCTGCGGTGGGTTGGCACCCTGCCCAGGATTGGTTCCTGCCTTGTGCCCTGTGTTGGCTGGGATTGGCTCCAGCAGACCCCGTGACCCTGTATTCGGATTCAGCGGGTTAGAAAATGGATGGATGGATGGATGGATTTAAGTTTATATGGCAATGTTTCTTTATACAGCTTAGTGATAATAATAATAAGATATAGTAGCACATGAGTGACCTTAAAGAATCAATTGTTAAAGGCTTTTCTCTCAAGCATGAAGCGCCGTGTCACGGTTGTTCACAGCTTTGCCCTTATCAGTGAAGCTGTGTGCTGCCATTCACTGGCACAGTTGCCTATTATGTTAGCCTTAGCCTTTCATGATGCTAGTGCAACAAGTAACCATTTATTGAATTATAATTAAGCAGTCCAGTTTTCATACATGGGTCCTTCTGATCCCAACTTAAGTGTTAAGAATTGATTTACAACTGAAAGGCCATCGATCTTAACAGCTCAGGATTAGGCCGTAAGATTAAAGGGAGGGGTAATTGGATGATGCTTATCACCAGATGTCAAATATGTCCTGCCAGCAAAAATATTGTTATGAGAAGATTTATCGGGAAGAAGTCTGTTATGGAGATGTCTTCAGGGTCAAGAATATTGGTATGAGAAGGTCTGGAACACCAGGTCATTGTAATGGGTAAAGGTGCTGAGTGGGGACAACATCATGAGAACCTCTATACAGTAGATGTTGGGAAACGAGTCTGGAAGGGGGGGCATTGTATGATAAGAATTGTAATATATTCTGGGCTCTCTGGACTCACTTCATGAACTGAGACAGGCTTTATATGCTCTGTAAATGTTTTCTATGCTGTGCCGTAAAGTCTTCAATTCTGACTGCCTATCTAAAGACTCTGCTTGTTTTTTCTGAAGATTTGTCCACAACAATACTTTTATCACTCCTCCCTTTTGGCAAATGGTACAGGACCACTGGCATTCACACCAGCAGGTTTCTACTCACAAATGAAAAAGCTGATAAATATATGTGTTCAGGCATAACTACAGTTGTGGCCACAAGTTTTGAGAATGACACAGGTATTGTTTTCACCAAGTCTGCTGCTTCAGTGTTTTTAGATCTTTTTGTCAGATGTTTCCATGGTGTACTGAAGTAGAATTACAAGCATTTCATAAGTTTCAAAGGCTTTTATTGACAATTACATTATGTTTATGCACAGAGTCCATATTTGCAGTGTTGGCCCTTCTTTCTTTTCCCAGACTTCTGCAATTCGTTCTGACATGCTGTCAATCAACTTCTGGGCCAAATCCTGACTGATGGCAGCAGCCCATTCTTGCATAATCAGTGCTTGGAGTTTGCCAGAATTTGGGGGTTTTTGTTTGTCCACCCGCCTCTTGAGGATTGACCACAAGGTCTCAGTGGGGTTAAGGTCTGGGGTGTTTCCTGGCCATGAACCCAAAATTTTGATGGTTTGTTTCCTGAGCCACTTAGTTATAACGTTTGCCTTATGGCCCGGTGCTCCATCATGCTTGTAAAGGCATTGTCTGTCAAACTGTTCTTGGATGGTTGGGAAGAAGTTGCTCTCAGAGCAAACTCCAAGCATTGAAGTTTCCATAGAAACATCTGACAAAAAGATCTAAAAACACTGAAGCAGTGAACTTTGTGAAAACCAAAACGTGTCATTCCAAAAACTTTTGGCCACAACTGTATATACACACAGACACATACTTACACTCACACACAGAGCCCTCCATAATGTTTGAGACAAAGACACATTTTTCCTTGATTTACCCCTTGGCTCCACAGTTTAAAGTTACAAATCAGACCATGGAATGTCGTTTAGAAGAAAGAACACACTGGTGAGCTCAGTAATCGCAAAGGGACTGCTAGGCCAAGGAAGATCTCCACTGCTGAGGACAGAAAAATCCTCACTCTGGTAAAGAAGCAGCCCCCAAACACCTGTCTGACAGATCAGAAAACAGTCTTCATGAGGCCAATGTGAGTGTGTCAGAGATGACAATCCAAAGAAAACTTTATGAACAGAAATACAGAGGCCACACCGCAAGAGGCAGAGCACTAGATAGCCACACAAACAGGATGGCCAGATTACAATTTGTGAAAAGGGCCTGCAGAATTCTGGGAAAATGTCTTGTGGACAGACGAGACAAAGAATAACCTCATCAGAGTGATGGCAAGAGAAAAGTGTGGCGACAGCAAGGAACTGCTCAAGATCCAAAGCAGACCACCTTATCTGCTTATCTGTTAAACTTGGTGGTGTGAGTGATATGGTCTGGGCACATATAGCTGGCACAGGTCCTGGCACATTTCTCTTCATTGATGATGGAACTGCTGACGGCAATGGCACAATGAATTCTGAGGTGTGTAGAAACATCTGATCTGCTCAAGTTCCTGTAAAGGCCTCCAAACTCACTGGACAGCACTTCATCCTACAACAAGATAATGACCCAAACACACTGCTGAGGCAACACAGGGGTTTATCAAAGGTAAAAAATGGAAAATTCTTGAATGGCCAAGCCATTCACCTGATTTCAATCTAACTGAGCAGGCCGTTCATATGCTAAAGAGAAAATATAAGAGGAAAGGCCAAGAAACAAGTCAGGTAGCGTGACTGGTATGCCCCCAGGTGGGCCACAATGTACTCATGTGAAGGGGGTCCTATGTGGAATATTGCATATTGTGACTGGCAACTGGCATCACCCATGACTCTGTCTGGATTGGATCTCTAAATGTACAGGAGTAGGAGTAGATCAATCTGGTAACGTACCTGGTAAGTCTTACAAATCCCACAATAATACAATGAGTCATCTTAGAAGATATTGATTAAATTATTCATTTAAAAATGAATATCATGGATTATTTTTTCTTCCACATGTGGTATTCTAGCTGTAAATATTTCTGTTTAGAATATATTTTTTGATTTTACATTTCTAACGCTACTGATTTCTCTGTGTGTTAGCTGGGTGAATTCCTGGTGTTCTGCCTCACTTCGCGCTGTCTGTGCAATGTGGCCGCAGAGAGATTAAACATCTCGGCACATCCACATAAAAACGACAAGGGTGAGCTTTCTTGAAGGCTTTTACTGGATGTACCTCATTGTAAACTGAAATATATACAAAAGAAACACATAGGTATATACAGATGTAGAACCAAAGACAATAAATAATGATTTACAAAGCAATCTATAGAAGAGAGTATACATTAACCAATGAAGCTTTAAAAGACAGTTACAAGGCGAGTGATTTCCACGGTTGGATCAAGACAAAGAGAAGCGTGTAGACAGAGGTTGAAATTGCTGTGTACCACAACTAACCAGACACAGGGGTTTATATACCTTAGAGATACGTTTTGGACGTGACCGAAACACGAGATAAAGGGGTGCCTATGTGAGGCAGAAGGGGTGCATTGTATTTAAAAGTTCATTATGGGACCCGTGTGCTTTACGTGAGTGTCATGGACATTTATATCGCCATTGAGAGAGTGGGACGTGACTGGCAGGTGTGTTAATAAATGACAAGACTAAGGGGGTGCACAGTTCAACAAATAACAGTGATAATTAACAGAATGTGGGGCAGAACACCTGGCATCCCCACTTAAGAAAGGAGAAAAAAAAAAGACTGGTGGGTACTGATGAACAAAATAGGCAACTTCCATTTTTCATGTTATTCCCTGAAATAACACTGAAATTCTTTTTGCGGGCCACATTGCAATTTTGTGATGCAAAACTCAACATTTTTGGATCATTTTACAATTTCTTTGAAATATTGATCTATTTATTTAAACTTCTATTGGATTGATCCTATTATTTGTCCTGTGAGTCTTTATCATTTTTTTTTTTTTTATTGTTTTATGTTTCTGTTGCTTATGCACCCAAATGTCCCCTTGAGACTAATAAAGTTTGTAGCAAAGGACTACTGTAACTGTGAGGAGTTCAGGACTTGTAGTGTTCACTCCGGAGTATTGGTCAGGACACTGAGGCAGAGAATTCCACACCTCAGCTCAGAATGAAATTGACTTAATTTATTTGAAGGTATGCACGTGTATTTGAATAAGTATATTTGTGTGTGGTCTACGATAAAAAGAATACATAAACTTATTAGTAAATTACACAAAAATCCGTTAGTGTTACTCAAATCAGACACTAGCTTATCGGCAGTATGAGATCCAAATCAATAAAATTTATCAGTAAACAGTATCAACAAACTTATAGTAAAGTACATTGAAGTAATATAATATTGCTGCATGTAAATAACACTAAGGCACATTCCCAATATATAAACGTTAAATAGTACACTTTAAACATTGCATCTTAACGTATAACAAACAGAAGTAAAATGCAAATGAACCCACCTCTGGAATTTAACTCGCACTTTTTAATACAGCAGAGGCTTGCTTATCCTACCTTCGCTTATCCAACATTCCGTATTATCTGACGTCCCACCGCAAAAATCAATCGGCAACAAGAACTGCAAGTTGCGTGCGTGAGTGTAGTCTATTTTTTGTTGCTCCCGACTCTACCGCAGCTAATTACAGTGGAACCTTGATTTGCGAGCATAATTCGTTCTAGAAATGTGCTCGCAGTCCAAAGCACTCGTACAGTACATCAATGCAAATTTCCCCATAAGAAATAATGGAAACTCAGATGATTCATTCCACCACCCAAAACTATTCATATAAAAATGATTAATACAAAATATAAAGTAAAAATACATAAAGCAAATTAACCTGCACTTTCCCTTTGAAAAGAATCATGGCTAGTGTGAGCGAGTTTCTAAACTCTTGTGGGATTCCACCCAACGGGACGACACGCGGAAGAGCGTCCCAAAGCAATCGCAGTCTCCCAGCACTGTAGCAGTTCGCCATAAAAGCGAATCCTTAAAGATAGCGGACATGCTATAGGTGCATGTCGTCGATGGGTGATACAAGGCACAAGGAACATTATAAATGCGCAGGGCACAGTATGGAGTATGGAGTAAGCATCCTTGCGTTTGAGGGGACAATATACTTGAGTATCGTCTGCATAACAATGGAAAGCAATTTTATGCTTTCTAAGAATAGAGCCAAGAGGTAGGAGATACAAAGAAAATAGCAAAGGACCAAGTATGGAGCCTAGCGGAACCCCACACGATAGTGAAGCAGAGGAAGATCTAAATTCATCCAGCCTCACTGAAAAAGATATCTGAGTCAAGTACGATTTAAACCACGCCAAGGCAGTACCACGAATGCCCACACAGTGCTCCAGACGAGATAATAAAATACTATGATCTATAGTATCAAAGGCAGCTGCTAAATCGAGCAGAAACTAAAATCACATAATCACAGAATTACTTTTCCCCCACCCTGCCTGACTGCTGTGTCTGTGTATAGGAGAATGGCAGATCCCGCTATAATAAATAACCGTGCTGTTGCTGTTTCAAGCTTAAAAAAGCTGGTGTTGCTAAAAGTACTGAGACTCAGCTTCGAATTTTCGGGTGCAAGACGGGGATTCGCACGTCACAGCACAAACACACACATGCAGTCACAATGCTGTAGTAAACAGTACACAATCGTACGGATGTTGACTATATGAGTGACGGAGTTAAGGCTCTAGAAACTGCAATTAATTACATTGAGCAAAAGAAGAAGCTACAGGAATCGACATAATGATGCTGCAAAGATGGCGAGACTTGGCAGCGAAGAAACGGCACTCGTCAGGAAAGCAGACTACGATCAAAAATGTCTTTAAATCATCACAGGACTGAACTTTTTAAGTACAGTACATACTGTATTTAACTTCAGACAATCTGTAACTAAGTTAATTTTTTCAGTTAATTTATTCTGTTGTTTTGTTGTAAAACATGATTATTAGGTTTGTAATGCGTAGAATTATAACATAGTTTGACGTTTAATAGGCTATTTCTTAACACCTCCCATTATCCAACATTTTCGCTTAAGCCCGTTTATGTCGGATAAGCGAGACTCTACTGTATTATTATTAATAAGTTGCACTTATAGAGCGCCGTTCACAAACCCAAGGTCGCTTTACATACAGAGTAAAAAAAAAATAAAATTACACAGATGACAAAAGTTCGTCGAAGAGGAAAGTTTGAGTTGAGATTTAAAGGTGGAGAAGGAGGAGCAATCTCGGAGAGACTAAGAGAGATCCAGAGTTGAGGGTCCATAACACTAAAGGACCTGCCTGCCAGGGTGAAGTCTGGTGTGTGGGACAGTAAGGAGATCACTGCTCGAGGGCCTGAGAGAGCAACAAGGAGTGTAAGGAGTTAGGAGCTGAGTGAGGTAGAGGGGGGCAAAAGGCTTTGAAGGTGAGAAGCAGAATCTTGAATTTAATCCTTGATGGAACCACTAATCAGTGAAGTTGGGAGAGAACAGGGGAGATGTGAGCAGAACACTTTGTGTGGAGGTGAGGACTCTGGCTGTGGAGTTCTAAATATACTGTAGCCTCTGTATACATTTTGCAGGGAGGCCAATGAAGAGGGAATTACAGTAATCAATACGAAACATTATGAAACAATGAACCAGAGTTTGAATTTCATTAAAAGACAGAAATGGACGGGCAATGTTACGGAGATGATAGGATGATTTTTTTTTGTTAATTCAGGACACAACTCTTAGTTATTACAAACAAATGTTTATCTGTGCAGAAATAGCTACTGTAGTACATGTGCATCTCTTTCGCTTTTTGAACATCCCATAATATGTGCTCTCGTGCATGCTGGGAGGTTCACCTTGAAATGTGAGCCATGTCTTTTAATTATTGTTGTCTGTCTAACAACTTAGTGTAGTCTAATCTAATTTTGCTGCCTATTGCCCCGTTCACACTTCTGTGTTTACCTGTGTTAATTTTTGTTCTCCTCTGGATAATCCATAGCACACCCCAGTGATAGTGTTTTTTTCTTTTTATTTTATTTAATGTGAAATGCTGCACATATTTCACACAAAGACACACTAAAATGCACAATGCTGTATTTTTTTGTCCATGTTAAAGCTCACTATTCATAAAGCTGCTGACCCACCCCACCGCTACCTATCGTCTGTCCTTTCCAGTTTCTTTATTCTTGGTTGGAAGAAACGCAAGCTCCACGTGCTATATTTTGAGGTCCTGGCATCATTTCAGTCTTTTACACATCTTTAGAATTGTAATCACCAAGATCATAACCGGCAATGCTGGGCATTGTACTGCAAACGGTTCACCGACAAAAGCGCGATAGACATATGCGCCCCGACAAAACCGCGACGGACAAATGAGCGCCGACAAACCCGCTAACTGGTTTTCGACAAATGCGCGCCGACAAAATCGCGAGAGAGTATGGCGTTATTTCAGTGCCACTATTCTGAGCGCACGTAAAAAAATATTGCAAGTGCAAGTGTTGCATTTTGAGGAGAAATTTATTTTGAGCGTACAAAAGCTGAATTTGAGTGAACAAAATGCATTGCTGCGTGCAAAAAATGTATTTCAGTGTTTGCACTTATCCATATACACACACACAATAGCACCCCTCTCGCTCAGTTTTTCATTTGCGCTTGCTCGCAATGTGTTGCTTGCGCTCACAACATTCTCTGCTGCAAGCGCTCAACTCTCTGTACACCGTTATAAGTGTGCCACAAAACCAACCAATCACAGACTTGGTTTCAAAAATTCTGATTGGCTCTTACGGTCTCCAATCAGCTCGCTACCTGCTGCATTCCGGAAACAGTCCGAAATGTAGCTAAATCCAGCTAAACTCAATTAAACCCCAATTTGCGGATAATATCTTTAATTATTTTATTTTAAAATATATTATTTGTTAAGACTATCGTTGGTGTAGTATAATGTAGTTGCATTATACAACCATGCCAACTGACTCTCCAAATTATATTCTGATTGGAGACCGTAAGAGCCAATCAGAATTTTTGAAACCAAGTCTGTGATTGGTTGGTTTTGTAGCACACTTATAGCGGTGTACAGAGAGTTGGCGCTGCAGCAGAGAATGTTGTGAGCAAGCAACACATTGCGAGCAAGCGCAAATGAAAAAACTGAGCGAGAGGGGGTGCTATTGTGTGTGTGTATATGGATAAGCGCAAACACTGAAATACATTTTTTGCGCAGCAATGAATTTTGTTCACTCAAATTCAGCTTTTGTACGCTCAAAATAAATTTCTCTTCAAAATGCAACACTTGCACTTGCAATCTTTTTACGTGCGCTCAATATTTTTTTACGTGTGCTCAGAATAGTGGCACTGAAATAACGCCATAAGAGAGGCCAAGAGAGTGGGACGCGTATGTGCGCACTATGTACACATTATGTGCTAGGTTATAACTGTTATAACTGCTGATGGCATGCCGCGAACAAATAACTCAGTCGAGGGTTGGCATAACGCGTCGTATACAAAGCGGAATTACCAGCAGTCAGGCAGCCAGCAAGTCTAAATACGCTCAACTATCAAGACGTCCTGCTGCAATTCTTCCTACATCTGCAGGGCGTGATCTTAAGGACTATCTGCGTGCCATGCTGATGGCATGCCGCGTCTCATAATATTGACTTCTAAAATAAACATTATTATATATGCTTTAAACTAGTAATTCATATTTAATGAAACTTTTGCGATTTTGTCGGCACGATTTTGACGCCGTGTTTTAATCGGCACTATTTTGTTGGCGCTCATATGTCTATCGCGCAAATGTCGGGTCACAACCACAAACAAAATGTCTACACGTGGTAGAAAACGTGTCCAGTAATTTTTTTCTCTTTTTAGATCTATTTACTTACTATTATGGAATGAGTGTGTGAAAATGTTTCCAGAAAAGAACTAAACACCTCTCTTCTTGTGTAAATGGTGTCAGAAGTGGAACAATAGTTTCATCACAAATTCGTTCTGTGACGGAAAACGACAAATTTTGCTGTGAATTACATTTCACACGAGTTGTTTATGATAACCAAAGTGATGGAGCTGCCGTGTGTCGCAAGGACACCCGTAAGTTGATTACTGTTGGTGATAGCGAGTCCCCGTGTACAGTACTAAGAGTGACAGGCATTTGGCATCAGTCTTACAGTATATGTAGTCATGTGAAGGGGGGCCTATGTGGATTTTTTCTTCTTTTTAGATATATTTAATTACTAATGTGGAACGAGTGTGTGAAAATCCTTCCAGAAAAGAACTAAACACCTCTCTTTGTCTGCCAATGGAGTCAGAAGTGGAACATCATTTGTGTCACAAAATCGTTACACGATGGAAAAACACCAAGTTTCACTATGTACTCCATTTCACAATATGTGTTTAGTTTAATCATTACTAGGGAGAATCTTGGTGGCACAACTGTAAAATGTTGATCTCTACAGTTTGGATTCCATGTCACAACATGAAATTAGATTGAAATGAAATGGAGGGGCGGCACGGTGGCGCAGTGGTAGCGCTGCTGCCTCGCAGTTAGGAGACCCGGGTTCGCTTCCCGGGTCCTCCCTGCGTGGAGTTTGCATGTTCTCCCCATGTCTGCGTGGGTTTCCTCCCACAATCCAAAGACATGTAGGTTAGGTGGATTGGCGAATCTTGCTTGGTGTGTTTGTGTGTGTCCTGCGGTGGGTTGGCACCCTGCCCAGGATTGGTTCCTGCCTTGTGCCCTGTGTTGGCTGGGAGTGGCTCCAGCAGACCCTGTGTTCGGATTCAGCGGGTTGGAAAATGGATGGATGGATGAAATGGAGGAGTTAAAACAGTCAACATTTAGACACAGAGATTGGAAATTAAAGTGAAATGTCTTATTTTTCATGATCCATTACAGTCTGGCCTGATTGAAACACAAAAGTTAAAATCCACAACACAAACACGCGCTTTCACCATGTTTACTCACATTAGGCGCTCTAATTTGCAGTTTTTGCTCCTCAGTCCCTCACACAGCAGATGCACTCCTGAATCACCCAGTTTATTTTGATGCACCGACAGAGAAGTTATTTGTGAATGTGGTGCAGCGAGAGCCAAGGAGAGATCAGCACAACATCCGGAGGGGAGACGACACCAGTACAGGCTGTCGAGATGAGCAGAGAAAAAAAAGTCAGGATATTCAATAGACAGATACAAACAGATACAGACAGATATGATTTACACAGAATTGTAAAATAAAAAAATTGGGAGTGGTCTAACGTAGATTTTCTCATATACTCAGATATCGGGATGGATGTTTGGGAAGTAAACCACAAAACAATAATTATATTTTTATATTATGTACATTAAAGAACCATCAACAACAAATTGAATCAAATTAATAATTTGATTATTAATTTAATAATTAATAAATATTATAATTATCAAAGTAAAGTTGAATAAATCAGACTCGGCAGCTGCACGAATGAAAGGTACCACTTCCGGTTAATGGAAATAGCCCAACTGTTGATAGAAATCTATGTTTTGTGCCTTATACTTGATTGTATGCAAAATTTGGTTGACCTAAGTGAAAGCATACTTAAGTTATCGTGTTTACATATTGTCACACACGTGCGCTTGGGAGTCAAACAAAGGGACCAGAAAACGCCAATTCCACTCCAGGCCAGGGGCGGCGGGTTGCACTAAACCTCTCTCTTTTCTCTCTGCAGACCAAATATAAGAAATCCTGCCTGTCCTGGCCCCAAGGATGTCATTTCCTGGGAACCAACTATAAAAACCCCTCATCCTCCTTACTTGATCAGTTCTACTTTGGACTTGCATACGTACACATTGTACTGAAACTATACGGGTTGCTGCCCCAAACCTTCATTGTGCGTCCAGTCATTTATTTCACAATATGCACACACAGACTTGGGGAGGTCTAAAACATCGAGATTCATCAAAATCTCAAAATGGAATTTTTGGGCAATTACAATACTTTTCCTCTACTTCGTATGCAAGAAAGTCAGGGAGGACTAAAACGTTGAGATTCATCAAAATCTCAACATCGACTCTTTGGACGATTATAATACTTTCCCTATATTTGGCAGGGAAACAAAACAATAACATGTATTCTTACAGTACTGGGCCTGTGCTGACAGACAGTTAACTGGCTCACCCCAGTGATTCAGCCCCTAAATGTGTGTAAAATCTAACTTAACAAGCAGTACGTTTTTGTGTGTGTGTCTGGTTATTTTTTTTTCTGTCCATTCAACCGTCTGTTTTCCAGGTCACGTGTTCAGCTGTTTCAGCAAAGATGCCCAGATGTCCCTTTTTCCTGCTGCCTCCTACAACTCCTCTCGGGGAATACTGAGATGTTCCCGGGCCAGCTGAGAGAGATAACCTCTCCAGCATGTCCTGGGTCTCCTCCTAGTTGAACATCCCTGAAACACCTTACCAGGGAGGCATTCAAATCAGATTCTTGAACCCCCTCAACAGGCTCCTTTCAATGTGGAGGAGCAGCGGCTCTGCTTTGAGTTCCTCCTGAATGTCTGCGCCCCTTTCTCATTTCCGCCACTTGTATCCGCAGTCTGGTTCTTTCAATCTCTATGCAAAGCTCCTGACCATGGGTCAGGGTAGAGTGATGGGTAAATTGAGAGCTTTGCCTTTCACTTCAGCTCTCTGTTAACCACAACTGACGAATACAATGTCCATATGACTGCATTGATCCACTAGTTGATCTCCCATTTCCTTCTTCATTCACTCATGAACAAGACCTCAAGAAACTTAAACTCCTACACTTGAGGCCAGCACCTCACATTAAACTTAAAAGGGCATTCACCTTTTTCTGACAGAGAAACATTAGACTCAAACTTAGAGGTACTGATCCTCATCCTGGCTGCTTCACACTCAACTTCAAACTACCCCAGTGCATGTCTGAGGTCACAGCCTGATGAAACCACCGGGACCACATCATCTGCAAATAACAGAGATACGTTCATGCAGCCACCAAACTGGACCTATCTCCACTCCTTGGCTGCACCTAGAAAGTCTGTCCATGTGACAGGGGACAGCTATCGTGGAATCCCACACCTGCCAGGAACAAGTGTGACTTACTGCCAGCAATTCAAACCTAGCTTTCACTCCAGTTGTACAGGAACAAAATAGCCAACAGCAACAGGCCCAATACCCCATACTCCCAAAGCACCCATCACAGGACTCCTTGAGGGATGTGGTCATATGCCTTTTCCTGTTCCATAAAATGCATAACTGGTTGGGCATACTCTCATTGAAACCCTCCAGAATCCTTATGAGGGAAACAAGCTGGTCCATTGTTCCATGATCAGGATGAAATTCACATTGTTCCTCCTAAATCAAAGGTTCATCCAATTTTCCTTCCCTGAACCATAGCATAGCACTTCCATGGGAGGCTGATGAGTGTAAACCCCTCACCCCAAAAACACTTTGTTCTAATGGAATTTGACCTTTTCATGAAATTGTCTTTGTCCCTGTCGCCAGATTTTTGATTTGCTCATCAAGGCCCATGGACCCTGCAGTGTTATTTTCATACCTTTGCTTCATGTGGACAAATTCAGCTTTAACTTTTTCATTTTCCAGCTACAGCCCTTATAAATGACCCATTGGTTGATTCTTTGTGACACAATTAGAAAGGTCCCTAAACTTGCACAACTTGCTCTTTTGGAGTAATTATAACCATGATTATAGTACTAGGGTGTTGTACCGTGTTAGCCATTATGAATGTTGAGAAAAGCCAAGCAAAACGACACCTTTTATTGGCCAACTAAAAAGATTACAATATGCAAGCTTTCGAGGCAACTCAAGCTTCTTCTTCAGACAAGATGTAACCTGAGTTGCCTCGAAAGCTTACATATTGTAATCTTTTTAGTTACCCAATAAAAGGTGTCATTTTGCTTGTCTTTTCTCTATAACCATGATTATGAATTACTTTCATGACTTGATTACAATATGATTTAGCCCACTGAACAAGACATTTATGAAAATTCATTTGCATTTTTGTCAAGTACTTGATGTCTTTGAATACTGCAGTTTAGTGGTTGTACTGTATGACAGAATATGTTGCTGAAGTTTTAAATTGCTTGTTTGTTTTTGCAGCATTATTCAGTTACATTTTGTTTATCACTGCTACTTTCAGCCTAATACATTGTGAAATTCAGTGTCTCCGGTTCATTCTCCCATGTGAGGCTATTTCCTTCCTCTGCCATCATCCAACATTACCATCATTGCTTCAGACTTTGCCTGCTCCTGACATACAGCTCCAATGACCTTTTCTTTGATGTATCCAACACCAATTAATTGATGATGGCATATCCAATTTGGGGTTTGGAGGTAACAGCATCTGCACTCTCCTTCACCAGCAGATCCAAACCAGGATCCTTCTCAAGATCACCAGCAGCAATGTGACCAGGCCAGTGAAGTGAAAGGCAGTGGAACAGTTGTAATACGTTCTTTATTGTCTCCCTCATACTCACACACATTCTACGACCTCTCAGAAAGGCTCCATGCTTTCTGACAGTGCTGCCCCAGCAGAATTTTCATGCCTAAGGTGCCTGTGGTCACCAATACTATTTGGATGGACCGATCAAAATCAACCAAGCTTTGTCTACACTTTCTGTCTTTTCAAAGCTGCAAAAATACTGTAGATTTCATTATATATTGTTCTTCCAAGCGATGACTGAAACGTTCTTCCCCTTTGTTTGGAAGTACTTTCATGGAACAAAGCCACTGCTCCATTAGTGTCTTTAGAATAATTAAAAAGTGACTGTGTGTCTCTGCTGATCAAGCGAGGAAAGAGTTGGGAAAAATCTGCAAAAACAAGACCTCAGGGCTGGATGTAATCGGCGTCAGCATACAAGTCCCAGCCAGCTCTGTGGGGTCCTTCAGCTCTTGTTTTCCCTTTCCCTGAATTTGCAGAAGGTTCCCCAGCCATGGAAAACATCCTGTGTAGTCCCAGTGTCACAAAAAGAGCATTCTGGTAATCTCAGGAACTTCAGACCAATTGCTCTTACTTCAAACATCATAAAGACCATTGAGAGGCTGGTTCTGAAATAGCTCTGACCCCTAGTTTCAGAACATCTGCATCCTCTGCAGTTTGCCTATCAGACACATACAGGTTTGGAAGATGCTCTCATCTAAATGCTCCACAGAGCCTACTGCCACTTGGACAAATCTGACACCACAGTCAGGATAATGTCCTTGATTTTTCCAACGCAATTAACACCATTCTGAATCTTGATGCCTCCACAATCTCCGGGATTACAGAGAGCAACTTGCAATTTTGACAGACTGTGTGTCAGAAATGGAGGGGTGTAATACTGGAGCACCTCAGAGAACTGTTCTCTCTTCCTTCCCGTTGACCCTCTACACAACACACCTAGGCTGCATTAATAATGGAGATGAGTCAGAGTACAGAATGGTCATGGAGGACATTGTCTTGTGGTGCTGGGATAACAACCTGAAACTCAGCATCAGCAAGACAAAAGAGCTGGTGGTGGACATCCAGCAAGCTAAGTAGTCTCTGAGACCAGTCACCATCCTGGGCAGGGGGGGGACGTGGAAGTGGTGCAGAGCTAGAAGTACCTGGGGATTCACTTGAACAACAAACTGCCCTAGTCTGACAACTCTGTGGCACAGGACAAAAATGGTCGAACCAGACTGGACTTTATAAGAAGACTCAGGCCTTTTGAGGTGTGCAGCAAGCTGCTGCTATTCTACCAGTCCATAGTAGCCAGTGTGTTGTTCTACGCTGTGGTCTCAGTGGAGCTCAAAAGATGCACAATACCTGAACAAACTTGTCAGGAAAGCCTTCTCCATCACAGGCCCAACCCTGGACAGTCTGGAACCTGTTGTGGAAAGGAGATGTTGATAAAATCGGATGCCATCCTGAAATGAGGTGTTCTTTTGGAACACATTTAGCCACAGGCTCATTCCACCATGGTGTGGTGAGAAGTACCTCTTGGAGTTTTTTCTGCTCACTGCTATCAGGCAATTCAGTGTTCCCACCAGATGTTCTCGTTAAGTTCATTTTGAAATATCTGCACAATATACTGTACATGTATTTGTTTATTGATTGATTGGCTGTATCTTTGTTTTCATGTTTCTGCTAATGTATGTGTTACCGACCTCAGGCCTAGGGGAACCTGGGCCAGGTACAAACCACTGTTGCTACAGGGTGTAGCCACAGCGATATGGTGTAAAGCTTAAAAGAAACAGACAGCAGTCCCGAGTCTCAGACCATCCTTCTGTTTCTCTCTTTTTTCTCCTTTTCCCAGAAATATATATATACTTCAATTTCTGCATAGATCAACATGGCAATCAGTGAAAACAATGGTGCAAGCCAATTTCCTCTGCATAACAAATAGTGTAAACACATTTACTTTGAGTCCTTGATTAAAAACCAACTTTCCAAGGAAGCAGACAGTTCTGTATCCCCACATTGTATGTAGATGAGATACTAAGTCAAAGCAGTCTGACTATTCAAAGCAGGTGACTCTTTAGCAAGACAGGTAAATATTTATGTCCTGTAGATAGCCATCAGCAATAACCTGTAGCAGAATTTTCTAGAAATTCTGCCTTTTCTAAGTAACACACCGAAATGTTATTTTCTTTATAATGCTGAGTTGTAGCCCATTACACTCTCCCCTACTTTTTTTGAGATGGCTCCTGACATCTTGCTCTAAAGGCTCAGCCTTTGGTTCAGTGTCTATTGTGTCTCAACTAGTGGTCTTAGATAATAATCAAATCCTGGGTATGCTGGATACACTATTGTGTGGCTTGGCAACAGATACATAGGATTCTGTATAACTGCATGGACACCAGGATTCCAAGGCTGGTATGATGGCTGCCCCAGTCTGTAGTATGTGAATACCTCTCTGGGTTTGACAGTGCAAGATCTTCTTAGCGTGTCCCCTTCTCTGTCACTCTGGTGTTCTGTTGCTAGGTCTTCTTGACCATTTGTGGGTTCCACTACTTCATCAATGTTCTCCACCTGGGGTTCAGCAACACTGCTCTCCATTTCCAGTCCTTGTTCCCTTGATGTTCCTTGCAAAGGATTTCTGTCAGGTTGTCGTGGTTCTCGTGGTTCAGGGTAGAACTCTCGGGCCTTGGCTCTGAGCCTGGAGCGTGACTCAGATTCTATTACCTCAGATCTGACATGTGCTGGAAAGCATGGCAAGCAACGGGGACCATATGAGGTTTCTGCTTCCTCATCGGAGTGATCAGACGCTGAGTCTGGTGTCTCACTCTTTGTTCTTGCCGGTCTTTGCATTTTCCTTTTCACTGTGTTTGATTTAGTGTCTTTTCAAAAGGTAAGTCATTGACAGGCAGCAGGAGGTTGCGTGTAGTATCCGGGGTGCTCTGCTACCAACTTCTGGCTGTACCTTATACACTGGGCTGTCTTTAATTCTCTCCACAATACGACATACCTCTTTTTCCCAGTAGTCACGGAGTTTTCCTGAGCCTCCTCTCTCAGATAGGTTTCTGACTAAGACTCTGTCACCTGGTTGAAGAATAGCGCCCCTCACTGTACGGTCATAATACTGCTTACCCTTGGCCGATGCTTTCCGACTGTTATCTGCAGCAATCTGGTAAGCTTCTTTCATCTGGGTTGCCCATTTTTGTCTGTTTCCTCATTGTCAGTTGTAAGATTAAACAACAAATCGATAGGTAATCTTGGAGCTCTGCCATACAAGAGGAAAAATGGTGAATAGCCAGTTGATTCGTGTCTTGTACAATTATATGCATGCACAATTTGTGGTAGGTAATCTTTCCACTTTGACTTTTTCTCTTCTTCCAAGGTTCGGAGCATCTGAAGCAGAGTTCGATTGAATCGTTCTACTGGATTCCCCTGTGGATGGTAGGGAGTGGTGCGGGAGTGAGCTATTCCAGATAGTTGTTGGAGCCTCTGAAATAAGTTATTTTCAAACTCACGCCCCTGGTCATGGTGCAGCTTTGCAGGGTAGCCAAAATGGGGGATAAAGTCTTGGAAAATCTTCTCAGCTGCGGTTTTTCCAGATTTGTTTTTGGTGGCATATGCTTGTGCAAAGCGAGTGAAGTGATCCATGAGAACCAGAACATAGTCATAACCTCCTTTACTTGGCTCAAGACGGAGAAAATCTACAGAGAGCAGTTCAAAAGGTTCGCTTGTAGTAATAGAGCCCATAGGTGCTCTGTCTTGGTTACTAGGGTGCTTCTGTTTGATGCAGGCATTGTCGAATTACATAATCTTCAATCTCTCGCTGCATGTAAGGCCAATAAAATCTTTCTCTGGCTAGATGAATCACCTTGTCAGATCCGATATGTCCCATATCATCATGGAGGCTTTTAAGGACAACTGGTTTCAGCTTATGTGGCAAAACAAGTTGCTTTCTTTTTCCTACTTGCCTGTACAGTACTCCCTTGTAAATGGTGAGTTTGTTCCATTCATGTATCAGTCTCTTTGTTTCAATTCCCATTTGTTCCTTGTCCTTCTTATTTGGACCCCATCCTCTGCTTTTGAGGTTAATGATTTCACTGATGGTAGCATCTTCTTGCTGTGCGACCCTAATATCATTTAGTGTGACTGTATCAGCACTTTCTGGCAACACACCGTCATCCACTGAGGTGAACTGTAGAGCAGCCACCCATGGCACTTCTTTATCTTTAGCTGCTTTGTCCCCCTGCCAGACAGCTGAGACGACTTCTGGAGATATTGTTTCATTATACTCAGTGATAGTGGCCTGTAAGTTCACAGGGAAGCGGGACAGCGTATCTGCATCTGTATTTGCTTTCCCAGGGCGGTATTTGATGTCAAAGTTAAAGTCTGCTAATTCTCCAACCCAGCGATGACCCACTGCATTCAGTTTTGCTGTACTCAGAGCATATGTCAGAGGGTTATTGTCAGTATATACAGTGAAGGTGGGTGCATAATATAGATAGTCTCTAAATTTTTCACAGATTGCCCACTTCAGGGCCAAGAATTCTAACTTGCCAGAGTGGAGATGGTAATTTCTCTCAGCTGGGGTTAGTGTTCTTGATCCGTAGCCAATTACACGTAGTTTACCCTCCTGCTGTTGGTAAAGTACTGCTCCTAGTCCTTCGTTTGATGCATCAGTGTGCAAAACAAAGGGCAATTCAAAATTTGGAAAAGCAAGTATGGGTGGATTGGTGAGTATATCCACAAATTTAGAAATGACTGTACGATGTTCATTAGTCCATTGAACTGGTGTCCTTGAAGGTAGCTGTACATTGGATTTTATCCTCCCTCTTGCTGTAGTCGCCAGGCTGGATTTTCCAGTATTTCCAATAGTACCATTTAAAAGTTCAAACAAAGGTTTTGCCAACCTGGAAAAGTCCTGTATGAAGGAGCGGTAATAACTAAGGAAGCCCAGCAAGGATCTGACTTCTCCAACTGTTGTGGGTTCCTTTTCCATTAACTGTCGGACTGCTTCCAAATCCTTAGGGTCAATCTGCACCCCCTCTTCAGACACTAGACGACCTATGTACGGATTTGTAGTGGAATAACTCACATTTCTCTGGTCGTAATTTTATTCCGTGTTCTCTCATTCGAGACAGTACCCGTCTCAAGTCTTCCACATGGTCATGAAATGTTTTTGAAAAGCAAAGTACATCATCCAAATATGGGGTGCAACATTCATCTCTCAATTGTTCCAGTACCCCTTCCATGCATCTTTGAAATGCTGCAGGAGCGTTGCTCAAGCCAAAAGGAATGCGTACCCACTCATATAGTCCCAAGGGGTACTAAAGCAGTGATAGATCTTGAGTCCTCATCCATGAAACCTTGATGATATGCACTTCCTTGATCCAGGATTGAAAACCATGAGTAGCCCCCAAGATTATCCAGTAGGTCTTGAATGCGTGGCAGGGGGTGTCTGTCAGGGATGGTTTTACGGTTTAGCTCTCTAAAGTCCACACAAAGACGCAAACTTAAGTCCTTTTTCCTGACACAGACAACTGGAGAAGAGTAAGCTGAAGTGGACTTCTTTATCCAACCATGGTCCAAAGGTTCTGGATGTATTCCTTCACCTCTTGGTATAAGGGCTTTGGAATAGCATTGTACCTTTTCTGCACAGGAGTATCATCCTTCAAGTGGATTTTTAGCTTCAAATCTGGAATGCAACCAATTTCACCATCTTCCCGTGAAAATACATCTGATTCTTCATATAACATGCTTAACTACCTCTTGTTCTTCCTCTTTTAAGTGGGACAAATCTACTGGGGGGTTCCATTTCTCTCTAGCAGTAACCTTGTATTTGTTGCTTTCCTGTTTAACTCTACTGTACTCTGTGTGTGCAGCATTGACTTGGCCATCAATTGGCTGACTGAGTATTACTGGGTCAGATGGTGGGGGAAGGACTGGCCAGATATCAATAATTTCTTCTAGAGTGCCTAATATTGTTCCACTAGGAAGGTAGATATCATGTAAGGTGTAATTTTGAAGAGGTATGGTAATTAGTTTTGAAGTACCAGTTGGGCTGTCAACAATGGCAGGGAGTAGTTCAATGCCCTCTGGGCAATGACTCTCTGCTAGTGGCTCAAAAGTCATTGTGCCTCCTCTAGGCAAAGCCCTAATTTTACATTTCACTTGACATATCTGACATGCTGGGATAACAAGCCCCTTTTCCCCATCCTTACTGTAATACCTGGTGATATTGCTTCCCCAGGTTTTACTCCTACTGCAGAAATGATATTATCTGCTGTGTCACCTTTCACGTTTAATGCCTCACTCAGCAGCGCTAAGAATGGTGGTATCGGTCTGGTCACAGTTCTCTCTGATCAGTTCCTCTATAACATTGAAGCCTAACAGCGGACAGTTAACATGACTTTGACTTACTAACAAAGGAACATCAATGGCTACCTGCCCATGTCTGGAGCTCAGTATCTGAAGTGTCACCTCAATCCACCCTTCAAATGGAATCTCAGTGCCATTTGCTGCAGTAATACAGAGTGCACTTCCTGTTAATAAACTCTCAAGTGACTGAATCTTAACATCAGGCAATGTCTTCCTTACCCACTCTCTCCCACTATGCTAACCTGTGCTCCTGTGTCTAACAGCATTTGTGTTTGAATTCCATTGATTACACACGTGACCATGCAGCGACTCCCAATTAGTTGGGCAGCACGTTTCTTTAGGGGGCAGTAGATACGTGTTTTGCATTGTGGGAACCTCAGTCTGGGGGGACCTGTTACTCCTGTTGGTCACTGGTTGTTCCCTCTCCAGTGACCTTCCCAGTTTTCCGATTCCCATCTTTTAGTACAGCCAACAGCTCTGTGTCCCATCAAACCACAGCGAAAGCAGTGAGTACACCGTTCTTTTCTCTGCTGGGCACATTCTTGACATCTTCTTTTAGGACTATCTCTTGAGACCTGAGTGTTCAATTGTGGCAGTGCACGGACATCTGTCCAGTACTGTTACCAGTATGCTTTGTGATCTTTTCAATATTTTCTTTTAACATAGACACTTGAGCTGTCAGCTGTTCGATGGTAGTATTATGAGCTTGATGTGCATAGAGAACTTTCAAATTATCACTTTCATTATGGTTCACAATCTTGTCAAATTGTTTTGCTAGTTCGACACTCGAGCAGTTAACTGCTTTATAGCTGCACTGTCAACTTGCATTCTATTGTTTGCTTGACTCAGTTCAGTCTGATCAGCCTGTGAACTGTCCTTTTGTTTACTGAATTTACAGAGACAGACCTATGTTCACTCGGAGTGTGAAGACGCTTTATTCTCTCTGCTTCCTCCCTGGTAGATTTAGTTATCTTCTCTAGAATTATATCATCAGTCACCTTCAAGTCAGTAAGAAATGGTTTTATGTCTTGTCTGATGTTATTATTTTTTTCATTGAACCCTTGATAAAGGGTATGAAGAAATATGCCCTGAACTAATTTTCTGTCATAACTGAATTCAGCTCCGTGCTGTTCTGATGCCTGCAGCACATGTTGTCGAAGATCTATTATCCTATATACAAAATGTTCGGGTGTTTCCCTATCTTGTTGCTTTGTGTTGCTCAGTTCCTGAAACAGTTCTGTGCTGCTTTTATCCCTAATGTGTAACCTAAGAAATCGTTTGAGTTCTTCTAATGTGAGATCATCTCTACTCAAGAGAAAATTTTTGAAGATACCTGGTTTAACAACTTTTAGTACAGACTTAACAATTTCAGACTCAGTAAATCCCTCATGTAGCCCTACATCTATTTGTTTGCAAAGGTTACTGTATGAAATTTCAGAACCCCCATCATAGATTTGCCCACCATGGACTTTGAACTCCCTACGAGGCAGAAAAGCAGTAACATCAGTGAGTCTTACCACTTGATCTGACGCCATATAAGGAAAGCATCCTTTCTCCAAGTCCCCAGAGTTCCTTCCATTTTCCAGGTTTGTGCCAAGATGTTGAGCTTGGCTCGACTGAGTATCTTGATCCAGTCCTGTTGTGATAACACCTGTACAATCCTTACTCTCACAGGGTTGAAATCCTTTCTGGTTAGGAGTTGTGAAATCATATCCTGGAGGTGAAGTAGGTGTGACATGCCTTCGTCCTCCAAATTTCTCAACTTTTCACTCTTAACATAATCAAAAAGGAAATAATAAAGTTCTTGTTCACCTAGTTGTGAGAGTTCTACAGTTTCATCGCCTATACTTGCAGCCAGAAGGCTGAGTTGATTGTAATCCAGCAAAATTAATTTCTTATGGATATCCCAGATCAGCATCTTGCGTGGTCCGGATGTTGCCATCTCCCTTCTGTACCTGAAGCTGGGCTCTCTGGATGACACAATTACAGAGTCGTCCCCAAAGTTTCACAACAGGAAGTACCAGGTGTAGTGATGACTGTTTCCATGACAGAGTGCTGATCCCGGGACGAGCCCCCAATTGTTACCGACCTCAGGCCTAGGGGAACCTGGGCCAGGTACAAGCCACTGTTGCTACAGGGTGTAGCCACAGCGATATGGTGTGAAGCTTAAAAGAAACAGACAGCAGTCCCGAGTCTCAGACCATCCTTCTGTTTCTCTCTTTTTTCTCCTTTTCCCAGAAATATATATATACTTCAATTTCTGCATAGATCAACATGGCAATCAGTGAAAACAATGGTGCAAGCCAATTTCCTCTGCATAACAAATAGTGTAAACACATTTACTTTGAGTCCTTGATTAAAAACCAACTTTCCAAGGAAGCAGACAGTTCTGTATCCCCACATTGTATGTAGATGAGATACTAAGTCAAAGCAGTCTGACTATTCAAAGCAGGTGACTCTTTAGCAAGACAGGTAAATATTTATGTCCTGTAGATAGCCATCAGCAATAACCTGTAGCAGAAATTTCTAGAAATTCTGCCTTTTCTAAGTAACACACCGAAATGTTATTTTCTTTATAATGCTGAGTTGTAGCCCATTACATATGCATCTGAATATCCACTTGGGATTAATTAAGTTTATCTTCTTCTTCTTACCATTTAAGTTAAGAAGAAATTTAATTTTAAGAAAGAAAAAAAATATATAGTTAAGGCAGCTTAGTAATCCCAAATCAAATTTTAATAATGAGGCCAGTGCAATGCAAGTCCTGTTGGATGTTGGACTTTTTAGATGATGGTTTGGAAGAGCCAGTTGTCTATGAGGGCTACATCTGCAAGAGATGCCAGCTGATCCAGCACCTCGAGCTCAGGGTCGCTGAACTGGAGGAGGAGTTGGCTGACCTGCGTTGTAATAGAGAATTGGCGGACTTGGCCCAGGTGTCCTTTAGAGATAGTGTGCACCCCTAAGGTGGCGGGAGGAGATTCCAGACCAGACAGGTAGGAATAGGTGGGTCACGGTGGCAAGGCGTAAGGTAAAGGGTGCACACTGTCCGGGGGCATCAACCCCAGAATTAGAAGTGTCTAACCGTTATCATGTCCTGGCGGAGCTGGACGGTGACTCTGATAATTCTGAGGTGGTAGGCAGGGTTGAGGAGCCCCAACGGGCTACCTCAAAACCAGTTCCCAAAAAGAGAGAGGTAGTGATAGTTGGGGACTCAATCATTAGGGGGATTGAAGCGCAGGTGTGCTCCAGAGAGAGAGAGTCTCGTGCGGTGTGTTGCCTTCCGGGAGCACAGGTGGGAGACCTCCTGGAAGGGTGGATAGGCTCTTGGCCAGAGCGGGGTGGATCCAGTTGTCATTGTCCACGTTGGAACAAATGACATACATAAGGGTAGTCTGTCAGTTCTGCGATCCAAATTCAAAGAGTTAGGTACCAAGCTGAGGAGCAGAACTGACAAGGTAGTCTTCTCCGAAGTTCTGCCTGTGCCACGCCAGTCCAGGTAAGATTGAGGAGATTAGAAGGCTTAGCGTGGCTCAAATCTTGGTGCAGGGTAGAAGGGTATAGGTTTATGGGGCATTGGGACTCCTTTTGGAACAGATGGGACCTGTTCGCCGTGACGGGTTACATCTGAACCGGAGGGGCACCAATGTATTGGGGAGGCGTATGTGTAGGCTAGTCGAGGATTGTTTAAACTAGGGAATAGGGGGCAGGGAGTTTAGGACAGGCCAGATTTAGATCTATACATGGAAGAACAAACAATGGTGTAGAAATAAAAATGCATAGTAATGTAAATTTTAAGCAAACACGTAAAGATAGAAGGATTAACACATTAAAAATAGCTTGCCTTAATGCTAGAAGTATCAAAAATAAGGTAAGTGAGTTGGAGTTGTATGTAGCAGAGCACAATTATGATATTATAGCAATAACGGAAACCTGGCTAAATAACAAAGATGGGGATGAGTGTAACATAGAGGGATACACATTTTTAGGAAGGATAGACAGAACAGAAAAGGAGGTGGGGTTGCTGTTTATGCCAAACAGGAATTAAATGTAAGTCATCTTCAGTTGGATGATGAGCCCCATCTTAGTGAGGACATGTGGCTTCGCCTGGAAAATATTAGGGAAAAGGTCTCATTTTAGGAGTGTGTTATAGACCACCCAATTCAGACAGTAATTTCAACACACATCTTTTAGTAATATCAAAAGGCAAGTTTACAGGGGATATTATAGTCATGGGGACTTTAATTATCCAAATATTAACTGGGATAACCTTACAGATGGAGGAGCACAAGAGCAGGAGTTTTAGAAGTAATCAGCGACTGTTTTTAACACAGCATGTTAAAGCACCAACAAGGGGTGAAGCCTATCTGGATTTAGTATTCTGTAATAATCAGGATAGAATTGAGGGTGTAGAGGTGATTGAACCACTAGGGTCAAGTGACCATAATGTAATACAATTCTCAGTATTTTGTAAGAGTACAGATGCAAAGACTAAAATTGTTAAGTTGAACTTTAGTAGGGCTAATTTTGAGCAGATGCGACAAAGTCTAAGTAGGATAGACTGGGATAAGCTTTTAAATGTGGAGACAGTCGAGGAGCAGTGGAACAGGTTTAAAATGTTTTACATGTAATGCAGGACAGATACATACCTAAATTTGGAAGTAATAGGAAACTAAAAAATCTCCACGATGGATTAATAAAGATTTAAAAAGAAGTTGCAAAGGAAAAACTGCTGTATAAGGCATATAAGACTAATGACTGCAAAGAGAACCGTAGCGTATGAGAAAATGAGGGCAACCATTAAGAAGGATATCAGAGAGGCTAAAAGACAGTTGGAGAGGAATATAGCAGATAAGGCGAAAGAAGACCCCAAGAGATTCTTTCAGTATTTTAGTAGTAAAAGAACAGTTAAGGAGGAGGTCAAGTTCATCAGGAATAGTAAAGGGAATTAAAAGATACAGACAATGAAATAGCAGATGCCCTAAACTTACATTTTTCTGAGGTGTTTACAAGTGAGCAAGTGGATAACCTGCCAGAGGTAAACACAACTACTAAGGAGGTACTGAGGGATTTGGAAATTGTAGAGGGAGAAGTGCTGCTCAGATTAAATAAGATGAAATCAAACAAATCACCAGGCCCAGATAATATTTATCCTCGTGTTCTTAAGGAGGCTAGTGAGTACATATATAAACCCTTGACACATTTTTAGGAAGTCACTGTGCACTGGAGAGATTCCAAAGGACTGGAAAATGGCAAATATCATCCCATTATATAAAAAGGGTGACAGGGCAGATCCAAGCAACTATAGGCCAGTAAGCTTAACAAGCATCACAGGAAAATTAATGGAAGGAATTATTAAGGATAAGATTGAGCAACACATGACAAGGAGAGGAGTTATTCTGAACAGTCAGCATGGGTTCAGAAGGGGAGGTCGTGTTTTACTAACATGTTGGAATTCTATGAGGAGGCAACAAAAGGATACGATCAAAGTGGAGCTTATGATATTATTTATCTGGACTTTCAGAAAGCATTTGATAAGGTGCCACATGAGAGGTTGGGCATCAAGTTAAAAGAAGTGGGAATTCAGGGTGATGTTTTTAGATGGGTGCAGAATTGGCTCAGACACAGGAAGCAGAGGGTGATGGTGCGAGGAACCTCATCAGAACTGGCGATGTTAAGAGTGGTGTTCCACAGGGGTCAGTGCTAGGGCCGCTGCTATTTTTAATATATATAAATGATTTAGATAGGAATATAAGTAACAAGCTGGTTAAGTTTGCAGATGATACCAAGATAGGTGGATTAGCAGATAATTTGGAATCCGTTATATCATTACAGAAGGACTTGGATAGCATACAGGCTTGGGCAGATTTGTGGCAGATGAAATTTAATGTCAGTAAATGTAAAGTATTACACATAGGAAGTAAAAATATTAGGTTTGAATACACAATGGGCGGTCGGAAAATCGAGAGTACACCTTATGAGAAGGATTTAGG
Organism: Polypterus senegalus; assembly: GCF_016835505.1. Classification (NCBI taxonomy): domain Eukaryota; kingdom Metazoa; phylum Chordata; class Cladistia; order Polypteriformes; family Polypteridae; genus Polypterus; species Polypterus senegalus. The sequence goes on from NC_053161.1 coordinate 162,360,471, forward strand.
AGTCATAGTGGACTCAAGCTATCAACTTCCAAACAGTGTTCAGAAGCCATTAAGAAGGCTAACAGAATGTTAGGTTATATAGCACGATCTGTGGAGTACAAGTCCAAGGAGGTTATGCTCAACCTTTATAATGCACTGGTGAGGCCTCATCTTGAGTACTGTGTGCAGTTTTGGTCTCCAGGCTACAAAAAGAACATAGCAGCACTAGAAAAGGTCCAGAGAACAGCGACTAGGCTGATTCCAGGTCTACAGGGGTTGAATTATGAGGAAAGATTAAAAGAGCTGAGCCTTTACAGTTTAAGCAAAAGAAGATTAAGAGGTGACATGATTGAAGTGTTTAAAATTATGAAGGGAATTAGTACAGTGGATCGAGACTTGTATTTTAAAATGAGCTCATCAAGAACACGGGGACACAGTTGGAAACTTGTTAAGGGTAAATTTCGCACAAACATTAGGAAGTTTTTCTTTACACAAAGAACGATAGACACTTGGAATAAGTTACCAAGTAGTGTGGTAGACAGTAAGACGTTAGGGACTTTCAAAACTCGACTTGATGTTTTCTTGGAGGAAGCAATTGGATAGGACTGGCGAGCTTTGTTGGGCTGAATGGCCTGTTCTCGTCTAGATTGTTCTAATTCTAATTCTAATTCTAATTCTTCTTTTGGCTGCTCCTGTTAGGGGTCGCCACAGTGGATCATCTTCTTCCATATCTTTCTGTCCTCTGCATCTTGTTCTGTTACACCCGTCACCTGCATGTCCTCTCTCACCACATCCATAAACCTTCTCTTAGGCCTTCCTCTATTCCTCTTCCCCTGCGGCTCTATCCTCAGCATCCTTCTTCCAATATACCCAGCATCTCTCCTCTGCACATGTCCAAACCAATGCAATCTTGCCTCTTTGACTTTGTCTCCCAACCATCCAACTTGAGCCGACACTCTAATGTACTAATTTCTAATCCTACTTATCCTCATCACACCCAGTGCAAATCTTAGCATCTTTAACTCTGCCACTTCCAGCTCTGTCTCCTGCTTTCTGGTCAGTGCCATCGTCTCCAACCCATATAACATAGCTGGTCTCACTACTGTCCTGTAGATCTTCCCTTTCACTCTTGCTGATACCCATGTGTCACAGATTACTCCTGACACTCTTCTCCACCCATTCCCACTTCACGATTCACTATCTCCACATCATCCAACCTCTTCTCTCTCTCATTCTCTTCATTCATCAGCCTCTCAGAGTACTCTTTCCATCTACACTCTCCTAGCTTGTAAGTATATTTCCATCTTTATCATTTATTACCATAACCTGCTGCAATCTTTCCCAGCTCGGTCCCTCTGTCTAGCCAATCAGTACAGGTCCTTTTCACTCTCCTTAGTGTCCAACCTCTCATACAACTCATCATACACCTTTTCTTTAGCCTTTACCACCTCTCTCTTCACCTTGTGCCTTATCTCCTTGTACTCTTGTCTACTTTCTGCATCTCTCTGACTATCCCACTTCTTCTTTGCCATCCTCTCCCTCTGTATATTCTCCTGTATTTCCTCATTCCACCACCAAGTTTCCTTTTTCCTTCCTCTTTCCAGATGTCACGCCAAGCACCCTTCTTGCTGTCACCCTTACTACATCTGCTGTAGTTTCCCAGCTGTCTGGTAATTCTTTATTGTCACCCAGTGCCTGTCTCACCTCCTCCCTGAACTCAACCTTGCTGTCTTCCTTTTTCAACTTCCACCATTTGATCCTTGGCTCTGCCCTCATTCTGTTCCTCTTCTTGATCTCCAACATCATCCTACAGACCACCATCCTATGCAGCTTAACTACACTTTCCCTTGCCACCACTTTGCAGTCTTAAATCTCCTTCAGATTGACTCTTCTGCATAGGATGTCATCTACCTGTGTGCATCTTCCTCCACTCTTGTACGTAACCCTAAGTTCCTCCCTCTTCTTAAAATACATTTTCACCACAGCCATGTCCATCCTTTTGGCAAAATCCACTATCCTCTGACCTTCTTCATTCCTTTTCTTGACACCATACCTACCCATCACCTCCTCGTCTCCACCGTTCCCTTCTCCAACATGCTCATTGAAATCTGCTCCAATCACCACTTTCTGTCCCTTGGGTACACTGTTCATCACTATATTCAACTCACTCCAAAAATCTTCTTTCTCATCCATTGCACACCTAACTTGCAGTGCATATGCACTAACAACATTCATCATCACACCTCCAATTTCCTGCTTCATAATCATTACTCTGTCTCACACTCTTTTCACCTCCAAAACACTCTTGACATACAGTTCCTTCAGAATAACTCCTACCCCATTTCTCCTCCCATCCACACCATGAGAGAACAATTTGAATCCATCTCCGATCCACCTGGCCTTACTCCCCTTCCATTTAGTCTCTTGCACATACAATATATGAACCTTTCTTCTCTCCATCATATCTGCTAACTCTCTCCCCTTACCAGTCATACTTTCAACATTCAAAGTTCCTACCCTCAGTTCCACTCTCTTTACTTTCCTCCTCTCCTCCTGCCTTCAGACACAACTCCCCCCTCTTCTTCTCCTTCTTTGGCCAACAGTAGGCCAATTTCCGCCACCACCCTGTTGGCTAACAGTACTGGTGGCAGTTGTTGTTTTTGCTTTACAAGAAAAATCCTTCTGTTAGTCTAATTATGAAGAAAAAGTAAAAGAGCTGAGCCTTTTCAGTTTAAGCAAAAGAAGATTAAGAGATGACATGACTGAAGTGTTTAAAATTATGAAGGGAATTAGTCCAGTGGATCAAGACTGTTATTTTAAAATGGGTTCATCAAGAACATGGGAACAGAGCTGGAAACTTGTTAAGGGGAAATTTCTCACAAACATTAGGAAGTTTTTCTTTACACAGAGAACCACAGACTCTTGAAATAAGCTATCAATTAGAGTGGTAGACAATAGACCTTTAGGGACTTTCAAAACTCAACTTGATGTAATTTCCGAAGAATAAAGTGGATAGGACTGGTGAGCTTTTTTGTGCTGAATGGCCTGTTCACGTCTAGAGTGCTCTAATGTTCTAAAAGAATCGCCATCTTTAAGCCACATTATGCAGCTTCCAGCTGTTGGGTATGTCAGAATTGTCAACCACAGCAGCTGCTGATCTCGTTGCCAGACTATGTCAATTTAAATGACTGAAAATCGCTGTCCATGTCCTGTTTACCAGCTGAGTGACAACCTTCTAGCACAGTTGTGTTTACTCCTTTATCTGATGTGTGGCCTGATTGAGTCAACACTGTATAAAGAGTAAACAGCTGTGGCAGGGGTGGCCAATGTTAGTCCTGGAGGGCTGCAGTGGCTGCAGGTCTTTGTTTCATCCCAGTTGCTTAATTAGAAACCAATCCTTGCCAATCTCAAGCTTGTTAGTCTGCAATATTGGGTTCTTATATCGCAGATTATTTTTTGGATATCATCCAAATTTAAATCCTGAAACGGATCATTTTCAGTCTGTCACATTTTTCTCTTGAGTGTTTTATTAAAACAAATGGCACATGATGAATCCACATGGATGTAAGTGGAAACAAGTTAGATGGGGAACTAAAGGCTTCTTTGTCATTTGCATCTTATTGCTAATAAGGAACCATTACAGACAGTGAATGCATCCATTTAAGATTAAAATAAGCGAGGCCACTTAAATGAAGCAGAAAAATGTCACCTGAGCAATAAGTGCTTCATCAGCAATAATTGATCTCTCATTAAGAAACTGGGTTGGAACAAAAACCTGCAGCAACCGCGGCCCTCCAGGACCCAACACTGCTCAACCCTGAGATATGGCGATTTCAGTGGTAAGTAAAGCGCGCAACATCAGTTGAATGAGCTTCTCTTCTGTCTATAAGGTCCAAAACATCTGCGTTTCTTTATTTCCTTGTCACTTTATTTCATGCATTGTACTTCTGGATGAGCATTGTGAGAAAAGGCTGGCAGCTCAGCCCAGCCAGGACACCTCTGAAATGGAAGGATAGGGGAAGGCAGCTACTTGTGGACACTGCCTCCCCCAAAATGCTAGATGGCAGCTCCCATGGAATGTAGTGGTGCCCCGGATTCCCGTAGAGCATTCTGGGACTTGGAGTTCGGTTTCTCAGCCTTGTTGGGTGCCATGGGTGCTGCCTGGGGAAGCTATGACAGGACCTGAGGAGTCATGCTTCTCTTATAGCCCGGAAGTACTACTAGGAAGTCATGAGGACAGAAGCCCCAAGTACATCCAGGCAGATTAAAGACTTGAGTTCTCCATCTGACCTGGACAGACAGATGAACTTCCGGGTCGCGAACTATTTAAAGGATTGTTGAAGACCCAGCAAGTGAGCCAGAGTGGGGTGGAGGTGGACAAAGCTTGCTGAGAGTTGTGGAGGAGATATATAATAGAGAATTGCGATTATTATAAATATTATATATATACAGTATCTCACAAACGTGAGTACACCCCTCACATTTTTGTAAATATTTTATTATATCTTTTCATGGGACAACACTGAAGATATGACACTTTGATACAATGCAAAATAGTCCGTGTACAGCTTGTATAACAGTTGTAAATTTGCTGTCCCCTCAAAATAACTCAACATACAGCCATTAATGTCTAAACCGCTGGCAACAAAAGTGAATACACCCCTAAGTGAAAAATGTCCAAATTGTGCCCAACGTGTCAATATTTTTTTCTAGCACTGCCTTAACTCTCTTGGGCATGGAGTTCACTAGAGCTTCACAGGTTACCCATAGAATCCTTTTTCCACTCCTCCATCACGGAGCTGGTGGATGTTACCAACATATATAAATGGTATATATATTCTTTTTTAATATTTTTAATATTTTTTTTTTTTCTCCAGCCGTCTGGAGTTTGTTTTTGTTTTTTCTGTCCCCCCCTGGCCAATGGACCTTACTCTTATTCGATGATAATTAATGCTGATTTATTTTGTTTTCATATTGTGTCTTTTATTTTTCTATTCTTTATTATGTAAAGCACTTTGAGTTACTGTTTGTATGAATATGTGCTATATAAATAAATGTTGTTGTTGTTGTTGTTGTTGATATCTTGGCTGCAGTATGACTGTAATTTTAAAATATCCAATTATCTAGAAAGCATGCTGGATAAAAATCAGTTTTGGAAAATCTGATTTTGCTTGATATGTGTGATATTTGCAGTCTTTCATTTAGATTTAATGAGTTTAGATGTTGTCCAACAGAGTATGGCAGGGACCAAGTCTGGATATTGTAAATAAGTATCTGGCAGTGGTGTGAGGCTACACAAGAAGTATGGTACACTAGTGACAGAGTGGGAGTGGCACTTATATAGCACATTAATGACATCACTTCCTACAGAGTGCAACTTATAAAATCTTTTGAAGGTAGAGCACAGTGTATTTAGTAAATTTACTTAAAACAGGTTTCATTACTCACATGACCGATCTGCAAACACTGAAGCATGGTGCCAGTCCCCTGGAGCAATCAGGGCTCAGATCTGATTTATCCAGATGAAGACTCTTACATTCTCCACGGCATCTGATGACAAAGTCCAGCACGGCACAGTCCAGAGCCGATAAAGTGTCTTCAATGTGGAAGTTTAACTCCTTCCGCATGACATCTTTGGTAAATTCCTCATTCTGAGTCTCATAGAGCCAGTGACACATTTGCATTTGTAGAGCATTTTCTTTTTCTGGACGGAGATGATCTGGCTTATCTAAAGCTTTTGTTTTCACCCATTCCAGGATCTGAACTGCTGTCTTCTTGTCAAACTCCCCCAGGATTCCTTCCAATGTTTCAGATGTGGAAGGTCTGGCCAGTCCTACCAGGAATCGAGTGAGAACATTGAACTGGTCGTTGTCACAGGAGTTTAGCCTCACGAGCAGTTCCTCGATATCACCTAATGGATCAAGGTAAAAGGAGCAGGCAGCCACAAACTCCTGTAGCTTAGGGCAGATGAAAGTGTAGGTAGTGTGCTTAAGAGTGCCTTCTTTATGCAGGAATGCAGAGAGGGATGGAGAAGAGAGATATGGTTTGAGACCAAAGGTGGATATCTCTTGTTTCTCAGAAAAGATATGAATCCCTTTGTCCACCCCATAATAAGCCATTTTTCCAAGTTTGATCAGAATTGTCCTCTGTTCTTCGGCGTCTTGTCTGTGACTGGTCAAGATGTTATGAAGGAACATCACAAAGAGCTCAGTGACAGTTTTGGGAGTGGGATCTCGCTCTTTTTCAGGTGTCGTGAAGTGGCTTTTCAGCACAGCGCAGATAATCCAACAGTACGAGGGGTTGAAGCTCATGCTGTACAGGACAGCGTTCTGCTCCACATATCTCATAGCCTGAACACCCAGATTTTCATCCCCAAGCATCTTCTTAAAGTATGTCAGTCTTTTTTCAGGGACAAAGCCTAAGATCACTGCACCTAGATTAACGCCATACCCCAGGGAATGCAATGCTGTTGGCGTGCCTGTGAGCAGGACTGAACAGCCCTTCAGTAATGTCATTCTGACCAGACTAGCAAACAGAATGCTGACAGAAACATCGTCATTGGGGTCTGAGCAGAGTGGCCAATGGGACAAGTTCAGTTTGTGTTTATAGTCATTTAGTCCATCTAATATAAAGAGGAGTGAGTTGGGTTGCTGCAGGATTTCTCCTAGTCTTCCATCACCAAGATATTTATAGTGACTTACAATCAATTCATTCAGCGACATCCTTGGCTCCTTCCCATCATCTAGGAAGTTGAAATCCCGAAATTTAAACAGGAATACAAATGCAAATCTCTGGTAATGACTACCTCTTGCCCAGTCAAACATAATCTTCTGGACCATGGTGGTTTTCCCAATCCCTGCCTCCCCTATGACCAATGCGGTGTTGGAGGGATTTATACCTCCCGGAGTTTTAAACAGCTGCTCATCCCAAATTCGCACACATCTGTCCTCGATCCACTCTTCCACCACCTCTGCATAAGGACTCTTATTATTCAGGAATTCCTCCCATTTCACCCAATGGCCATCTTTAAGGACAATCAGCTCTGTGTATTGGGTCTCAAAGTCCACAGCTCTCATATGGGAATCTCCCAGAAAAGACGACCGATCATCCAGACTTCTTATGGATTCAGACACAGCAAGTCTGTGTGTCTCATGGAGGTCTGAAAGTCACAATGAAGAAATTAGTGGCACAGTACTAGGGAAAAAATAAAAGGCCGATCAGAGGCAAAAGGGGAGAGAGATACCTTTAATATGAGGCTCAAGAAGAGGTGGGTGGACATTGGTCTGAATCTCCACCAACAGCTTCTTTCCTAATGATAAAAGGAATGAAAGGAATACAGTCACAACAGCGAGAGGGGTGCTTCTAAGTGAAGATTTAGTTCCTGTAAAAATGCAGAGTTCTGAACTTAAACTGGGCTCTATAATTGGTAGCATGTAGAACCCATTTAAATGGTAACTGGATGTCAATGTATCACTTTGTGTACCTACAAAGATGAGGACTTTATATGTTAATCACAGAGGAATGTTTGCCAGTTTGTCTATCCAGCTGAGGGAGACATACAACGAGGAAAACTGCTGACATATTGCAGGCTGTTCTCAATATAAAGAGGACACAGAGATAACACCCCCAAAGTGGGGTGCCAGGGGTAGCAGAACAACTCATCTGTCCCACACAGAACTGAAACACCCAAATAAATTCCAACCTAAACCCTTTCTGTTGGCTGCACAAGTTAAATTAGCAATGTCCACCCCACCCCAACTTCTCATGGTGATCTTTAGCAGAATGAAACCTGACTGGCTGTACACCCTACTGTTACTGTGTTGACTTTTCATTCATCAACTTCATAAACGTCTCTCCTAGCAAAGTTTATACCCACCTGAAATGACAAATGTAAAAGTGGTTAAAGTAACCGATGTTATGAAAACTGAGAGAGGACATGCAACATCATTAGTTGTTTCTTAATTGTGTTCTCGAGATAACAAAATAATTTTCTTGAAGTGCAACACTATTCGTTTTTTTTAATTGATTTTTGAGATAATGGAACCATTTTTTCGAGGTTATGCAATATAAATATATAAATATTATATACAGTATATATATATATATATATATATATATATATATATATATATATATATATATATATATATATATATATATATATATATATATATATATATATATATATATATATATATATATATATATATATATATAGATATATATATATATATATATATATATATATATATATATATATATATAATGTGGACTAAGCCCTGGACACAGACAGGCAGACATGGTATTAAGCACCACCACACGTTTATTTACAGACTATATGCACAAGAATAAAGTGCCACACAACCCACTTTACCCCAAAGTCCAGGCATCACACTGCCTCTTTGTTTCTTCAGGCCGCCTCCTTGCCTACTCCAAGACCTTGTCCTTCCTTCTTTCCCGACTCCAGCCCCCGAATGGAGGGAGGTGGCCCCTTTTATAAGCACCTGGATGTGCTCCAGGTGTGCTCTGGCAATCTTCCACTGGCACTTCCCAGTGTGGCAGAAGTGCCGGCTGCATACCCGGAAGCACTCCGGGTGTCCCTGCTTCTCTTCGCCCCTCAGCACTTCCGGGTGTGGTGGAAGTGCTGAGTTCCAGGGCTCCCAAGGCATCAGCTCCCTAGCCGCCAGGGCTGTCGCCCCCACGTGGTCTGGAGGAGGTACAAGCCCTCTTCCGGTCCTCCTGGGCATGCCAGCTGGGTAGCAGCCCCAGCCACTTGCCTAGATAGATAGATAGATAGATAGATAGATAGATAGATAGATAGATAGATAGATAGATAGATAGATAGATAGATAGATAGATAGATAGATAGTGAATTAGATGCTATATAGCGCCCAACCCAGCACAGACTTACACAGAGGCACGTGTAAAAACTCAAAGACTTTATTTCTTTCTTCAGCTGGAGGGCACGTCTTCCCCGTGAACCTCCCAGCCACAACACAGTCCCAAGTACTAAGCACAACACAAATCACATCCCTTCTTCTTGCACCACCACTCCTCCCAGGCAACCTCGTCTTCTTCCCCCCAATTCTGGCTCCTGAGTGGTGGTTGCTGACCCTTTTTATAGCCCACCTGTTTCTGATTGAACTTCTGGGCGGGGCTGTATATTTGTCTAGGCCGGCTCAGGGACCCATGCAGCACCCCCTGGCGGCCACCCCAGATTCCCAAAGGGTTGTGGAGAATTCCATCTCCTAATCTCCGATGGAGCCCTGCGGGAAACTGAGGTTACCATCATCAGCCAGGAGTGCCACCAAGCATCCCGGGAGGTACTGAGGAGCCCATGGCTGCTCACCCAGAACTATAAGTAGAAGGCGCTTGGCGAGCATGGGACCTGGTCGCCCTCCACAGTGTTATATATATATATATATATATATTATATATATATAGTCACACGATGCGTAGTGGGGGCCGTGGGCGGACCCAAATGATATCGCGAAATCCTATGCCAGGAGGGAGAGGGGTACTAACCTTTCTCTCTTTTTATTTTCCACAGAAGAAAGATGCACCACCGCCATGAGTCTGCCTGCACCACTACCCACACTACTTTACTTCTGCCCTTCCTCAGCATTCAACCTGTGATGTCAGCAATCCCACCATTCAACTTCGACTCCTACCCAGCATACCCTCTTCTTCCGGTCCCTCCTCCATAAATGTTCTTCCTCCGCCATCTTTGGGCGGTCAAAAACTGTGTATTGACGCATTGACCGTTGTGGATGTGTTTGTCCAATTATTTTGATATTTTTACAGTATATGGGGCCGGAAAACCCCAAACCTTTATGCTTGTCGTTGTATTATTTTACAATCTATACTAATAAAAGGCAAAGCCCTCACTCACTCACTCACTCACTCACTCATCACTAATTCTCCAACTTCCCGTGTGGGTGGAAGGCTGAAATTTGGCAGGTTCATTCCTTACAGCTTCCTTACAAAAGTTGGGCAGGTTTTATATCGAAATTCTACGCGTAATGGTCATAACTGGAAGCAGTTTTTCTCCATTTACTGTAATGGAGATGAGCTTCAACGCCGTGATGGACGGAGTTTCGTGTGACATCATCACTCCCGCGTAATCACGCGAGTACATAGAAAACCAGGAAGACCTCAAAAAGGCTGAAGAAAACATGCATTATATAATTGAGAAGGCAGCGAAACAATAAGAAGCGGCGAGTGACATATACAACCATGTTCATGAGTTCTGCTACTTGGAAACAAAGCACGATGTAAACCTACACTTTAAATTAAGTTCATAGACAGGCTGCGCTGGCGTTTGTAATTTAGTGCCCACCCATATAAGGCCGTCCTCACAGCTGGCAATCCAATAGCAAACTGCCACGGGTAAATATTCACGGGTGAAGGACTGTGCTTATGGTGAGGAAGACAGCTGAGAATAGTCAGGGTGGTGTTTGACACAAACTCAGCTCGGAGGGGTGCCGACCGAGGCCCAGGGTGCAGTAAAGAGGCCAACCTGTGCGAGGTACAGGGATGCACCATGGGTTGGTGCTCAGATTGTGTCTCCGCCCTGTCCCTCTAAGTCGAGGCCGGACCCTGCTATCCTCGAGTGGACCTGCTTGGCTCTACTGCCCTCATGGGACGGGTCGCTTACCCAGTGGTCGCTGGCTGTGGGGCACTGTCAGGGATGCCAGGGCCATGACCCGGGGGGCCGCCAGGAGGGACCGGAAGAGGGTCAGAGCCCCTGACCACGTGGGGTTTGCCTCCGGTTACTTTGGGGGCCACGGGTCGAGGGCATGGAAGCCCTTCCCTCATAGGCCGTGGTCACAGGGAGGCTGTGCCTTGGGACTTGTTTCAGCACCACACCAGGAAGTGCTGGGGAAGATTTATGACGCCTTGAGAGAGCAGCCGGAGGACAGCTTCCGCCAGCTGGGCGTAAGGCTATGCCGGGGCACCAGGGGTTTATCGGGGCACATAAAGGGCCGCCCCCCATTCCCGGGCTGGAGTCGGGGGGAAAGGGCCAAGCGGGAGGGGGCGGCCGGGGGGTGGCCAGGACTTTTTTGGGGTTTGGGGTTTTTTTGCCGGGGGCTTTGACCATTGTTTGGGGTCTTTTTGACCCCAAATAATTTGGAAAATTTGTAAAAAAAACGTGTTGGTTTTCAAGTCCGCCTTCTGTGCCCGGGCCCTTCACAAAAAAATATATATATATATATATATATATATATATATATATATATATATATATATCTATAAGGGGCCGCCCCCCGACACAACAAGCGAATGGTATTAAGCATCACCCACGTTTTTTAACTATATAAAAAAATGCCACACAACCCACTTTTTCCCCGCAGGATCACACTGCCTCTTTGTTTTTTCAGGCCCCCTCCGCCACCCAAGACCCGTCCTTCCTTCTTTCCCGACTCCCGCCCCCCAAGGAGGTGGCCCCCTTTATAAGCACCTGGATTCTCCCGGTGTGCTCTGGAATCTTCCACTGGCACTTCCCCGTGTGGCAAAGTGCCGGCTGCATCCCGGAAACACTGGGGGTCCCCGTTTTTCCCCTCAGCACTTCCGGGGTGGTGGGGCAGCCCCCCCCAAGGCATCAGCTCCCCGCCCCCCCAGGGCTGCCCCCCCCTGGGCGGGGGGGTACAAACCCCTTCCGTCCTCCTGGTGCCGTGGGGAGGCCCCCGCCATTTTCCCAGATAGATAAAAGATAGATAGATGTGGAATTGATTATAAGGCCCAACCCAGCACAGACTTAAAAGAGGCGGGAAAACACAAAGACTTTTTTTCTTTCTTAGCTGGAGGCGCTTCCCCGGAACCTCCCCCCCAAAAACAGTCCCCAAATATAAACCCACAAATCCATCCTTTTTCTTGCCCCCCCCCTCCTGGGGCCTCGCTTTTTCCCCCCAAATTTGGCTCCCCGAGTGGTGGTTGCTTTCTTTATAGCCCACCTGTTTCGTTGAAACCGGGGGGCTGTATATTTGTCTAAAGGGGGGGCGGGACCCATTGCGCACCCTGGCGGCCCCCGTTCCCCAAGGGGGGGAATTCCATCTCCCAACTCCCGGGACCCGCGGGAAAATGGGTTACCATCATCGGGAGGCTGCCACCAAGCACCGGGGGGGGTACTGAGGAGCCCTGGTGCTCACCCAAAATAAAATAGAAGGGGCTTGGGCCGGGCATGGGACCTGGTGCCCTCCACAAAAATTTATATATATATATATATTATATATATATAGTAAACGAGGGGGGCCTGGCGGACCCCAAAAGATTCCCAAATCATCCAGGGGGGAGGGGGGGTACTAACCTTTCTCTTTTTTTTTCCCGAAAGAAGATGCCCACCCCCATGGTCTCCTGCACCACTACCCACACTACTTTACTTTCCTTCCTCAGCTTTTCCCGTGATGTCAGTCCCACCATTCAACTCATCCCACCCCGCATCCCCTCTTCCCGGTCCCTCCTCCATAAATTTTTCCCCCCAGGTAAAAAAAAATATTTGGGATTGACCTTTTGGATTGTTTGTCCAATTATTTTGATATTTTTACAGTATATGGGGCCGGAAAACCCCAAACCTTTATGCTTGTCGTTGTATTATTTTACAATCTATACTAATAAAAGGCAAAGCCCTCACTCACTCACTCACTCACTCACTCATCACTAATTCTCCAACTTCCCGTGTGGGTGGAAGGCTGAAATTTGGCAGGTTCATTCCTTACAGCTTCCTTACAAAAGTTGGGCAGGTTTTATATCGAAATTCTACGCGTAATGGTCATAACTGGAAGCAGTTTTTCTCCATTTACTGTAATGGAGATGAGCTTCAACGCCCGTGAGCTGAGTTTCGTGTGACATCATCAGCCTCCCAGTAATCACGCAGTACATAGAAAACCAGGAAGAGCTCCAAAAAGTGCTGAAGAAAACATGCATTATATAATTGAGAAGGCAGCGAAACAATAAGAAGCGAGAGTGACATATACAACCATGTTCATGAGTTCTGCTACTTCGGAAACAAAGCACGATGTAAACCTACACTTTAAATTAAGTTCATAGACAGGCTACGCTGGCGTTTGTAATTTAGTGCCTCCCATATAAGGCCGTCCGTCAGCTGCAATCCAATAGCAAACTGCCACGGGTAAATATTCACGGGTGAAGGACTGTGCTTATGGGAGGAAGATGAGATGGTCAGGGTGGTGTTTGACACAAACTCAGCGAAACTGCGAGAGAAAGTTTTAAGTGCCAGGACTAAGGTAACATTAAATAAAGCTATGGACATAGCACGGATGGCACCAGCACAGCTGGGAACCTTCGATGACATGTACACGAGCGCTCACGTGAACTGACGAGTGCACAGATAAAAGGCAACAGTTCCAAAGAGCTGAACAAAACCGAATTACACAATTGAAAAGGCAGCAAAAATATGGAAGCGTCTGATAAGCATATTCATAAATGCAGCTACTGCGGAAACAAAGCACACGGTGGAAAAGTCAATGTCCGCTAAAGGAAGACAGTGTAAAAAACCCGTGCATGCAGTGTGTCAGGTCTCAGATAAAGAAGAAGACGAGCTGTTTATTGATGCAGTAAGAAACGAATCGATGAATGAAACCTGTCATCTTTACAACGATTGACAAACACGGAATGTAACTTGAACACAACACATCCTACAAATACGAACCTGATTGAAAGAAATAATGATAATCAAATCCTTGATGACAGCAACACTCAGTAACACTCACAAAACAAATACTGTATATTGACAGTCATGTTACGCTATTTTTAAAATGTTCCCTTTTCTTTTCTAGCTTTTTAACACTACTTCTCCTGGATATCGCGGGTATATATATATGTATATATATATCTACATACATGAATAATGGATACTTTATTCGCCATCAATGATTGTTTTGGTAAAGCCATACTCAGTGTATTCATTAGATGAACGGTAAAAAGTAAGAGCGAGGAGGATGACTCATTGAGGCATGCAGGCTGTAGAGGCCAACTCTATCTGAATTGCGCGATCACATTTGAAAAAATATATCTTTTCAAGTTCTATTTAGTCCATATGTGTCAAACTCAAGGTCAGAGGCCACATCCGCCCGGCGTAATTATATCCGCCCGCGGATCATTTTATATACTGTATTATTGTTATTAAAGCCCGGTATATGAAGGGCCTGGTAACACAATAAACTACAGATCCCATAATGCAGCGCTCAGCTGCCTTGCCAACACTTACCGTTAATCAAGTCTACCTTTATGATGCTGCAAGTTATTGCGGCTAGCTCACACGATGCTGGAGAGAAAAGTTGATTCTGAAAATCGAGCCTTTAAAAACCGATAGGAGGCTGAGTATATGTTTACTGAACCCGTGTGTCTCATTTGTGGAGCTAATGTGGCTGTAATTACAGAATTTAATCTAAGACGGCACTATGAGACAAAACATCAGGGTAACCTGAAAGACCAGAATGCAATGCAGAAGATACAGAAAGCAGAAGAATTAAATAAGAATCTGACACTTCAACGGACGTTTTTACCCGTGCACAATCACAAAGTGATTTCAAGTGAAGCTGCTTTTATGGGAGACACAAATGCACCAGTTCACCTTGCCCCACTTTCCCTGTTGCCAGTAATGTTAAACCAAGTCGTCACTACGGTGTTCCCAACAACGCACTTTGCTGATAAACTGAGCGACTGAGTTTGCACAGCTTGGTGACTTTGAAGAACAAAAGTCCGGCTACATGGCTCGAACCTTGTGCATGTTTGGTAGCACATATCTGTGTGAGAAGCTCTTTTCAGTCAGAAGACTAACAAAACAGCACAAGGAGTCAGCCTCACTGATGAGCACCTGCAATCCATCCTGAGAATCTCCACAACACAGAACCTCACAGCAAACAGAAACGAACCTGTTGCCAAAAAAAGATGCCAGGCATCCAGCTCTAAAATGACATAAGAGCAAATTCTTCAGGCCGCCTCCTTGCCTACTCCAAGACCTTGTCCTTCCCTTTCCTGACTCCAGCCCCGAATGGAGGGAGGTGGCCCCTGTATAAGCACCTGGATGTGCTCCAGGTGTGCTCTGGCAATCTTCCACTGGCACTTCCCAGTGTGGCAGAAGTGCGGCTGCATACCGGAAGCACTCCGGGTGTCCCTGCTCTCTAAGCCCCTCAGCACTTCCGGGTGTGGTGGAAGTGCTGAGTTCCAGGCTCCCAAGGCATCAGCTCCTAGCCGCCAGGGCTGTCGCCCCACGTGGTCTGGAGGAGGTACAAGCCCTCTTCCGGTCCTCCTGGGCATGCCAGCTGGGTAGCAGCCCCAGCCACTTGCCTAGATAGCCTAGATAGATAGATAGATAGATAGATAGGTGAATTAGATGCTATATAGCGCCCAACCCAGCACAGACTTACACAGAGGCACGTGTAAAAACACAAAGACTTTATTTCTTTCTTCAGCTGGAGGGCACGTCTTCCCCGTGAACCTCCCCCAGCCACAACACAGTCCCAAGTACTAAGCACAACACAAATCACATCCCTTCTTCTTGCACCACCACTCCTCCCAGGCAACCTCGTCTTCTTCCCCCCAATTCTGGCTCCTGAGTGGTGGTTGCTGACCCTTTTTATAGCCCACCTGTTTCTGATTGAACTTCTGGGCGGGGCTGTATATTTGTCTAGGCCGGCTCAGGGACCCATGCAGCACCCCCTGGCGGCCACCCCAGATTCCCAAAGGGTTGTGGAGAATTCCATCTCCTAATCTCCGATGGAGCCCTGCGGGAAACTGAGGTTACCATCATCAGCCAGGGAGGCTGCCACCAAGCATCCCGGGGGAGGTACTGAGGAGCCCATGGCTGCTCACCCAGAACATAAGTAGAAGGGGCGTCTTGGCCGAGCATGGGACCTGGTCGCCCTCCACAGTGTTATATATATATATATATATATTATATATATATAGTCACACACGTGCGAGTGGGGGGCCGTGGACGGACCCAAATGATATCGCGAAATCCTATGCCAGGAGGGAGAGGCGGGGGACTAACCTTTCTCTCTTTTTATTTTCCACAGAAAGAAAGATGCACCACCGCCATGAGTCTGCCTGCACCACTACCCACACTACTTTACTTCTGCCCTTCCTCAGCATTCAACCTGTGATGTCAGCAATCCCACCATTCAACTCGACTCCTACCCAGCATACCCCTCTTCTTCCGGTCCCTCCTCCATAAATGTTCTTCCTCCGCCATCTTTGGGCGGTCAAAAACTGTGTATTGACGCATTGACCGTTGTGGATGTGTTTGTCCAATTATTTTGATATTTTTACAGTATATGGGGCCGGAAAACCCCAAACCTTTATGCTTGTCGTTGTATTATTTTACAATCTATACTAATAAAAGGCAAAGCCCTCACTCACTCACTCACTCACTCACTGACTCATCACTAATTCTCCAACTTCCCGTGTGGGTGGAAGGCTGAAATTTGGCAGGTTCATTCCTTACAGCTTCCTTACAAAAGTTGGGCAGGTTTTATATCGAAATTCTACGCGTAATGGTCATAACTGGAAGCAGTTTTTCTCCATTTACTGTAATGGAGATGAGCTTCAACGCCGTGGGAGCGGAGTTTCGTGTGACATCATCACGCCTCCCACGTAATCACGCAGTACATAGAAAACCAGGAAGAGCTCAAAAAAGTGCTGAAGAAAACATGCATTATATAATTGAGAAGGCAGCGAAACAATAAGAAGCGAAGCGAAAGTGACATATACAACCATATTCATGAGTTCTGCTACTGAAACAAAGCACGATGTAAACCTACACTTTAAATTAAGTTCATAGACAGGCTGCGCTGGCGTTTGTAATTTAGTGCCTGCCCATATAAGGCCGTCCGTCAGCGGCAATCCAATAGCAAACTGCCACGGGTAAATATTCACGGGTGAAGGACTGTGCTTATGGAGAGGAAGATGAGATGGTCAGGGTGGTGTTTGACACAAACTCAGCGAAACTGAGAGAAAGTTTTAAGTGCCAGGACTAAGGTAACATTAAATACAGCCATGGACATAGCACGAGATGGCACCAGCACAGCTGGGAACCTTCGATGCATGTACACCGAGCGGCTCACGGAACTGGCGCGTGCACAGATAAAAGCAACAGTTCCAAAGAGCTGAACAAAACCGAATTACACAATTGAAAAGGCAGCAAAAATATGAAGCGTCTGATAAGCATATTCATAAATCCAGCTACTGCGGAAACAAAGCACACGTGGAAAAGTCAATGTCCCGCTAAAGGAAGACAGTGTAAAAAAACCCGTGCATGCAGTGTGTCAGGTCTCAGATAAAGAAGAAGACGAGCTGTTTATTGATGCAGTAAGAAACGAATCGATGAATGAAACCTGTCATCTTTACAGCGATTGACAAACACGGAATGTAACTTGAACACAACACATCCTACAAATACGAACCTGATTGAAAGAAATAATGATAATCAAATCCTTGATGACAGCAACACTCAGTAACACTCACAAAACAAATACTGTATATTGACAGTCATGTTACGTTATTTTTAAAATGTTCCCTTTTCTTTTCTAGCTTTTTAACACACTACTTCTCCGCTGCGATACGTATATATATATATATATATATATATATCCCGATCTACATACTCGAATAATGGATACTTTATTCGCCATCAATGATTGTTTTGGTAAAGCCATACTCAGTGTATTCATTAGATGAACGGTAAAAAGTAAGAGCGAGGGAGGATGACTTATTGAGGCATGCAGGCTGTAGTCTTGCGTCAACTCTATCTGAATTGCGCGATCACATTTGAAAAATATATCTTTTCAAGTTCTATTTAGTCCATATGTGTCAAACTCAAGGGCAGGGGCCACATCCGGCCGTGTAATTATATCCGGCCCGCGAGATCATTTTATATACTGTATTATTGTTATTAAAGCCGGGTATATGAAGCGCTGGTAACACAATAAACTACAGATCCCATAATGCAGCGCTTCAGCTGCCTTGCCAACACTTACGCGTTAATCAAGTCTACCTTATGATGCTGCAAGTTATTGCGAAGCTAGCTCACACGATGCTGAAGAGAAAAGTTGATTCTGAAAATAGAGCCTTTAAAACCGATGGGAGGCTGAGTATATGTTTACTGAACCCGTGTGTCTCATTTGTGGAGCTAATGTGGCTGTAATTACAGAATTTAATCTAAGACGGCACTATGAGACAAAACATCAGGGTAACCTGAAAGACCTGAATGCAATGCAGAAGATACAGAAAGCAGAAGAATTAAATAAGAATCTGACACTTCAGCGGACGTTTTACCCGTGCACAATCACAAAGTGATTTCAAGTGAAGCTGCTTTTATGGGAGACACAAATGCACCAGTGCACTTGCCCCACTTTCCCTGTTGCCAAGTAATGTTAAACCAAGTCGTCACTACGGTGTTCCCAAATCGCACTTTGCTGATAAACTGGCGCACTGAGTTTGCACGGCGCTTTGGTGACTTTGAAGAACAAAAAGTCCGTCTACATGCGGCTCGAACCTTGTGCATGTTTGGTAGCACATATCTGTGTGAGAAGCTCTTCTCAGTGATAAAGACTAACAAAACAGCACACAGGAGTCGCCTCACTGATGAGCACCTGCAATCCATCCTGAGAATCTCCACAACACAGAACCTCACACCAAACAGAAACGAACCTGTTGCCAAAAAGATGCCAGGCGTCCAGCTCTAAAATGACATATGAGCAAAGACAACTGAATGATTTGATTTGTTATTGCTGAAAGGAACACATTTTATTTATATTTCTAGGTTTTGTTATGCAGCATGTTCATATTTGAATTTGTATAATTTTGACAGGATATATTTTTATGGAGAGCAAAATCTTTTGGGATATTTAAAATCTAAGTTTATTTTTTATATAAAATTACATAAGAGTAAAGAAATTTGAATGTTTGTTCTTTTAACGTTTACTTTATTTCTAACTTGTATAATTTAGACAGGATATATTTTTATGGAGAGCAAAATATTATAAGTTGTTTAAGGTTTGAGTTGATTTATTCAGGAATAATATTCTAAATAAAAATTCCTTCTATTTAAAATTTAAATAGAACTTGAACAAATACGATAGTTCATAATATCCACGCAGACTTGCGTAAGAGCGGGAGTTATCCGTTTTAACAAGCAGCGTATTGCACTGATACGAAATAGCTGTGTGTGTATATATGTAGATATGTATGTATATATATATATATGTTTATATATGTGTGTGTATGTATGTATATATATATATATGTATTTGTGTGTATATATGTGTGTATATGTATAGATATGTATATATCTGTTTATGTGTGTGTGTGTAAATATATATATATGACAACAACACTCATCACTCACAACAGTGACAAAACAATTACATTGACAATCATGTTACGTTATTTTCAAAATGTTTCCTTTTCTTTTTCATTGCTTCTTTAACACACTACTTCTCCGCTGCGAAGTGCGGGTATTTTGCTAGTATATATATATATAGTTTTCTTGATATAACAGAATAATTTTCTTGACGAGGCACAAAATCATTAGTTTTATTTATTTTTATTTTTTTATTGTTTTCTTGAGATAGCAATATTTTTTTTTATCTTTTTCTCAAGATAACAGAAAAGTTTTCTCAAAGTGCCATATTAGTTTTTTTTAATTGCTTTCTTGAGATAATGATAATTTTTTGAGGAAGTGCAATGTCATTCTTTTTTAAATGATTTTCTTGAGATCTAAATCATGGTCTTGAAAAATTGTTATATTCCGTTCTCTGGAGAAAACAATATAAACATGATATTTCATATCCTCTCTTGGCTTCTGTACAATATTACAATGATCCTTAAAAATATATGAATACACAACATACTCAATTAAAAGTTCACTCAATTTCCTTTGATTAAATGCAAAATACCACATTAAAATCTTCTTTTTCTTCTTCCTCTTCATCTTTTCCCACTTCTACGTAGGGTCAATTTTTAACCAACCTTCTCCAAACGGCTCGGACTGCACCTCCTCCCTAGTCAGACCCTTTTCCTTCAGATCTTCTTTTACTTTACCCATCTGCCTCAGCTTTGGCCTACCTCATTTTCTCTTCCCCTTGTACTTCCATTCCCATCACTCTTTTGCCCACATATTCATCGTCTCTCCTCATCACATGTCCATACCACTTCAACCCTAATTTCCTGTACTTTCTTAGACTTCTCTACCAGTTTTGTTGTACCTCTGATAATCTAATTTCTTATTCTGTCTTTTTCTGTAACTCCACACATCACATCCAACTAACCAGCAGGGGTAAACCAACCCAACTTGGTGCCAGTCCAAATAAGAGGGGTTTGGTGTCAGGAATAGCATCCGTTTGTAAAACTTTTGCTCTAATCTTAATAGTGGAATCAATCCAATCAGCTTCAGAAAAATACCACATTAAAATTCTTGATTATTACTTATTTTATATTAAATACATATCATCAACTTAAACTGACTCGTTTAAGAAAATAGCTGGCATCTATTAAAAGTACAAATAAGTGCTCTGCACTATGTGATGAACAAACACACCCCATGAAAATATCAAAGAGCAAATCTTGATATTAGGATAAAACACATTTTAACATTAAGGAGTAAAACAGCAAATTGTTCATGACCCCTTTCAAGTAACATGGGCAATAGAGAAACGTTAGTTCCATCTGGAATGATTAGCTAACAGTTCCAGTGGATCTAAGATGACACCACACTGGCATCGTATCAAGACCAGAATATGTATTACAGGACTTTTAAAAATGAGTGATGCTATTAACATTTAATTATACAATGCACAATTCCACAACTGGAATCTACTTAGGTGTTTAATCCGTTTTCTATGCATTACCACACAGCTCCGCTCTCTCTCGTTTTTAGAACATTAGAACAATCTTGACAAGAACAGGCTATTGAGACCAACAAAGCTTGCTGTTCCAAACTGCTTAATTCTTCTAAAATAACATCAGGTCGAGTTTTGAAAGTCTTACTGTCTACCACACTACCTGGTCACTTATTCCAAGTGTCTATCGTTCTTTGTGTAAAGAAAATCTTCTTAATGTTTGTGTGAAATTTAACAGTTTCCAACTGTGTCCCCATGTTCTTACTGAAATCATTTTAAATCATTTTCAATCAGGTCACGTCTTAGTCTCATTTTGCTTAAAATAAAAAAAAAATAAAAAAAAAGCTCAGATTTTTTTTTTTTTTAAATAATTTTATTGTAATCATTCCATACACATCGTTCAATTTTAAAAAAAAATAGCATTGAAATTGATAAACAAGTCGACCCCCACCCCTGAGAGAGAGAGTATGGCCAACGGGTTAAGACTTAAGGCTTGTAAACATACCTAAATTGATGAGTTTAATAGACCAATAGAGATGAATGAAAAAAAAAAAAAGAAATGAAGAGATAATTGCTTCTTCTGTGCTTTAAGAGCTTATTCTAAAATATTATTGATTAGATCCTGCCAGGTTTTGAAAAAATTATGTACATATCCTCTAATTGAATACAGTAATCCCTCCTCGATCGCGGAGGTTGCGTTCCAGAACCCCCCGCGATAGATGAAAATCCGCGAAGTAGAAACCATATGTTTGTATGGTTATTTTTATATATTTTAAGCCCTTATAAACTCTCCCACCCTGTTAACATTATTAGAGCCCTCTAGACATGAAATAACACCCTTTAGTCAAAAGTTTAAACTGTGCTCCATGACAAGACAGAGATGGCAGTTCTTTCTCACAATTAAAAGAGTGCAAACATATCTTATCTTCAAAGGAGCACCGTGAAGAGCAGATAATGTCAGAGAGAGCTCGCTAAGAAAAGCAAACAATCAAAAAATCAATACGTACTTTTAAGTATAGGGAAGCACCGCGATACTGCTCACACCCCCTCCGTCAGGCAGAGAGAGACAGAGAGAAGCAAACAAAACAAGCGCCATGCGGGAAGCATATCTTATAGCATTGAGGAGTTTTAGTTAATATGTAATACGTGCTTTGATTGGGTGGCTTCTAAGCCATCCGCCAATAGCGTCCCTTGTATGAAATCAACTGGGCAATCAAACTGAGGAAGCATGTAACCTAAATTAAAAGACCCATTGTCCGCAGAAATCGGCGAACCAGCGAAAAATCTGTGATATATATATTTAGATGTGCTTACATTTAAAACCCGCGATAGAGTGAAGCCGCGTAAGTCAAAGCGCGATATAGCGGGGGTTACTGTATTTGATTTTTTCCAATTTCATATACTGTAGTGTAAAACATCGGTTTCCCACTGACTTAAAAGAGGAGAGTTAGTTAAGAAGGCCTTTAGAGTTTCCCAGAGTGTTCCTACAGAAACCTCTAAGGGATGTATTTGTCTCTAGGAAGAAATTGATTTGTTTGGAAATAAATTCTGTACAGTTCTCGTCTGCTAATAGAAGTGGGTTAAGACGCCATCTGTGAGGTGAGTGTGTGGGGAATAATGGCTTTAGCTCCAAGATCAGAGGTGCATGGTCAGAAATAACAATAGCATCGTACTTACAAGATTTAATCGTAGGCAAGAAATTATTATCAATAAAGAAATAATCTATTCTCGAGTAGCAATGATGTACTGGTTATTATAAAGAATATGTTCTTGAGTTTAGGTTTAAAAACCTCCAGGGGTCTGATAAGTTGTGGTCAGTTCAAAACTGTGTAATGGTCTTTGCAGTGTTAGATGTCGTTCCCCCTGTGGTAGAAGTCCTATCCAAGAGTGGTTTTAAAGCTCAATTAAAGTCCCCAGCCATTATAATTTTATGAGTGTTCACATTGGGAATGGATGTAAATACATTTTGTATGAATTCCTTATCATCCACATTAGGTGCATAAGCATTTATCAAAATCATTTTACAGTTAAATAAGTTGCCCATGACCATCACATATCTCCCTTCAGGATCAGATACTACTGTTCTATGTATGAGAATTCCCACCCCTCTAGTTTTCTTTGTAAAGCTAGAATGGAACATTTGGCCAGTCCAGTCTTTTTGCAGCCAGAACTGATCCTTGCTTAGTAAGTGGGTTTCCTGTAAAAATACTATTTTAGCATTTAGACCTGTTAGGTGAGAGAGTACTTTCTTTCTCTTTAATTTGTGATTCAGGCCTTTAACATTCCAGCTTACAAAGTTAACTGTCCCATCATGGAGACATTGATTCTGAATTTTTGATGTCATTTTATAGTCTTAACTGAAAGTGAGACAGCTTTAACCTTAATTTCCTATTTCCCCAAGAGTTATTGCCATGCAGCCTATTGTTACGTGGGTAGTTATAATTAGAAGGATTAAAAGTATTGATTAAATATAGATATAGCCTGCTCTCTTTCTCTCCCCTCCTTATCCCCCCACCCTCCCATTTTGCCTCCCCACGTGAGGCTGGACCCCACTTCAAGAAGTCCCGGTCCTCTGACATACCCAGAGACAGAGCACATCCAAAGCAAAACAAGCCCCCACGCAGCAACGTTTTAGGATTAAAAAATAGAGATATCTATTGCCAATATAGTCTAAATACTATATGCCTAAAATATACTCATTAATAAACTATAAGCATAAAATATAATCTTCAGCAATCTTAAAGTGTTAAGATAATAAACCCAGGGAATGGTGTTAGAAAGTGGTCCAGGCTAAGCATAGTAAGTCTTAATGCAATAAAAACAATAAACCAAGGGTATGATGTTAAACAATCTCCTTTAGGGTAGTTAAAAAAATAAAAATAAAAAAAGTTAATTTCTTCCACACACACACACACATCTATACCTGTAAATAAAACATAAACAGAAAGTGTCCTAGTAATGAAAAGGATGTATAATTATATTACCCCTATAATACCCGTATCATTACAATTGGATCAGACAGCAGGTTAGATATCTTTGCCATGCCATGAGAGGATGCAACTCACTATTGTGTTTCAGAACAGTGTCGGGATCAGCTTTCTTAGTTCCTTTTCTGCTTCCTCCTTGCTGGAGAAGACGTAGTATTGGCCTTGAAAACCCACTTTCAGTTTGGCAGGATACAAGATAGATAGATAGATAGATAGATAGATAGATAGATAGATAGATAGATAGATAGATAGATAGATAGATAGATAGATAGATAGATAGATAGATAGATAGATAGATAGATAGATACTTTATTAATCCTAAGAGGCTGTATTTAATATCGGCTTGCAGTAACCGCTGTTTAATGTTGTAGAAGGCTGCACGTTTAGCAGCTGTTGCGGGAGAGAAATCAGGGAAAATACGAATGTGGTTATTTTCATAAATGATCTCTTGCTTGTGTCTGAGGAGTGCCATCACATCTAGCTTACATAGTAACCTCTTGAAATGGATAAATAAAAGACCTAGGTCTAAAGGTATTTGATCCGCGTATGCGATAAGCTGCTGCTATCTCGGTATCTAATTTAAAGTCCTCTCCAATTATAGTTCAGCTGCGAATTTCACTGGGTTTGGACTTTCACGATTCTCAGGTAGACCTTCGATTCTAATATTATTCCTTCTGCTTCCATCTTCCAGAGCAGAAAGTCTGTCTCTGAGTTTCTTGCATTCGGAATTGGCAGTTGTCGCTTTCCCATCAGCGGTGGATGCTAGATTTTCGGCTGTTTCAATTCGAGGCGTGAATGTCTGCTTAACATCCTCCAGCTGATTGGGAAGTATGCTCAGTTTAGGTATGGTTTCCAGAATGTGCTCTTCTATTTTATCCAGCTGACCTCTAAAGGCTGCCTCAAAGTGAATATATATGCGTTTCTCCGAGTCTTTATGATCCTGTCGCAGCTCTTGCAGCTTCCGTCGCAGCTTTTCACTTGCCTTCTTACTTGCCTTCATATCATTCATTATCTCTTGCTTGAGCTCAGCGATCATCATCTTCAGTTCAGATAGATCATTTTCTGCTTTCATGCACTGTACGTGAAGCAGCGACCTCTATTACAGCCGGTGTTCCCGGCTCGCATGGAGTACGTGAAAGCGCAGACTGCAAGGCCTTTTCCAGTTTCAAATGATCTTCTCCAATCGGCGAGCGATCTTGACCTGCGTCACATTCACTGCCTATTTTGCTCTCAACTGGAGACGATGTAGCGGACCGTGATCTCGAGGAGTCTGGGCTTTCGCCCATCTGTTCCAGGTCAGTCTCTGAAAGGCCGTACCTTGAGCTTGAACTTGGACTTGTCGGTCTGGGCTTGGATGTAGCTTTAGGTTTCTTTTCCATTTCTTTCTGAGCCCCATTCTTGCCGCCCATGTTTATATATGCTTGCATATATTGTAGTAGAACCCTCGGGTTGGATAAATACAGGATATCTCAGGATAATAAGGAAATAATATAAAAAATAACACAGCTGCTAATGGAGCTCCGCTTAGATGTCCATCTCTCGCAACGGATGAGACCAACTCAACCAAAGCACAATTCTTTTAATCTTTCTTCAAAATTCATCCCCTGTAGCCCTGGAATCAGCCTAGTCGCTCTTCTCTGGACCTTTTCTAGCGCTGCTATGTCCTTTCTGTAGCCTGGAGACCCAAACTGCACAAAGGACTCCAGATGAGGCCTCACCAGTGTGTTATAAAGCTTGAGCAGAACATCCTGTGACTTGTACTCCACACATCAGGGCGCTATATAACCTGACATTCTGTTAGCCTTCTTATTGGCTTCTGAACACATCTGGCAGTTAATAGTGTTGAGTCCACTACGACTCTTAAATCCTTCTCATAAGGTGTACTCTCGATTTTCCGACCACCCATTTTGTATTCAGACCTAACATTTTTACTTCCTATATGTAATACTTTACATTTACTAACATTAAATTTCATCTGCCACAAATCTGCCCAAGCCTGCATGCTATCCAAGTCCCTGTGTAATGATTTAATGGAATCAATAAACCAATCCACCTGTCTTGGTATCATCTTCAAACTTAATGAGCTTGTTACTTACATTCCTATCCAAATCATTTATATACAAGGTATATTAAAAATAGCAGTGGCCCTAACACTGAACCCTCAGGGCCACCACACATAGCATCAGTCAATTCTGATAAGGCTTAAAAATCTTGTGTCAAAGTTAATTCTGCACCCATCTGCAAACATCACCCTGAACTCACACTTATTTTAGTTCGATGCCCAACCTCTCATGTGGCACCTTATCAAATGCTTTCTGAAAGTCCAGATAAATAACATCATAAGCTCCACTTTGATCATATCCTTTTGTTGTTTTCTCATAGAATTCCAGCAGGTTAGTAAAACACGACCTCCCTCTTCTGAACCCATGCTGACTGTTCAGTAAAACTCCTGCTCTTGTCATGTGCTGCTCAATCTCCATCCATCCATTACCCAACCTGCTATTTCCTAACTACAGGGTCACGGGGGTCTGCTTGAGCTAATCCCAGCCAATAAAGGGTGCAAGGCAGGAAACAAACCCCAGGCAGGGCACACACACACACATACACCAAGCACACACTAGGGACAATTTAGAATCGCCAATGCACCTAACCTGCATGTCTTTGGACTGTGGGAGGAACATGCAAACTCCATGCAGGGAGGACCCAGGAAGCGAACCCGGGT
Organism: Polypterus senegalus; assembly: GCF_016835505.1. Taxonomy (NCBI): domain Eukaryota; kingdom Metazoa; phylum Chordata; class Cladistia; order Polypteriformes; family Polypteridae; genus Polypterus; species Polypterus senegalus. Next base: position 162,387,020 of record NC_053161.1, read on the forward strand.
CTCCTAACTGCGAGGCAGCAGCGCCACCCACTGCGCCACCATGCCGCTCAATCTCATCCTTTGTAATTCCTTCCATTATTGTTTCTGTGATGCATGTTAAGCTTACTGGCCTAGTTGTTACTTTTTATCCATCCATCCATCCATTTTCTAACCCGCTGAATCCGAATACAGGGTCACGGGGGTCTGCTGGAGCCAATCCCAGCCAACACAGGGCACAAGGCAGGAACCAATCCTGGGCAGGGTGCCAACCCACCGCAGGACACACAAAAACACACCCACACACCAAGCACACACTAGGGCCAATTTAGAATCGCCAATCCACCTAACCTGTATGTTTTTGGATTGTGGGAGGAAACCGGAGCGCCCGGAGGAAACCCACACAGACACGGGGAGAACATGCAAACTCCACGCAGGGAGTGAACCCGGGTCTCCTAACTGCGAGGCAGCAGCGCTACCCACTGCGCCACCATGCCGCCCTGCTGCTCAATCTCATCCTTTGTAATTCCTTCCATTATTGTTTCTGTGATGCATGTTAAGCTTACTGGCCTAGTTGTTACTTTTTATATAACAGAATAATATCTTCCATTTTCCAGTCCTCCAGTATTTCCCCACTGTGCAGTGGTTTATATCTGTAGTCGCTATCCTCCTTAAGAACTCGAGAGTAAATATCTGGTCCTGGTGATTTGTTTGATTTCAGTTTATTTAATCTGAGCAGCACTTCTCTCTCTACAATTTCTAAATCCCTCAGTACCTCATTAGTAGCTCATTTTACCAATGGGAGGTTATCTACTTCCTCATATGTGAAGACCTCAGAAAAATGTGACTTTACAGCATCTGCTCTTTTATCCATCCATCCATTATCCAACCCGCTCTATCCTACAGGGTCACGGGGGTCTGCTGGAGCAAATCCCAGCCAACACAGGGTGCAAGGCAGGAAACAAACCCCAGGCAGGGTGCCAGCCCACCTCAGGGCACACACTAAGCACAATTTAGGATCGCCAATGCACCAAACTTGCATGTTTTTGGATTGTGGGAGGGAACCAGGGCACCCGGGGGAAACCCACGCAGACACGGGGAGAACATGCAAACTCCACACAGGGAGGACCCGGCAAGCGAACCCGGGTCTCCTAACTGCAAGGCAGCAGCGCTGCCCACTGCGCCACCATGCCGCCCACTCTGCTCTTTTACTGTCTGCATTTTTCAATTCCCCTTTGCTATTCCTGATTCACTTCACTTCCTCCTTGATTTTTCTTTTATTTCTAAGATACTGAAAGAATTTCTTAGGGTGATCTTTTGCTTTATGTGTTATGTTCCTCTCTAATGGCCCTTTAGCCTCCCAAATATCCTTTCTAATGGTTCCCCTCATGTTCTCATATGCCCTGTGATTCACTTTAGAGTTATTAGTCTTAAAGGCCTTGTTAATTCTTTTTTTCCTTTGCAGCTTCTTTTTCAACTATTTATTAACACTTTGCAGAGTTTTTTTAATTTCCCACTAATTCCAAATTTAGGTATGTGCCTGTCCTGCTACATGTAGAACATTTGTTTATCCCAGTCTATCCTCCTTAGACTTTGCTTCATCTACTCAAAATTTGCCCTACCAAAGTTAAACTTAACAATTCTAGTCTTTGCATCCACACTCTTCCAAAATACTGAGCAGTGTATTATATTATGGACACTTGACCCTAGTGGTTCAATCACCTCTACACCCTCAATTCTATCCTGATTATTACAAAATACTAAATCCAGACAGGCTTCACCCCGTGTTGGTGCTTTAATATACTGTGTTAAAAAACAGTCACTTATTACTTCTAAAAACGCCTGCTCTTGTGCTCCGCCATTTTCAAGGTTAACCTAGGTAATATCTGGATAATTAAAGTCCCCCATGAACATAATATCCCCCTGTAAACTTGCCTTTTTAATATTACTAAAAAGATGTGTGTTGAAATTACTGTCTGCATTGGGTGGTCTATAACACACTCCTAAAATAAGACCTCTTTCCCCAAATGCTTTCCAGGCGAAGCCACATGTCCTCACTAAGATGGGGATCATTGTCCACGTAAGGGGACGTACATTTAAATTCTGTTTGACATAAATAGCAACCCCATCTCCTTTTCTGTTCTGTTTATCCTTCCTAAATAATGTGTATCCTTCAATGTTATACTTGTCCCCATCTTTGTTATTTAATCAGGTTTCCATTATTGCTATAATATCATAATTAAGCTCTGCTACATAGAACAAGTGAGTTGGAGTTGTATTTTTGACACTTCTAGAATTAAGGAAAACTATTTTTAATGTGGTACTCCTTTTAATTTTGCCAATTCTAACCCAATTATATGTTGGGTTAGAATTTACATTACGATGCATTTTTATTTTTACACCATTGTTTTTTCCTTCTTAATCTGGACTGTGTTAAACTCCATGCCCACCATTCACTAGTTTAAACAATCCTCATCTTACCTCATTCACCCCCCAAGACATTGGTGCTCCTCCAGTTCAGATGTAACCCACCCCATCTGTTTCAAAAGGAGTCCCAATGCCCCATAAACCTATACCCTTCTACCCTGCACTAAGATGTGAGCCATGTGTTAAGCCTTCTAATCTCCTCAATCTTACCTGGACTGGCGCGTGGCACAGGCAGAGAAGACTACCTTATCAGTTCTACTCCTTAGCCTGTCACCTAACTCTTTAAACTTGCATTGCAGAACTGACAGACTACCCTTATGTATGTCATTTTTTCCAACATAGACAATGATAACTGGACCACCCCCCTGCTCTGGCCAAGAGCCTATTCGCCTTTCCAGGGTAAGGCGACACACCGTGCAAGACTCTCTCTCTCTCTGGAGCAGACTCCCTAACGATTGAGCTCCCACCTATCATTAACTCTCTCATTCTAGAAGCTGGTTTTGTGGTGGCCTGTTGGGGCTCCTCATCCCTGCCTACCACCTCAGAATTATCAGAGACACCGTCCAGCTCCGCAAAGACCTGAAAATGGTTTGACACTTCTAATTCTGGGGTTGATGCTCCCGGACAGTGTGCACCCTTTACATTACGCCTTGTGACTGTGACCCACCTATTTCTACCTGTCTCGTCTGGATTCTCCTCCAGTGCCAGCTTAGGGGTGCACACTCTCTCTCTAAAGGACACCTGGGCCAAGTCCGCCAATTCTGTACTACAACGCAGGCCAGCCAACTCCTCCTCCAGTTCAGCAACCCTGAGCTCCAGGTGCTGGATCAGCTGGCACCTCCTGAAGATGTAGCCCTCATTGACGACTGGTTCCTCTAAACCATCATCTAAAAAGTCCAACATCCAACAGGACTTACATTGCACTGGCCTCATTTTAAAATTTGACTTTGGGTTTTCTTAATAGTGGATGCATTTCCTTTTTCTGTTATCATAGATCAAGGATTACTTGTTGTTCAGACCATCACTGTCACTGTTCTCTTTTCTTTCATATTAAAATGATTAAATAAAACTCTAGTCATTTCTAAGCTATCCCATAATAAACCACATATCCCATCAGCTTCACTCTTAAAGTCACAGGTACTCAATGTGGAGATATTTAACTCTGAGTTTAACTCTAAACTCTAAAACGTTTTTGAGCCATGACAGATTTGATCAATGCTCAATTTGCAGAGCTGTTTAAAGATCATGCATAATGGCAGATTGCCCCAGCCCATAACGAATTTGTGTGAAACACTTAGGGATTTTGGCATCAATTGTGCTTTGTCATACATGTATGCTTGGCAGTAGGCCGAGAGGCTCAAATAATGTTGTTTCACAGCTGGACCAAGTGCTGTCACCTAATCACCTTTGCCCCTCTGCAGACCAGCAGAAGAACCAAATAAACAGTGATGTCACGCCAAACCCACCCTCTGATGACATCACTTTTGACCTTTGCTGATGACAACTTTACTTTCAAGAACCCACCTACCGATGATCTCACTTCCTTTTCCGGCCACCCCGGACCATCCCCTTCCTGTTCTGCCATATTAATGCCCCTGCTCTACCGTCTATATTCAGTTCTATTGTGAACTCGACTGTAACCACGTGTTTTCTTTATTTTCAGTATATGGGGTGGCCATCCCCAAACCCTCTTTGTGTCTCCCGCTCCCCTTTTTACAGCTTTATTTGTAAGATGTGGCTTATTCAAGGAGAATTTTGGACTTTATAAACTTGCTTTGTAGAATACTCCTCTGCTCTGAAAGAATAAGCTTCTGGATTTAAGGCTGAATCTGATGTGAAACAAAGACACTTGTACGAAGGGACAAAAAGGGAAGTTATTTCTAAGGAAACTCATGTTTTAAAATAGACAAACCAATATTTTTTAATACGTTCATTATTGAATCTCTTGTCCTTTATACTTTATTATTTTCCTTCCATTATAATGGAGTCCTGGCTGAGATGAATGGTGCCTGGCCAGAAGGCAATTATGACGAAAGGACAATGGGAGAAATGTGTTCTCCCTCTATGTTGGGTGTCAGCTCCACCTAGCAGCACCCAATTACCCCATGGTCAAAATGTTGGACCAGAGATTTATTTATAGTTTCTGTATAGTAAATGGTAAAACTATTGAAAATCATCATCTATGCAATATAAATGGTAATCTACTTGCTGACATATCGAACCAGTATCTAACTTAATAATGCAGAAGGAATACAACTTCTCTGGAATGATTACCGGTTATGATTTTAATGACAATTGAATGTTTACACAGTTTTACAATATATAAGCGTGTCCCACTACATAGGCTTTATTTGTTGACTGCTAACACACAACTGAACTACTACTGTTCTTAGTGGAGTGGATGTATATAAGGTATTTCATTCATGTGTGCACGTTAAATTGGATAATTGACATGAGAGTACCATTCTTGTATACACAAACACACACACACTACAGGTCAAAACTTTTTTTAACATCTCAGTTTTTCCAATTTTTGTTCAAATTTAATGAGTTGATATGCACTGAATAACCTTAAATTGGTGATAAGGTAAGCAGTAAATTGCCAGAGGTTATATATTTAAAGATCAGGCGAGAAAAAATTGAAAAAAGGAAATATCAGAATATTGCAAATTGGCCTTGTAAATTAAGCCTTGTAAGCTGAAGCAAACAGTGTCCCTCTATGTTAAAGCAGAGTTGGAACATGCACTGTGTTACTACACAGTCAGTTGACAGTAGGACTTTAGGGACCTTCAAAAATCGACTTGATGTCATTTTAGAAGAATTAAATGGATAGGGCTGGTGAGCTTGGCTGTGCTGAATGGCCTGCTCTCGTCTAGATTGCTCTAATGTAACCAGGATCTGTAAGTCAGTCTCCTCCTTACATGTACTGAGTGACTGGACTGGCTCCTGTATGTGATATTGACACACTGAAAGTACTCCTACATTCAAAATAAAAGAGGCCACCCTCAATTCAATTGAGAGTCAGTGCTGGGAGGTGGTGAAAAGAAGTTAATAATAAAAATAATAATATTTTTTATTTATATTGCACTTTATATTTTACCAATCTCAAAGTGATACAGAGTAAAAATAAAAATAATAAAACAAGAAAATCTATGTATACTTTAACAAAATATCTTTCTAAAAAGATGAGTTTTTAGATTCCGTTTAAAAACATCAGTCGACTGTGGGGCTCTCAGGTAGTAAGGGAGTGCGTTCCACAGTCTCGGCGCCACAGATGAAAAAGCCCTATCACCCATACTGCGAAGCTTGGTTCTAGGGACTTGGAGAGTGCTAGTGTGTACAGAGTGGAGAGTGCGTGAGGAGGTATGAAGGGTAAGGAGTTCCTGTAAGTAAAGGGGGGCATGTCCATAAATGCACTGATGGGTGAGGAGAACGACCTTGTACTCTATTCTGAGTGGGACAGGGAGCCAGTGAAGGGTTTTCAGGATTGGGGTGATGTGGTCATGCTTTTGCACCCTCATCAGGATCCTGGCAGCGCAATTCTGAATATACTGGAGTCTCTGGATACTCTTGCCGGGAATCCCGATGAGGAGCGCATTACAGTAATACAGCCTGGAGGAGACAAAGGCATGGATTAGCTTCTCTGCGTCTGCCAGGGTGAGAGTTGGGCGGAGTTCAGCAATGTTCTTGAGATGGTAGAAAGAAGACTTACAGAGGTGTTTGATGTGGGTGTCAAAGGCAAGTTGAGGGTCCATTTTAACACCCAAATTGGTGACAGATGTGGAAAGGGGAATGTTTTGGCCAGCGAAAGTGATACTGGTGATGGTAGAAGAGCGGAGATGGTGTGATGTGCCAACTAAGATGGCTTCTGTTTTGGATCTGTTTAGCTGAAGAAAATTGAGCCTCATCCACGCCTCTATCTCCTTCAGGCAGGTAGTCAATGTAGATATTGGCAGAGGAGCAGTAGAGGAGGTGGGGGTAGTCCTGAGGTAAATCTGAGTGTCATCAGCATAGCAGTGAAAAGATAAACCATGTCTGCTAATGACATTTCCAATAGGGAGCATGTAGATGGTGAAAAGGATGGGGCTTAGCACAGAGCCCTGGTGATGCACAGGTGATGTTTTGGGTATGAGATTTTGTGCTGCCCGGGGTGACATGCTCAGTTCTGCTGGTCAAGTAAGAAGTGAACCAATTGTGAACATTTCCTGAGAGTCCAATGGTGTATTTCAGGCGGTGATGGAGGATGTTGTGGTCTATTGTGTCAAAAGCAGCTGTCAGGTCAAGGAGGATGAATAAAGAAGGGGAACCAGTATCTGCTGTTATCAGAAGATCATTGGTGACCCTGACCAGGGCTGTTTCAGTGCTATGGCCAGGGTGGAAACCAGACTGAAACTTTTCAAACAGATTATTCAGTTTGAGGTGATCATGAAGTTGTGTTGCAACTGTTTTTTCCAGAACTTTAGAGAGAAATGGAAGATTGGAGATGGGCCTATAATTGGAGAGAACTTCAAGATCCAGGGTGGGTTTTTTTCAGTAGAGGTTTGATGACAGCAGTTTTTAGTGAAGAAGGAATATGGCCAGCCAGGAGGGACTGGTTTATGATCCTGGTGATAAGTGGAGAGACGGCAGAGACGTTGGCCCTCAGCAGGGAACTGGTAGACAGTTTCATTTTCCTGATGACGTCCTCCACCTCTTCCCGTGTGGCAACAGAGAATGAGCAAAGGGGCTGGACAGTCTCAGACAGTAGGTCGACAGTTGGGGGGGCAGGATATCCGCGATGGAGAGGTGTAAGCGGATGTTATCAACTTTTTGTTTGAAAAAATTGATGTGCATATTGCACCTCTCATTGGTGGCCTCAGAGTGGGCAGGTGAAGGAGGTTTGAGAAGGTGATTTCTAGTTGAAAAAAGTTTTTTGGGGTTCCTGAAGCTGTTGCTGATGATAGTGGAATAGAACCTAGACCGTGCAATCTTCAGAGCTTCTGCATACGGCCTCTTGTGTTCCCTGTAAGCCTGTTTGTGGACAGTCAGCCTAGAGGCCTTGAGCCGCCGCTCAAGGACATGCCCAGCCACCTTCATTTTTCGCAGTTCGCAGGTGTACCAAGGTGCTGAGCACGAGAATGAAACGGACCTGGATGTTAAGGGGGCGTGGAAGTCCAGGAGACTGCTCAGGGACTGGTTGTAAAAATCCACAAGGTCAGCAACAGAGAGGGAGCTAGTAGGGTCAGAGGAGAGAAGTTTAAGGTCCAGGGCCAAGGCATCCACATTGATGTTTTTCAGATTTCTGCAATGGATCTGTCGTTTTAGTTTGGTATGGGGAGAAAGAAAGGGCAGCTCCATTGACACTACTTTGTGGTCTGAAATACCAAGATCATATACCTGTAGACTACTGATTTGTTTGTTTGTTTGAAAAGAAGTGGAAGAAGGAGCTTGTTGTGCTTGTGTATCTTTGAAGTGTAAGCCTTTGCAAGGTGTTCTGTTGAATAAAAGGGTTCTTAACCCTGGGACTTCTGTCTGCTTTGCTGTGTCTGGGGTTTTGAGGTGCTGGTCACTATATACAGTATATAGTGTGTCATTTCTGAGACCCCGGCACCCCCCAACTGTGTGGTATATTGAAACTCTTAACACTGGCAGAGATTGGCTCTTTGTCACCGGTGCAGCTACAAGCTCACTACACGCAAAGCGTCGACATGGGAAACATTTAAAATTAGCCGCTGACCTGGCCTTGCTCTCCTTTTTCTGTCTTCTTTCCTCCAGAGTGAGGTGGCTCCAGCTGCTGATCTGCAGCCACTGAACCTACTTGATGAGGGAACCTACAGTATCTGTTCCTTTAAGCTGAAGAAGTAAGCTAATCCAGGACAGCCAACAACGTCACTGCTTGATTGCTGTGTTTTTGTATACTGAAGTGGCAGCTCCCATTTGAATAAATGTTGAGACTGTTCCTGTTTTGAATACAATAAAGCTGATTTTCTCAGAAACCTGATGACTAAAGCACCCCCCTGTTCAGGCAGCAAAATCGGATAGAAAACATTACTGGGGATGAGCGGAGAGCCATACATTCACTAAGGGAAAATACAGAAATCATTATCAAACCAGCAGACAAAGGGGGTGCTTTAGTCATCATGAACACATCATATTATATACAGGAGGCACAAAGACAGTTGTCCAATACTATGGATTATCACAAGCTGCAAGAAGACCCAACAGATCTCTACAAAAAGGAACTAAAAAAGATAGTAAGTAGCTTGCCTCTTGACATCAGGGATCATGTAAACAGTTTAATTTCTGAGAACCCCAAAATGGGTTACTTCTACATGCTTCCTAAAATCCACAAAGAAGGGAACCCAGGAAGGCCTATCATCTCAGGAATTGGCTCCCTTACAGAAAAGGTCTCAGGTTGGGTGGAACACATTCTTAAACCCCTCGCCCGCAACACAACCAGCTACATCCAGGACACCACTGACTTCTTAAAAAAACTGTCTGCTTTAGGCCCCTTACCTGAGGGAACCTTACTGGCCACAATGGATGCTGAGGCACAGTACACAAACATCCCCCATGATGATGGCATATTGGCATGTGAAACGTACCTCAGACAACATGATTTACCCACAAAGTGAGTAATAGAAATGATAAAATTCACTCTGACACGTAATCTATTCTCTTTTGGACAAGATTGCTACTTGCAACAAATGGGGACTGCAATGGGCAGTCGGTTTGCACCTCACTATGCAAACCTATTTATGGCAAAATTGGAGGAAGATTTCATGTCAATGTGCATCTTAAAACCAAAGTTGTATCTCCGTTACATAGATGACATCTTCATAATCTGGACTGCCAGTGAGAAGGACCTCCTCCATTTTCATAATGAATATAATTCTTTTCACCCCAACATAAAGCTGAAGCTGAATTACTCAAAAATAGAAGGTAGCTTCCTTGACACCACAGTTCAACTGAAAAACAACACCCTTGTAACTTCTGTTTTCCACAAACCAACAGACAGATGGACCTACCTAAGAAGTGACAGCTTCCACCCCAAGCATATAAGGCGCTCCATTATTTTTAGCCAAGCAATACGGTACAATCATATTTGCTCAGACCCGACAGACCGGGATCAACAACTGCAGGAGCTCAGACAAGATTTCATCAAACAAGGCTATACCCCCAAAACAACAGACACTCAAATACAAAGAGCTACTGCCATACTCAGAGAGAACCTTCTGGAATATAAAAACAAAGACAACAAGAACCGCATCCCCCTTGTTGTCACCTACAACCCACATCTTGAAACACTTCGAAAAATTATAAAAGAACTTCAGCCAATGCTAAACAGCGACCAAACACTGAAAAGTGTATTTCCTGGCATACAGACAACCACCAAACCTTCAGCAACTTATTGTCCGAAGCTCCCTAAATGAGCTGACAGCAAATGGCACATCTCCCTGCCTACAGAAAAGATGTAAAACGTGTGCCCACATCTACAATACAGACCATATAGTTATACCACACTGCCGACTTGAACATCACATAAAGGGATCATTTTCCTGCAGATCATCCAATGTTGTCTACCTAATTCTCTGCATGAAATGTCCTGACACTGCACTCAATGTGGGAGAAACTGGACAAACACTCCGCCAGAGAATGAATTTACACAGGTTTCACATTAAACACGGTAACACAGATGGTCCTGTAGCGGCCCACTTCAACAGCCATGGACACTGTGAGAGGGACTTTAAAGTCACAGTGCTTATGGGCAACTTCAAAACACAGCAAGAGAGAAAAGAATGGGAAGTTAAGCTCATGTTAAAATTTAATACATTACAGCATGGCATGAATAGAGACAAGAGTTTTATGGCCAGGTATGAGGACTGTTTGCATCTCTCAGACTGACACAGACCACCTGTCTACAGACCCATATTGTTTTGAAAAACTTATCACAAACTTCAAAGGACTTTGTTGGACAGTTATCTTATCCAAAAATCTTGACCATACATTGTTCTTCTCTCTCTTGTTAAATTAATCTGAGCCTGAGTTAACCTATTAATTTTTTACATTTAAGATTTTTCCTTTAAAGATGTACCATTGTTGTTTCTTGTCCTAGTGTGTGGATATAAACACGGGAAACTTCAGTTTCTGTATTACATCTCGCCTGAAGAAGGGGCCTGAGTTGCCTCGAAAGCTTGCATACTGTAATCTTTTTAGTTAGCCAATAAAAGGTGTCCTTTTGTTTGGCTCTTCTCTACATTCATAATGGCTAACACGGTACAACACCCTATCTATATATGTGTAAAATCCAACGTCTGTCTGCCTGACTGCCAGTATGTCTGTCCACTTTTCATGAGAGAACTACTTAACGGATTTAGATTGGGCTTTGTTCTATAATTTGCTTGAACATTGCAGTTGAGTATATGACTTCTCTCATCGCGCTAAGTATCATAGTTCATTTGCAGGAGCAATATATTCGTGAGAATCTGAGAGAGACACAGAGGGCCGAGGGGAGGGGGTGGCGCCCTCCTTATTCACGTGCCAGCCTCAGGGCGTGTGCCTTATATTTGATTAGCTAGTGAATGAGAGAACTACTTAATTTATTTAGATTGACCTACTTTCTATAATTTATTTGAACATTCCAGTTGATTTGGCGACTTCTCTCAACACGCTTGCAGGAGTCATATATTCTCGCTAATCTGAGACAGAGGCTGCGAGCTGAGGGGAGGGGTAAGTGTGATGTCAGGAGTGGGTAGCTGGGCAGGGCCCTCCTCGCTGTCATGCTCCAAATGAGATGACAGATAGTGTCGTGGGGGAATCTCCTCCCAGATCCGGACCAGGGCAACACTGAGCTCCTGGAAAGGCTGAGGTGCAACTTGGCAGCGTCGGATGGACTGAAACATAATGCGACACCCAAGGGTGTTCTATTGGATTGAGGTCAGGCGAGTGAGGTGGGGGCCAGTCAATGATATCAATTCCTTCATCCTCCAGGAACTGCCTGCGTACTCTCGCCACATGAGGCCGGGCATTGTCGTGCACCAGGAGGAACCCAGAACCCACTGCGCCAGCATAGGGTCTGACAATGGGTCAGAGGATTTCATCCCGATACCTAATGGCAGTCAAGGTGCCGTTGTCTAGCCTGTAGAGGTCTGTGTGTCCCTCCATGGATATGCCTCCACTGACCAACCACCAAACTGGTCATGCTGAATGATGTTACAGGCAGCATAACATTCTCCACGGCTTCTCCAGACCCTTTTACATCTGTCACATGTGCTCAGAGTGAACCTGCTCTCATCTGTGAAAAGTACAGGACACCAGTGGTGGACCTGCCAATTCTAGTATTCTATGGCAAATGCCAATCATGCTCCACGGTGCTGGGCAGTGAGCACAGGGCCCACTAGAGGACATCAGGCCCTCAGGCCACCCTCATGAAGTCAGTTTCTGATTGTTTGGTTAGAGACATTCACACCAGTATCCTGCTTGCTGGAGGTCATTTTGTAGGCTCTGGCAGTACTTGCCCAAAGGAGCAGATACCGGTCCTGCTGATGGGTTAAGGACCTTCTACGAGGGGCCCTGTCCAGCTCTCCTAGAGTAACTGCCTGTCTCCTGGAATCTCCTCCATGCCCTTGAGACTGTGCTGGGAGACACAGCAAACCTTCTGGTAATGGCACGTATTGATGTGCCTGCCATCCTGGAGAAGTTGGACTACCTGTGCAAACTCTGTAGGGTCCAGGTATGGCCTCATGCTACCAGTCGTGACACTGACCATTGCCAAATGCCAAACGGGTGAAAAAAAAAAAGATGAGTTGGGAAAATGTCAGTAGCCTCCCTCCACCTGTTTAGCCATTCCTGTTTTGGGGGTCGGCACATTGTTTTTCCTCTAGTGTACCTATTGTCAATTTCATTAACACCAAAGCAGCTGAAACTGATTAACAAGCCCCTCTGCTACTTAAATGATCAGATTAATAGCCCACAAGTTTCATTGACTTGATGCTATACTTGAATTAAATATCGTTCCTTTAACTGTTTTGAGCAGTATATTTTATATATATATATACCTGTAACATGAAGGCCAATTTGTACTTAATAACAGAGGTGGTCCACTGTGTTGTATTCCTGTCTCCCTCGCTCTGCTTCACCCCATCGTGTATTTCAGGAGTTCATGTTAATGTGAGTAATAGGAGTCCATAAACTCACCCGATTCGGTCACCTCCATTATTATTTCATGTAGGTTTTGCTTTGGACATCTCTCATATTCTTCATTCAGTGCCTCCCACAAGCTGACCAGCGCCATCCCATCTTTTGACATCATTTCATCAATGAATGACTGCACACCTTTTGTACCCTCTGACTCTTGTTTAGCTTTGACAATCTGAAAGACAAAGAGCAAAAGTCCAGTTTACAGTGGATCACAGGGTGAGGAGTCTGGTGTGAATTAGTTACAGTGGGACACTTGTCTTGTTTCCTTTCCCCCACTCCAGACCTCAACTATGTCTTCTCCGTGTTTATTTTCTCAGTGACTTAGCTACCCACCTCTGACCTTCCTCAAGCTCTCTGAACTTAAAAATGCAAGACTCTTAGCAGTTCAGTGCTAGTGTGTCCTTTCATTTGTTTGCCTCTTTAAACCACTAGACCAAAAAACTATACTGGGATAACGTCACCGGCACCATCAGCACCGCAATTACAATTGAAAAAGGTGCGCAGGACTGGAAGAAGTGGCGGAAACAAGTTCTCAACAACATGGAGTCTGCCACTTAACAGACAGCCAATTGTGCAGCCAGCCAATAATGATGAAGGTGATGATGACGAAGCTACATCTCTGGTCTTGTGACTTTTCCACATTGTCGCCACTTACCCACAAAAGCGTTTCAATACAGTAACAAGGACAAAGAGCGCCATCTAACAGTGGGAAACAATGAGGAATCAGATAAAGTACAGGTGGCAGTGTTTGTGGTAGAAAAAAAAGGAATAAAAAAGAGAGAAAAGTGACAGCTCTGCATTTGGAGAGTCATGAATGGAAGAGAAGGAAAAAGTAAAATAAGGTATTGTGGAAGAATAATTTTAGGGTAACATGGCACTCACCTTCAAGTACCTCCTCTTTTTTTACATGTTTTGTGACAAAACAACTCGGGGGCAAGGCAGCCACCCAACCCGACAGACAGAAATGGATGCACACTTATAAAACACGAGTGCTTTTATTTATTTTCACTCATGGAGAACACCTTCCTCGTTCCCACAACACAGTCCAAGCACAAACACAATACTTTGCTTCTTTTTCTCCTCCACTCCTCCTCGGCCTGCTTCGTCTCCCTCCTCTGGCTCTGGCCCACCGAGTACTGTCCGCTGGTCCCTTATATAAGGCACTCAGAAGTGCTTCAGGTGCTTGTTGACCTACTTCAGGCAGCAATTCCAGGTGTGGGGCTCAGGAACTGCTGCAGTGCCCCCTGGTGGCGCCCCCGGATCCCAACAGTGCTGTATCCAACTCAATCTCCCATGAAGCCCTGCGGGAGTCCGAGGTACGGCTGCCACTCAGGAGGGCTGCCATCTAGCGTTCCGGGGGAGGTAATGCTCTGTCAACACTTGCTCCCCAAGGGCCCCGGCTGCATGTTACATTGTATATCCATCCATCCATATATCCTAACTACAGGGTCACAGGGGTCTGCTGGAGCCAACTCCAGCCAACACAGGGCGTAAGGCAGGAAACAAACCCTGGGCAGGGCACCAGCCCACTGCAGGGCACACCCCCACACACCAAGCACACACTAGGGACAATTTAGGATCACCAGTGCACCTAACGTGCATGTCTTTGGACTGTGGGAGGAAACTGGAGCACCCAGAGGAAACCCATGCAGACACGGGGAGAACATGCACACTCCACACAGGGAGGACCCGGGAAGCGAACCCAGGCCTCCTTACTGCGAGGCAGCAGCGCTACCACTGCGCCACCATGCCATCTTACATTGTATATTTTATATAAAAAAAATATATGGCTGCTAGTTTAGCTATCTTCAGTCAAAACAAAAATAAGATGGAGCTGAAGAGTTGATCTTGTGGTATTCTTTATTGTGCAGGGTAACTTGCAGAAGTGGAACAATTTTTTTCTTTTGTTTGTTTTTTGAAAGTCTGGTGTATTCCAGACACTGAATGGCTTTTCTAGGTATCTTAGGGGCTTCATCTTTGATTATCTGCTACTCTCTTCTTGTTCACTTTCTTCTCATTACTATTTTCTATGATTTTCCTCTGTTCTGAGTTTTTATCTTCCTGTTGACCCTGGAGTTCTTCGAGGCTCTGGAGAAGCCCCTGTGCTTGATTCCGTTCTCCTCTCTTCTCGTTTGTGCTTCCTAGCTGTAGTCACAGCTTCTACACTTGGGCTTCTCGTTGGCTCTTGGTCTTGCAGATAAAGATGCTTCTCTACACCTCAGAATTTATTGCGCCACAGCAGTTCCATCATCAATGAAGAGATGTGGCAGCCATACATGCCCAAGCCATAACACCCCCACCGCCAAGTTTAAAAGATGAGGTGGTCTGCTTTGGATCTGGGGCAGATCCTTTTGATTTCCACACGTTGCTCTTGCCATCACTCTGATGCAGGTTCATCTTTCTCTTGTCTGTCCACAAGACCTTTTTCCAGAATTCTGCAGACTCTTTGAAACTGTAAATTGGCCATCCTGTTTTTGTGGTTTACATCTTGCAGTACGGTCTCTGTATTTCTTGTCATAGAGTCTTCTGCTGATAGTTGTCTCTTACACGTCCACATCTGCCTCCTGAAGGTCTGTCCAACAGGCATTTGGGACTTTTTCTTTACCATAGAGAGGAAGAGGATGAATGGATGGATAGAGAGGATTTTTCTGTCATGAGCACTGGAGATCTGTATAGGCCTACCTGTCCCTTGATGGGCCCATAGCCAGATCACTTGTGGATTCAGGGCACCAGGTTGAGTCAGGTCAGGGAGTGGTATTCACTAAGGAGACTAAAAGTAGATTAAATATTTAGAGACCTATTGTTTATGTCAAAGTTCTGCAGACTTAAGAGTCCACAAAAAGCTTCTCCTTTGGAAGAAAGTGGAATTTGGCTCAACTTTTAGAACCCGGCTGAAGACTCACTACTTCAGTTTAGCATACCCTGACTAGAGCTGCTGGTCAGTTGTGCATACTGCATCTAGTTTATCACTAGTACTAAAATATAAGTAATATGATATTATTAAACTGTTACTAATGCTCACCTACTCTTTTTCTCTTCTCGGCACTCACATGTGGCACTTGGTGCCGCTGCTCTACTGCCAAGTTGTTTGCCTACCTAAGGAAAAGTCATCTCTGATGGAGGAGCACTGGAATCATTGGGTTGAGGGGTCCTTTCATCTGATTGGCCGGCCCAGCGCTGACTCGGCTGCGGAGTGGCCAATAGGTTGGGATGTGGGACTTGTTGGCCAAGGTGTCCAGGACTCTGAACAAATATGTATCCTCATATGTGATAGTTCTGTATTTAGTGAATGGTATAATCTGTTCTTGCATTTGGCCTTATACTTTGTACTGTTGTGTTGTATTTCTGAGATAGCTAAGATAGATTAGCCATCGAGCTCTGTGAAGAAGACTACTTATGTTCTGCTCTGTGTATTGTATTTACCTCATTTTTTTGACATGCATTGCATGCCCAACCAATTTGGTAGAGAGTAATCCTCTTCACAGAGTTTGATTGCCAATCTATCACAGTCACCTTGGAAATACACTACAAAAGCACAACGCAAATGCAACCATTCACTAAATACAAAGCGATCACAGGAGGATACAGATTTGTTCAAATGCATCAAAAACAAAGTAGAAATGAATGAACATAAACGAATCACATGTCTCTGAAGAAATCAAAACATGAGGGTGGAGCACAGGCGCAAACTGTGTGTTTATTGGTTATCATTGGAGCCAACCAAATAGAGGAGAACAGTGGTGATCTGCATGCATACCAGATGGCCACACACTCCTGTGCAGTTTTCATGAACTTTGAAAAGCATTGGGCGGTGTGGAAAATGGTTATGGATTTTCATTATTTATATCAGTTAGTAGCGCACGAGGAGGAAAAATCAGTGTGGAAAAACCTAATTAATTTTAGAATAACCCCATTATGATATGCTGATACAAAATTAGCAGAAAATTATCATTTTACTAGTTTGTCCAGCTTTTCAGAACTACAAACTAATTTTGCAACCAATGACTTCACTAGAAATGTCAGCTAAAACATTTTTTACTTTTTTATGAACAAATGTGAACTTTGCCCTGGTCCTTCTGTGGAGATTCTGCCAATTCTGGGAGAATCAAACATATTTTTAATTTAAGGTGGAGGCACCTGGATAGGACCCTGACTTTGTTTTTATTTATTTATGTTGAAGTTTTATTAATTTTATTGCAATCCATACAAATCAATCAAGTTTTTACAAAAAGAAAAATTGAGTTAAGGACAAATCGATCCCCACCCCTGAGAGAGAGAGCAAGGCAAACGGCGTGAAACATACCTAAACATACCTAAATTAATAAGTTTGATAAGCCAATAGAGATGGATGCAGAAGACAAAGAGATACGGAAATAATTGCTTCCTCTGTGCTTTAAGAGCTTATTTTAAAATATTACTGATTAGATCCTGCCATGTTTTGAAAAAAGTCTGTACGGATCCTCTAAGTGAGTATTTGATTTTTTCCAATTTCAAATAATATAACACATCGGTTTCCCACTGACTTAAAACAGGAGAGTTTGGGTTCTTCCAGTTTATCAGAATAAGTCTGCATGCCAAAAGTGTAGTGAATGCAATCACAATTTTTTGTCTTTCTCCACTTTAAACCCATCTGGAAGAACCCCAAACACAGCTGTTAATGGGTTAGCAGGGATTGTGAGATGAAGGCTGTCTGAGAAGTAATTAAAAATTTTGGCCCAGAATAATGACTTCAGACCAGGGGTCTCCTACCTTTGCCTCGTCGCTGGTCAGGATCTGCCTGGTGACCAGGGTTTGCAGGATGTATGATATTTTAAATTTAAGTATGAAGACCAGGTTGGGCTTGAAGTACTTGGTTAACTTGAACAGGTCTTCATGACTGTAACTTTGTATAACCTTTGGAGTGGTCAGTTTGACAGCTGCAGTGAAAGAAGACAAGACAGAAACAGAGTGAAGACTTGTGGGGACTCTGGGTAACAGGTCAGGCCAATATGACTCTTTATAGCCAGAACACACCACATTAAACTGCTGTGGGATTAAATGTCGCCAAAAAGGAACCAGCTGTGGTATACTGAAAAAATAAGAACATTAAGGTCATTTACCAACTTGCAAGTTAGCACATTGTTGTCTGTGGTTAATCCAAATCTACAATCATCTGCCAGTAATTCCAGTCAACTTTTGCTTTGAGGAGTATCCTCTGATGAAGCACTGCAACAAAGTCGCGGTATGGAATTTTAAACACTTTACTTTAATTACAGTAATTACTCTTTAGTTTTTTCCTGTAAAGTTGGACAACATTAAGATTATCAGATCTCCTCTATCTAAATGCACCCATGTAGGACCACAGCATTGCTATCCTAAGAGATACGTGATCACCAGAAACTTTGAAGACTGCAGGAGAAATGATGTTCAGCTCTGCCCATTTGTTTATTCCTTTAAAGAATAAAGTAAATGTGGCCCAACTGAGGGGATGAATGGGAACAATGTGGCAATAATGGGTCCTTACTAGATGATTAGGTTCAAGTTTATATGGTTTATTTAATGATGCATCTAACTGGCACTCCTTGTAATTCTTATATTTTCATGGAGGTTCTGTTGTCATTGTTGAGGAGCTAACAATACTGGCAGAGCTGACAGTGTTTCCTTTCGTGTTTGAATCAATTAAAAGTGAGACGTGGACACACATGTATACATGGGTGTGCTTTGTTATCCCATGACTGGTTGTATATTCCAGTCTGACTTGAAAGTTGTCCTTTGCCAGCCTTTATGCATGCTGGGATTTTTCACTCCAATTTCCTTTCTGCTCTCTTGGCCCCAGTGTTCTCATTTTCTGATCAGTGTGAATATTCATCAAGCATCTCAGAATTACTCCTAAGAATTGCACTAAAAGTTGGACTAGGATAAGAATTTGTCCCACCTCAGAGTAGGACATGAGAAGTATTTATGAAGCATACCTACACCAACGCCCAGCAAGGAATAAGAGTTCACGTTTGAGAATGAAAAACCCACGAGCCTCACAGTGGCACTCATGAAAGTGTTCTGTCATTCCCTTCGAAAGTATCCTTCGCAGTTTTCTGATAGGTCTTCATCACAAAGGGAGGAGTTGGGAGCCTGCACTGATAGCATATTGCCACGCCCACCACATGCTGAAACACCTGGATTGGGACCAGAATGCAGCACCGCACTGGAAAAGTGTAAGTTTTTTACAGTGGCTGGAGTGCCAATCCCGCCATCAACCGCCATGTTTTCTCTGCAAGTTGGGGAACCCTCTTGCAGGGCTGGATGCAGGTTAATGTCACACCCAGGATGGAGCAATATGCAGGCTAAGGGCCTTGCTCATTGGAGTCATTTCTGGCATTTATGGGATTCGAACCAGCAACCTTACAATTGCCACCACTCCACCCCACCACAAAGATAATAATATAATTAACAATAATATTCAAAGAGACGTGATTACATTTAAAGTTTATGCCGGTCTCATGGAATATTCTAGAGTTGTGCGATGAACTGGGCTACTTCTGATCAACACAAAGAATAAAACTGTAAGAAGCACAGAGATGGGGATAGACAGCGAAAGAGAGTTAACAGGCACGTTTGTTTAACAATAACACTATGTAACACAATTTTTGTTCCTGGCTTCCAAGAGTTATATTTTAACTGCTTATGTCTAAAGCCTATGGAAAAACGACTACATTCAGCACAAACTTTTGATTTTATGACCACAGCCCAGATAATGTCGTATTTATAGTGACAAAACAAGGGAATTTTTATCTTTTCGTTCATGCGGTCTGATAAAGAACAACACTTGCATGGTAAATAGGCAAAGACAGTCAAAACCACTCAAAAAGGTGCAGAAATGAGTAGGTTTTTTAGATTTGCAACTGTACTGCAAATCGCTTTCTCGTAGAAGCCCCCAAATGTAGTCCCCATCATGTTTTCGTTATACTGTCCTTGGTAACGACGTTCAAAGTCCAGTATATCCTGATGAAAGCGCTTGCCTTGCTCCTCTGAGTAAGCTCCCATGTTCTCCTTGAATTTGTCAAGATGAGCGTCAAGGATATGGACTTTGAGAGACATTCTGCATCCCATTTTGGCGTAATTCTTTATGAGAGTCCGAACCAACTGCACATAGTTTTCAGCCTTGTGATTACCCAGGAAGCCGTGAACCACTGCAACGAAACTGTTCCAAGCCATTTTCTCTGTCCAGTTCAGCTACTTGGCGAATTGGTAAGATCCACCATACAGAAGTAGCAGTTGCTTGAGTGGTCAGTCAGTTGCCACCAAGTTCACGCGATAGCAAACTTCATGGCTCTCTTTTCTCCCCTGTACCAACCTTCAAGAGTTTTCTTGCAATATTCGCATGTGAAATGAGGTGCCCAGGGCTTGTCTTGATCCCCGACAGGCATGCCGAAGTATGCCTTGTAGGCCTCGCACATCTTACGACATGCTTTCACGGAATACTTTCTTGCTCTTGTCTTTATAAATTGTCCACAGACGTAGCAAAATGCATCTGCTGGGTGCAAGCAACCTCTTGATGCCATCTAAATCAAATCAAAAAAATAACGTAAACCGAAATGTTGGTTCGAGTCACCTGTGCTTTTATACTTGTATGACTACTATTGGGCAGTCCGAGACCGTTCTAGAAAGTTCTAGATAATTCTGGAAAATTCTAGAAACTTCTGGACAATTCTAACAGTTCAAGAATATTCTAGAAGACTACTCAGTATTGAATGCGAATCGAGAATTTTCTCGAAAACAGACAAATTTCAAAATATCATTGTCCTGATCACAAAAGCAAAGTTTTTGTGGAACAACAGCTATTTTCTATTTTTTTTAGGCATAACGGGTTAGGAAAACACACTTTGTACCCAGGAACAAAATAAAAATAAAAATTTGTTACATAGTGTAATTGATTCACAGCCGTAGTTATAGAAGAATCGCCTTTTTGCTGTTAAGGTCACAGGAAACGCCTTGTAAAACACATTACTTTAACATGGCTTTCTCATAGCTTCATCTTAGTTAAATCCCGATGCTCTATATATTCAATTAATTATCATTATTATTCATGGTGGCTCCAAAATCCGTACCAACCCCTACTTTCTCTTCTGTTCTTTTTTCCATTTTCTGTGGTGTCGATCTGCGCCGCCACCACCTAATCAAAGCACTGTGATGTCCTTACATTGATGGATTAAAGGCCAGAAGTCCACATGACCATCATCATCAAATTCTTCCATGAGAACCCTGAATACAATCAGGACTGATTGAGGACATTTATGTTAGGTAGAATGCCCAGTGTGGGCTGGGTGGTCTCGTGGCCTTGGAACCCCTGCAGATTTTATTTTTTTCTCCAGCCGTCTGCAGTTTTTTTCTTTTGTTTGTTTTTTCTGTCCTCCCTGGCCAACGGACCTTACTTTAATTCTATGTTAATTAGTGTTCCCCTATTTTAATTCTTATTTATTTTGTCATTTTTAATCTTTCTTCATCATGTAAAGCCCTTTGAGCTACATTGTGTGTATGAAAATGTGCTATATAAAGAAATGTTGTTGTAAAATCAGTTACCGAGCCTAACCACTGTTCCTGAAGTCACGTTCACTCTTGTTCCCAATAGTCTTCCAAAGTCGTGTGCTGTACCTCTCTCTGTATTACAAGATGTATTTATCTAATGCCCTGGGAGTCTCCACTTGCCTTCCAGGGCTTGTAAAGTACAATGTGAATCTTCGCAGTGTTGGCGGAATGCAGTGCTCCTCTTACTCGTGTGACGTTTTGCTGCGAATCCCCCGTCCACCTCTGCTTACCTTTCAGGTAATACGCTAGCTGCTACAAAACGATTTGCATCCATGACCACCCGAGTGTTGATACTGTGGAGTTACTTGTATCACATTCACCACAACAGGAGCTGAAACAGGCACTCGGGAAATATTACAGTACACAGAATCACAACACGCCGCAGCTTTCAGCTGTGAATCCACGTTGCGATTACAAAGTAGATAAAGTTGTGAAAACACAAATGTACAGTGTTTGTTCAATATGGTTGGAATGTCGAAGCTACAGAGAAAGCAAAACTGTGTTAAGTGCACTTCAGCGTTTCTCAACCTTTAAGTATTTGTGACCCGAGTTTTCATAACGGTTTTAATTGCGCTCCCTAACGTTTTTTTGAAAGGAGCCCACTAATACCAATTTGTTCTTTTTTAATTAATGATATATCACAGATGCATATTTTATTATACCTACTTTTATCGACATTTATCTAACTCTATATTTATTTTTCTAGTATCAGAATGTAGTTTAAGTTAATTTGTTTAGGTTTCAAAAGATGTATTTTTCATATTGTTAAATCTTGTTTTCTTTTTTTCACATCTTCGTGCCCCCCTAGGGGGGGTGGCACCCCACAGGTTGAGAACCACTGGTGTACTTAAAAAAAAAGAAATATATATTACAGTGAATGTGCACTTGATTAATAAGCAACCTTCCTTAAGTTGTTTATACTTTATAATGCCTTCAAACAGGTTAGGAGCGTAAAGCAAGCAAATTGGGTCAGTTACAAGGACAAAAACGTCACTTTTTAATTTGTTTTTGCTGTTCTGTGAGTTTTATGATCATGTTGTCTGGGTGGAGGAGTGATATGTTGCATATTTTGTATGTAATTAGCATTGTACATGTTATAATGTTATAAGAGCAATGAAAATGAATAAGCCATTTTTTCCTCTACCCCCAAAACTCTGTTTTTTTAATGACTGAATTACTGGCCACCTGTAACAGGGAGGGTGGGTTTTATTGCTTAATGGTTTCCATTTCCTTTCCTGGTTGTTTATTTGAAGGATGTTGACATGAAACAGAAATCCTTAGGGGGCTGTGTCTGAGCTATTCGATTGGTGAATGGCCCAGGAAGTTGTTTGTTTGCAAGGAGCTGTGCAGGGCCAATAAAAAAAAAAAGAGAGGCTTGCAAAGGCCATACTCTCTTTTTTTAGCCATGTTGCATCCTGGTGAAACAGGACCAGATGATGACCTAAAGAAAGCAGGCAATCTAGGCTTGTGCAGATGATGAGCTGAACAGGGTGAATCAAATGCAACTTACAAGATATTGAGCCACCTGAAATTACACATCTAGCATTATCAGAGGGTATGGTTTTGGTTTGCAGAGCCGCATTCATTTTGCTCGCATGGCATTAGTTATAATAAAATTTGTTACCACATGCACTTCAGAAGAAGCTAAGCATATTCGCCCCCCAGCCAGTACTTGGATGTGAGACCAGCTAGGAAAAGCTTGGGTTGCTGCTGGAAGAGGTGTTGGTGAGTCCAGCAGGGGGCGCATACCCTGTGATACCTGAATGTGCATCCCAGTGCCCCAGAGCAGTGACCGAGACACTGTGTTATAAAAATGGCGGTGTCTTCTGGATGAGATGTAAATCCAAGGTCCTGAATCTCTGTGGTCATGAGAGGTCAGTCATAAAGAGTAAAGTCCAGGGTAAATTGCCCTCAATGGCCTAGTCATTCTGGCTGCCTAATCATTCCCTGTCTCTAATTGTCTCTCTCTCTATCACCACTTCACCTTCTAATAGGCAATGTGTGGTGAGCATACTGGCACAATAATGACAGCTGCCCCATCATCCAGGTGGGTGTTACACATTGATGGTGGTTGAAGTGGCTCCCTGCTCAGCACTTTGAGTAGTGAAAGAAGCGCTATACAAAACGTGAAGAATTATTATTCTTGTGATTACCTATAATACATAGTTACAGTAAATGTGTAGCTCTTTCACTTGGCTTGTTTTTGCTCTGTCTAACTGCCTGAAGCTATACATAAGAAGGGTTTTGGGGAGGAGATGAGGATGAAGTGCTGAACTGAAGTGGTGTAACTGACAACAGTGTTGTAAATGTAAGGTATTTGACGCATTTCGGTTAAGTCTACACAATAAAGAATGTAAAGGTGAAAATAGAGTCACCATAGGACCCTATATGGCAAAACAGCCCGGCTGCATGGCACTTCAAGCATACCAACAACTTATAGTTATTACAGTACATGAATTATTGTAGTAAATAGAAAATAATCCAAATAATAAGAATGTACACATACCTGGATCATTTATTATCTCTGTGGAAAAACCAAAAAGAAATGAGTTACTGTAAGCATACCTGATGGATGTTCTCTGGCTTCTTTTTGTACAAATGACACCTGATTTAAGATCACACAGCTGACTGTAGTGATCTGCTCTCATATAAACTCTTATGTGCCAGGGTTTACTTTCCATCTGCCACAAATCACTTTCACTTTGTTCAGCCTCATGTGGCACCTGGACTCTTCAGTCAATCCCGGCACCACTGAGGCACCTGTCCATTGCCGGAAGTACAATTAACAGGGCTGCAGCCGTTGTGCAAACCACCCATTGGCTGATTATCCCACCTACGAATCAGTAAACCTTGGAGTGGAAACTGCTGCAGTGTGTTGCTCTTCAGATATCTGTAACCATCTCATGCATCCAATCCAAAGTCTGCCTCCCAACACTGCGCTTGGGGGTTGGAGGGTCTCATCCCAGAGCAGGATACCTGCCTTTTCAGCGCAGACTCACCTCCGCTCACTTAAATCAGGAGAATGTCCAGTCCTCTGCCAATTCGACTACATGAAATGAAACCCACAAATTCAGTTCAGTTTAATTTTGTATATCACTCTTTGTGGAGTGCAGGCACAGAGCACTGTGGCACGTTCACACGTGGATTCAAATACAAACTTTACAACTTACTGCTTACATAAAGAATGCATTTTAAGACACAGATTTGTTTAAACAGACAGGGAAACAAAAGAGTCAGAATATGATTAATAAACGTAAATGGAACCTTTCAGTACCCAATCATTAATAAATTAATCGACCTATGGAAGGAAATAGGTGGGCATTACTGTTTGTTTTGTTTTTTTTTTTAAATAAAACATCAATGGTTTCTACCTTTAACACTATTTACAGGGTATGGTTTGTTTTGTTAAAAAATCTGGGTGTGATTGCAAAACCCTTGTTATTTTTGTGTGTGGTCCCCACCTGTCACTGTCAAGGGGCCGCCATCAGCCCTATAAAGGCCAAGCAAACAAGCAGTCCCTTGTGAGTCACTGACTATGACTGGAGGTGTGGCGAGATGCAGTGATTATTGTTTCAGTGTCTGTTTGTTTGTGGATTAACTGGATTTTGAACCAGGATTTCAGCTACTGGATTGTCTATTGGGACTTGTTTGCCTTGGATTATCTTTCTTGCTGCAGACAATTCCTTTTGCCTTTTATTTTTATTACAGAGCATTTTTGTTGATAATAAATTTGTATTTTTTTTTTTTTTGGTCTTTGACCTTTTGTGAGTTGCCGGGTATTGATCAGCCCAAAGTGTGTGGGCAGTTTCAGATATTTTTAGGACTTCCGTGTTTAGGACCCCAAAGTTCATGACACAAATTGACATCAGAGAAGTAAAACTACTTAGGGAACCAGGGAGTGAAACTTCTGCAGGGTGAGATGGAGTGCAAGGCTCCCAGAATAAGCCACAAAGCAGGCCAGGACCTTCACTGGGTAGCTCAGAAGAGGCTCAACCCAAGCCTGACAATTCCCCATCTGCTACCTACAGGCTTTAGCTTAGACAGGCTGAAAATGGGAAACTGGTTTTAAAAAGGTCCAAATTCAAAGAAAGTCCAGAAATAAGGGAAAGGGTGACCATAAACCTATGGCTTGTGAACAAAAGGGCAATTTAAAGGCTTTGTTAACAAGTTCACCAATACTTCAAATATTTTGACATTCCAGAATATTCATTAGCATGATCTAATTGAACTATATTTTTATTTTATTGGTTGCATTTCTGTAAAATGAGCCGAATCGTTTTTCTTACCAGATTCCTTGCGCAGGTAACAGAGTCGTAAAAAGTTAACTATGAAGAAAAGAGAGAAGAGAGTTCACTGCAACTGATTACAATTTACTTCAGCATATTCTTCTAAAGTGTGTTTTCAAATATTTCCCAATCATGCACAGAAATGCAGAATTGTTAAAATGAAATAAAAACTGCACTGAACACAAACACAGCATGTAATGAGTCGTCCTCTGAAAATAAATATATTAACTTTACAAATCAGCCAGCACAGCATCACAGAGGATTAATGAGAAATGCATGAAATCACTCACTTACCTGATGTTATACTTAAAATTCAAATCTTTCCAATTAAAATACTACCATTTTAAATTTTCAAATTTCAAATTTTTAAAGTTTATTTTATCTAATCCAATAAACAAGCCACAGGGGACGCACAAACCAGTGTGTTTCTTCATGCCGGTTCCAACCCCGGATAAATGGGGAGGGTTTCATCGGGAAGAGCATCTGGTGTAAAATTTTGGCAAATCAATATGTGGACAATGATACAGATTTCCATACTGGATCGGTCGAGCCGTGGGTTAACAACAACCGCCACCAGTACTGTTAGCCAACAGGGTACTGGCGGAAATTGGGCTACTGTTGGCTGATGAAGAAGAAAGCGAAGAAGAGGGGGGAGACATGTCTGGAGGCAGGAGGAGTGGAGGAAAGTAAAGAGAGTGGAAAGGAGGCTAGGAACTTTGAATGTCGTCAGTATGACTGGTAAGGGGAGAGAGCAGATATGATAGAGAGAAGGAAGGTTGGTATATTGTGTGTGCAGGAGACTAAATAGAAGGGGAGTAAGGCCAGGTGGATTGGAGGTGGATTCAAATTTTTCTATCATGGTGTGGATGGGAGGAGAAATGGGGTAGGAGTTATTCTGAAGGAACAGTATGTCAAGAGTGTTTTGGAGATGATGATTATGAAGCTGGAAATTGGAGGTGTAATGATGAATGTTGTTCGTGCATATGCACTGCAAGTTGGGTGTGCAATGGGTGAGAAAGAAGATTTTTGGAGTGAGTTGGATGAAGTGATGAGCAGTGTACCCAAGGGACAGAGAGTGGTGATCGGAACAGATTTCACTGGACATGTTGGCGAAGGGAACAGTAGAGAGGAGGAGGTGATGGGCAGGTATGGTGTCAAGGAGAGGAATTAAGAAGGTCAGAGGATAGTGGATTTTGCCAAAATGATGGACATGGCTGTGGTAAAAATGTATTTTAAGAAGAGGGAGGAACATAGGGTTACGTACAAGAGTGGAGAAAGATGCACACAGGTAAATTACATCCTATGAAGAAGAGTCAATCTGAAGGAGATTGAAGACTGCAAAGTGGCGTCATGGGGAAAGTGTAGTTAAGCAGCATAGGATGGTGGTCTGTAGAATGATGTTGGAGATCAAGAAGAGGAAGAGAGTGAGGGCAGAGCCAAGGATCAAATGGTGGAAGTTGAAAAAGGATGACTGCAAGGATGAGTTTAGGGAGGAGGTGAAACAGGCACTGGGTGGAAGTGAAGAGTTACCAGACAGCTGGGAAACTACAGCAGATGTAGTAAGGGTGACAGCAAGAAGGGTGCTTGGCGTGACATCTGGAAAGAGGAAGGAGGAAAAGGAAACCTGGTGGTGGAATGAGGAAATACAGGAGAGTATACAGAGGAAGAAGATGGCAAAGAAGAAGTGGGATAGTCAGATAGATGCAGAAAGTAGACAAGAGTACAAGGAGATAAGGTGCAAGTGGAAGAGAGAGGTGGCGAAGGTTAAAGAAAATGCGTATGTTGAGTTGTATGAGAGGTTGGACACTAAGGAGGGAGAAAATGGGCTAGACAGAGGGACCGAGCTGGGAAAGATGTGCAGCAGGTTAGGGTGATAAAGGATAAAGATGGAAACGTACTCACAAGCGAGGAGAGTGTGTTGAGCAGATGGAAAGAGTACTTTGAGAGGCTGATGAATGAAGAGAACGAGAGAGAGAAGAGGTTGGATGATGTGGAGATATTGAATCAGGAAGTGCAACGGATTAGCAAGGAGGAAGTAAGGACAGCTATGAAGAGGATGAAAAATGGAAAGGCCGTTGGTCCAGTTGACATACCTATGGAAGCATGGAGGTGTTTAGGAGAAATGGCAGTGGAGGTTTTAACCAGATTGTTTAATAGAATATTGGAAAGTGAGAGGATGCCTGAGGAGTGGAGAAGAAGTGTACTGGTGCCAATATTTAAGAATAAGGGGGATGTGCAGGACTGCAGTAACGACAGGGGAATAAAATTGATGAGCCACAGCATGAAGTTATGGGAAAGAGTAGTGGAAGATAGGTTAAGAAATGAGGTGATGATTAGTGAGCAGCAGTATGGTTTCATGCCAAGAAAGAGCACCACAGATGCGATGTTTGCTCTGAAAATGTTGAAGGAGAAGTTTAGAGAAGGCCAGAAGGAGTTGTGGACCTGGAGAAAGCATATGACAGGGAGCCTCGAGAGGAGCTGTGGTATTGTATGAGGAAGTCGGGAGTGGCAGAGAAGTATGTAAGAGTTGTACAGGATATGTACGAGGGAAGTGTGAAAGTGGTGAGGTCTGCGGTAGGAGTGAGAGATGCATTCAAGTTGGAGGTGGGATTACATCAGGGATCGGCTCTGAGCCCTTTCTTATTTGCAATGGTGATGGACAGGCTGACAGACGAGATTAGACAGGAGTCGCCATGGACTATGATGTTTGCTGATGACATTGTGATCTGTAGCGAGAGTAGGGAGCAGGTTGAGGAGACCCTGGAGATGTGGAGATATGCTCTAGAGGGAAGAGGAATGAAGGTCAGTAGGAACAAGACAGAATACATCTGTGTAAATGAGAGGGAGGTCAGTGGAATGGTGAGGATGCAGGGAGTAGAGTTGGAGAAGGTGGATGAGTTTAAATACTCAAGTACTCAAGTAATGGGGATTGTGGAAGAGAGGTGAAGAAGAGAGTGCAGGCAGGGTGAAATGGGTGGAGAAGAGTGCAAGGAATAATTTGTGACAGACGGATATCAGCAAGAGTGAAAGGGAAGGTCTACAGGACGGTAGTGAGAATAGCTATGTTTTATGGGTTGGAGACAGTGGCACTGACCAGAAATCAGGAAACAGTGCTGGACGTGTTTTAATATTTTTGTCTCATTTGTTTAACTGGTTTCTCTTTGTCTTCTTTTAGGACTTGAGTGAAAATCTGATGATGTTTTAGTTCATATTTATGCAGAAATATAGAAAATTCTACAGGGCTCACAAACTGTATATCTCTAGGCTAGCTTGGGATTGTCTAGGAATTCCTCAGGAAGAAGTAAAACCTCTGCAGTAGGCTGGTGCCCTGCCCAGGGTTTGTTTCCTGCCTTGCACCCTGCGTTGGCTGGGATTGGCTCTGGCAGACCCCCGTGACCCTGTAGTTAGGATATTGCAGGTTGGATAATGGATGGATGGATGGAAGTAGAACCTATATCTGGAGTCAGGAAAGTCTAGGCTGACCTGCTGCCACGATGACCCTCAACTAGAAAAAGCATATAAGAACATGAAATTAGACAAGATGAGGACATTAAAAATGAAAAAAAAGCTGCTGACTTCACTATTCTTCAACCTCAGTAGACTGTCACCAAGATCGTGCTTTCCAGCTGTTAAGTACAAAACATCAGAAAGGTTTTCTCAGATTTTTTTCATGACTAATTCAACTTTTCAAATAAGGTGACTACTAAATCATAATCTTAACAAAGCATCCCCCATACACATAATATAAACCTCTTTAAACACTGACCAAATGATTCCTGCTTGCTGTGTCCATGCCAATGTATGCAGAGAACACAGTCCACTCAATGTGTGGCATCAGTGAGTTGTGGTGTTATGGGTCCACAGCTCGTTGAGCAAAGGCCATTCATTTTAAATAAGTAATCGATGCGCTCGCGGCTTAGCGAGGGGATGTTGGGCCATAGTGGGCCGCGGGACGATCCGTAAGGTGTGGGCGTTTCTCACCTAGTGCACAGGTGAGGAACTGCCCACATTCATGATTGTCGCGTGGCTAATGCTGCAGCTGCTGTGGCCCTCGTCATTTAAAAAGAAGCGCGAGTCGGTTGTGAGGGGGAAAAAAAATGGAGAGAGAAAGGAAAGGAGAGGACGGAGGTTACCGGGAGCAGGAGAGGAAGCAGGTCGGTGAAAGAGAGAGCGCGAGCCGCGAAGAGCGAGCGGACGGGCGAGCGAATGAACGCTCGTGGACAGCTGCGTGGAAGCTGGGGTGTTAGGCCGACACCCAGGTGTTTGTGTTGATGTCGCTCCCGCTGAGCGATCAGGTAGCGGGAGTGACCAAGGGAAGGCGACTGGCCGCAGAGAGGCCATGGAAAGGCAGCGGAAGTCTGGAGACTTGGTGCTGGAACCCCAACGTGGCGACCTGGCCGTTGTGGGAAACCAAGTTCTCCAGGACTGGGATGAGTGCCATACCGGAGCCAGGGATCGGGAGGTCTCCAGTTTCGTGTGTGTGCGTAGAAGAGGGCAGCTGCAAAGAGCGTCTTGCCTGCTGCTAGGCCCAAACGGGATAAGCAGGTGAGACGCTAATAGAAATGTTACACCGGATTTGTTGTTTTAAAGAAACTGCTTCCTGAACGAACATTTTACCTCTGATTTTAAAGGATTATGTTTTTCTATTGGTTTTAACCTCCATCTTTTATTGGATTATTTATTGAAAAAATAACTGCACTATTTATTGGAACACTGTTTGGTTTTGGTGGACAGTTTTTAAATAAAAACACTGTTGCACCTTTTGTATACCTTCCCCTTGCTCAGTAATTTGCCTCCATTGACTAGCTCACTCGGTTACATTATCGACGGTGTTGGGTTAAGGGTTCCCAAACAGCCATGGGAGCGTGGAGCCAGAACCCACATCGTCACATGAGTTTATCAAACAAGAATCCAACAGTAGAGAACTTTTTAGCAAGTGTAGAGTGTCATCAATGAACTCACAGATGGTGGTCAACAACGGAAGGTCATATCTGACGAGTTTTAGGGCACTTTTTAGTGTTAGACCCTGTGGGAGACAATTTGGTTTTGAATTAAACCAGTCATGAGCAATGCATATTCTCATATCAATCATTCAATTATTTCTTTTTGTTGCGTGTGTCTCTTGTGCTTCTCCGTTTGGTGGATTATTATTATTATCATCATCATCTATTTTATCAACTTTAGGTAAAAGAATGCTGCCAAACTAAATTGTTATGAATTATTTTAGGCCCTTAAGCTTAATGTATATGAAAGGCAAATTATGGAAGGGAATATTAAAGGTGAGATTGAGCAGCACATGGTAAGGACAGGCGTTTGACTGAACAGTCAGCATGGGTTCAGAAGAGGAAGGTCATGTTTTACTAACATGCTGGAATTCTGTGAGGATGCAACAAAAGGATACGGTCAAAGTGGAGCTCATGATATTATTTACCTGGACTTTTATTTGAGAAGGCGCCACATGAGAGGTTGGGCAACAAACTAAAAGAAGTGGCAGTTCAGGGTGATGTTTGTAGACGGGTGCAAAATTGGCTCAGACACAGGAAGCAGAGGGTGATGGTGTGAGGAATCTCATCAGAATTGGCTGATGTTAAGAGTGGTGACCAGCAGGGGTCAGTGCTAGGGCTGCTTCTATTGTTTTTTTATTTACTTTTTTTTTTTTAGAATCCATTAAATCATTACAGAAGGACTTGGACAGCACACAGGCTTGGGCAGATTTGTGGCAGATGAAATTTAATGACAGTAAATATAAAGTATTACACATAGGAAGTAAAAATGTTATTAGTTTTAATATACAATGAGCGGTGTGAAAAATCGAGAGTACACCTTATGAGAAAGATTTAGGAGTCATAGTGGACTCTAAGCTATCAACTGCCAGACAGTGTTCAGAAGACATTACGAAAGCTAACAGAATGTCAGGTTATATAGCGCCTTGATCTGTGGAGTACAAGTCACAGGGGGTTCTGCTCAAGCTTTATAACACACTGGTGAGACCTTTGTGCAGTTTTGACCTGTTTGCTATAAACAATTCCATAGAAGAGAAACTAGGCTGATTCCAGGACTGCAGTATATGACTATATGGAGAGACTGAAGGAGCTGAACCTTTTCAGTTTAAACATACAGAGATCAAGACAGGGCATGACTGAGGTGTTGTACATTATGAAGGGAATTAGTGGATCAACGCTGTTACTTTAAAATGAGTTCATCAAGAACAACAGAACACCTTAAGGGAAGATTTTGCACAAACATTAGGAAGATTTTGTTTACACTGAGAGCCACAGACACATGAAATACATTACCAAGTACTGTAGTGTGTGATCGACTTGATGTTACTTTAGAGGAATTAAGTGAATAGGACTGTGAGCTTTGTTGCGCTGTTCTCATCAAAATCTTTCTAATATTCTAATGCTGTAACCTATGTCACATTTATGACAAGTCAGCATCCATGGCATTTAGGGAAGAAATTTTAGAAAACATAGAAGAGAACATAGGAAAAAACCTTGGTTGGTCACCCTCTCCTTTCACATCTGTTAAATAAACACATCATTACTTTCCCAGAATTAATTTAATCCAGTTCAGGGTCATGATGAGTGGAGATGTTCCTGCCACCCTTGGACGGGATGCTTGTCCATCAGAGGTCCTACTGCCGCACACAATTCCAGTTTGAAATTGCCAGTTATCGTACACATCTTTATGTACAGTTATGTCCATAAGTATTTGGACAGTGACACAGTTTTCATGAATTTCTCTCTTTACGCCACCAATGGATTTAGTAATAATAATAATAATAATGTTTTATTTATGTAGCGCCTTTCATACACTCAAAGACACTTTACCATTCAATAAACACATTAACAAGACAGTAGAAATTACATACACGAAAAAGAATAATACTCATTGAAAAGATGTGTTTTTAACAGAAGTTTAAAATTAATAATAGATTTTTCCTCATGAAGGCTGAGAGGAAGAGACTTCCAAATTTTAGTTACTAACCTGTGTTTAGATACAGTGAGTAAGTTAGCATCCGAAGATCTTAATGCACGGGCAGGAGTGTAAGGAAGCAGCAGCTCAGACAGATAATGAGGGGATAAACCATGAAGGGCTTTAAAGGTGAGAAGAATAATTTTATTTTTGATTATTGAAGAAACTGGTAACCAATGCAAATCATAGACAGGAGTGATGTGAGCAATTTTTTTTAGTGTGTGTAAGTCAAACGAGCAGCAGAATTCTGAACATACTGTAATCTATTGATACATTTAGTCAGGAGGCCATAAAACAAATCATTGCAATAGTCCAGACGGGTAGTGATGAAAGCATGAATGAGTGTTTCAGTATCCTTCACACTGAGGTAAAAATGCAGATGAGCAATGTTGTGAAGATGAAAAAAGGCTGTCTATACTATTGAACTAATGTGTGATTGAAAAGTAAGGAGCTAATCAAAGATGACACCCAAATTACGGATGATGCTGAGGGTTCAACCAGGATCCCATCAACGTCAATTTTTAGCCCACAAAGGGTAGAAAGGACAGATTTGGTACCAACTAATAAGATTTCTGTTTTATCAGGATTGAGTTGTAAAAATGTATCTGTCATCCAATGGCTGATTTCCGGAATGCAGTCAGTCAGTGCAACAGGTGAAGATGTTGCAGTGCATCAACGCTTACATAAAGTTGTGTGTCATCGGCATAGCAGTGGAAGTTCAGACCATACCGATGAATAATCTTACCTAATTGGAGCATATAGATGTTAAAGAGGATTGGACCTAGAACTGACCCTTGAGGGATATCTTGTGTGACTGAAGTAGTGGCAGATTTGTATTCCCTAATGAAGACGTAATACTGGCGACCACTGAGGTATGATGTGAACCAAGAAAGAGCAGCACCAGAGATACCAATAGCTGAAAGATGGGAAAGTAAAATGTTATGGTTAACTGTATCAAACACTACGCTCAAGTCAAGAAGAACTAGAATAGCGGCCATCCCAGAATCTGCGGTTATAAGGAAGTCATTGGCTAGTTTAAGTAAAGCATTTTCAGTACTATGTAGGGCTCTGAATCCCGATTGAAAAGGCTCAAGCAGGTTATGCAAATGTAAATAATCATCGAGTTGAGCAGCAACAACCTTTTCTAAGATCTTAATCATAAATGGAAGATTAGAAATCAGGCGATAAAATTTTAGCTGTAACAGACCTGAGCCAGGTTTTTTTTTTAAACAGGGGTTAGGGTTACAACAGCAGTTTTTAAATCACTTCGAACAGCAAAGGTGCAGAAACTACAGTTGATAAAGTGAGAAATGGGGGCAGAAAGTCTGTCAGTGCAAGCCCTAATCAGTAAAGCAGGGGCAAGATCTAGGTGACAGGTAGATTGATTTAATTTAGATATTACTTCAGCAATATATGTTGGTGTAGTAGGGTTACATTTAAATAAATAAACTGTAGATTTAGAAGTACTGTATAATCAGTCGACAGAGGTGAGGAATTGTTAGTAGAGAAACTTTGATATACGGTCATAATTTTTGACTGAAAATAGTCCAAAAATAGATTACAGTGCTCAACAGAGAAATAAGGATTTTTAACAGCAGGTTGACAAAGTCTGTTAACTGTATTCAAAAGAGATATCGGGCGACAAGTACCAAAGTCAATAAGAGTGGAATAGTACTTTGAACGTTCAGCCGATAAGGCACATCTGTATTCCTTCAGGTGTTCGGTGTAAGCCAGGGTGTGAACAGCCAGATCAGTCTTTTTCCAGAGTCTTTCCAAGTGGCGACCAGCTTGTTTCATGGTACGCATTTCTGCTGTAAACCATGGAGATGACTGGGTAGTAGGAACAACCAAGGGTTTAATTGGTGCATAATGATCCAAAATTTGAGAAAATGTGGAATTATATAGAGATAAAATCTGCATAGGGCAAGACAACCCAGAAACATCATGGAGACAGGATGCACCGACAAGTGCACCAAATGTTCTTGATATTACAATAGGTTATTTTTGATTTTAAACTTATTTTAGGGAGAGGATAAGTGAAGCTAAATTCAACCATTTGAAATAAAGCAATCATTATGTTATTGAAGTGTACGCTTTCAGCTTTAATTTAAGGTTTCATTTAATTTAGCTTAAATTTATGTTTAATAAAAATATTGTATGAGCCGCTTAGGAATGACAGACATTTTTCTGCATAGCTCCCCCCATTTCCAGTGGCTCAAAAGTATTTGGACATTTGACATTTGGACAAGTAAAACAAAAAAAAGTGCTATTCATGCAAGTAAAAACAGTCCATTATTGTGCTGAAAAAACAAATCAAGCCCATCAGAGAGATAGCAGAAATACCAGGGCCTCATGTGTAAATGATATGTATGCACAAAAATGTTGTGTACGCTCATTTCCATGATCACTTCCAGATGTACAAAAGCTACGCACATTTTCACGGCAGCCTCACACCATGCATTTGCACTTTTCTGCTTGGTTTTGCAAATTGCCGACTCCCAGTGTGAAAGCAATACTATAGTTTGTGTTGTTTCCCTCGTTTTTCTTATTTGCATCAATGAAGTGGGCTTTACCAAATACATTGAAATTATTTGCATTTTTTCTATTATAAAAGGAAATCCTGAGATGAGAAATTCTCAAAGATCATCTAAAGTTCCGCAAAACAAGAGATTTTGCAAAGTCCTGCCCTCCTCTCAAACATTTACAACCATGCACACAGTACAATCATTTCTCATTCGTGTGCTCTCAGCTCCTATAAAAGTTTACGTTTTGCACACTAAAATTCGTTTAAGAAAAGTACTCAGTTTCATCCTTTAAAGATGCTTTTCTGAACAGTATTTTTAGGCATACAATCTATTTGTTTCCTTTGATGTGGTCCTTTTATGGACAATAATTTTATACATTCAAGATGACATGTCAAAGACTAAGTGAAGAAGAAAGGGCAGCGCATCAAAAAAGAGGCCCAAAAACATTAGAGAGAAAAGAATAATAATCTAAGTGCAAATTTGGAAAATAAGGAAAGTAATAATCAGCCCAGAACAAATGGAATTGAAAACCTAGCAGGTCCAAGCGGGGTCAGAAATAAAAGACAAAGAGTAGAAGACAAAGTAGAACATTGTAAAGAGGCAGAGCAGGTTATAGAATATGAAAGTACTAAAATTCAAAAGTCTCAAAAAAAATGATAGTAAAGATTGCATGAGCACGAACAAACAGAAATTATTAATCAGTGAAATAAAGGAACAACGAAAAGAGATTGAATATATGGACATAGGTGATATGTCAGAAATATGTAGATATTGTAAGGCTTTAAACTTTAAGTCGGAGACTTGTAGATCGTCTAATTCGTGTTGCCATCAGGGAAAAGTAGTGTTTCTTCCCAATGAAGAGGCGTATCCGTGAGAATTAAAAGATTTGTTGTTTGGTGAAAATGAAACCCAGAAACACTACAGGCAAAATATTCGAATCTACAATAATCTGTTTGCATCATTCAATGCTCAGAACATAGCTTTACACAACTCACGACCATACGCAATGAGAATCTGTGGTCCTGCAACAATTAAAGTTACTACAAGTTTAATTTTGAATTGAAAGAGTTAAACGATCGGACATGTTAGAAATTCTACAGCCAATAATGGATACAAATCCATACGTCCAAAAGTATCGCACTTTACATGAAATGTATCTGCAAAACACGGGCAAAGAGGTTTTCCTGGGTTTTGGATTTGTTGTTTGGTGAAAGTGAAATCCACATAAGCGTGCGGCAGAGACGTGAAGTGGCTGGCGTGTAGTGCAGACAGGGGCGTTGGCAAACGAAACGAGCAGACATTAAAGTAGGTATATTACGTTTTACAGAAAATTTGTTAACTTCGTTTAAATAATGTATACGGTTAATAATTAAACATGTGCGAGCAGCATGGTGGTGCAGTGGTAGCGATGAGCTGGCGCCTCGTCCAAGGACTGGTCCTGCCTTGAACTCAATGCTTGCTGGGACTGGCACAACCCTGTATGGGTTTGGATCTACTGACTCACAAAAGATAGTAAGAGTGATGAAAACGACAGAGAAAAGTGTAGGTAAAAAACAAACTGAAGTTTAAGGCAGGTATCAAAATGAACAGTCGTCAGAGCCAAAATGGAGATTAAAAGTTCAGTCGGAAACAAGAACAAGGATTTGTTAACACTGAAAATAAAACAGAATCTTTCTGATTCGCAGAATGAAAGTGTTTGCCCATCAAGCTCAAATAATTCTGGGAAACAACCCTGAAAATGGCTGATACGATTAATCTAAAATGGCCTCACAGAAAGATGGAAGTAAATTTACACATTTGTAAATACGCATGATACTCCAAAATAAATTTGGATTCCCCTAGAATCTAGAAACATATTGTGCCATTTAGGAATGGGATAGCATGCATTTTCTGGTCCAATTTTATCAATGCATGTTTGCAAGAGTTGAGATGTAAACCATGCTGCATTCCTCTTTATCGTGTCACCTCCTCTAAACAGATGATGGATTAACTGAAGTGTCCTTACCTTTCGGGTCATAGCTTGCACTATGTTCTAAAATTAAAAAAATACAGGAATGTTACAAAAATTATTGAAACATCTCTTACTTTATATAACCAATGTAAGACTGTCCGCACCTTGCATTTTTTGCCATTTAAATACCAGCAAAGCCGCCACTGTCACGCAGACAGCAAACAACGACCAGAAAGCCAACATCCAGCCTGAGACTCCTGGAGAAAAATCTGCAGAAGGAGGAAAAATGTAAGAAGACTGGAAATAGCAGAAGGAGTGTCGGCCAGACACCAAGTCGTACAATATTAGCCAGGCTGACGACAGGCAGAAGTGAGGATACAAGACCAGTGAATGGCTAACACACAACTGTCATGCTTTGTTAAAGTTTCCATCCCCAGCATTAGTTTTTTTAATTTATTGCTACTGATTTTCGTAATTTATTTTGGGATATTATAATAGTAAATTGCTAAGAACAATTGATAATACACATTTTTGTTAATTTCTCTTTTTTGATAATTTTCAATCTTATTGTCATTTCTCCATGTCTGTTCAATTTGTCAATTTTTTTTTTCTTTCTTCTTGTCTGTGGAACCTAAGGGGGCAGGTCCCCTAACAGTGCAGCTGTTATGTACAGTATCAGCCTGGGTTTCATCTTAAACTTAAACTTACATTTTAGAGCTTAACTGGTGAAATCTGAGATTCTCCAACAATCAAATCTACTTAACTTACCTACATTCCTTACGTTAACAACTTACTGACACTCCTGGGATAAAGGGGTCCACAAAAAACGTTGATAGGAAAAGTGTGTCTTCTCCCTTTTACCTCCTCTTACTTGAATGCTCTGGACAACCCTCCTCCTTGCATGCACTTCATAATCTCACTTCAACTATCCCTATCCGTAATCAGCCATTCATGTCTTTTCCTAGAATGACTTGGAAACACCAGTGACTACCAGATCTCGCTACTGCCAGTGGACCTCATAGTTCCTTGTTCTCTTGATCTTCAGATCTGCCTCCCCAGTTTATATGGGTTATCATAATCTGACATCACCCAATGAGTTATTTACCCTGCGATATGTGGTCTTTATGACTTGAGCACATACCTTGGTAGACATTTTCATCTTTTCACCCCTAGGATTCCTCACATGTGATGTGAGAATATTTAATTGTGCTTAAGCAATTTCCTTATGGGTGTTCACTATTCATAAAAAATGAGGCTTATTTGTACTCTTCATGCATCATTATAGAAAGCAATTCATTAATGAAAATGTAACAATAAAAAAAAGAAATTGAGGCAAAACATCAAAGTCAAATTAGCTTACACATCAACCAGGAGTTCCATCAAGTCAGAGTACTCACAGTAAAGGACAACCTCTGAATGCCAGTCAGGTTTTGGCTCTGTACTTCTCATCAGACAGGAGAACACATTGAACTCCTGCTTGATGGGGATGATGCTGTTAACTCTGAGAATCCCCCCCTTGTCCCGCTCTTCCGTTATGTCGTACTCAGATGTCATGTCCACTCCATTCATGTCTCTCAAGGTAATTTTTGGTGTGGTACCCCACTGCTCAGACTTGCATTCCAGTCTTGTGGGGTCTTCCTCTGTAACGCTGATGGAAACAGAAGGCCGAGCTTCCAAAGCTATGGAAGACACAAGAAAGAGAAAACCTGAGCTTCATATAGAGAAAGAAATTTCCATTTGGAAACAGGACATCAGTGAAATCCTGCCATGTTTTGAGCCGGATACTGCAGCACTCTCCTGTCTCCATGACCCTGTACAGTAAATGAATGTTGTCATCTCATGACAGATATTTTCAGCTACATTATGGTGGCATGTCTGAGTTGTTGACCATCACAGCTCATAGTCGAATTAAGCTGAATTTCATGATAAACCCCAAAAATGGCAGGTGACCAAAAACATTTTCTTTCTTAGCATATTCAACCATACAACATCGTCCCGGCAAATGCGTTGCAGTTCAGATACACTGACAAAAGTCCTAATACTGGATTCGTCATCTTTACCTTCTTCTTCTTTTCATTATTATTATCTCTATTATAAAATTAACAGACAGTTTTACACAGCTGTTGTGGTGTGACATTTTGTAGATGAGTTGATAAATATTTTGTATGTCTGCATTTGTAACTTAGACTAAGCAAATATAATATTAGTGTTACATCACGGATAGGAACAGCAATGGTTTAACTAACCACCCCTAATTAGGACTGACTGAAGACGTTTATGACAGGGTTGGGGTAAGCGCCTCAAACCAGTTTGGCAAGTGATTATCTGCAGGACCCTCTCAATCAACCCACGGACCCCCCCCAGATTACCTATCTGGCAAGCATCACCTCAACAGATGGTATTGGTGGCAGGTGAGAAAGGTATTGTGTGCCACCATTGGCCTGAACTATGGCTGTTTGAGATGGGTTTGAATTTGAAGCCATTCTGTAGCACGACACTCTATTGGTGTAAGGGTTTGGATAATGAACGTATAAATTCTGTTGCTTTGCCCCTTCATCTCTCTCTCTCACACACAAAACATCATGACAAGGAAGCATCTCAAACACCATGGACTGAAAAGAAGACCACACTGAGAAGCACAACTCGGCAGCCATATTGAACAGGCATGATGACTGTTCTGAAGAAAGCCATAAAATGAGGACTTAACCAGAGACATTTTAAGTAACTAACAAGTCTGTGTGCCGCCTGAAACTACACATCAGG
The DNA here is from genome assembly GCF_016835505.1 of Polypterus senegalus. Taxonomy (NCBI): domain Eukaryota; kingdom Metazoa; phylum Chordata; class Cladistia; order Polypteriformes; family Polypteridae; genus Polypterus; species Polypterus senegalus. The sequence goes on from NC_053161.1 coordinate 162,426,667, forward strand.
ATCTAACAGGTTGTATGGTTGCCAATATTCACTTGTACTTTGCTTATTATTAATATTTTATGAATATTATCAATATTACATTATTTAAAGTGTAACTCAACTCCAGTTTGTCTTTTACTCTATGAAGTTGTTTGAGGTTATAAGATGTAGAAGGGAAGGTGTGGAGAAGTTAGAAAGTACAACACCTTAGAAACAGTGGTAATTCTGTGAGATCCGAGGCATTCTGATAAAGGCTGCATATTAATAACACAAAAGGGGAAAGCAGAGTAATAGAGAACTCTATGAAGGCAGAACAACATAGAAGCTTACAACATTAGAATACACTGTTTACAGATTTATTTATTTTTTTAATTCATGAATATTGATTCTACTAGACTTTAACTCCACTGGATTCTGAAATGTTTGATTAGACCAACTGCATGTAATCTTCTAGAATGGTGCATCTTAATTATAAAGAAAAAAACTTTGAGGCGGGTGATCAAAGTGTATATAACCATACTTTTTAAATTAAAAACAAAAATAAATAAATTTTAAAAATGACAGAAGAGTAACCACACTATTGATAATCAATACTCACCATAAAAGAACATGCTGTCAAAAAAAAGATGAAGAGATAAAATGCACACATCTGTCTCGGTTTTCTTAAAACTGAGATTTCTACTGAATTACTCTGGGCATTAAGGTGCATACACATAGTGCCTTGTAATGGCAGATACATGATAGTCATCTCCATAATTAATGAATGAATTATTAAGGATAAGATTGAGCAACACCAGGCAAGGACAGCAGTTATTCTGAACAGTCAGCATGGGGTCAGAAGAGGGAGGTCGTGTTTTACTAACATGCTGGAATTCTATGAGGAAGCTTATGATATTATTTATCTGGATTTTCAGAAAGCATTTGATGAGGTGCCACATGAGAGGTTGGGCATGAAACTAAAGGAAGTGGCAGTTCAGGGTGATGTTTGTAGATGGGTGCAGAATTGGCTCAGACACAGGAAGCAGAGGGTGATGGTGTGAGGAACCTCATCAGAATTGGCCGATGTTAAGAGTGGTGACCAGCAAGGGTCAGTGCTGGGGCCTCTGCTATTTTTAATAAATATAAATGATTTAAATAGGAATACAAGTAACAAGCTGGTTAAGTTTGCAGATGATACCAAGATAGGTGGATTAGCAGATAATTTTGAATCCATTATATCATTACAGAAGGACTTGGATAGCATACAGGCTTGGGCAGATTTGTGGCAGATGAAATTTAATGTCAGTAAATGTAAAATATTATTCAAAGGAAGTAAAAATGTCCACCTTATGAGTAGGATTTAGGAGTCATAGTGTTCAGAAGCCATTAGGAATGCTAACAGAATGTCAGGTTATATAGCGCCTTGATGTGTGGAGTACAAGTCACAGGAGGTTCTGCTCAACCTTTATAACACATTGGTGAGGCCTCATCTGGAGTACTGTGTGCAGTTTGGGTATCCAGTCTACAAAAAGGACATAGCAGTGCTAGAAAAGGTCCAGAGAAGAGCGACTAGGCTGATTCCAAGGCTACAGGGGATGAATTATGAGGAAAGATTAAAAGAGCTGAGCCTTTACAGTTTAAACAAAAGAAGATTAAAAGGTGACATGACTGAAGTGTTTAAAATTATGAAGGGAATTAGTCCAGTGGGTTGAGACTGTTATTTCAAAATGAGTTCATCAAGAATATGGGGGCATAGTTGGAAACTTTTTAAGAGCAAATTTCACTCAAACAGGAAGGAAGTTTTTCTTCACATAGAGAACCACAGAGAGTTGGAATAAGCTACCCAGTAGTGTGGTAGACAGTAAGACTTGGTAGGGATTTTCAAAACTCGACTTGATGTTATTTTAGAAGCATTAAGTGGGTAGGACTGGCAAGCTTTGTTGGTCTGAATGGCCAATTTCTGCCTAGATTCTTCTAATTGCTTGATGGAAAACTGTGTATTTTCCCTCTTGTAGAGTCAAGTGCGTTAAAAATCCACTTAGGATATGTATCTAATCCATTTAAAGCAGAAAGTGAAAAACTGAACCATAGGCAGGCACAGGAGAAGTAGGCAGCAGCAGATGGAAATGGGATGAAACATTAATGAGATGGACAATAATTGGGTTTGAAAAATCCAAACTGTGCACACCTCTAATATACAGTGCCTTGTGACTGGCAGGGGACGCTCCAGCTCCTCAAACACCCAACACAAACAGGCTCAGACAGAAGCATAAAAACCCAGAGAGTCTTTATTGTGGAAAACTCTTTGACAGTCAACAATTCTCACCACAATCACGAATACAGTAAAGCACACTAGCAACTCTTTGTCTTCTCTTGTTCCCTTTCTCACAGTCGCTTCCTCCTCCACTCTTCCTTGCAAGCTTCGTCTCCTTCCTCCCAACTCTGGAACCCCTTTTATCTACCACACAGGAGTGCTTCTGGTACAGGAGCCCATGGTGTCCGATGCTGACTTTTGATTACATTTTATGATACAGGTTTTTATGTTTAATTTTTGCTTTCCTTGTGTTAATTATTTTTTTTTGATGGATATCAGTTTCTTGTCGAGCCCCATAGGTATCAGGTAGGAAAAATAAAAATAATCCATTCAAACAAATTACATAAATCATTCAAACGGAATATTTTAAATTTTGTTCCCCGACTCTTATTTCAGTAGTTATTTATTTTTGCTGGCATACAGTTTAATGAACTGGAACAGGAAGCATGTAGTCAGCTGATAGCTTCCATCTATTCTCCACTGTTCAGTGCCATAATTGACTAGATTTGACAATTGACCGCTCAGATTTAGTTTTATTTTCTTCTTGGACTCAAATATTTGGATATACTGAAGGTTGTGGCGGTCAGGCACCAAATTATTATAACTTCGTCAACACTTCAAAGTCTGTTAAAGAACAGCAGATTGTTTCACCGTAAACACTGCAATTCTTCTTCCGGGTTCACTGAACTGTATGGCAGAAAAAAAAAAAAAAGAAGAAGCTAAAAACTGGACTGCAAGGGCTAAAAAGCTAAAAAAAATAACAATACCGTATTTACGCGTGTACCACGCAAACATTATTTCCGGAAATTAGCATTAGAAAATCAGGTGCTCGTCATACACGATGAAATGTAATTCTGTAATGTTTACTTCTTCTGCTTGGGCTCGCTCGCGCTTTCTCTCTAAACTCATCCTATACAATCACAATGTGCGTCGTACACGGGGCAAAATGATTTTCTCGATTTTCTTTGTAAAAATTAGGATGCGCATCTTAAACGAGGACGCGTGGTACACAAGTAAATACGGTAATCTGTTTGAATTTGAATAATTCGTCCAAACAGATTAGAAATTTGATCGAAAGGATTAATAATTCGTTCAAACAAATCATTCATTTGTTCAAATGGATTAATAATTCGTTTGAACTTTTTTATTTATTTATCTTTTCCTGTAGTATGGAAATGTTTAATTTTTCCTACCTGATGCAATTTGTTCAATTGGATTATTTTTACTTTTCCTACCTGACACCTACGGGTCTCCGTAGTTTCTTCACAGATCTTTTCATGTTTTCCTATTTAAGAATGCTAACATTTTTTTGTGCTGTATTTGTTATTTTTATGCCGCATTATATTAATTTTATCAATTTGAATAACATTTGTAATTATTTACTGTTGCCTTCATTTTACTTATCGCCGCCATGGTGTACTTGTTATTGGGTCTGGTGGCCATCTTGTTCAGAGCACAGCACTGTCACTGATATCTCGTGATGTTCAGAAGTGCACTTCATGATGTCATCAGCCGAGGGGTATTTAAGATGGGGATGCACTTCTCTTGGCAATCCAAGATATTAGATTACAAAGGAAAAAAAGATCTCGTGCTGTGTAGCTAGTTGTTTTTTGGGACTTTTTGGTTCTTGGTTTTCCTCTCCAATTCATTCTACGAGTTTGTTTTATGTCTTTGACTCTGCATTTTTATTTTCCTGGCTTTAAATCCTTCACAGATGTTTTATTTGTGTGTGTAGTTCATAATTACTGGCAGAGCTCACACCAGAATATCTCTGCACCATTTTGTTTTTGTGACAGTTGCCATTTTCTATTGTGTGCTGTGCTGTTTACTGTGATGGCACTGGTGGCCAGTCGCAGAATGCAAAGGTCACAGGACTTATAATATCATTGAATCCTTCTTCTTTAAGGTGTCAATGAGTAAAGTTTAGTGTCCTAGTTCTGACCGCTTATTTTCACTCTAGTACTTTAATGTTTCTTGTTTAGTGCAAGAGATGGCTGAAATGTACAGTACCACCAAGAAGACTCAGTGTTAGGATTCCCTTTGTTTTTTTTTTCTTTGTTTACTATCAGATTTTGATGATCATCTTACTGGGTTCTTGATATAATGCCTTTCTCTCACGGCACCATGTGACCAGCAGGGGGCACTGCGGCACCCCAAACTCCAGACACAACCACAGTGACAAAACTCCTGCATTTAAATTAAAGGGTAATTATAATAAATTACCTTAAAAAAAAGGGTGTCTTCAAAATAATAATCACAACACAAGCACAGCTCCATAGGTGAGCTTTGTCCTGTTTCACCCGACTCCAACTCGCCTGGATGAAGCATAGCGGCTTCCTTTCTGCTGGACCTGGGAGTACTTCCAGTGCCATCACACTGCATCCAGGAAATACTTCGAGGTCAGGTGAAACCTCCCTCTGACAGGAGAGCCTGCATACAGCAGCACCCCCTGGTGGCACCCGAGGACCCTAACATGGCATCCCACCAAAGCGTTGTACTTTGCAGGGCCACTTTATATTTTTTTCCCCATTGGACATGAAATATGTCACGTGAATTTTGACCGGCAACGTAATTGGTCAGTTCATCTACACTCTGGTTCCACAGTCACAATTTGTGTCACACGGTTTTAAACAGAGTGATAATTTATAGGTTTACTTGCATCTGCTTAATTTCATTTTTGACCGGGAAGATATTAGCATATATGGTTATACGTGTTTGTTGCAGGTTATAACTAAATAACGTGTATTTAAATAAAAAAAGTCTTCATAATTATTATATTTATTCAAGAACACTGTAATAGCCTAATATAAGACATGCAAAATTAAAAAAAAAAAAAAAAGAAAACTCATGGGCCATTTATTCTCACTCCTTAAAAAATACAAAATGAACTGAACATGAACTAGTTCAAAATTGAAATGGGGAACTATGAACGTGAATTTGTTCATTTTAATCGGTGTGAACTGAACTTTGAGCTAGATCTTGTGAGGTGTGAACTTGCACAGCACTGAGCATGACAGAGGCATATGGCCACCCAGCAGAGAGTTGCGGGCCTCACATGGTCTCCCTTTGTCCATCCCTTACAGTGCCTGGTGAAAGCATTCATCCCCCTTGCCGTTTGACATGCTTTGTTCCATTACAATCTGGAAATGAAATGGATTTTCATTTGGATTTTATGTAATGGAATTAACAATCTAGTCCAAAAGAAAATAAAGCACCTTGTATGTACATAAAAAAACAAAAAAAACAAGTTTAAAACTGAAACATTGTGAGTGTATATGCATTCATCCCCTTTGCTTTGAAACCCCCACATAAGATCTGGTCCAGCCAATTAACTTCAGAAGTCACATAATTTAGTTGATTAGGGACCACCAGTGTGCAAACACAGTGTCACATGATCTGTCATATGATGTTTGGAACAGACCTGGGGCCTCATGTATAAACGGTGCGTACGCAGAAAAATATTGCGTAAGAACATTTCCATGTTCAAATCGCGATGTATATAACCTACACTTGGCGTAAAGCCACGCACATTTCCACGGTACCTCATACCTTGTCATACGCAAGTTCTCCACTCGGTTTTGCAGACTGGCGGCACCCAGTGTCAAAGCAGTGCTACTGTTCCTGTGTGGTTATCCTTTCTTTTTTAGATCCACATCCCTGACACTGCTTTATAAATACACTGAAATTAACTGCATATTGTTTATTAGTTTAATGCATCTGATTGTAATTGTAACAATATAATGGTCCACAAAATGGTCAAACTATTCCAAATACCATAACTACTTTAGCGTTGTTACTCTCACTGCACCACTCGGAGTATTTATATCACTGTATCTGAGTGTGAATCAAAGCTCTACAGCAGCTGATCGGAAAGAGAATTATTGGTATACAGCATCAAGCATACGCTGCCTCAGCCATGCTGTCTATTGAACTGCACTCATATGACAAATGTTTCAGAACCTTTCCTGTACAGACCTTGCAGTTCAGAAACAGTTTCATCCCAAGAGCTCTAAATGCACTCAATCAGTCCATCAAGTGCTCCTTGTAGAGCTGTTAGTATTAATTAGTACAATCACCTCACTGTAAACTTGCGATACAGTTATAATGTTGCACAACCTGAGCCACTTTATAAACTGCGTATTTACATATGATGGCGATATCATTTTAAGATGAAATGCAGCAAAATATTTTTATTATATTATACAGATAAAACTTTAACTTTAACTACACAGTGCCCGCAGCGCTAGCGATGAGCTGGTGCTCCTTTCACGGATTGTTCCTGCCCCACGCTGTATTCTTGCTGGTGCTGACGTGACAATGGAAGAATAGATGGATAGAATAATTAAACATGTACTATGAAGATATTTCAATGTTCCTTAAAAGTTTTGAAGAATCGGCGTTCTAAGCTTACAGATGCCTTAACGTCTATTACAGAGCCGATTGTGTGGTGATTGGGTATTTTTAGAAAGAAAAGTAAGGACAGGAATTTGAGGTTAGTACGTTTGAAAGAAACAGTCTTGCTACAATAAAGTATTTCATTGAAGGTAGCGCATGGCGCAGCAAGCATCTTGCGTGAAACATGAACAATCACTGCACCACCATGTTCCCATGTTTAATAACATGCTTTAACTCCTATCATCATGAAAATGATATCATGTATACATCTCAGCATTTTAGTTATTCAGAGAGCTGTAATATCACTAATGTAATGGATTCTGTGTCCTGTCGGAGGAAGAGAAAGCGCCAAAGCATGTAGTGATTCACACACATAGAGAGCACATAGAAGATCAAATACAAGACAAACCATTTAACGTGCTACTTTAGTTACGATATGATTGAGAAACTAGTAAATTAAAAGATCTTAAGATTAATTTTATAATGTTCTACTTTAATGACAAAATAAATTACGTGATTAAAGTGGAAATGTGGAGATTAAAGTTGACATTTCATGGTTTTTCCCCACTGTGTGCCTATTTTTCTTTTCTCTGTACCCTAATAAGCTTTCATATGACACTCAGACGGTGGGCTACGCCTCACTTTTTCACAGCGACTTTGATATCTGACAACTTTTTTATTTCGGGCACTGTGCGACTTTGTGAACTTGAGCTTTCGAGTTTCTCTGACATGCTATGTCACTTGATCAACTTCCTTTTGTTGTTCATACCACTGTTTAAACCAACAAATAGTAAGTTTTCTTTGCCTCCACTTGGTATTCACTGAAATTCTTCTATTTTCCCCCGTGCTTTTGCCATTGCCTTTTCACAGAAGGCTGAGCTTAAGGGCTATTTATATTGATTTGTATATTCAAAGAGGTGTAATTCTGGGAGGAGTTGGGGCGGGACAGCAAGCGCATTTTCACGCTGACTGGAATTTATGTAGTGAAACGTGGAAGTTGGCATACGCACAGATTTATGCATCTGGATTTTTTTGTGCGTAAGCACACTTTCGCTTTTGTCCATATGCCATGTTATAGTGCAAATTCTATACATTAAGCTCCTGCTCTGAAAGACCCTTGACTCTGCAACACCACTAAGCAAGCAACTTGAACAAAATGGAAAACATATGGCACCACTACAAACCTGACAAGAGAAGGCTGCCCACCACAGCTCACAGACTGGGCAAGCAGGACATTCATTAATCAGAGATTCACCAGACACCAAGGATAACACTGACCACTTAAAGCTGTACACTCCACAGAGTGGAAGAGTGGCGAGACAAATGCCATTGCTTAAAGAAAAAAAATAAGAACACACATTTGGAGTTTGCCCAACAGTATCTGGAGGACTCCTCAATCACATGGAATAAGGTTCTCTGGTCAATTTAGAGAAAAATTTGGCCATCATAGTAAATGCCATGTGTGGTGCAAACCCAACACTTCCCATCACCACGAGAACACTATTCTCACAGTGAAGCATGGAGGGGATAGTGGCAGCATTATGATGTGGGGACAGGAACAATGTTTAAAACTGAAGGAAAAATGGGTGGCAGTAAATGCAGGGCAATTCTTGAAGAAAACTGTTTGAGTCTGTCAGAGATATGAGACTGGGATGAAGGTTCACCTTCCAGCAAGGCAATGAATGACCCCCAACATGCTGCTAAAGCGACGCTGGAGTTGTTTAAAGGGAAACACTGAGATGTCTTGGAATCAAATCCCAGGCCTCAATCCAATGGAGAATCAGTGGCATGACTTGAAGATCACGGCACACCAACACAACTCATCAAACTTGAAGGAATTGGAGCAGTTTTGCTTTGAGGAGTGGGTGAAAATCCCAGTGGCCAGATATGATAAGCTAACAGAGACATTCAACGCGAGACTTGTAGCTGGAATTGCAGCAAAAAAGGGCTCTGCAAAGTATTGACTTCGGGTGGGGGCGGGTGAATAGCTAGGCACACTCAGGAGTTCTGTTTATTAGCTTAATTATTATTTGTTTCTAAACAAAACCTATTTTGCCCCTTCCAAATGGTAGGCATGTTGCGTAAATCAAATAGTGCTCAACCCCCAAAAAATCCAATTTTAATTCCAGGCTGTGATATGGCAAAACAGGACAAACACCGAGGTGGATGAATACTTTAACAAGGCACTGTAAAGTATGGACAAGGCGAGACTGCTTCCCAGGGCCAAGTGCTTCCCCACTACACTAGGTGGCCATATGCCTCTGTCAGGCTTCCCGTTCGCACAGCAGCAGGGCTGCATGGGAGGTGTAGTTTTGGTGGGTAGCCCTGGTAGGATCCTCTGGTGCCACCAGAGGGTGCTGCTATATGCAGGCTCTCCCATCACAGGGAGGGTCCATCTGACCTGGAAGTGTTTCCTGGATGCAGTACGATGGCACTGGAAGTACTCCCAGATCCAGCAGAAAGGAAGCCGCTATGCTTCATCCAGGCGAGATGGAGTCGGGTGAGACAAGACAAAGCACACCTGTGGAGCTGCGATTATTATTATTATTATGAAGAAACATTTTTTTTAAGGTTATTTATTATAACCACCTTTAAATTTAAACCCAGGAGTTTTGTCACTGTGATTGTGTTTGGAGTTTGGGGTGCTGCAGTACCCCCTACTGGTCACATGGTATAGTCAGAGAAAGGCCATAAAATCAAGAACCCAGAAAGACGATCATCAAAATCTGATAGCAAACAGAGAAAAAAATAAAATAAAAAACACTTTATAATGTCCTCCTGATCAGGAAAGGGTCCACTAACCAACCTGGTATGGATGCCCAGAGCTGTCTTAACAGCATCATAGGCCGCAGGGACCCCTGTTTTGGTAGCAAAATGTTGTCAGAAAAAACGTTGGCCCCTATTCTCATGGGGCCCCTGGGCAACTGTCCAGCGTGCCCAGTGTGCCCATGCATTAAGAGAGCCCCAAGGATGCCCATCCACCCACATCCTTCAATTAAAAAGGCCCCCCAGCCAGATAGGGAAGCATCCATCTTGTCTAAGATTCCAGCAAATGCTTGTCCTCAATTACAACCACTTCTTATTACTTTAACATGGGCCCTAGTGTGTGCTTGGTGTGTGGGTGTGTTTGTGTGTGTCCTGTGGTGGGTTGGCACCCTGCCCAGGATTGGTTCCTGCCTTGTGCCCTGTGTTGGCTGGGATTGGCTCCAGCAGACCCCCGTGACCCTGTATTCGGATTCAGCGGGTTAGAAAATGGATGGATGGATGTTCATCTCCTGGTGTTTGTTGCCTGAAAACACTCCTTGCTACAAATTGAGCTACAATATATATTTTATTTTTTCTTTAGTTAATAAATTGTCTTTTTTTGTTTACATTTTCATTACTTATAATAACCCCTGGAGTCCAGACTTAATTTACTTTAATAGACTTAACACAAGCCCTACTGTTGTGTGCATAAGATAGAGATATACTTCTTTACCATCGTTTATCAGTTTTTTTTCTACTGTCGATTTTCTGCTCAATGACTAATTTTGAAATCCACTGTTTGCATTGAATCATCTGACATAGAACTGTGGTAAAGATACATGTATTATAAATCGCTGTTCACTTGACAGAATCACCATTAGGGTTAAAAGAAACCAATGGAATAACAATTTCATTGTAGGATATGATTAACTATATCAAAAAAAAAAAAAATTAAATTGTGATAAGGCAAGAACTCATTTGACTAAAATAAAAATAAATCCCACAAACCAAATACTTACCTGCCCAGGTGAGGCGTGAAAGATGCACAAAAAATATCACAAAACAGCTCCATCTCGAGTGGACCTTCATGCCTGCAATAGAAACAAATGTGACTGGAGTCTGAGCGACCATGAGCAAATATTAGCAGAACCAGAGTCTCATAAGGTTAACCAGATGGTGCCTCCAATGGAACATTCATTCATTTTCTACCGCTTCTCCGAGACAGAGTTATGGGGGAGACAGTTTTACACTTCCCGCGATGCGTCATCCAGCCGACGCTACTGCTATCAAGCGGTGTACTGTTCATACTTGCGCGCTTGTTTTTGTAAATCTGGAAAATTCCACCAGGTGGCAGTGCGAGATAGCATTACGGTAAGAAGAGGTTCGGCTTCACCGTGTTGTGAATTGCCTAAAGCATTAATCCAGGGGTGCGCCCATTCCAGCAAGCATTGGGAGCTAGAAAGAAACAAAATCCCTGGACGGGACATCACCTTATCGCAAGGAGAACACAAGCACTCACATACACTGGCGTTATTTTAGCGTTAAATTTTAGCGTTACCATTGTCTTTGGAAGGAAAGCACAATGTGGAAACCTACCAGGAAAAACATGCAAACTCAAGGCAGGGAACACAAGGGCCGCGACTCACTGCGAGACAACAGCGCTACTGCTCTGCCACCGCGCCTCCCCGACATGTGAGATAGATGGATACTTTATTAATCCCAAGGAAAAATTCAAAGTGTTCATTATTTAAACTAGGTTAACGATTTATCCGTAAAATGTACTTTAATGTATTTCATCATGAAAATGATATCAAATATAAATCTAAGGATTCTAAATGTGTAGAGAGCTGGAATATCATATATTTAATGTGTTCTGTGGGGCGATTGCTGCTGTCAGTTCAGTAGGAAGCCCCAGAAGCGCGTAGTGTGTCTGTTTTAAGATGACGTTTACGACTGTGTACTTTAATGATAAAATAAACTACGAGGTTAAAGTGGACACTTCTAGATTAAAGCCGAAATTTCCACTTTAATCACAAAATAGACCTTTTCACTGTGTCCTTACTTTTTACCGGTGGCTGAAATATGATGTAGTGAATGTGCAAAAAAAAACGGTATGTGAGAACTTTAAAATGCATCGTGTCATTACGTTGGGGAAAAAGCGACGCTTCAAAAAAGCACCACGAATGCATTTGTATGTCGGCATTTTGCTTTACCACATCGAACCATTCATCAAACACTGAAGCGGGCACATCGGTCCTGTAGGATCTTCAAAGCAGCTTTCTGTCACATGTGGATAGTAAACAGAGACTCTGACGTCACACTCCGACTTTATCTCACTGCGCCCCCCGAGTTTTTGCTGGTACTGCAACTCGGGCATGCGTCGCGTTCATTTCTGTAGTGAGGCCCATACTTCGTTTTACCTCAACCACACTTGCTAACTCGTGCTGTGAGAACCCAAGGGGTTCCCAGTTCATCTGGGAGATATAATCCTCTCAGCAAGCTCTGGGTCTTCCCTAAAGTCTCCTCCCAGCTTGTTGTACCAGTTAAATCTCCACAGAGAGGCATCTGTATCAGTTGGCTCCTCCTGATGCGGAGGGTCAGTGGCTCTACTTCAAGCCTCCCCTGGATGTCTGCACTTCTCACAATATCTCTAAGGGAGAGCCCAGCCACCCTGTAGAGAAAGCTCATCTTGGCGACTTGCACCTGCAATCTCATTCTTTTACTTCTTACCAAAAATGAGAGAACATAAATCAACTGGCAAATTGAGAGCTTTATCTCTAACTCAGCTCCTTCTTCACCACTACAGATTGGTATAACAACTGTATAACTACACTCACCACCCCATTCCATCTATTGATCTCACCATCCATTTTCCCCTCATTTATGGGCAAAACCCAGCGGTACTTAAGCTCCTCTACTTGAAGCAGTAACTCACCTCCCACTAAGGAGAGGACATTCCACCTTTTACCTATTGAGAACAATGGCCTCAGATTTAATGGTGCTTATCCTCATCCCTGCTGCTTCACACTTGGTCCCAAACCTCCCCGATGTGTGAAGGAGTTCACAATCAGATGAAACCAACAGGGTCACGTCATCCGTAAGAAACAGTAATGCAATTCCAAGTCCACTGAACTGCATCCCCTCCCTTCCCCTTCCCGGGTGAGCCTTGATATCCTGTCCAGGAAAATCACAAACTGGATAGGAGAGAAAGCACAGCCCTGGCAAAGTCCCACACCCACTCGGAATGGTACTAATATTTTTCCAAGTATGTGGAGACAGTTCTCACTGCGATTATACAGAGACCAAATAGCCCTTATTAGAGGCCTGAGAACCCCATACTCTCCAATCACCCCTACAGAATCTCTTGAAGAACACAATGATGCACCTTCTCTAAGTTCACAAAACACATGTAGAATGACTGGGTGTTCTCCCATAGCCCCTCCAGAATAATCATGAGGGTAAAGAGCTGGTCCACCGCTCCTCGGTCTGGACGGAATCCACATTGCACTTCCTGGATCTGAGGTTCCACAACTGGACAGAGTCACCTTTTTAGTACCCTGGCTTTAACTACTTTAACATGGCCTTTTTATAACTTCATTTTAATCTTAATTTAACTTAATCCTGATACTCTATATGTTCAATTTCCTCAAAATAACTATTCATGGTGGCTCTAAAATCCGTACTGACCCCTACTCTCTTTTCTGTTTCTTTTTCCGGTTTCTTTGCGGTGGTGGCCTGCGCCACCTCCACCTACTCAAAGCTTCATGATGCTCCAACAGTGATGGACGGATTAAAAGGCAGAAGTCTACGTGACCATCTTCATCATCAAGCCCTTCAGTGAGAATCCTAAATCCAAAGAGGACTGTTTCATTTATGTTAGGTAGAATGCCCAGAGGGGACTGGGCGGTATCATTGTCTGGAATCCCTACAGATTTTATTTTTTCTCCAGCTGTCTGGAGTTTTTTTTGTTTTTTCTGTCCCCCCTGGCCATTGAACCTTACCCTTATTCGAAGTTAATGTTGATTTTTTTGTTTTATAATTGTGTCTTTCATTTTTCTATTCTTTAATATGTAAAGCACTTTGAGCTACTGTTTGTATGAAAATGTGCTATAGAAATAAATGTTGTTGTTGTTGGCATAACTGTTCCCAGGGAGACTTAGAAGTGTGATCCACTGATAGTTAGGGGGACAAGAGGGTGCTCTTTTAAAAAAAAAACAACAAAAACTCTGGTCTCCCACTCCAGAGGTATAGTTTCAGATGAACATGCAACACTGAAAATAGGACAAATTATGCGATTTATAAAAAAAAAAATATGTTTGCTAAATGCAACATATAGAATGTCTACTTCAGAACAATTTGTATTTTTATACATTCAAGATTAGGAGTACAGTATTTAATGATATCAGCCACTATAGTAGAACTTGTCTCAACAACCTAAAACAACAGTGAATAAGCTTATCAAGTGCTTACTCTTCCAAATCGATTACATTTGTTTTGATACACCCCACCTTAAGCGTGCTCCCAGTCAGCCCCACCCAGGCACACATTTTTCCAAACCATCACTCAGTCATGTTTTGAGTGAAACTCCAAATAGTGAAATGAGTGTAAGACCTCCAAAACAAGGACCTTCCCCGGACTACCCAGCTAAGTCTCACCCCAAGTCAGTCTGTCCCCAACTACCACCTGCAGGCTTCAGCCTACTCGGGCCCAAAATGAAGAACTGGCTTTCAAAGTTCAAAATAATCTTTGAAAATACTTTAAGAATTCCAAAATACATCAGAAATGCCTCTCTTGGGAAAGGAAATTGTAAACCTCAGGCTAGGTAAATGAAGAATGTATTTTATATTTGACTTGAAAGATACATAAACAAAAGACTTGTCTAAAAGACCAATAAAATGCAATCAAGCCACAATACACAAGTCAACAGAATCAAAAATCTAAGAAAATCAAAAAATCCATTCCCACTATGCTCAAGACAATCAATGAATCACTGGGACAGAATGGACTCAGCAGCGGAGAAGTCAGGACAGCTTGGCCTCCTGGAGCTCCAACCACAAGACACAAAAATGTCTGAATATTTAAAGATGAAGATGCCAAATAATACATGACAAATAAGCACAACATAAATGATACAGAAGCATAAAAATAATAAAATAACCCAAATAATTAAAATGAGAATACATATAAGCCTCTGAACATAACAAGTTCTTTCTACCATACAACACAAGACTAAAGTGAGATTTTGTTGTTGTAGTGACAGTCAGAGGTCCAAACGTCTACCACTGTAGGTTAGGAGAGCAAGTGGGAGTTTTAATTCACTACACTGATATGAAAACCACATTTCACTGTCCAGCAGGATCTTGTTCTTGTAAACCTGACATTTACATACAATCAACTTTATTGTCCAAAGACCTGAGGCTGAAGGAGCAGGCGGTGGAGCAGGTTAGTAGGTTTGAAGTTCTTAAGCAGAAAGACAGAAAGTTCCACATGCTGACCTTTGCATTAAAAAGCCCATCAGCGTTTATCTCTGTTAAGGACACTCAGGAGTTTTAGTACTGAGACGGGCGTATCAACAGTCGTGCTGTTTGTAAATCAGTGCTCACTTTTAATACGACCATTTGAGTGAAATTCTCTCCCTGTGAAAAGTGAAGTGAAACTTTCTTGGATTATTAATCAAGCAAGTGAAATAATTAGCATCAACCAATTACACCTTATTTTGAGGGGACACTGGTGCATGCGTATCACGGACACTCCTCGCGGTTCACAAACAAATACGCTGCTGTTCTTTGGGTGACTCTGTAAAGCGTCCTTAACATGTGAAAGGTGATATATAAATAAAGTGCATTATCATTATCATGATTAGAACTCAATATTAAGAATATTAGAAGGAATGTTATTACCCCCACTAAGCTATAGTTAGAAAGTTTTATTAACCAAGACAAAAACTCTTCATACCAGTAGCTGTAAATGTCATAAACAAAAATGAAACGTAAATCATATATTCAGATATCAAACTTTGATAATTTCTACCTACAGTACATTTAACTATTTAAACTGTTATTTACTTTTATGGGTGTTAATTTGAACTTATAACTGTGTTTACTGTACTTTTAACTTTTGACACATCACAGATCATTTTCTACCATGTTAACCCTTAAACCACCACATACTTGGGGGTTAATGCACCCCTGGATGCCAAATACTTTTTAGCTTTACTTTAAGTAAACATCACAGTTCACAAAGAAAATGTGAAATTTTACCGGAACACATTTTTTTTCCCCATGCAAAGAGAATCACAATTACTGCAACACTGATCATTTTACACACTGCAAATGAACTGTAATAAACTATTGCAACAATCTATTATTATATGTTCAAGATGCAACGGACGCCATTGATGAAATTCAGTAAATCACCGAGCCAACTGCGCTTGAACTGGCTGCACGCAAACACACAGAGGTAAATGCCGATGACTGCAGGCTCGTCTCGTGCAGCGGCTGAATCCCAGAGACAGTGCTGCTGCAGTTCTGCCGGGGCCGGCAGTGCTCATGAGCGGGCTGCTCAGTGAATATACAGCACTGAATGATCAGCTCCAGCGTGCTGACAAATTGCTCTGTGAAGCAGATACAGCCAGTTGCGGGGTTCAATGAATGTACGTCGCCGAATGTGTGTCGCCGCATTTACTTGGCTTCGGCGTGCTTCCAAATTGCACTGGAAACCGACTCTAGCCGGTTGTGTCATTCAATGAATGTACTTTTCCGAATATACTCGGTTCCGGCGTGCTGGCAAATAGCATTGGGAACCGATCATAGCCAGCTCCGCCAGTTTAAGGGTTAAGATAACAACATTTACTTATATAGCACATTTTCATACAAATAATGTAGCTCAAAGTGCTTTACATGATGAAGAAAGAGAAAAAAGACAAAGTAAGAATTAAAATCAGAAAACACTAATTAACATAGAATAAAAGTAAGGTCTGATGGCCAGGGAGGTCAGAAAAAACAAAAACTCCAGACGGATGGAGAAAAAATAAGATCTGCAGGGGTTCCAGGTCACGACTGTAACTGCCATTCTGTTATTTAACAAAATCATACAGACTGAGGGGAAGTAGTCATATGCCAGTGTAAGTATCCAGAACAAAAACAGAGGTTACAACATAACTGGGAGCATAACCAAATATCCACCAGATATGAAAACTCATCATATTTTAGATGGTCCAAACGTAGATAAAGATAGACAAACTTTTGTCTTATTTCTAAATTTCTGATTCTGACCTTCCAGCCAGGCTACCTGTTGGGACTCCTTCTCTACATAATGGTGTCTCCACAAGTCTGCTTTTTTTTTGTTAAATGCCCCGATGCCTTTCCACAGTCCTCATTGCCTGTCATTACTATTATGAATGAGTCCACAAACAATCTGCGCTGGTGTCTAGAAGGTTGTCAGTTCAAATGCCATTACTGCCAGAAGGGATCCTACTCCATTGGGCCCATGAGAAAGACCCTTAATCTGAAAACTGCTCCAGGGCCGCAGTAAAATGGCTGACCCTACATATGTGGTGACCCCCAAAGGTCGTGCAGCAAGACAATTTCCTCTTTGTGATTAATAAGGTATATGAAACAAACAGAAAAAGCTTAGAAATAGGCTTTACCCCAGGTGGTCTGACTCAAACCCTACTGCCAGACATTGGCCTGTGCAGGCCCCCAAACTAGGGAACAGATATTTAAATTTCAAATTACTTTAATGGTCCCAAAATATATCAAACTGCTTCTCAGGGTTAAAGTGTAAAAAAAAACCTTTGGCTTGAGGAACCACTACAGAAAGAATCTTTATAAAGAAAGGAATTTATTTTATTATCATTACTTACAAACCAGATCACTCATTGAGTTCTCAAGAAGCTGTTCTGTTTAAGAGTCCAAGGATTAATAAGTAACAGGAGGAGGTGGGAGGTCGAGCTTTTAGTTACAGAGCCTCAAAACTGCAGAATCATCTTCCTGCTACTATAAGAGGAGCCCCTTCAGTCTCAGGCTGACATCTCACTACTTCAGTTTAGTGTACCCTGCCTAGAGCTGCTGTTTAACTGTACATACTGCATTTGTTTGTTAGTCATTTGTACAAAAATATATGTATCACAATATTTTAAATAGTTTCTAACCCTCTTCTATCCTGATTCTCTTCTTGGTATCTGGATGTGGCACTTGGTGTCACTGCTCTCCTGCCAGGCTGCTCTCTTGCATATGGAAAAGTCATCTTACACAAAAGAGCATTGGAATCATCAGACGGAAAGACTCAACTATAGAAAACCCAGGAGCAGGCAGGGGGCCAGTAGGTCAAGGTATCCAGGACTATGATTTTGTTTTGACTTTATCATTTTTAATTTTAATCTCCTCCATTGTCAACTGGCCATTAATGAACAGTGTAATGGATGGCAAACATCCCAGCCAGGACTGAACACGGACTCTTACCCAGCTGGGTGGGCAGTGCAATGGAAGGACCAGAGAGAGTTAATGATGGGTGAATTTTTTCTCCCCCCTATACACTAAATGGTGGCATTCCCGGGCTCCGATACCCATTCAGGTACCCAAAGGGCATGCTGGAAACTGGAGTCCAAGAGTACAGCCCTGTTGGGTTTTGTGGGTGCTGCATGGAGGTGCTGCAGGGGTTTACAATCGTGGGACTTTGTGGGAGTTCTGCCTGACTCAGAAGTGCTTCCAATGGGTCATGTCCTAGCACTGAAAGTACTCCTGGGTCCGAGATAAAATGAGCAGCTCCAGCTCACCTCGAGGAGTCAGAGTTGGGAGACAGCGGGCGACACTCATCTGGACGAGTAAATGGATCTTGTATTTATAATTGCGGCTGTGCTCACAAAAAAAAAAAAATGGTAGTGATGAATAAAGATCCTTTATTTTAATTTGAGGTTCTGTTGATTGACATAATGTCAATAGTTTGGGGCTCAGTGGCGCCATCTTGTGTTTACAACAGATATTGTTGGTTTCCAATTATGTTTAATCATTTTCTACTTTGTTCTTTGGGTGTTTGAACAAATCTACCTTTAGATGTCTATTTAATAATTAGTATAAGCTGTACTTTTAACTGAGAATTATTCATTCAGTGGAGAGCATTTCTCAAAAATAATTGTATTTTATTGTTTTTGAAAATATTTAAAAAAGGTAAAAATTGCCAGAAAACAAAACAAAAAAAAAAAAAATAGCAAAAAGGTTTGCCTAAAGACACAAAACACCATAAAGAAGTTGTATGCATAACCATAAACCCAAGAGAGAAGTAGAAACCAATAAATCAATTCTTATTGATATGTACTCCCTAAATGACAATCAGCCACTCAATGATTCACTCCCAGCTTCGGAATATAAAGACTTAGGGTGGTCCTTTAGCAGTGACATCAACATGGTCCCTTCTCATGGGGGAGTCCAGCCACAAAGCACAAAGAACATAACAGAACACAGACACACAATACATAGCTGTTAAATGATAAATAAACTGAGCAAAATTAACAACACATAAATAAATAAAACACAATACCATAGTGACTCAACCTGTAAAAGAACAGGCTGGCAAAAAGTGGTGGGTGACTCATCATGGGGGTTGGAGCCACTTGCACTAGAGGAGCTTGAAAGAAGGCAAGATAAACACCTTGGTAAGTTGGACCCAGCAAGGGGAAGAAGGCAGCTGGTGTGGTGTGAAGGCTGGACAGGACAACCTTGAAGAGGAAAAGCACCGTCTCCGGAGACCACACTGTTGGAGACGTTAATAGAGTCTTTCATTTAATGAGCTAATAAATGGTCCTATCAAAGACCACTGCATCGCTGCTTGTGCCTGTGAGTAAGGCCTTCCTCTGCCATATCTTGAAATAAATAAAAGGCATAGAAAAGAAAAATGAAATCTAAACCAGGGGAACAACGTCTACCTGTACCATAACCACAAGGTTTTGCTTAACTAGGTTTTCTATTTTTTTGTCACATGTTGTTTTCTGAATTCATTCATTCAAATCTGAGCCAGTAACAGCTGCACTTTGTAAACCTGTACTCGAGTATATTCTCGGAGGAATATCAAAGTGTACACAGAAGGACATTTTTAATGTGGTTAGGTGACCAGAGTCAATTTGTTTCCACCTTAAGGAAGGACGATGACACACTGAAGAGTCACAGATTATTTGAGCCCACGTCACCTAACACAGCACACTCGCAATTCAGTTCAGGGTCACCAGTGGGCTATGATCACCTACTCTGACCCCATGACACTCTGAACCGGACTACGGAAGCAAGCTTATTCTACGGAAAAAATATCCTATTAAAACATTTTGTACATATGCTAATGATTTGTGTATTATATAATGCATCATTTTTTTAATGTTGCAGTCCCTTTTATAATATGGCTATTTCAGTGTTTGCGCTTATCCATATACACACACACAATAGCACCCCCTCTCGCTCATTTTTTCATTTGAGCTTGTTAGCAATGTGTTGCTTGCGCTCACAACATTCTCTGCTGCAAGCGCTCAACTCTCTGTACACCGTTATAAGTGTGCCACAAAACCAACCAATCACAGACTTGGTTTCAAAAATTCTGATTGGCTCTTACGGTCTCCAATCAGCTCGCTAGCTGCTGCATTCGGAAACAGTCCGAAATGTAGCTAAATCAGCTAAAGTCAATTAAACCCCAATTTGCGGATAATATCTTTAATTATTTTATTTTAAAATTGGGGTTTAATTGACTTTAGCTGGATTTAGCTACATTTCGGACTGTTTCCGGAATGCAGCAGCTAGCGAGCTGATTGGAGACCGTAAGAGCCAATCAGAATTTTTGAAACCAAGTCTGTGATTGGTTGGTTTTGTGGCACACTTATAACGGTGTACAGAGAGTTGAGCGCTTGCAGCAGAGAATGTTGTGAGCGCAAGCAACACATTGCGAGCAAGCGCAAATGAAAAAACTGAGCGAGAGGGGGTGCTATTGTGTGTGTGTATATGGATAAGCGCAAACACTGAAATACATTTTTGCACGCAGCAATGAATTTTGTTCACTCAAATTCAGCTTTTGTACGCTCAAAATAAATTTCTCTTCAAAATGCAACACTTGCACTTGCAATCTTTTTTTACGTGCGCTCAATCTTTTTTTACGTGCGCTCAGAATAGTGGCACTGAAATAACGCCATAGCAAGGTGGTTTTTTTTATGCATGTATGCGTTTCAATTTTCAGCAGGGGCATCACTAGCTTCAGCATTTAGTTGGGGTTTAACCCCAATAATGCCATTAACTTCAACATATATTTATTGGTTGGGGATTGCACACATATATATATACACACACACGCATACATATATATACATATACATTATATGTATGTATATATATATATATATATATATATATATATATATATGCACGTATGTATATACATATATATACATATATATATATCCATCCATTTGCTAACCCGCTGAATCCGAATACAGGGTCACGGGGGTCTGCTGGAGCCAATCCCAGCCAACACAGGGCACAAGGCAGGAACCAATCCTGGGCAGGGTGCCAACCCACCGCAGGACACACACAAACACACCCACACACCAAGCCCAATTTAGAATCGCCAATCCACCTAACCTGCATGTCTTTGGAATGTGGGAGGAAACCGGAGCGCCCGGAGGAAACCCACACAGACACGGGAAGAACATGCAAACTCCACGCAGGGAAGATCCGGGAAGCGAACATACACATACATACATACACATACATACATGTTATATATATATATATATATATATATATATATATATATATATATATATATATATATATATATAACACAGACAAACATATACAGTTAACGATATATACAGAGTCGTAATGGGCAGACCCAAGGCTGGCCCCAACCCTGGACGGCACGCCATCCGAATGCAGAGCACATCCGTGCCCGACTCAACACAGCGTTTTTAATTGAAGCCCCTCCAGAAGACTTCGGCTGTTTACGAGGAGGAAACCTGATCCGATGAAACCTTCTAAGTAGCGACTGAGATGTTAAAGATGACAAAAACACACAAACACCAGAAACTTACGAGAAAAGGCTTTGAATTAAGCAGTGTATCTTAAACCATGGTTGGGGTGGCATACACGTCTGTGATGGGTCATCACAGGACTGTGTAATAAAACTTGACGAATTCGTGCGAATGTGAATTCTGTGATAAACCGTCCTCTGTTTAGCGTAGCACCGATTGCGGTAGTATGCGAAACAACGCCGTTTACGCAACACACAGAACCTTCGCTTCAATGGCACGATAATATAATCAATATTCCCCACGACACCGTCTACTCATGTCACAACCAGTGAAAAAGTCAGACTGAAATGACAGACAAGCAAAGAAACAAATAAGGAAGGGGTCAGTGGGCGGGTCAGGGAAGGGACTGCGGAGCATAAAATGGCAGAAATGAAAATAACGACGTTTTAGAGGTTTTATCAAAATAGAGGCAGTATACTTATAGTGCTTTGACAGTGTTTTATACTAAAATCATTTCAGTGATCATGGAAAACAGTTTGCTGCTTCTTTTTTGTATTCGATGTCACTTCACACGTTGAATCGTGTAAAGAAGATACTACATGAAGTTTAATGTGATACTTAGAGAGGTTAGGAGCATGCGCTGATAGAGGCAGCTCGATAAATCTGAATCTACTGATGGTGTGAAGGAAATGTTTAGAACATTGAAAACTGCAAGAACACCAGAAAATTTTAAAAGGCTGACACGAGCTATGCATTCAGCACGATGTCAGTTATTAAGAATTTGAAACCGAACTGTTCGCTGAATGTTTCATCAAGGTTTATCCTATCACAGTATAATTAAATATTAAAAACATTATTATTATTGTTATTATTATTATTTACAATTCTTATTAAACTGTTAGATGAAAACGAGAACCGTTGAAGTATTCGAGAACATCCTACCGGTCTGCAGATATTGAAGAAAAAACAAGCGGCTTCCCTGAACGCTTCAACCTTGGCAAGTTCTTTACTTCACCATCGCACCGTCTAAAGGAATTGCACTTGCCTGCTTTATCCGTTAACTGGGATTTGAGACTCCTTATAATGGTTCAGACTGAAGCGCTGCACGTCGACCCCCCGCTGCGCTCAGCTGTGCTCAGCTATTTGTGCGCGCAGTTTTGTCTCCTGCGTCCGCAGCTCAAGGGGCGTGGCCGGCGATTCATTTTGGTGGCTCGAGCTGGTGGAGGGGGTCATCAGAAAGTACGTGATTTTTTCTAGAACTCAAACCTGACTCAAAACCCAACACCACCTTCAAACACTCACCGGATACACCTAAGCTGCATAATAATCAAACGGACAGGAGATCTTTAGGTCAGTCATTGATTAGGTGACTAGTTCAATTTCAGTTCAGCACATCATTTAACATATGATTTTTTTTTTTTTTGACATTTGGATGCTCATTTGGATAAACTGAAAAACGCAAACGAGCGACAAATCAATAGGATTACGAAACCTTTAGCAAATATTACCACAAACTAACCTGCGTGTCTTTGGGGTTTGAGAGGAAAAGGTGATACAGGGAGGACATCGAAACATTTGAATCAAGAACCTCGAATTCTCGAGGCATCACCTTGATGACTCACAAGTAAAACAACATCGTTTAAAAAAGGTTATTTGAATAAAACATTTTCCTCCTTCTTTATCTAAATGTTCACGTGATTATGCTATTGGTTTGGAAACAGCTTTCAAAATTAAAAACGAAGGTGTCTTTAACCACACAGGTTTCCAAATTTTCAGAATTTAGCGATTTAATACTTTAAGGCAACAGACCGCAACGAATGGCTTAATTTTTACTTTTATATTTTTTCGTATGATACACTTGCCATGAAAAAACGTAACTGGATTAAGCGACTTTAATAATGGGTGTATGGCCGTTTCAGTCTTAACTGATCATTTAAGTCTTTCTTGAGGTAAATCGTTTATTTTACGCATATACGTCGCTCCCG
Source organism: Polypterus senegalus (assembly GCF_016835505.1). Classification (NCBI taxonomy): domain Eukaryota; kingdom Metazoa; phylum Chordata; class Cladistia; order Polypteriformes; family Polypteridae; genus Polypterus; species Polypterus senegalus. The sequence continues at coordinate 162,450,068 of NC_053161.1, forward strand.
AGCTGCTATTTCATGTAAGAGTTAATTGTGAGATTGCAGATCCTCGGGCGGGATCATCGCCAGAAGGAACAATGCCGATCAACACGGCCGCAGTTCTTAAATCAGTACACTGTCTTCAAGTGCCGCAGTGTGACTAACTAACCAATCAGATTATATCTCGCCTGGAGAAGGGGCCCGAGTTGCCTCGAAAACTTGCATATTGTAACTTTTCTAGTTAGCCAACAAAAGGTGTAATTTTGCTTAACTACATCCATAATGGCTAACACGGTACAACACCCTACTACAAACAAATAAATAAATAAAATATACGGGCTGGGACACAGGGCAGTCAAAGGGCAGAAGCGGACTGGGTCTCAAAACCGGCCGGGGCATCCTTCAACGAGTGAGTTGACGAGGTCGAACCACTCGGCCTATTATTCGTTGTAATTTTCTTAAAATTTGTGAGGAGTGCGCGGCTCGCTACTTGCTATGAGCCTATGATATGAACTCTAAACTCTGTTGCCAAACTTAATCTGTACACTGTTGTTTAGACACAACGCAAAACTTGACGACATGCTTAGAAATAAAATGTAATGAAGAATAAACATGTAATAACATGGCTTACACGTTATTAGAGTACATGTCAAAGTGCCAGTACCCTATAGCTTAAGTTCGCTGCTATCATCAACAATACTGTTAGTGTCAAGTTGGCTAAAATAGTTTTTCTCCACCGACATCAACATGAACGCCTCAAGATGTTCTAACGTCCTTGTGCTTCTCAGGCAGCTTTTGATTCTCTTCAACACAGAGAATGATCTTTCACACTGCACATGCGACACAGGCAGCGTTAACAGTAGCTTGTAGGACATTAAAAACAAGTAAATGTTCCGTCCTAATATGAAAAATTCCTATCCTGTGCTTAATAACTTTATTTCATCATACTAATAATCACAGCTGAAAACCACTAAGTATCGCTAACGCCCAAGACCAGAGAACAATAAGATGCAAAATACATAATCTAAATTAATTATTAGTATTGATGAATTTAAATACTAGATTTGAGATAAAACAAATTGCAATAATGTATATGTGTTTTGTCTTGGTAGAGTAATATTTTTCTAGTGGTGGTGCCAATAAGGAGAAGAGTGTTTGTGATTGTGCTGCACTGGTGGTTACTGGTGCTTGGGACTGTGTTGTGGCTGGGGGGACTACGGGGAAGACGTGCCCTCCAGTTGAAGAGAAATAAAAGTCCTTTTATTTTACACGTGCCTCCCGTGTCCAATCTGTGTTGGGTCAGGCACTATATAGTGCCGTTTACATCTGGCGTAGTCGGCAGGATTCCGGTCTGTCTGTTTGGGTCGGAACCTGCAGTTAAATTGGGTAAGGACCCGACACAGTAGTGCGAGGCACGTGTACAGCACAGCCGCGCAGAAGGCGCGATCCCGAAGCGCGCACACGTTTTGCCCTGAAACCTCAAGGGACGCTGCGCTGATGGGGAAGAAACGGTCCGGGAGGACGCAAAAGTCAACCGTCCACCACCGGCAGGAGGTAGGTAGCAGATTGTGGGAATGTTACTCTGCCTTTTTGTCTACCTGCCTCCTAGACACCGAGGGGCGAGATACCCGTTGGTGACCGGAGGATGGGCTTCCATGGCGGGTCGGCGGAGTGAGCCCCGGGGAGAGCGAGGTCGACCTGAGTACCTTCTTCGGCCTCTGAGATCCTGCGGAGAATGGCTGGTAAGGGGGTGGGAGCCGCGTGCCGATTCCCCATCGACACAAGCACCGAGACGGGGACGGCGAATCTCCACTCCGAACCTGAGAGACACCTGGAGGAGCCCCTGGGCGGAACACCGGACGGGGGTGGCTCGCGGGAGGGGACAATTGGAACATAAGTCCACCGCCGACCGGAGAAACTGTCCTGTGTCAGGCTGCACGGGGTGTGGAGGCTATCGTCCTACCCCTGCAGTCCCTTTTTCAGGTGTTCCAGGCCCTGCAAGAGGCGAAGGAAGGGCTGGAGAAGAAGCTCGGCGTGCCGATTGGAGACATCCTGCAGTGGGTGAAGCGGCGCGGGGCTGATTCTTTCAGCCCGACAAACGCAGCAGCACAGGTAAGCGAGGCCTGTTCTGTGGAAGGAGGGGGGTGGAGGGCTGCGGGGGCCGTGATTAGTACTGCTTGCCAGGAAACTCCACCTCCTACAAAAGACAAGGCCACGGAGACTGATACGGAGGAGGTGAGTGAGAGGAGGCAGCTAAATGACAGCAGTTGTCAAACAACCCTCCCACAGCCACCGAAGTCTGTCTCGCATGTGGCCAAAAGGGTGCAGATGGCACACAGTCCCCGTTTCTCCCATAAGGGGTCTCAGACCGTCAGGGCACCCCAGAGGAAGAGGAGAACTTGTGAAAAGGCGGGGACTCCTAACAGCGGCAGCGCGAGCCTGTTTACTCAAAGGCAGTGAAGGGCTGCGCTGCGAAGGGGCAGAGACACAGAGAGTGCTCTGCTGAGCTGCCGTCAAGGCAGGGATTCCCAGCCTGCTTCCACACCCGCAGGGTTTGGAGTAAGGGGGAGCGGCGTTGCTACGAATGCGGCCGCTGTGGACACGGTTGGAGGGTTTGTTCCTGGAGAACGTCCAAAGGGCATGGACGTCGGGACAGCCCCTCTCGGTTTTCCAATTTTGTCTCCACAGGTCAGGTCCGCGAACCGGATGACGCCGTCTCCCCATCTTAGAGAAAACCAGCCCTCACAGGATGTGTCGATAATCCCGACGGGTCTCATCGAAGAGAGGGGCACTGTGACAGGCACCTGGCATCCATGCCCAGTCGGGATGCCCCTGCACATTGTATTCAGGGGGAGCAGCCCTGGACAGGGCAATACCTCCCCCTGGATGCTAGATGGCCACCCCCCTGGGCTGGTGTAGTTCCTCAGTTTCCCACAGGGCTCCCTGGGAATTGGAGTTGGGGGCAGCCCTGTTGGGTCCCGCAGGTACCGCCAGGGGGTGCTATGTTTGGGACTCCTGAGCCCGTGTGGACAACAGCTTCATCACACCTGGAAGTGCCGCCGGATCTTGGTGATCAAACACCTGGAGCATTTCCAGGTGACCTATAAAAGGGAGCCAGCAACCACCACTCATTGGCCAGAGTCGGGTGGAGGAGGACAAGGTTGTGAGGGAGGAGTGGTGGTGGTGGTGGTGGTGCCAATAAGGAGAAGAGTGTTTGTGATTGTGCTGCACTGGTGGTTACTGGTGCTTGGGACTGTGTTGTGGCTGGGGGGATTACGGGGAAGACGTGCCCTCCAGCTGAAGAGAAATAAAAGTCCTTTTATTTTACACGTGCCTCCCGTATCCAATCTGTGTCGGGTCAGGCGCTATATAGTGCCGTCTACAATATATATATATATATATATACACTATATAGTGCCGTCTACTATATATATATATATATACATACACACACATATTTAAACATATATATACATATACATACATATCTACATATATGTATATACACACACACACACACACACACACACATACATACATACATATATACACACACTCTTTGGGGTGCGAGCAGCTGTTGCTGGGTGTGCCAGAATCCATCAAGGAAGAAAAATGAAAAACATTATTTGTACAAAATCTTAATTTATTTATCCATTCCTAAATAATTAAATGGGCAGGCTATTTCGTATCAGTGCAATACGCTGCTTGTTAAAACGGATGAGTCCCGCTCTTACGTGCAAGTCTGCGTGGATATTATGAACTATCGTATCTGTTCAAGTTCTATTTAAATTTTAAATAGAAGGAATTTTTATTTAGTCGACAGAAATGTCTTTGGTAGGAATGTAAGTTAAATGTAGTCATCATTGCATAAATTTTTCTTCACCATAGAAATGATAGATACTTTATTAATCCCAAGGGGAAAGAGTAAATTCGCCTTACATTCCAACCATAGATATTTGTGTCGACTAAATAGAACTTGAAAAGATATATTTTTTCGAATGTGATCACGCAATTCAGATCGAGACGACGCACACTACAGTACATCGAGCCCGCGTGCTAATGTGGTTTTGCCTGCATGCCTCAATAAGTCACCCTCCTCTCGCTCTTACTTTTTTACCGTTCATCTAATGATTACACTGAGTATGGCTTTACCAAAACAATCATTAATGGCGAATAAAGTATCCATTATTCATAAAGCTTCAATTGGTGATCTGTCCTTCTGCGTTAACCGCATATTTTTTCATTCATCTCAAACCAAGGGGATGCGAGGGTAAAATGAATCGGGAAGTGCAGATATATATGTATGTGTGTGTATATATATGTATGTATATATACTGTATATTCAAATAGTTTTACTGTGAAATAATGCAAAGAGTACGTGACACATGTTTCACCCTAATTTTGTGGTCATCAGGGGTACATACTCAGTGCACCCCTTCTCGGGAATTGAACCTCGGACGTCGGCGAAGCCTCTTCCATTGTGCCACGGCGTGTGGTTTGTCTATTTGAGAGTATGTAGATTGGAATATATATAATATATATATATATATATATATATATATATATATATATATATATATATATATATATATTACACACTCGCACTTCGCAGCGGAGAAGTAGTGTGTTAAAGAAGTTATGAAAAAGAAAAGGGAACATTTTAAAACTAACGTAGCATGATTGTCAATATACAGTAATTGTTTTGTGAGGGTTATGAGTGTTGCTGTCATCAAGGATTTGATTATCATTATTTCTTTCAATCAGGTTCGTATTTGTAGGATGTGTTGTGTTCAAGTTACATTCCGTGTTTGTCAATCGTTGTAAAGATGACAGGTTTCATTCATCGATTCGTTTCTTACTGCATCAATAAACAGCTCGTCTTCCTCTTTATCTGAGACCTGACACACTGCATGCACGGGTTTTTTTTACACTGTCTTCCTTTAGCGGGACATTGACTTTTTCCACCGTGTGCTTTGTTTCCGCAGTATTTGCACTTATGACGCTTCATATTTTTTTGCTGCCTTCTCAATTGTATAATTCGGTTTTTGTTCAGCGCTCTTTGGAACTGTTTGTTTTTGTCTGTGCACTGCATCAGTTCACGTGAGCCGCTCGGTGTACATGCATCGAGGGTTCCCAGCTGTGCTGGTGCCATCTCGTGTGATGTTCACGGCTGTATGCAATGTCAGCTAAGACTCGGCACTTAAAAGTTTCTCTCGCAGTTTCAATGAGTTTGTGCCAAACACCACCCTGACCATCTCATCTTCCTCTGCATAAGCACAGTCCTTCACCCGTGAATATTTAGCGGCAGTGTTTGTATTCGTTTGCCGCTGACGGACGGCCTTATATGGGCAGGCACTAAATTACGAGCAGATGTCTATTATAGTATATGGACGAGAAAATAGGTTCCAGTTATGACCATTACGCGTAGAATTTCGAAATGAAACCTGCCCAACTTTTGTAAGTAAGCTGTAAGGAATGAGCCTGCCAAATTTCAGCCTTCTACCTACACGGGAAGTTGGAGAATTTGTGATGAGTGAGTGAGTGAGTCAGTGAGTGAGTGAGTGCTTTGCCTTTTATTAGTATAGATTGTAGTACATCATTTCTCAACCTTTAAGTATTTGCGACTGAGTTTTCATAATAGTATTAATCACGCCCCATAAGGTTTTTTTGAAAGGAGCTCACTAATACCAATTTCTCCTTTTTTAATTGATATATCATAGATTAATATTTTATTATACCTGCTTAACTTTTATCGACATTTATCGAACTATATTAATTTTTCTAGTATCATGTAATGTAGTTTAAGTTAATTTGTTTTGGTTTCAATAGATGTATTTTTCATATTTTCGATTCGTGTTTTCTTTTTTTCACATCTTCGCCCCGCCCCACAGTTTGAGAACCACTGTTGTAGTGTATAACTTCTCCCCACCTTCCCTTCTACATCTATAACCTCAGGCAATTAGGTGTAGTAAAAGACAAGCAGGAGTTAAGTTACACTTTAAATAATGTATTATTGATAATATTCATAAATAATAACAATATGCAAAGTACATACAACCTGATAAATGGTGATGTGTAGTTTCAGGCGACACAGACTTGTTAGTTACTTAAAATGTCTCTAGTTAAGACATCATTGGTGGTCAGCTTTCTTTAGAACAGGCCGCATGCCTGTCTCAATATGGCCGCCAAGCTGTGCTCTTCATTGTGTTGTCCTTTTCAGTTCATGGTGTGTGAGGTGGTCATTCATCAGTTTGGTAAGAGAGAGAGAGAGAGAGAGAGTGAAGGAGTGAGCAAATGTATAGGTTTTCTGTCCAACCCCTACGGCCAATAGGGTGTCATAGTACTTAAAAGCTTTTGATACAAGCCAATTCCAAATAGCCATACTTCAGACCAATGAGAGGATTGAACATTTTCACACCTGCCCCCCAAACCATATGTTAAGGTAAAGCTTGGCAGTTAGGCAGCCTGGCTTTGTGTGGGGTTTCAGAGAGAGAGACTTTAGCAGAGAAACACTTGCCAAACTGGTTTGAGGCACCTCCCCCTCCAGCTGTATCGTAAAATTCAAAGAGACCCATTCCTAAAAGGGGAGAGTAAAAATGAATGTTTCTCACTAATGTAACACTAATGATACATTGCTTTGCCTAAGTTAAAAATAAAGACATACAAAATATTTATCAACTTCTATGCAAAATTTCACATCACAACAATATGGTAACCGAAATTTTGCAGTGTTCGAAACAGAAATCGGCAAAAGGCAGTTTTGACCAAATTTTTCTCTGCAGCATTTTGTACTGACAACTAAAACAACTTGAGGACGTAATACGGTACATTATATAGGACTAGATAAATTGCAGTACCGGACAGATAATGTTTAGTAGTTTAGAAAATTAATTTGAATATTGAACAGTAAACAGTACATACAATTTATTTAATGAAACGGCCGGCTCATGACCAGACCAGAGTCCGCGGGCCACCAGGCATTGCCCAATTGCCCGAATAGCCAGTCTGCCCCTGTCAATGGGCACTGGCCCGGAGCTCCAGGAGCATAGGGGCCCACAATGTTCCTGATGTCTATGCACTGTTTTGCTGTTAAAACAGGGGCCTATGATGATAGTAAGACGGCCCTGGGTAGACAACGACAAATACAAACGTAATGGCTCCAAGACACTTCAGGCTGAAGTACGGACATGACATTGGTGAGCACATCATTCCGTGGGGTCTGAGGGCTCGTTTTTAAGTTGAACAGACGAAGGCCAAATGTGCAGTAACCAGGATAGGCGGGCTACAAGCAGAATGACACAGCGTTACAATGTCGCTATAATTTCATTTTCCATGTTCAATTTTTCGATAACACCCCTTGTTTAACTGCTTCCTAACACCGTTAGTTTTAACCTGAGCTTGGGATCGAGAGATTACAGTATAGCATGGAGGTCAACTTCTGTCGTTTACTTCTTTCTCTTCACCTTTTCCACTTCTATGTGGGGTCGACGTGCTTAATCAACAAACAGCTCAGTTCTGCACCTCCTCGCCAGTCAAGTCCTTTTTTTTTTTCAGATGTCCTTTTCCTTTATCCATCCACCGCCACATTTGGCCTCCCTCACTTTCTTTTCCCCTGTATTTCCATTCCCATCACATCAGAGGAAAAGAAAAATAGCCAATATTTGTCATCTGTATGGCTAGTTTAGTTTTTTTTACAGGTTTATCGCTAGGATATATAAAAAAAGATTAAAAATAATTTGAAATATACAAGAAATGTATAATGGAGTCCCATTAAAGTAACCTTTTACCTACAAGTAAGCAGTTTGTTCAGGAAATGATGTCATTCTGTAAATTACTTTTATAGCTAAAAATCAGTTCAATTAAGACGACCTGCCAAGAATAAAATTTGCGAAGTTACTTAATGCTTTTCTTACTATTGCTTATACAATGAACATTATGTCAATAGATTTTTTTTTTTTTTTTGTATGAAATAGCAGTAGTAAGATCCCATAAACATAGTCTGTTTGTTTCAGTCCAATCAGCCTGAATCTTACCATTTTGTTTTTATTGCCATAGCAAAAATAAAGTAAATCGTCATCAACACCATCAAAAGTACAATATGGAGGAAAACTGGATCTCATACTTCATTTCTCTAAAAGTCTCCCATTTCTTTCCTTGCAATCTCTAGAGGACATTCCATAGTTGGAAGAAGCGGACCTTAGAGATCCAGGGGGAAAATAACATTATTATAAACAACGACAAACATAGTAAGTCTCCAAAACATAGATGACAAAGGACTAGGACATGGCTGGAGCAGGATACACTCCGTTAAACATCACTAAGCACTCATAGTGTCCAGCAGCAGTATTAAAGGACATGGTCCTCTCATCTGAATGAGGCTCTAAGTACATCATAGGTCTAGTTTGGAGTTTATAGCTGAGGAACTTAACAGTAGTAATAAAAATGTATGACTGAGAGCAGTGTCTACAGCAAATACTTGTCTCAAAGATTTATATTTCTTGTCACCTAAAAAACAAACACCAATTGTATAAAACTTAACCAGAGTCTCATTAATTTAATTTAATTAAATTAACATCCAATATCAGCTTTCGTAAACAAATACAGGCCACACAACGGTTAATTATCGGCACTTTCTGTTTAAGCGCCAGCTGTGGTAAGCACCCAGGAATGTTGGCAGAATGCACCTTAACAAAATGCAGATTTTACTTGTATAGCACCGACCAGCTATGGACTTGTATCATTTCAGACAGAAGTGGCCCAATAGACATTTAAGAATGGTTGATTCCACAAATAAAAATTAGATTTGCTTACCATAAACAGTATTCATCCTCAGTCTAACACTTTTGCTTTTCATTACAGTTTCCTCTCCTGTGAACAGCCAGAGGATTAATCCACCCTGGCTAGAGGCCTTACAATGGAGCCACCAGTTCAGTACAAGTCGAGCACTCCTCGGCTCCAAATTCAATAAAAGTCTCCACTTTTAGTTTCATTTAAGGGGGCAGGCACAAGTGTGACAGTTCTCAGCTTGATATTCCATTCATGAAAGCTGAATTTTAATCAATAATTTATGACATTAAACCATTACCAGCTTTAATCCGTGTCCATGTGTCACGATTGAAGTAGTACAAAAGCAGAAATCTTTCCCACACTAATTAGATTTTAAACATGCATCAAGTCACATCTTCATTTTTATTGACCTAAATTGTATATAATGATTCAAACTCTTCATGATTTCTTCTTCCTTGGGACCCCACAATCCTGAAAGCAATCTATGACCAGGCTTTCTCAATGGCTTATTATGGAATACCTCATAAATAGGAGGGCTTCTAGTGAACTTAAGGTGGAATGACAGAACAGCAAGCACATACAGCAGGCAGACCAAAGTGTAAAAGCCAAGCTCTACTCTTTGTCCATCACCTCTATCCTCAGTTGTTTCCTCTTTACTACCTGTGTATAATTTGATAATCTAGCCATCAGTGGGGCAAACCAGCCCAACTTGGTGCCAGTATCAAGCCCAGCTAAATCAAAAGGGCTAGTGGTACGAAGGGTGTCCAGCTGTAAAACATTGGCCAAAATCTAAAAAAAAAAAATGGAATTAATCCAGTCAGCTTTGGAAAATGATAGGGTATACCTTATAGACAACACACTGTGGCCTCGCCTAAACCCATTGGGAAGTGAGTGAGGGCTACCAGGCCAGGGGCGGGCTTGACTAAAGTAGTTACTCCAGAAGAAGACAACGACAGAGGGGATGAAAGAAAAGGGTCAGGTAAAGGTAAGAGTGGGGGCACTAAATGACTGTGTAAGGAAGACAGCTGGCAGATGTGATGGAAAGGAAGAAAGTGGGAGTGTTGTGTGTGCACGAAATGAGACAGAAGTATCCAAAGAACTAAGATAGTCTTGGCAGTGAGAATAGGAGGAGTGATGTACTTGACACTCGTCACCCTGAGCCTTGGTGAGACTGTAGTTAATGAACATTTGTGTATGTGCTCCTTGAGCGGGCTGTGAGAAAGATGCTACTATGTTGGTCACAAATGGATGAAAGGCTTAGGGCAGTACGTGAAAGAGAAAAGGTGCTTGTTGGCAGTGATCTTAATGGGCATGTGGGAAAGAGCAAAAGGATGTTTGCTGAGGACATTGTGATCTGTAGCAAGAATACAGAGCAGGTTGAAGAGACCCCGGAGAGGTGAAGAGGTGGAGATATGGTCTAGAGAGGAGAGGAATGAAGGTCAGTAGGAACAAGACAGAATACATGTGTGTAAATGAGAGGGAGGTCAGTGGATTGGTGAGGATGCAGGGAGTAGAGTTGACAAAGGTGGGTGAGTTTAAATACTTGATCAACAGTACAGAGTAACAAGGATTGTGGAAGAAAGGTGAAAAAGAGAGTGCAGGCAGGGTGGAATGGGTGGAGAAGAGTGTCAGGAGTAATTTTTCCATCCATCCATTTTCCAACCCGCTGAATCCGAACACAGGGTCACGGGGGTCTGCTGGAGCCAATCCCAACCAACACAGGGCACAAGGCAGGAACCAATCCCAGGCAGGGTGCCAACCCACCGCAGAGGAGTGATTTGTGACAGATGGATATCAGCAAGAGAGAGAGGGAAGGCCTACAGGAAGGTAGTGACACCAGCCATGTTATATGGGTTGGAGACGGTGGTAGTGACCAAAAAAGACAGGGGACAGAGCTGGAGGTAGCACAGTTAAAGATGTTAAGATTTTCATTGAGTGTGACAAGGATGGACAGGATTAGAAATGAGTACATTAGAGGGTTAGCTCAAGTTGGACGGTTGGGAGACAAAGTCAGAGAGGTGAGGTTGTGTTGGTTTGGACATGTGCAGAGGAGAGACGCTGAGTATATTGGGAGAAGGATGCTAAGGATAGAGCTGCCAGGGAAGAGGAAAAGACGAAGGCCTAAGAGAAGGTTTATGGATGTGGTGAGAGAGGACATGCAGGTGATGGGTGTGACAGAGCAAGATGAAGAGGACAGGAAGATAAGGAATAAGATAATCTGCTGTGGCAACCCCAATGGAAGCAGCTGAAAGAAGAGGAACATCATCTAATTTGGTAAATTAACATTTTGTGAAAAGAAAAAAAATCAACTTGTGACTTACAGTAGAATAGGAAGGGAAAGCCAAACAGACTTTCTAATGTGTAGAAAATATCATGTAAAAGAGATAAAGAATTGAAAGGTCAGAAATGGATAAAGTGTGACAGTGCAGCATCAAGTGGTGGTGATGGACTGGGAGATCAGAGTCAGTAGGAGAATAAAACCAGAGCAAGCACCACCAGGAATAAAGTGGTGGAGATGAAAAGAGGAAGGGTGTAGGAACAGGTTTAGGGAAAAGATTTAAATAGAGCAGTCATTTGAGAGTATGGAGGAATGGTGGGAGGACAGCAAAGTTGTATTAAGAGCAGGTGAAGAGGTGTTGGGTAGGAGACAGGAATGAGCCCACCTAAGGACTAAGAGACTTGGTGGTGGAACAGAGAGGGGCAGGATGTGATAAAGGCCAAGGAGATGGCAAAGAAGACATGGTACCAATCAGAGAGAGGGGAAGACAGAGAAATGTCTAGGCAGACAAAAATAAGGAGATAAATAGGGCAGTGGCAAGAGTCAAGGCACAAGCCTTTGTTGAGATGAATGAAAAAATTAAGATAAAAGAGGGCAAAAGAATGGTATTCAAAATAGTGAAGACTAGGAACAAGGCTGGAAAGGATCTTAGTCTGGTAAATCAGATGAAAGATGAGCAAGGTGTGGTCTTAAATGAGCATGAAAGGATCATGAATAGATGGAAGAGGTACTTTGAAAAGCTGCTGAATGAAGAAAACCCAAGGGCAGTATCTGGGGATGGAGTCTCAAATGAAGGGCTAGTACCAAGAAGAAAGAGGGAGGAAGTAGAGGAGGCACAGAAAAGAACAAAGAATGAAAAGGCAACAGCATCAGATGAAACATCAGTGGAAGTGTGCAAGAGTTTAGGAAAAGAGGGAGTAGATGAGTTGTGCGATCTAATGCAGATCTTTTAACAGGAGAGAATAAAATAGGAGGGGAGGAACAGCGTGATTGTACCCATTTATAAGGAGAAGGGCAATTTTCAGGATTGTGGTAAAGCTCATTGTCACATGCAATGAAATTTTGGGAGATGGATAGAGAGGAGGCTTAAAGAAAAGACCACCACTAGGGAGCAGAAGTTTGGTTTTACGCCATCTGATCGCAACTGATGCAATCTTCGCATTGAGACAACTAACAGAGATGTATTAAGAAAATCAGAAAGGGCTGAATATGGTGTGACTGAGTGCCACATCAAGAGGTCTGGAGGTACATGGGAAAGAGAAAGGAGTACCAGAGAAGTATATGAGGATTGTCCAGGAAATGTATGAGGGAGTGAGGACTTAAGAACTCAGGTTAAAAGTAGTGTTGGGGTAACGTACAAGATCCCAGTTCAAGTAAGTCTGCACCAGGGGTCTTAATTCCTTACTTTTTTGATCTGGTTATGGATGTGTTAAGTCATGGGATAAAAGACCAATTCCCCAGTTGCAGGCTTTTTGCTGATGTCATTTGTGTTGTGTAGCGCCAGGAAAGAGGAAATGGAGAGGAAGTTGGTAGAATGGAGAAGATAGAGGGTTCAAGATAAATATGAAGAAGATGATCAGAATTCAGAAGTTAGCCTGCAGAGAGAGCTACTGAAAAGAGTGAATACTTTCAAATATTGAGTATCAGTTGTAGCCCAAGAAAAGGAAAACTAGATTCAGAGATAACCCATAGAGTGCAGTGTGGATGGAACAATTGGGATAATACATTTTATTTATATAGCACTTTTCCCATGGAAGAAAGTATCAGAAGTATTGTGTGATTGAAGAATTAAGGCAAAGGTTAAAAGGTCAGGTTTATAAGACAGTGGTAAGACCAGCAATGATGTAAGGAGCCGAGACATGGGCAGTAAAGGGAGTGCCAGAAAGAAGTTAGAGGTGACAGAAATGAGAATGTGGAGATGGATGTGTGGAGTTACAAAAAGGACAGAATTAGAAATTTTACAATCAGCGGTACAACAACATTGGGGAGATAATCTAAGACAGTAAAGGAGAGTAGGTTGAAGTGGTCTGTACATGTGATGAGATGACAAAATGAATATGTGGGTGAAAGAGTGATGGGAATGGAAGTACAAAGGAAGAGAAAGCGAGGCCAAAGCTGAGACAGATGGGTAAAGTAAAAGAAGATCTGAAGAAAAAGGGTCTGACTGGGGAGGGTGCGCAGGACCGACCGAGCCATTTGGAGAAGGTTGATCAGCACATCAAGCCCCCACAGAAGCGGGAAAAGATGAAGAGCAAGAAATATCTTTATCTGATAATCACTTACCTTCAATTATGCATTACAAAATGTAAATGATGCAAGTCTGTGAACACAATAACTCAAAAGGAAAATTGCAATGAAACTTTGTTTTGTAAAATATTACTTGCTTTGAACAAACAGCTTTAATAGAGTTTGCCTTGCAGAGCTAAGAATGTCTTATTTTAGTGCATATTTACACTCCATATGCAGCACAATTGGGGAAGGAGATCAGACATTACACACAAAGATATAACTCTTTCATTTCATATTAAACTGTTACCAATCGTATTTGTATTTAGAGAGGGTCATTCACCTGAATACTATACCCTATGGGGACCAGCACCTCTTCCCTTCACTCCGGCTTCTTTATAATTTAATATTCTATTCCATGTTGTTCTAAGTTCTGCTGGCTTATGTCTTTACTGTAATTGTTCAGATCATAATTAGTATTGATTGTTTTATTTAGTCCAGACACTGGGATTTCTCTTCTTTCCTTTGTAGAAAACTCAGGATCTGTTGTGTTTAAGTAGCAATATAACAAATGATCTTTTCCTTTCTTTGGTTGACCACTCTTGATTTCTTACCTAAAATAACATTTTGTTGTCACATCTTTTCAATTTTAATGGAGCAGCAGCACTTGTCAGGTTGATTGGCATCACACAGGAGGTGGTCATGTTTGAAGATTTTGTACCAATGATAAAACTTTCACCTGCTCTGGTCTAGAAATGGCTGCTGGATACCATTGAACTTCAGAAGACATTCTTCCAATACAAGTTTTTTTTTTTACATCTTTTTATTAATACTATTAAAGCGATTTCCTCTTTCAATAGACTTGGATAAAGCTTGCACCATGAAGCCCATCACTTGAACATACTGATTAAAGGTTGGCGGGGTTAATATCACATACACACATCACTTAATTCTCCTTCCTCTCTGGTGTGAATTACTTAAAAATGGCCCTTTGTGAGAAATGCTTGCCACATTCAGAACAGCAAAAAGGCTTCTCTCCACTGTGAGATCTTGAGTGCACATGAAGACTGCTTTGACAACAGAATCTTTTGTTACACCGATGACAGCAAAATTGCTTCTCTTCGATGTGAATTAGTGCATGATTGTGAAGACATTTCTTGTAAAAAAATTGTTTCCCACATTCAGAACAGGAATATGGTCTCTCTCCAGAGTGAATTCCTGTGTGTATGTCAAGACTTTTCTTGTCAGGAAATTGTTTCCCACATTCAGAACAACAGTACAGCGTCCCCCCAGCGTGACTTCTTGTGTGTGGGTTACAGTGGCTACTTCTGGAAAACTGTTTGCCACATTCAGAACAGCAATATGGCAGTTTCTGCTTCTTATGGCTACAGCCATCACTTCTGCATTTGGATTCATGACTAAAACGTTTCCTCACATCTTGGCACTTCGACAAAGTTGCTGCATTTGCATTGTGTATCTGTTTTTGAGAGGTAATGATAGCTATTCCTGTTAATTTCATAATAGGCAGACATCTTAACTGCAAAGAGCCTCGGTTCTGATTCCCTGATCCAGGTGTCAATTTCTTCAGGTTTTCGTCATGATCTGGAAGTTGCGGTTTACTCCGAAGTAAAGTCTGAGGAAGTGAAGATGGGCAGTGGCTGCAAATCTCTTGTAAATCTGTAAAAAGACATTGATGAATGATTCAGACTACTTTCCAAACCAAAATAAATCCAACATTAGAAAAGCATTTAAAAGTAAATTGCTTCTGTAAAAAAAAAAAAATCCAATTGACAAAAAAAAAAAAAAACCTCCAAATCCAACATACTGATAGGAAATGCGATCTTTATCTCGCTTACATTTTGGTTTGGTTGATATTTTACGATACAAAAGCTTTTGTTTAAAGTCAACTCAGTCTCCAAACAAAATCCAGGTTCATTCAAATGATATCCTTTTCAAGTTCATGTTTTCTGTCATGTGTACAGTAAGATTCTTACTTGCAGGACTCCTACTGACCAGTAACAGCAGTACCAAAAGCTACAGTAAGGTTATAAGGTCATTAATATCTTGTGTACAGATTTCAGCAGTGTACATTTTATTTAACATGTGTTAAGCATATTCTCACCACTTTCTAATGCCATGATTAAGAAGTAGAACTATCTTACCTTGAAGGATCTGTTCTTCTTACTTGAAAGAGCTACCACACCTCAACAACAGATGATGAATAAAATAAAACATGCTGTATTAAAAGTACTCACCTCATAGGAAAAACTCTGCAGCTAAGGATATCAAAGCTAACATGAACAACAGAATTACAACTAGATTGTAGGTGATAGAAAATTATAAATATCCATTTTATTTTATTAAGCATCTTACAGAACCACTTTGTAACTCCACCTCCTTGGCTTAGTGTTTGTTTAAAAAGTACACAGACAACCATAGTTAGTTTAAGCTCAAATAACTGTCAAAAGGACATATGAAGGAATCGAGTCATACATAACAGAGCTGGTGTTACGTGACAAATGGATAACCTGTCTAGTTAACGTCTTGAGTTTCTTTTTAAAAGTCGCGAGTCTGTTGATAGCACCTCAAGCTTTCAGCAACATGGACTCACAGTGGCAAAACGTCAGTAAATTCCAAACGTCATTTGGGTCGTAGGAATAGTTAGCAGAATATCACTTTACGCCCAAACTTCAGAAGTCAGCTTGAGAAAAAAAAAATGGACAAGCCAAAATTCAAAGTCTTTTTTTATCCCCCCTAGCAGTATACGCACAAAATCAACAACAACATTTATTTATATTGCACATTTTCATACAAAAAAATGTAGCTCAAAGTGCTTCAAAAACCACTTTAAAAACCAATATGAAACCAAATACTTGTAAAAGGAAAGCAAGCAAAAGTTTTTTGCCCTAGATCAGGGGTGGGCAAAGCCAGTCCTGGAGGGCCACAGTGGCTGCAGGATTTTGTTCCAACCCAGTTGCCTAATTAGAAAACAATCTTTTGTCAATAATTTAATTACTGCTTTAAATTTGTCAGGTCATTCATATTCTAGATTTTTTTCTTCCTTTCTACGGATATAACTCAAATGATTTGAAGTCTAAAAAAGGATGAGTAATTCTCAGTCCTTTACTTTTTTTTCTCTTCACTTTCTTCCATCCATCCATTATCCAACCCGCTGAATCCAAATACAGGGTCTGCTGGAGCCAATCCCAGCCAACACAGGGCACAAGGCAGGAACCAATCCTGGGCAGGGTGCCAACCCACCGCAGGACACACACAAACACACCAAGCACACACTAGGGCCAATTTAGAATCGCCAATCCACCTAACCTGCATGTCTTTGGACTGTGGGAGGAAACCGGAGTGCCCGGAGGAAACCCACGCAGACACGGGGAGAACATGCAAACTCCACGCAGGGAGGAACCGTGAAGCGAACCCGGGTCTCCTAACTGGGAGGCAGCAGCGCTACCACGCCGCCCACTTTTCTTACAAGTTTTTAATTAAACAAAACAGGTGTAAATGGAAACAAGCTCAATGGAGAAATGCTGGTTTCTTTTGTGATTTACATTTTATTGCTAATAAGGAGCAATTAGAAACCAAAATACAGCTGTTTTAAGACGAAAATAAGCAATAAAAGATTCAAAATCTTAATGTGCGACACAATTAAAATGAAGCAGAAGTGTTACTTGAGCAATAAGTGCTTCTTATTAAGCAATTGGGTTGGAACAAAAAACCTGCAGCCACTGCGACCCTCCAGGAACGACTTTACCCACCCCTGCTCTATAAAAACACATTCTCAAACAACAAATCAATAATTTTTTAAAAACTATCAGATTACCACAGAAAATTAGAAAGTGTGCAACTGTGATTTTTATACCATGTATTGGGTGACGCTACTGCTGGAGGTCATGACGTGTAACAACAAAGATAGCAGCAGATATACAATTTCAACAAAAACAGCGGTTCCCAATGCAATTTTTCAGAGCTGTAAACGACCATTAATCAGAAGAATAATTTAAAGACTTTGATTCTCCACATTCAAAAACTATAATAGGAAAGAAAAAACAACAAGGATACTAAAACTAAGCCAAGACAAAAACTCAAGAACAAAACAAAAATGACAACAGGTGTTCTTCAAACAATCATGTCCTTCAGATAGAAGGCCCAAACCATGTATGCATTTAAACACCAATAAGTGGATTTTATAATTTATTTTTATATGTCACTGTACAAAAATCTGTTTGATTTGATATACTATATTAATCCACAAGGGGAAATTGTCTTTTCGCATGACCTTTGGGGGTCAGAGTGTAGGGTCAACCGGACCAATTTACAGATTAAACGCCTTGCTAAAAAAAGAGTCCTAACGAAGCAGCATCCCTTCTGGCAGTAATGGGACTTGAATTAGAAGCCTTCCAGATACGAGCACAGATCCTTAGCCTCAAAGCCACCAATCTGCCATCTTAACCACATCCACTTTTACCCGAGAAGCTAAAATTGTAAAGTGGCACACTGACTGTGTCTGTCTACTGCTGGACACCGGTAATCAAAACAGGCTATGACAGGAAAACTACGCTAGATATCCGGGATTGTAGTTAGTATTGTTGGGTGGGAAACGACAAATTATGGGGTACATTTAAAGAGGGTTTCCTGTACTTGATCTGACAAGCCAGTGTGCGTATGTGTGTGTGTGTGTGTGTGTGTGTGTGTGTGTGGAGAGCCACTGCTTTACAGTGTTACCCTAAAGCTTCTTCTTTCTTCCATACTTTATGATGTCTTCTGTCTATCTTGTACTCTGGTCTTGGAATGCTCAGAGAACGAGAGTGAAAGAACAAAATCGGCACAACTACTTTATACAAAAAGTGAAGATTTTACAAAAGCAGTAGGTTTCAGCCTCCTCTTGCCATGCTCACCAGAGGAAATGCTGCCCCTTGATCACAACTGCACTTGAAAATTGTATTTCAGAGAATAAAATCAACCAAACTGAAGCTACATAATTAAAAAAGGACAGAACCTCTTAGATAGGAATTCACACAAACTGCCCAAAAATAGTTAATACTAGTTGAAAAACCCAGCATTGCCCGGGAGGAAAAGTAGTTTTTTTAATTGTTTGAGAAAACCAATTAAAAAAACACAACTTTAAAAATAAAAATAAATTAACAAACAATAAAGACTCACTAATGTGCTTGTCTTGCGGTCTTGTATGTATGTTATCATCCAGTTAATGCTCAGAACCGGCCAACTCTATTTAATTTGAAAAGTAACAGGGGCGCGATGCTGCTCAAACTTAAAGAATGCTGGCAGTCGCCTGCTATATACTAACTGTGTAAGCAGCACAGGATCCTAGAAAGTATTGAAATCGTCAGAACTACTCTGGGCATCGCTCTGCTATGAGGATGTGTGTTGCCGACATGCTCGCATTGTTTGTGCATTAGCAGCTAAGTGACTGTCTTTCTTAGGAGGTTTCCTTTTGGCAGTCTGCTGGCCTCGCTTACATAACCTCGGAGCTGGAGCCCTCACTGAGACTGTAAGTCTCACTTCCGGGCTGGACAGAAACACACACTTCCACGCGTAGAACTCATATTTAATTTCAAAAGCAACAGGCGGACGCGGTGCTGCTCAAACAAAAAGAATGCTGGCAGTCACCTCTAGTTCGCCCTCTGGTCGTCGTTCCGAGTGTCCACTGGATGATAACATCCATACAAGACCGTAAGATCACCCCCATCCTACCCAGAAGGGGGTGGAGGATAGGGCTGATTTCACCCTACAGTGTTTTTAGTCGGCCATTGAGAAACATGTGTACCAAGTTTCATGAAAATCGCTCCAGACGTTCGGGTGTGATGCTGGAACATACATACACATACATACTGTACATTGCCATATATATATTGTCAGGGATGCCAGGGGCCATGACCCGGCCGGGATGTTGTGGGGGACCGGATGTGGGTCTGCCCCCACCCTGGATCACGTGGGGGTCGCCTTCCTGGTTGCTCTGGGGGCCACGGGTACAGGGCATGGAAGCCCTACCCTGTAGGGGCCCATGGTCACCGCCAGGAGGCGCCCCAATGCCTTGGGGACCTGTTACCCCAGCACTTCCGCCACACCAGGAAGTGCTGGGGGAGAAGATTTACGACGGCGCCCGGATAGCAGCCGGGAGGACAGCCGGCACTTCTGCCACGCTGAGGCGTGGCCAGAGGAGGAATGCCAGGAACACCTGGTGCTCATCCGGGAACCATATAAAAGGGGCCGTCTCCATTCATTCAAGGCTGGAGTCGGGAGGAGGAAGGACGAAGCACAGAGGAGGTGTGGAGGCGGCCCGAAGAAAGTCATTTGTGAATAGGACTGTGTTTGGAGGTTGTGTGCACTGTTTGGACTGGGTCTTAGTGACCAATGAACTTGGGTCTGAGAGACCATTTATTGTAAATAGTATATTTAATAAACGTGTGGTGGTGTTTTAACAACATGTCCGCCTGTCTGTGTCCGGGCCAGGTTCACAAAATTATATATATATATATAGATTATGCTTTCTAAGTCAGTAAACTATCCCTGCTTGCCACCATAAAATATTAAACTTCACCACATATTCAATTTTCACATAGAAATTTGAGACCCTCCTTTTTGGACTAGATGCCCAATCCTATAACATACATATTTCATTTTACACTTACTTTCTCCAGACGGATTTGAAGGTACTGTCTGATCTTCCTGAATTCTATCAGATGACATTTCTTCAGCCCTCTTTGTGTCAGACTGCAATGATTCAGGACTCACGTTGAGGTTGTCAGGCTCCTCACCTTTAGGTTTTATCATTTCACTGCTGACAGACTTCTCCTCAGCCTCTTCTTTAACGCCCACAGCCGGCAATTCATAATCCTCATCCTTAATGGGCAGATGCTCCCATTCAGAGTCCTCCTTTTTAATATTTACAGTCGTTACGTTTGTGGTATTTATGTCAGCCTCACACGTCTCCTCTTTCACGTCCATCTTGGTGTTATAGTAAAGGGCAACAGCTGGTAAAAGAAGATTGAATGCCATCAAAAATGGACCATGCAGAATGAAAAATATGTTAGCTTCTTTTGACAGAACCCCATTAGTTGAGGTTTTGTCAAGTCAGATAGCTTAGAGAAATCACATTCAGCATATTCAGCATTGTCGATCGTAAATTGTCCCTAGTGTGTGCTTGGTGTGTGGGTGTGTGTGTGTGCCCTGCGGTGGGCTGGCACCCTGCCCAGGGTTTCTTCCTGCCTTGTGGCCTGTGCTGGCTGGAATTGGCTCCAGCAGACCCCAGTGACCATGTGTTAAGATATAGTGGGTTGAAAAATGGATGGATGGATATTCACAGTAACATATATCAAATTATCAGGTATATACTGTATGTACAATTATTAGGCAAGTGAGTATTTTGACCATTTTTTATGCATATAGCTGTATAAACATTAATGCTTATTAGATTTAAGCATGTCAGGTGATGTGTATTTGTGTAATGAGGGAGGGTGTGGTCTAAGGAGATGTGCATAATTATTAGGCAGCCTGTTTTCCCTCAGGCAAAATGGGCCAAAAAAAGAGAGATAACTGACTCTGAAAAGTCAAACATTGTAAAAAGTCTTTCAAAGGGATGCAGCACTCTTGGAATTGCTAAAATATTGGGGTGTTTCCACAAACCTTTCGCCAAGCATTAATCACTGTCTTTCCAAAACAAAATAAGGACTTATTACAATGTGCATCATACAGACCAATTTCACTTCTGAATAATGACGTTAAAATACTCTCTAAAATCATAGCTAGAAGGATGGAGAAAGTGCTCCCCTCGGTAATATCACAAGACCAAACTGGATTTATTAGGGGCCGACACTTATCTTCAAATCTTCGACGCCTGTTTAATGTAATATACTCACCAACTAAATCAAACACCCCAGAAATATTATTATCATTGGATGCAGAAAAAGCATTCGACATGATTGAATGGAAATACCTTTTTACTATATTGGAGAAGTTTGGGTTTGGCCCGAACATTTATGCATTGATTAAATTACTGTATACTAACCCAGAAGCTTCAGTTTGCATCAACAACATTTGCTCAGACTACTTTAAACTAGAACGTGGCACAAGACAAGGATGCCCTTTGTCACCGCTGCTGTTTGCGATTGCCATTGAACCACTGGCAATACATTGTCGAAATACTGATCAGATAAAGGGGATTAGCAGAGAAGGACTGGAACAGAAAATCTCATTATATGCAGATGATATGGTACTGTATATTTCGGACCCAGAAAATTCTGTGCCTGCAGTCTTAGCAGCACTCACAGAATTTCAAAAGCTCTCTGGTCTCAGAATTAATCTGAATAAAAGTGTACTCTTTCCAGTGAATTCTCAAGCATATAATATTAGATTAGACACCCTACCTTTTATCATTGCAGAACAGTTTAAATACCTCGGGTAAACATCACAAGTAAACATAAAGCTCTATATCAACAAAATTTCGTCTGCATGGAAAAAATTAAACAAGACTTGCATAGATGGTCAACCCTTCATCTCACACTAGCTGGAAGAATTAACACTGTTAAGATGAATATTCTTCCTAAGCTCCTTTTTATTTCAAAACATCCCAATATACATTAATAAATCATTCTTTAAGCAATTAGATTCAACAATAACCTCATTTATTTGGAATTCAAAACATCCACGCATCAAAAGAGCGACCCTACAAAGACAAAAGGCAGAAGGTGGCATGGCTCTACCTAACTTCCAGTTTTATTACTGGGTGGCAAATATACAGGCGATAAGAACCTGGACACAAATAGAAGAACATACACAGGCATGGACCGCAATAGAAGTAAAATCCTGCAGTACTTCTTTGTATTCCTGCTCTGTGCTCCAATAAACACACGCTATCGGCAATACACTAATAACCCAATTGTGCTCCACTCACTTAGAATCTGGAACCAATGTAGAAAGCATTTTAAGACGGAGAAGCTTCTATCTGTGGCACCCTGCAAGAGAACCACCTCTTTCAACCTTCACAAACATATGCAGTTTTTAATATCTGGAAAAAATTTGGAATTAACTTGCTTAGAGATCTTTATATAGACAACGCCTTTGCATCCTATGAACAATTACATTCCAAATTTAACATTCCAGCTACACATTTCTTTCACTATCTTCAAATCAGGAACTTTGTTAAACAGAACCTTCCAGATTTTCCTCATCTTGCACCCTCATCCACGCTGGAAAAATATTGCTCAATCTCAAGGAATTAGACTCCATCTCTACAATATATAAAATCATTTTACAATCCCTTCCTTTCAAAGATCCAAGAGGACACTGGGAAAAGATCTCTCAATTAATATATCAGAAAAGGAGTGGAAAGTAGCAATGCAGAGAATTCACTCGAGCTCCATATGCGCAAAGCATACAATTATACAACTCAAAATTATATATCGAGCACATCTGTCTCGACTAAAACTCTCCAAAATGTTTCCAGGGCATGATCCAACCTGCGAACGTTGCAACCAAGTCCCAGCCTCACTAGGTCACATGTTCTGGGCCTGCACCAAATTAACATTATTCTGGACAAAAATTTTAATTACCTCTCAGACAGTCTTGGACTCACAATCCCTCCTAACCCATTAACAGCTGTGTTTGGGGTTCTTCCAGAAGGGCTTAAAGTGGAGAAAGACAAACAAATTGTGATTGCATTCACTACACTCTTGGCACGCAGACTTATTCTGATAAACTGGAAGAACTCTCCTCTTTAAGTCAGTGGGAAACCGATGTGTTATATTATTTGAAATTGGAAAAATCAAATACTCAGTTAGAGGATCGTACAGACTTTTTCAAAACATGGCAGGATCTAATCAGTAATATTTTAAAATAAGTTTATAAAGCACAGAGAATTTATTAATTTAGGTATGTTTACAAGCCTTAAATTTTACGCTTTTTGCTCTCTCTCTCAGGGTGGGGATCGATCTGTTCTTAACATAATTCTTTTTTTTTTTGTAAAAACTTGATTGCTATGTACGGATTGTAATAAAATTAATAAAAATAAATAAATTAATAAAAATATTGGGGTGTAATCACAGACCCATCAAATGTTTTGTTGCAAATAGTCAACAGGGTCCCAAGAAATGTGTTGAGAAAAAAAGAAAAAAGGACACAAATTAACAGCCTAAGATTTGAGAAGAATCAAACATGAAGCTACCAGGAAGCCATGATCCTCCAGTGCTGTCATATTCCAGAACTGCAACCTACCTGGAGTGCCCAGAAGTAGAAGGTGTTCAATGCTCAGAGACATGGCCAAGGTAAGCAAGGCTGAAACCCGACCCACCACTGAACAAGACACACAAGTTGAAACTTCAAGACTGGACCAAGAAATATGTGAAGACAGCTTTTTCTAAGGTTTTACGGACTGATGAGATGAGAGTGACTCTTGATGGACCAGATGGATGGACCTGTGGATCAGTAATGGGCACAGAGCTCCACTCCAACGTGGAGGTGGGGTACTGGTATGAGTTGGTATTTTTAAAGATGAGCTAGTTGGACCTTTTTGCATTGAAGATGAACTCAAAATCAACTCCCAAACCTACTGCCAGTTTTTAGAAGATAAAGACACCTTCTTCAAGCAGTGGTACAGGAAAAAGTCTGCAGCTTTCAAGACCACCGTGATTTTTATGCAGGACAACACTCCATTGCATGCATCGAAGTATTCCAACTGCGTGACTAGCCAGGAAAGGCCTCAAAGGTGAAAGAATAAAGACATGGCCCCCTTCCTCACCTGACCTAAACCCAACGGAGATTTACGGGGGAAGAAGAACAGAACACCTCTCTGAACAGTGCGTCTGGGAGACTGTGGTTGCTGCTGAACAAAAAGTTGATTGTCAACAGATCAGGAAACTGACAGAAACTGACATGGTAGACAAAATAAATTTAATTTCATGTGGAAGAACAGCTTTAAAGTTAAAAAGAGTGTGCTAAAAATACACTATCAGACTGTGGACTTAAAGGAGCACTCCACCCAGACTTTAATATTATTTTTATGTTCAAAGATCAACGACACTAATATGTGCAATCTCAACAAAACAAAAAATAAATGTAATGCTTTGTTATGGTCTTTTAACCTAAAATAATTAACTGGTGGTTTGGTATTCGAAATTTAATGCTTATGTTTTTCATTGTTACCCTGTGTATTAAAAAAACCTAACAACTTCATGCCTGATGCTGTTTATATTGTATATTCTTTGAATAAGCATTTAATACAATTAAACTGTATACATGGCGCTACACAAATACTCATTTTCGTTGATTGGAAGAATCCATATACAGTTCAACTAAATTAATGGGATAATGAGGTCTTATTTTAAATAGGGAGAAATGAAATGGCCTCTCCAAGGAGCTGTTTTGATTTGATGGATTTTATTCACCCCCAATGGCTGTCCCACCGCATTGCTTTTACGACTGCATCTTTAACCTGCATGTTATTGTGGACTTTTCCTATGTTAATTACATTTAAAAAGAAAGAAATGCACAAATCAAAGCTGTTTTGTGCAAAATCGACTTTGAACACACAGATTTCGGCGATCTCGCGAGTACTGATACTGAAGGGAAATAATAATTATTTACAGAAAAGAATGCATTTTTATTGACGGTTTCGCATCCAGGCTTTTTGAAGTTATTAGAGGATTTGATAACGTAACGTAAAGTGATCGAAACACTGAGGCAAATAAATCGCACTTCGCGTAATACACAGAAGTCCGAAAGAATCGGGTTGCTTGTGATTCAAGTCTCGTGACGTAACTCTGACTGAAGCGAACGAAGAAAAATCCCACATCCGTAAAATGACGACCCCAAACCCGTTTAACTTACCTTCTATATCTGTCTGATGTGCCACACAACTGCAAGAGTTTACCGTCCCGTTTATTGCTCATAAGAGAGAAGAGACTCGCACACTTACTTGGGTCTCTGTCGCCCTTGATGACGTAACACGGCACGTGGCATAGCCCTCTGTTTACGTACACGCACGTTTGCTCGCTTTGATTTACATGAACGTGCGCGCTGTCGCCTGATCTTTCCGTCTCAACGCCCATTTAAAAACAATGAATGAAATCTAAGTAAAATAAAAACTTTTGCAAAGTGGCATATCTGATGTAAAATTAATTTGTAGAGTTTGTTTTAATTTAAAGCAGAAATGTAGCTTTCGTTTTTAAGTGCCAATAGAAAATATTAAAGTTTTCAGTTTTAGGCGCCCGTTATTCCACACAGATTTTATAACAGCGTTTCGCTTCACTGTCTGATTTCATCGAGACATTATAAAACTGTGAGGAGCTCAATGGAATACTCCACCGCAAAAGGATGCGTTTTATATTATTCTTATCCTGTGTTGCTTATAACGATAGCCAAGAAAAAAAAATCTCATGTTTCTATGGAGAACGAATGTAGTGAGACGTTAAGCAAAATGACACCTTTTATTGGCTAACTAGAAAGATTACAGTATGCAAGCTTTCTAAAGATGGGGCATGAGTTGCCTTGAAAGGTTGCATATTGTAATCTTTTTAGTTAGCCAATAAAAGGTGTCATTTTGCTTAACTTCTCACTACATCCATAATGGCTAACACAGTACAACACCCTAGTACTATGGAGAATGGAGACAGCACAGTCCCAGACATAATAGGCTTTAATTGGGATCAACACTAAACAAACAACCAACAGTACCAAAACATTAATGACAAAAATCTGCTTACTAATTTCTCATAATTTAAATTTTGAAAATCCAGGTGTAGGCTTACAACATTCCAAATGTATGTATTTTATGTTAAATTATTGTTAAATGAAACACTTTTGTAAAATCCTTTGATGTACATCTGGGGAGCATCCTGAAACTTGAATGACATTTTGAATTGAAGATCCTGCCGCTCTGAACATTTATTGGTCAGAAGTCCTGCCAAGTAATCTTTTAAATAAAAGCAACACTATTTGAACATTCCATTTTTGATTGTTGGTCATTGTTGTGTAAATTGGGATTCAGAGCAGCTCATCTTCACTGTGTTATGCTCCAGCCAAGGTTAGCTCCCTGCTTTAAATTTATTTTGTGTTTTGCTGTAATTTTTTAAAATTATTTTTATTTGTTTTTTTTCTTTTTACATAATATTGTTCTATTTATTCTTGATTTAGTATTTATGTACTGTGCATTCCTGTTGTTGGTTTATGCTCTTTGTTTTCTGTGGGTGGATGGTGATACCTTTATGTCACTGCTGAGGAACTGCCATGCAATTTAATAATTCAAGCTGGTGAGCAGACCCTCAGAGGTACATTGATTGTGGTGGAGTGTGTTTTGCATTGTGAGTGTTGTTTTCTTTTGATATTCCTGGTTCACTGGATTTTGCTGTTTGCTTCTGAATTTTGTGTTTGATTTGCAATTTCAACTTGCTTTCTATAGAGTGTCTTTTTGGCAAATCCTTTTTGACTATTTTTGTGCTTCATTTGTTTATTTATATTAACTCTCCATTTATAAAGATTCTTAGTTAACCTTTATTTTAATAAGCCAGAGGTAGACGGATGCATGTTAGGATTAGGTTGCCTGGGCTAAGGCCTTTTTTTGGGACAGACTAGTGAGGTATTGGGGCCTCATGTATAAACGGTGCGTACGCACAGAAATGTTGCGTAAGAACTTTTCCACATTCAAATCGCGATGTATAAAACCTACACTTGGCGTAAAGCCACGCACTTTTCCACGGTACCTCATACCTTGTCGTACGCAAGTTCTCCACTTGGTTTTGCAGACTGGCGGCACCCAGCGTCAAAGCAGTGCTACTGTTCCTGTGTGGTTACACCTTATTTTCCTGATGCGGCTTTATAAATACACTGAAACTAACCGCATATTGTTTATTAGTGTAATGCATCTGATTGTAATTAACTTGTAACAATATAATGGTCCAGGGAACAGCCATAGTATTCCAAATACCATAACTGCTTTAGCGTTGTTACTCTCACTTCTCCTTCTTCTTCTTCTTCATCTTCTTCTTCTTCTTCTTCTTCTTTCAGCTCCTCCCGTTAGGAGTTGCCACAGCGGATCATCTTTTTCCATATTACTCTCACTGCACGACTCGGAGTATTTATATCACTGTATCTGAGTGTGAATCACAGTAGCAGCTGATTGGAAAGAGAATTATCGGTATACAGCTTTAAGGACACGCTGTCTCAGCCACGGCAAAACGTTTCAAGCCTTTCCTGTACGGACCTCGCGGTTCAGAAACAGTTTAATCCCAAAAACTTTAAATGCACTCAATCAATTGCATCTTGTAGAACTGTTTGTACTTATAAGTACAATCACCCCACTGTAAACTTATACTATAGTTATAATATCGCACAACCTGAGCCTCTTTATAAAGCACGTATTTAAATATGATGACGATATCATTTTTAAGGTGAAATGCAGCAAAATATGTTTATTAAATTATACACATAAAACTTTAACTTCATTTAAATAATCTATATTCTTCACTGGGACTGTCGTGAACGATAGAATAATTAAACATGTACACCGAAGATATTTCAAAGTTCCTTAAACGTTTTGAAGAATCAGCACTAAGCTTACAGATGGCTTAACTTTTATTACAGAGCTGATTGTGTGGCGATCGGTTACTTGGGGAAAGAAAAACAGTGATGGCTACGCCAATATATATTGAATATAACAAAGAAAGAGAAAATAACAACACAGCTAAAAACGCAGCGACAAATTTCGTCAAAAGTTAAATGCTTGTGTCATGAGCACGAGGCGGCTATGCAGTGTCTGCAACGGACGTGGCGATCCACTGTGCATAAGATACTTTACTGACATTAGCGGGCGAAGGAGCCACCGATTCTTCCTCTGCCCAGTGCCACCACAAGCCTAGAGCCGCCCCTGAGTACTGCTGCAATAAATTATTTCATCGAAGTGAAACACATGTTTAATAACGTGCTTTAACTCCTATCATCATGAAAATGATATCACGTATACATCTCAGTATTTTAGTTATTCAGAGAGCTGTAATATCACAAATGTAGTGGACTCTGTGTCCAGTTGGAGGAAGAGAGCCAGTTTAAGAAGCAAGTAGTGATTCACATACATAGATCACATAGGAGATCAAATACAAAACAAAGCATTTAACGTGCTACTTTAATTACGATGTGATTTGAGAAACTGGTTAATTGAACGATTTTAAGATGAAGTTTATGATGTTCTACTTTAATGACAAAATAAACTACGTGATTAAAGTGGAAATGTCGAGATTGAAGTGGACATTTCGTGCTTTTTCCCCACCGTGTGCCTTTTTTCTCTGTACCTAATAAGCTTTCATATGACACTCAGACAGTGGGCTTACAACTCGCCTTTTCACGGCGACTTTGATATGTGACTTCTTTTTTATTTCCAGCACTGTGCGATTTTGTGAACGTGAGCTTTTAAGTTTCTCCAACACACTATGTCACTCGATCAACTTCCTTTTGTTGATTATACCACGGTTTATTTGAACGAATAGTATGTTTTTCCTTTGCCTCCACTTGGTATTCGCTGAAATTCTTCTATTTCCCCTGTGCTTTTTCCATTGTCTTTTCACAGAAGGCTGCGCTAAAGGGCGATTTATATTGATTTGCATATTCAAAGAGGCGTAATTCTGGGTGGAGTTGAGGCGTTACATAAAGCGCGTGCACGAGCGTTACTTTTCACGCTGATCTGGATTTATGTAGCGGAAGAACGTGGAAGTTGGAGTACACAAAGATTCCTGCATTTGGATTTTTCTGTGCGTAAGTACATTTCAGCTTTTGTGCTTACGCCATGTTATAGTGTGAGTTCTACGCACAGCGTTATACATGAGGCCCCTGATCTGGTCTCTCAGTGTATTTTGTGGCCTCCACCCCTTCACCATCTTGTGTGCTGCATGTCATTACAGGTTTATCTACCTGTTTAACTAAATCTATTAATTTTATTATTTTGATTCAATTACAAGATGACTCTCTAATATTTAATTCAATAATTCTGATAGCAACAGTGGTGAATGTTCAATAATATATTAAACAATGTGTTGTTAGCCACTTAAAGCTGACAGATGTCAAGCCAGAGCTCTAGTCCTGCTTACTAAAGAGCTGAAGACTCAAGTGCCATAATCTGAGACAACAACTCCATGACTCCAACTCCACAGTGTAGGGTATATGGAATGGAGAAATTATGACTTTGTGGATGAGAATTATTAATTCTAGTAAAGCTATCATTGCTTACAATTGTGTTGTGTATATTATACACTTTATATATATAGATTTACTTTATTTTGACATATAAGGGTAATTTGTCTCAGTTCCTTTTAATGAACTTACAAATAAATAAATTGGTTTACTTGATTAAACGTTGTGAAGAAAAGTAATGTACAACAGAATACTTAACGCATTATATGATTATACATATCAAATAATTTTGCAAAGCCATAACTTAGAATTTTCAGTAGATACTTAAAGTCAGTTACCAAGTGGAAGACTGTTGTTTTTGTCTTTTATTCTCAAAAATTACAGTAATTTATACAGTTGCACCTTATTTAAAAACAAATTGAATTGTATTAGACATTCAATTTGTTTTTAAATAAAGTGCATTAGCTTTATATGCTTAAGACAGCTGGGCTAACTTGGGCCAGCAATTTCTCAGAATAGTCTCAAAATGTTGCAAAGTCTCCCATATCATATAGAAGAGCACATCCTTGGCTAAAACCAGTGCAAGTCTCAGCCATCTTTGTTACACCCTTTTCTTTTAAATAGAGTGAAACTTGTTGAGGAGTTATTTCTTTTGATTTTCTTAGAATGCCCAAAAATGTCTCATATTATATAGAAAAGCATGCCAAATTTCAGCATTTTGTTTCAGTACCATTTTCATTTAAATGCAATTTTGAATACATAATAAATTCCCATGTGCCAAATAATCTAATTTAGGGAAGCTATGTCTAATAGCTGTAAACCAGCATGCTTTTGACATTGTTAAGCGAGTAAAGCAAAGCAAGTGTGAAAAAAGATCAAAATACTTCTAAGTTTCCAAAATGTGTCATATAATACTGTATGTGTAAAAAAAAAAAGAAAAGCTTATCTATTACCAGTATAAATTTAAGCATTGCTACTACATCGATAAATATTACCACTTTAACTGGAATGGCCAGTGACGAGTCCACCTCCAACCATCATTATGCACTGCCCATAAACGAAGACCAAGTAAGGAAACAACTGAGGAATTGTTGTGTTGGGACCAGATGAAGTAAGTCCTCGAGTACAGGCCTGTGCTGACCAACATTGTGGTGTCCTCTGTCACCTGTTCAGTTTGTCCCTAAGGCTTCAGAAAGTGCCACTGCTGTGAAAAACATCCTGTATTGTTTCTGATCCAGAAAGACAGGCGCTTCTTCACCTAATCAGGCCCGCACCTGGGTGTGGACAACCATGACACTTGTCAGGGGCCCGAGCTAGATACGGGCCCCCCTTTTAAGTGGCGTTTTAAAATATACGCACATATTTGAAACACGAAAGGGGCCCGAACTCTGTCAGCTGCCTGGGGCCCAGAATTTCCTAGGTGCGGGCCTGACCTAATGACTACAGACTACTGGCACCTACATCTCACATCACGAAGACCTTGGAAAGACTTGCCCTGGACCATATGAGTCCTCTTGGTTTTAGACCACCTGGATCCATTGCCGCATGCCTATAGGACAAAGATTGGAATGGAGGATTACAATTATCTATCTGCTCCATCAGGCCTATTCTCACTTGAACAAAGCTGGTAGCACTGTGAGGATTCTGTTTTTTGATTTCTCCAGTGCTTTCAATACCATGCAGCCATCCCAAATATGCAGGTGGATGAGCCTGTGGTGTCCTGCATAATGGACTATCTGTCGGGCTGAGTGCAGTTTGTGAGACTCAAGGATAGTGTCTCTGATACGGATGTGAGCGACACTGGAACACCCCAAGGAACAGTCTTGTCAGCTTTTCTCTTCACTCTGCACACCTCCGACTATAAATATAACAGCAGGACATGTCATTTGCGGAAATCCACAGATGGTTCTGTTCTTATGAGGGGAATCAATAAGGTGGATGAGACAGAGGAGAGGAGTCAGGTGAAAAACTTTTTTTCTTAGTGCAGAAGGAATTGTCTACATACACCTTAATTTCTGCTAAACTAAGGAACTGATTAATGACTTTCGCCAGACCAAACAGCCTCCATGTCTGGTCACTATTCAGGGAGTGGATGTAGAGGTGGTGCACTGCTACAATTACTTTGGGTTCCCCTTCAGTAACAGGCTAATCTTGTAACACAGATGAATTTTTACAAGAAACGGTAAAGCAGGCTCTTTTTTCTAGGAGACTGCATCCCTTCAACATGGGAGGTGACATCTTTCACACCTCCTACAACCCTGTTATGGCCTGTGTGATTTTATACACTGTGGTGTGCTGGGTTAGTAGCATCACTTTAAGAGAGGCCCATCAAATTAACGGGCTAATTAAAAAGGCAGCCTCAGTTACAGGACACACTCTGAACCCTCTAGTTGGTGAGTTACTGTATTTCTCAAAATTTTCCCATAATCACAACAAATGCTTGATACCATCTGGAATAGAAAACCATTGGCTATAAGTACAACATGTCTAAATAACCAAACTTTATTTAATATGAGCTGAATACTAAAAGTATTTTAATCTTCTTTTGTTTAAACTGTAAAGGCTCAACTCTATTAATCTTTCCTCATAACTCATCCCCTGTAGCCCTGGAATCAGCCTAGTCGCTCTTCTCTGGACCTTTTCTAGTGCTGCTATGTCCTTTTTGTAGCCTGGAGACCAAAACTGCACCCAGGACTCCAGATGAGGCCTCACCAGTGTGTTATAAAGCTTGAGCAGAACCTCCTGTGACTTGTCATCTCCTATGACACTCTATTAACCCACAACACCAACTCTCCTTGGCTTGCGTTTTAAACAGAAGCCTATGGAACTGAAGAAATAAAAAATGGGTTAAATCACAAGAAAACCCAGCAATGTTCAGGCCATAGACACATTTTTCCTTGATTTAGGCCTCTGCCCCACAGTTTAAAATTACAAATCAGACAATTCAGACATCGTGAATAAAGTGCACATTGCATTTCATTTAGGTAGCTGTAGTCTATATAATTCAATATTGCAAAGCTAAGTGAGGTTGTGAATAAAAATGTCACAAGTTTTCTGGCACTATTTCACATGAATACGGCTATCTATGAATTGGTTTACAGTTATAAGAACTAAACAATTGGTATGATTTATACCGCAAACTACTTTAAGTAGTTTGCCATACTTCATCTCTTGGTCACAACACAGAGGCTCCACAAGGCTGTGTTCAGAGTCCTCTTCTGTACTCCCTCTACACATATGACTGCATGACTGCTCATGATTCTGACATCACTGTCATGCTTGCTGATGACAAAACTGTGGTAAGTCTGATGTCTGAAAACACTCGGCACTCGGGTCCTCGCTGAAAACATCTGTGAGGTAATTGGTCTCTCTTGACTATGTCATTTTAATCCAAATCCTTTCCATAATGCCTTCCTAGGATATAATAAATCTGTAGCAAACTCTTCCTCAAATGTACGCTGCATTAATACTATCCCTACTTATTAAAAAATAAACTTGATCCATTAGGCTTCAAAGTCAAGACGGACGTAAAGAATTTATGGGTAATTATTGACTCTGACCTGAATTTTAAATCGCATATTAATCAAATTACTAGGACAGCATTTTTTTCTCTTAAGGAATATGGCAAAAGTTAGATCCCTTATAACCACAGAGGCTCATGTGATTGTTCTTGTCTTTGTCATGTCAGTTATCCCGTGCAGTCTTCCAATGAGAGTGAACGCAGCTCATATGTATGGGGGAATCAAAATAGTTTAAGTGCTTAGGGTCTCTAAAGGTCTTAATCTGGCCCTGATGCATGGGTGGCTAAGGTCTAATCAATGGTAGTGGGCTAGTCTGGGTAATAGTTCAGTGTCAAACTTTGACACCAGTTCATCCATGTTCAAGAGACAAAAGCCAATGGCTTAATGTGGGAGGAATTGCCTGGTGAACAACACGCTTGGGGGGTGGCAGTGGTGCGTTTAGGTGTGTCTTGGTGGAGAGAGTGTAGAACTGAAAACTCGATACTGACCAGGCTAATCTCTTAAAAGAATGGCTACTTTGTGTCAGTAAGCATTTTCTGGTCTGTGCATATGCAGAGAAACATGCTTGTATGACATTACTGGTTTGCATCCTAATAGATTCGGCACTCGGGTCCTCGCCCGAAAACATCTGTAAGGTAATTGGTCTCTCTTGACTATGTCATTTAAATCCAAATCCTTTCCATAATGCCTTCCTAGGATATAATAAATCTGTAGCAAACTCTTCCTCAAATGTATGCTGCATTAATACTATCCCTACTTATTAAAAATAAACTTGATCCATTAGGCTTCAAAGTCAAGACAGACGTAAAGAATTTATGGGTAATTATTGACTCTGACCTGAATTTTAAATTGTATATTAATCAGATTACTAGGACAGCATTTTTTTTGCTTAAGGAATATGGCAAAAGTTAGATCCCTTATAACACTGCAAGATGCTGAAAAATTGGTTCACGCTTTTGTTTTTAGTTGACTAGATTACTGTACTGTAATGCACACATAGGACTTACCAAAAAAGACATAAATCGATTGTAATGAGTGCAGAATAGAGCTGCCAGAATCTTAACTAGGAAAAGAAAATCCAGTTTTGATGTCACTACATTGGTTACCTGTGTCATTTAAAGTTGACTTTAAAATACTCCTTATGGTTTACAAAGCCTTAAATAATCTCGCTCCATCCTAAATTCCGGAATGCCTGTCACCTTACACCCCAAAATCGTAACCTTAGATCTTCAAATGAGTGTCTGCCTATAATTCCAAGAGCAAAACTTAAAAGAACTGATGAGGCAGCCTTCTGTTGTTATCCACCTAAAATCTGGAATAGTTTACGGATAGAAATTCGCCAGGCTAATACGGTGGAGCACTTTAAAAAACTGGTAAAAACTCATTATTTTAACATGGCTTTTTCATAGCTTCATTTTAGTGTAACCCTGATATTCTGTATATGTATTGAATTATCATTTTTATCATGGCATCACAATCATACTAACCCCTACATTCTCTTGTGTTCTTTTTCCAGTTTTCTGTGGTGGTGATCTGCACCACCACCACCTGATCAAAGCACCGCGCTGTCCATACTTTGACGGATTGAACGCCAAAGGTCCACATGACCATCATCACCCGATTGTTGAAGCCTGAGAACCATGAGGACTGACTGAGGTAATGTATGTTAGGTAGAATGCCTAGAGGGGCCTGGGTGGACTTGTGACCTCGGAACCCCTGCAGATTTTTTTTTTTCTCCAGTCTTCTGGAGTTTTTTTTTTTCCTCTTTTCTCTATGTGCCTGGCCATTGGACCTTACTTTATTCTTTATTTAGTACTGTCTAATCTAATTTTTATGTTTTTATTTTTTATAAACATTTCTTTCTTCGTCTTGTAAAGCACTTTGTGCTACATCATCTGTAGGAAAATATGCTCTATAAATAAATGTTTTGTTACTTTTTTTTTGAAGAAAATGTAATAAAACCCAAACAATTATGTATACACTATTTCTTTCTTCTTCAGTTCTCCATCACCATATATATTGATTAAATTATGTCCACTGAGTTAATAACATTGCATTTACAATCCCAGATGTCATTCAACAAAATGCATAACAGAGTTGTAGGTTTTTATATTTCTGATGCTCTTAATTGAATATTCATAACATTTTATACACAACGTTCCTGTTCATTAAATCGCACGGAGTAAGGAGCCTTGTGAAAGGCACTATATATCACTTATTGAGGCTACTGAAAGATGTGCATTCAAATCTATGTGTGATCGGCCGCACAACATCAAAGATGAGAGCTTCTTTCTACTGCATATAAAAAGAAAGTAAAAATCATTGACAAGACTAACGTTTGCGAAGAACGACACATGTCTGCAAATAAAAAAGTTAACGTTAGCCTCGTGTAATCAAAAAGTATAGAAACCCCACAAATCATTATGCGAAGAGGCTCACATTCAGTTCACTTACTGTCTTTTTTTATTTTCTCGCTGATTAAAGGCACGCGCTCAAGACACAGCCGACACCGGGACACCCAAGCTGAGCGACCGGTTACAATCCAGCTCTCGACACAATCAGTTTATGGTGTTGGGCACAGGGAACATTCCAAACGAATATACCGGAAATCCCGTCGAGGGTTTTGAAATGCTTAACTCTCAGTTCTTTAGTGACATCTCCTGGACATTTGTAGTAACCATTATTCACTAACTAACGGATTTGACTTTAAAGGAAGTAAGTCAGCCGTATCCCTAATCTTAACCATAGTATAAGGGCGGACCTCTGTAGGTTTGCGTGTATTGGCGCCCATCGGCGTGAACTCCACCGCATTGGAGCTCCAGGGTGGTGGCTCCGGGCTGCAGAGATACAAGCATATAATAGAGTGCAACTGAAACATCGGACCCTGTAAGACGCTGAGAAACACAATCGTCTTTGCGGTCTGATGCGATCTCATTTCTCGAATTCTTAGTATCGAAAATAAAACTGCAAAAAAATATAACCATTGCCGACAGTCTGAATGTACCATAAGCAAAAAAGAGCTTTAACAAAAAATCTAATTCATTGTCTTAAATGTATTTTGATTTGAAAACGAAGATGAAATCCTTAAATGAACATAGAACGTTATTATTACACCAAACATCAAGTAATGAAATGTGTCAATTGATACATATTACTATATGGGTTATATTTCGTTTAGCTCAAAATTAATTATCTCACTGTGTTCAAGAGACACTCTCATAGCCAGAAGCCCAAATTGTCAAAAGCTTTTGGTTTGACTAACCAAAGAAGCTCTTTTCTTTTTTTTTTTCCTTTTAATATTCTGCATTGAGTGCATACCTTAGCTCTTCCTGAGAAGTCAATTACATGTCCGATCTATGTTCCTCTAAAGAGAAAAGGCATATTTTCTGTACAGCCATTACTTCAGTGCCTTGATGATGTTAAAGCCTGGATGGCATTTAATTTCTTAAAATTCAATGAAAAAAAAAAGACTGAGATGATCGTTTTTGGTGGCCCCACTGAGAACCCTAAAGTGTATTTAAGTTCCTTGGCCCAGTACAATAAGCCAATTGTCACAAATCTTGGGGTCAAGGTGGATGCTGATCTTAAGTTTGATAGCCAGATTAAGTCGGTCATTAAATCAAGCTTTTTCCAGTTGAGGCAGTTGGCTAAAATAAAGCCAATTCTTTCCCGGCACCATTTTGAAACAGTAATCCATGCCTTTGTTACTACTCGGCTGGACTACTGTAACGCACTTTATGTAGGAGTCAGTGCCTCATCGATTACTCATCTCCAGAGGGTCCAAAATGCTGCTGCTCGTCTTTTAACTGGCACTCGGAAATTTGAGCACATTTCCCCTGTTTTAGTTACACTTCACTGGTTGCCCGTTTCTTTTAGGATCCATTTTAAAATTCTTTTATTTGCTTTTAAAGCTCTTCATGGCCTTGCCCCACTCTATCTCTCTGAGCTCCTACAGCCTTATTCACCCACTCGCTCTCTCAGGTCAGATGATCAGCTGCTCCTGAATGTACCAAGGACTAAGCGTAAACTTAGAGGAGACCACCTCCTTGACTTACAAACCTGAGCGAACATTAAGATCTCAAGATGCCGGTCTGCTTAGGATTCCAAGGATTAATAAAATAACAGTGGGAGGTCGAGCTTTTAGTTACAGGGCCCCTAAACTGTGGAATGGTCTTCCTGCTTCCATAAGAGATGCCCCTTCAGTCTCAGCCTTTAAATCCCGGCTGAAGACTCACTACTTCAGTTTAGCATATCCTGACTAGAGCTGCTGATTTACTGTACAGACTGCATCTCTGTTGTTAGTCATTAGCACTATAACATAAGTAACATGATAATTATATTTGAATACTAACCCTCACCTATTCTGTTTCTTTTCTCGGTACCCAAATGTGGCCATTGGTGCCATGGCCCACCTGCCAAGTTGTTTGCCTGCCTATGGTAAAGTCATCCCTGATGGAGGATCACAGGAATCATGGGAAAGAGGGGTCCTTTCATCGGAGCTACGTTTCAGCCGTGGCATGGCCAAATGGAGATGCAGCTAGATGGATGAGGTCTCCAGGACTCTAAAAATATCCAAACCTAATCATGTCATATCATCTACTGTTAAACGTACTTCTAAAATTTTTATTATTATGCTGTCTTAAGGAATTGTTCTGTTGTGTATATTGTATTGTATTGACCCCCTACTTTTGACACCCACTGCACGCCCAACCTACCTGGAAAGGGGTCTCTCTTTGAACTGCCTTTCCCGAGGTTTCTTCCATTTTTCCCTACAAGGTTTTTATTGGGAGTTTTTCCTTGTCTTCTCAGAGAGTCAAGGCTGGGGGGCTGTCAAGAGGCAGGGCCTGTTAAAGCCCATTGTGGCACTTCCTGTGTGATTTTGGGCTATACAAAAAATAAACTGTACTGTACTGTACCACCGTGCTTTTACTGTAGCAGCTCCCAAGCTATGGAATGATTTGCCTCTAGAGATTAGACAGGCCTCTTCTCTGTCTGTTTTTAAATCTCTTTTAAAAACCCATCTCTTTACCCTGGCCTTTGACACCTTGTGAGAAGCTCATTTTAGCTCATTTTACTTTTGTTGTTTTTAGCTGATTTTTTCCCATTTTATATTGTTTTATTGTAGGGCTGTTTTATTTACAGTATGTATTATACCATTTTTATTCTATTCTTATTTATGTGCAAGAATGTTGTGTTGTTTTACCTATCAACTATTTATTGTACAGCACTTTGGTCCTGTGCTGGTTGTTTTAAAGTGCTTTATAAATAAAATTGGATTGGATGTCCTAATTTGCCAAATACTTTAAGGAGATATACTAAGGGTCTCATAAGAGACCTTGTTTTCTGATAAGGAATAATATCCACTTAGAATGGAAAAAAAAGTGCCATAAATAATATGCATAGGGAAGCACCCTTATTTGCAGTAAGCCATCTTCTATTTTATGCTTCTGAGCCCCACGTATCTTGCTATTACAAAATAATATAACAATTCCGCTGTGTCTACTCATGCTGAATCCATCTTGACATTCTCTCTGCTCAATCTGGTGGGCCTGGACACGGGATTTTAGATGTCTATCTCAACCATATCAGAGAGTTGGAGATTCACTTTAGAGTGTCCACCCACAATGCAGACATCTTCAGACACCAAAGCCGGTCAATCCATTAGGTGACATAGGGGACCATCTATAGTGCATACTTATCAGAGGGGCTCTTTTCGTGCCATTGAAGAGGGGACACCCCCATACACATACTCCTAACCCCCCTCAGTGAAATCCAATGATGCTGAGGGGGCTCTGTTACCCACTGGG
Organism: Polypterus senegalus; assembly: GCF_016835505.1. Taxonomy (NCBI): domain Eukaryota; kingdom Metazoa; phylum Chordata; class Cladistia; order Polypteriformes; family Polypteridae; genus Polypterus; species Polypterus senegalus. Next base: position 162,488,806 of record NC_053161.1, read on the forward strand.
TGCCATTTATGAAAGTAAAAGTGGGGGTAGGGGTGGGTGTTTATGTTTGTGTGTTTCTTGCCTAGCGTCCAGTGCTACATCTTTCCCATGCATGATCCTGCCCTGGATGACTGATTTAAGAGACTGGAAGGGCATAATCAGTGTCTAGTGATTAATGTGCCTGTTTTTAAACTCCAACGTTGAACGTTTGCACAAAACTTTTAGATACTCGTTGGTGGCTGGGAGTCCACGAGCACATGGAATGTGTGCCAGCGTTAGATACAATGGGCTCTGGCTGACCACATGATACAACCAGCCTTCTCAATCTGGGACTAGAGGTTCTGGATTTAAACATTTTCAATACAGTACTTCTGTTTATTTAATAGACATCCATTATAATCATAAACCTATTATGTAGTAATTTACACTCTTAAAAATCCTGGTTCTTTAATGACACTTTATGGTTCTTTACTTGGTTGTTTGGTTCCTCATTGAACTATTCCTTGACCAGGCACCATTGCATTCTGGGAAGGGTTCTTTGCATATGAAGTTGGTTCATTGTGCTTTGAAAAACTTCCTAATATGTAGAAGAAATCTGAAATCTTTAATGTATGGTAGGCTGCCTAGCAGGACACTAACAGTTTAAGAAAGTCTAAATTTATCCTATGGTGTTGTATGCAGTTTAGAGTACTTTTAAAATTAAAATTAAAACTCTATTCATCGTTATTTACAGTGTGGATTCTGTTACAGAAGTAAATGAATATGGATTCTTTCTGGAACCTTCATGTATTTTGGCCTTTGGGGATCAAAAAAATGGTTCCCCTATGGCTGCATTTCTCAAACTTTAGGTTTTTGCGACCCGGGTTTTCATAACAGTTTTAATTGTGTCCCCCTAACATTTTTCTGAAAGGAGCCCACTAATACCAATTTGTTCTTTTTTAATTAATGATATATTCATAGATGCATATTTTATTTTACCTACTTAACTTTTATTGACATTTATCTAACTCTATATTTATTCTTCTAGTATCAGAATGTAGTTTAAGTTAATTTTTTTTGGTTTCAATAGACGTATTTTTCATATTTTCGATTCTTGTTTTCTTTTTTTCACATCTTCACTCCCCCCTTTTTGTTACCCACAGTTTGAGAACCACAGCACTAAAGCATACTAACCCCTGAGGCTATATACTGTACAGATCCCAGAGGGTATGGTAGGCGGTGTTTTAGTCACAGATCCTGGTAAACAAGAGTAAAAACACATACATCTGCATTCCAGCTGGTGCACTGACCTTCACTCTCATTTCTCAAGAAAGTCAGTCAGACAGGATATCTGCTCACAATGGCAGCCGCTAACTCTTCCCTGGCCACTGATCAGTATTCCTGCCCGGTGTGTCGGGAGGTCCTGAAGGAGCCGGTCACTATCCCATGTGGACACAGCTACTGCTTGGACTGTATTGATGACTACTGGGACAAGTCAGATACCAAGGAGACATACAACTGTCGTCAGTGCAGGCGGTCATTTAAAGTGAGGCCAGAGCTTAACAAAAATGTCTTGCTGGCTGAAGTTATAAAGAGTCTAAAAGAAGTGAAAACTGATGTCACTTACAGTCAGAGTTACGCTGGACCTGACGATGCAATTTGTGATTTGTGTCCAGGGAAAAAACTGAGAGCTGTGAAGACCTGCCTGACATGCATGGCCTCCTACTGTGAGACTCATCTGCAGCCTCACCGAAAGTATGAAGCTCTGAAGAGACACAAACTGGAGGAGCCAACTAGAAACCTTGAAGAGAAACTCTGTGCAAGGCATCAGCAATTTCTAGAAGTCTTCTGTAGGACCGATGGGGCCTGCATCTGCTTACTATGTGTGGCAACTGAACATAAGAGTCACGATACAGTGACACCGGATGAAGAGAGAGCTGGGAGACAGGTGAGGTGAGGATTAGGAATGGGAAAGACTGACTGGGGAATTGACCTCAGTTCATGGAGACTGAGGTGTTATTGTGTTCTTCAAGGGCTGAGTGGAATTCAGTTTTTCTTGAAGAATTTTATATACTGTTCACCATATACAAATCGATGTTCAGCTTTCCTAAAGTCTGAAAAATTAATGAAAGAAAAGAAGCAAACTGGGCAAATCAGCTTCTGCTTCCAAATGTCAGTTTAGTCTGAGGTTCCCAGGTCTGTGTGACTCTTCTCCAGGCATTCTGCCTTTGTTCCACACTATAAAGGCTGAAGTGTTTGGTTAATTTGCTAACTCTAATTTAGCCATTTATGACACAGTGTGTTTGTGAGTGAGTGTATGCAAAATATGCCACATGCTCAAAAATTGTTAGCTGCCCGAAGATGTCTATCGTTAAATCAACAAATGTCATTATTTTTTTTTTTTGCTGTAGTTATTTGGAAAGAACTGAGTCATGAAGTGCCAAAACCTATTCAAGCAAGCAGAAATAATCCCTGGATGAGGTGTCAGTCCATCACAGGATTAACACACACACACACAATTGTCAGTTTGGCATCACCAATCCATCCAACCCACATGTCTTTGGACTATGGGAAGAAACTGAAGCAAATCCACGCCATGTAAACTCCATGCAGGGGGCACCTGGGACATGAACACTGGTCTTACTCAGCACTACAACTGCACCGCCATGCCATTGTTATTTGTAACTACTTACATTGAGTTGTTTCACTTGTTTGATTTTAATTGTGTTTGTAGTAAGTTATACATGCAGTCCCCTCCATAATGTTTGGGCCAAAGACACATTTTTCTTTGATTTACTCCTCTGCTCCACAATTTAAAATTATAAATGAAACAACTCAGATTAAAGTGCACATTGCAGACTTTAAGGGGATTTGCATACCGTTCTGTCCCACCATGCAGAAATGACAATACTTTCTCTACATGGTTCCCCATAACCTTTGGGACACAGCGATGGCAGGTCTATTAAAGCCGTCATATTTAGGATTTTGTCGCATATCCCTTGCATGCTCGGCCGGCAGCTGCCTGTTCCTCTTTATGTCCTTATTTTCTTCCCATTCTTTTCTTTCAAATCATCCTTGCGGACTCCATTTTCTATCTCTGTCCACTCCTCAGACATCTCTCCTCTGTTTTGTCTCTATGCAGAATCAGCTGGAAGTTAGAAAGGCAGAAATGAAAAACAATATTGAAGAGAAAGAGAAGAAACTGAAGGAGATGAAGGAGACTGTGATGATGATTCAGGTGAGTTGTTTGTCCTGTTCAGATGCTGTCTTGGAAATTAATGACAAATAAGTAAGTAAAATTTATTTATAAAGCACCTTTCATTACATGTAGAACTACACTTCAGCAAATCGCTTTGAAAACCCACACAGATCGCTCCAGAAATTCCTTTCTTCCTTGTGCCATTGGACTTTTCAATAAGAAACATCGGAGATAATGATTAAAGTTTTGATATATACTCAGCAAAAAAAGAAACGTCCTCTGACTTTCAACTGTTTTTACTTTCAGTAAACTTAATGTGTAAATATTTGTATGAACACTAAAAGAGTCAACACCATAAGACATAAACTAAAAATGTTTCACAATGTGTCCCTGAGTGAAGGGAGGCTCAAAATCAAAAGTACCAGTCAGTATGTATCTGGTGTGGCCACCAGCTGCTTGAAGTACTGCAGTGCATCTCCTCCTCATGGACTGGACCAGATTTGTCAGTTCTTGCTGTGAGATGTTACCCAACTCTTCCACCAAGGCACCTGCAAGTTTCTGGACATTTCTGGGGGGAATGGCCCTAGCCATCGATCCAAATCGATCCCGCTCCAGGGTACAGGCCTCGGTGTAACGCTCATTCCTTCGACGATAAACATGAATCCGTCCATCACCCCTGGTGAGACAAAACCGTGACTCATCAGTGAAGAGCACTTTTTGCCACTCCTGTCTGGTCCAGCGAAGGTGGGTTTGTGCCCATAGGCGGCGTTGTTGCTGGTGATGTCTGGTAAGGACCTGCCTTACAACAGGCCTACAAGCCCTCAGTCCAGCCTCTCTCAGCCTATTGCGGACAGTCTGAGCACTGATGGAGGGATTGTGTGTTCCTGGTGTGACTCGGGCAGTTGTTGTGGCCATCCTGTACCTGTCACGCAGGTGTGATATTCAGATGTACCGATCCTGTGCAGGTGTTGTTACACATGGTCTTCCACTGCGAGGATGATCAGCTGTCCTTCCTGTCTCCTTGTAGCGCTGTCTTAGGCGTCTCACAGTGCGGACATGGCAATTTATTGCCCTAGCCACATCAGCAGTCCTCATGCCTCCCTGCAGCATGCCTAATGCACGTTCACGCAGATGAGCAGGGACCCTGGGCATCTTTCACAGTCGGTAGACAAGTCTCTTTAGTGTCCTGCATTTTTAGAACTGTGACTTTAAATGCCTACTTTCTGTAAGCTGTTAAGGTCTTAACGACCATTCCACAGGTGCATGTTAATTAATTGATTATGGTTAATTGAACATGCATGGAAAACATTGTTTAAACCCTTTACAATGAAGATCTGTAAAGTTATTTGGATTTTTAAAACATTATTGTTGAAATACACAGTCCTGAAATAGGGACGTTTCTTTTTTTGCTGAGTATATATCCTGTAACCTTTTTTTTGGTGTAAATATGCATTATCTAACTACCTTACCTTAACCTGTCTTGTTTCTATTTGTTTGTTTTATTTCATTCTGCCTGTTATTAGATGCAACTGAGAAGGCAAATTTCATGTTTTCTTGTGTAAACATGACTAAATAAAGAAACTTTAAACCTTTCACAGACATGACATCACAAAGAGCTGTACAACAAATTCCACATAAAAGTGCCTTCCAAATATAACAAAACAGGAAAAATAAGAATAAAATAGAATAACAAGAACAAAACTAAACATTAACAAAATAATAACAAGTAAACACTACTCAGATGTGTTCAAATGCCTGCTTAAACAAAAATATCTTAAGTTGCTTACTAAAAGAATCAACTGACTCAAAGAATCAACTGGCACAATGCTAATGGAGGATCATTCCAAAGCTTTGACACAATGGACTGAAAAGCACCAACCCTACTTAGCTTATGCTGGGTATGAGGGATGACTAAGAGGCCCTGTTGCCCAGACCTAAGTGCCCGACAGGCTGTATGGTGGCGCAGGAGGCCAGTAATCTACTCAGGGGCTTGTCCTTAGAGAACTCTATAAATAAATGTCAAAATTTTAAACCAAATTATGTAATAAACCAGAAGCCACTGCAATGCATACAAAATGGCAGTGATAAGTGCCCTCCAAATTGATCGAGTTAAAAGCCTAGCAGTTGCATTTTGGACTAGCGGAGAAATGGAAGATTTATTCAGACCAGTATACAGGGCATTACGGTAGTCAAGACACAAGGAGATAAAAGCACGTACAAGCATCTCCATTTCAGGTCTTGAGACTACAGTCCTCAATTTAGAAAGGTTTCTTAAATAAAAGAACCAGGAGCGCCAGATCTTACATGTGAATCTAGGCTTTAAGAAAATAACCCTCAGATTACGTAAATTCAATTTGTCAATTGGAGAGATGAAAGCCATCTTGAGGCTAATCTCAGAATGAAGTGGGAGCAACAATTAGAACCATGTCTTTCCTGAGTTCAACTGCAAGCAGTTATTATAAGGCCATTTATTAATCTGTGACAAGCAGACAACCAAAATGGACATTTTTTTTTTCAAGTTGATTAGGTTTTAATGAGATATAAAGCTGTTTTAGTAAAGGTGATATGAAATTCACTTTAAACAGTTTATAGTGTGAGACAAAGGAAGGATGTATAAGGAAAATAGCACCGGTCCAAGAACAGAGGAGCAGTGACGGACTGAGAGTTGAGTTAGTGCCAAGGCTGCCATGAAATGAAGAAAAAGAGAAATATGAAAAAAACAAACAAAATATCTGGTTTAAAAAAATCGGTTTGTCTTCTGTTCTGGTTAATCAGAGATGGTATTCTCTGTTTCAACAACCTTTTCATGCTGATGATCGTACCAATGATCAGGTACTGACAGGCCAGTTTCATAGAGCAATGACCACTGCTGGTAGTCAGCTATCCGATTGTGTTGATGAGTGTATTCTTTTGGTGAGAGCACTAAGCATCAAGTGACAATATAACTCAGCATTTCTCAACCTTTAAGTATTTGTGACCCGAGTTTTCATGACAGTTTTAATCGCGCCTCCCTAACGTTTTTTTGAAAAGAGCCCACTAATACCCATTTATTCTTTTTTAATTAATGATACATCATAGATCATATTTTATTATACCTACTTAACTTTTATCGACATTTATCTAACTTTCTATTTTTCTACTGTAGTATCAGAATGTAGTTTAAGTTCACTTGTTTTGGTTTCAATAGATGTATTTTTCATATTTTTGATTCTTGTTTTTTTTTTTTCTTCACATTTTCACGCCCCCCTAGGGGGGCCCGCCCCACAGTTTGAGAACCACTGATAATGTCTTCTTGTTACGGGCATATCCTGCTCTTACTACATTTCTCAAAAAAATTAAGGGTACACTTAATCATCCCAGTCTAACACCAAGTCAATTAAACTTCAGGGGTATCAATCTGTCCAGTTAGGAAACATAAGCGATTGTGAATCAACTTCACCTGCTTTGGTGGAAATGAAAGAGACAATTGGTGCACTGGAGAGGCAACAGCAAGACAACCCCTAAAAAGGGAATGATGGTCACATACGATTGCTCTCTCCTAAGTAGGGCATTTTTTTTGCACCAAGAAGAACTTTGGGCTCACTGCACCAGCGTAAGGTCTAACAATGGCTCTGAGGATTTCATCCCAGTATCTAACAGCAGTCAGGGTCCAATTGTCTAGCATGTGGAGGTCTGTGCGACCCTTCAAGAATATGCCCCCCTGCACCATCACTGACCCACCACCAAACTGGTCATGCTGAATGATGTTGCAGGCTGCATAACATTTACCACTGCATCTCCAGACTCTTTCACATCTGTCACATGTGCTCAGGGTGAATCTGCTGTCATCTGTGAAGAGAACGGGGCACCAATGTTGGAGCTGCCAATTCTGGTATTCACTGACAAATGCCAATTGAGCTTCACAGTGATTGGCTGTGAGCACAGGTCCCAATGGAGGACGTTGTGCCCTCATTCCACCCTCATGGAGTCTGTTTGGTCAGAAACATGCATACCAGTAGCCAGATGGAGGTAATTTTGTTGGACTCTAGCAGTGCTCCTCCTGTTCCTCCTCACACAAGGAGCAGATACTAGTCCTGCTGCTGTGGTGATGCCCTTCTTTGCTCTTGTCCAGGTCTCCTTGTGTAATGGCCCATCTCCTGGTGTTTCCTCCATGTTCCTGAGACCTTCTTGTGACGGCACATATAGATATGTCATCCTGGAGGAGCTGGACTACCTGTGCCTCATGCTACCAGGAGTGACAAGAACACTAGCCAAACACAAAACTAGAGAGAAGAATCAGTCAGGAAGGCTATGGAGAGAGGAAATAACTGTGTCCACCAGCTGCAAAGCCGTTCCTTTTTGGGTGTTGCCTTGCTGTTGCCTCTCCAGGTTACCTGTTGTCACTTTCATTTGCACCAAAGCTGGAGAAATAATTTCAGAATTGTTTATACTTCCTGACTGGACAGATTGATATTCCTGAAGCTTCTTTAACTTGGCGTTAGACTGTGGTGATTAAGTGTTCCTTTAATTTTGTGATGTTGTGGTCATCAAGTACAGTGGTCATTAAGCAAATATGTTTTCGGTTTCCTGTTATGGAACACGAGGTCTTGGTGATTGGCTGCAGTGGTACAACTGGTACAGATGATAAGATCCCTACTGTCTGGATGTTAATAACTAGTTGTGGGACCTACTGATACTAATATTCTGACACTTCTACACCAAGTTCCTTGACAACTGACCAATGTATCTACAATAACTGGTGACTTTGTCTTGTCTGTTTATAAACTGCTGCAGTCTCCAGCATAGTGCAACCCTCTAAGTACTGTATGGATAATGGCCTCTTTAGGTGTCTTACACATTCAGCATTAGCAGTGGACTTGACTGTTTAGAATTTAGTGTTGATAATATATTGTACTGTGTGCTTGATCTTGTGCAATAATAATTAGGCTTCCTGTCTCACCCTTAAGGTTTCAGCTGTTTATTCAAGCTGAACTGACTTTTGTGGATAGAAATGGCCAGTCTTGGTCTTGTCCATGTGTGGTTTGCCTCTCTAAGAGTTTCTGTTCCTTCATACTAAATCCTTTCTTCGAAGCATTTTGCTTTAATAATCAGGGAATACTTGGCTTTACCAGTTTCATTATCCATCCATCCATTTTCCAACCTGCTGAATCCGAACACAGGGTCACGGGGGTCTGCTGGAGCCAATCCCAGCCAACACAGGGCACAAGGCAGGAACCAGTCCTGGGCAGGGTGCTAACCCACCAAGGCAGTTTCATTATTCTTGACCATATTCATTAATTTGTGTTTGCCTTGCTTGATGTAAATGCTCATGCTGACTATAACTAAAATGTGTGTGGACTGAACTTGTATGAGTTGACATGTACCGTTGTATCTCTTGATATTCAGTACAATTGGTCAGAATAAGTGGAGACTAGACATTATTATTATTATTATTATTATTATTATTATTATTATTATTATTATTATCTCCACTTAACATACTAGGGTAAACTGGTACATCTGCCAGAGGTCAACTAGACCTCTCAGGCTTTGAACTCGGCTTATTGTTCATCTGAAGACTCATCTAAGAATGTGGGCCGTGCAGAGGAGTGTGATCTTCTGGATCTCTTTCATGCTGACTCTACAGGGGAGTTTGTCCAGATGTTCTTGGATCCTGGTTTTGATGCTTTCCAGTGAGGCTACAACTGCAGGAGCTACTCTTGTCCTTGTGTTCCACATGCATCTGACTTTGATCTCAGGGTCTTCATACTTGACGATCTTGTCAGCCTCCTTACTCAGGATGTTGTTGTCATCCAGTCATCCAGTTATTATGGGGCTGATGGTCTCTTCAACTTCACCACACAGACAGAATTTGTTGTAGACTGCTGTACCCATGACATACTTCTCTTGGTGCCGGGCGTTCAATGCCTGATTGTGAGTGGCTGTGATGAGGCTTTTGGTTTCCCCTTTGAGATTTGCAATTTGAAGCTATGTGTGCATCTGGTGCTTGTTGATGTACTGTCTGTTCAGATTCTTGAGGGAACTGGCCATGAGGGGGCATCTCATTCCAGTGCTGTGTCCTTGCTTCCATGATCTTGGACTTGAGCAACAGTTTGGTTTTCTCACTGCTAGCTGTAGTGGTGTTGGGGAAACCAAACCTTTATTTTCTCATGGCTTCTTCTTCTTCTCCTCCTCAATCATACTATGCGCTGAGGAGGTGATGCAAATAATTCATCATCCATTTCTAAGTGTGTTATCTGTCCAGATGAAGAAACGGACACTCTTGAGTGAGGACAGAATACCTTTATGGAGCTGAAAGGTTTAAATTTAAACTTTAAACCTTTTGAGCAAAAATATTGATATTCACAGTAATATTTTAAATGTTACACTTTAATTGTAAGCACTTTGATAAGTTTTAATGAATCAAGACACAGCTCCCTCCAATATTTTCCTTTCTACTAGTTAAGCGTGAACAAACTGACTCCCTCTTCTTTTGTACTTTTCTATTTATGATTTAATTTCTCCAAAGCAACTCAAGTGACTGAAATGAATTTCTGTTTTCTTCTAATCAGAGCGCTGCAGAGACAGAACTGCAGGAACATGAGGAGATTTTCAAGTCTGTAATTCAGACCATTGAGAAGTTGAGGTCAGAGGTCATTGTGCTCATTAGCAGTCAGAAGAGGATGGTAGTGAGAAAGGCTGAAGAGGTAATAAAGCAACTGGAAAAGGAGATCAAGGATCTGAAGAGGAAAGATGCTGAGCTGGCCGAGCTTTCACAGACAGAAGACCACATCCATTTCCTAAAGGTGAGAGGGCTGACCTAAAGGGCACCAGCAGGCCTGTTTGATACACAAAACCCTTCGTCTAATGTATGCTGCCCTTCTGTTCTTCCTGTGTAGAAGTTACCGTCCCTCTGTGTTCCAGTTGAAGGTAGAGATGCACCCAATACCACTGTTAATGGAGAATTTCTTTCTGAGAGCCTGAAGAAGAAACTATGTTATCTGAAGAAGATCCTGGAGGAAATGAGTGGCTGGGAGTTTGTGAAGGCCAAGGAAGCCGGTTGGTTTGTGTGTCCTCAAGTGACTAGATAGGACTTGACGTGGGAGATAAGGCTGTGCTGCTCCTCACAAGTGCTACAGGCTGATATTCTGCTATTCTCTTTCTCTTCTCAGGGGTTAATGATTCAGGTCACATCCTACAGAATCTGAGGATAAGAAATGGACTTTTAAAATGTAAGTTTGCTTTGAGTTTTGTTACGTTTTGAAAAGTAAAGTGGATGGTTCTGAAGATTCACTACAAGCATAATGGTGTCCTGTAGACAGCACATCTTCAGTTTGAAACTGTGGAAGGGTGAGTGTCATCCTTGTGGCTTTGGCTAGAGACCACTAGGTGGTGTTGTCACATACTAACCCTATTTCTGTACTCTATTGAGCTGGTATAAAGCCAACCTCCTACTGTCCAGGATGCAGGGATGAAAACAAGACATGTCTTACTGGAGGCAGTGGACTCAGAAAGGAGAGGCAGGGTGTTCCTATGATCACAGTAGATTGCGGTGAGATTGGCTAAAGTAAAAACATCTAAATCAGGGTTCTCAAACTCTGGTCCTGGAGGGCCGCAGTGACTGCAGGTTTTCATTCTAACCCTTTTCTTCATTAGTGACCTGTTTTTGCTGCTAATTAATTTCTTTTGAACTAATTGTATGTGACTTGCTCTTGAAGACTCAGACCTCTTAATTGTTTCTTTTTCCTTAATTAGCAGCAAACTGTGTCCATTATAATGTATCTGAAAATAAAGAAAGATGAAGGTCTCAGGAATGTTGATTTGCTCAGGTCCCCAAAAAATTTTAACAGTGCTCCTAGAAAAGAGAAAATCAACAATTTCAGAGATGTCTGCTATTGCACAATGAGAGCAGCAACAAGCCACAGAATTAAAGAACGGATTTAATTAACAACAAGAATCAGAGCCTGATTTAGCAACTGGTTGAAGTGAAATTGGTTGGAGTTTGAGGCCCTGACTTAGCTGGTCTTCTGTTGGCTCCCTCACTTCACATTCCATTTCTCTTTGAGTGCCATTTAAGGAAAGAAATGAAGCAAATCAGAGGAACAACAAAGAAATTCAGGAGATCAAATCTTAAAAAACAAGACAATTAAAAGGAATTCACAAGAAGTTAATTAGCAGCAAAAACAGGTCATTGATTAAGAAAACGGGTTAGAATGACAACCTGCAGCCACTGTAGCCCTCCAGGACTGAAGTTTGAGAACCCTGGTGTAAATCATAACCATCACCACTTGTTGGAGTCACTTCAGCTGTTGGTGTCCATATTGTACAAATCTGAGAACATTCTATAAAATCTATAGAGCCTCTTGGTGGGTTCTTTGTTCAAAACGTGCTGCACAAAACCAGATTGCTACTGATCTCATTTCCATTCAGCTTCACCTTAAAATCTTCAACATGTAATTGACCACAGACCTAACTGATCAGCACTCATTGTGACAGGTGCTCTTCACTTCTCTGTGGTCAATGGCTGAGGCTTCTAACAGCAGTCCTTTTGCCTCACATTCTGATCTTAAATATAAAATAGACCAATATTATGGCCTTCTTCCCCTGGTTCTCCTGTTTAATTGTTCATATTTGTATCACAGAAGACCAACCAGCTAGTCTAGGCAATTTGAAATTACAGTTTTATAAAATACAACTGATAAGCAGGAATTTCTCACACCACTTGCTGACATTTTTACTGAATAATCTGTGAGAAACACTTTAAAAAATTGTTTATTAATTTTTGTGAATTTTAAGCTTATTGTTCACCCACAAATGGGTGTTCATTCTGACATTTCTCTTCAAATCCATTCTAAATGTTTTCTCCATCCACATAGGAAGGAAGAAATGAATTTAATATTTGACAAGTCAGACAAGCCAAAGCTAAATTGAAACATGAAACTAGTCAGGCCTCATGTTCAGTTGGTACATCTTCAATATAAAATATAGCCAATTCATGCATTTTTAAAATGTTTTTCTGACATTTTTCTGACACTGACATTTCATTTCAAATCCAAGTTGAAGGACTGCATGATACTGACAGACGTTAAACACTTCACATTGTTTTCTTCTTCTTTCTCTCCTCATTTTTTTCATATTCCACATTTCTTCCTTGTTCATTTTCCTCCGGCGTATCCACCTGATGTTCTTCTGTCCACCCTGGCCATCGGACCTTACTCTTATTCTATGTTAATTAATGTTGACTTATGTTTATTTTTTATTGTGTCTTCTATTTTTCTATTCATTTTGTAAAGCACTTTGAGCTACATTTTTTTTGTATGAATATGTGCTATATAAATAAATGTTGATTGATTGATTGATTGATTTTGTTCTTCCTCACTCCATTCTTCACCCTCTTCCTAACACTTCTTGCTCCTGTACTGGACAAGCTGTCCACTGCACCTCAGACCTTCATCACTTTGATGATTGGTTCTTTCATTTTATTGATCTCAGATGAGCTCATTTATTCAGTGACATCACAGTAGTCATGTGACACTCGGAGGTTCACGAAATTTACAAATGAAATTCTTTGTGATGGATGCTCTGCTGCTCTCACAATCAACTTTCAAACATTTTAATGTCAGCAGATTTCTTCATTTCATTTTGTTCTGTCCCTTCAGATTCTTGCCCGCTCACCCTGGACCCAAACACAGCACACAGACGCCTCCGTCTGTCTGAAGGGGAGAGGAAGGCAACAACCGAGATGACAGAGGCCCCTTATCCTGACCATTCTGACAGATTTGACTTTTGGTTGCAAGTTCTGTGCAGAGAGGCTCTGAGTGGAACTCGCTTGTACTGGGAGATCGAGTGGAGTGGAGAAGGGGTGACAGTGGGACTGGCGTATAAAGGGATTACGAGGAAAGGAGACAAAGAGGAGTATCGGCTTGGATATAATGATAAATCCTGGAATTTGTTCTGCTCTGATTCCAATTACATTGCTTGGCACAATACCATAAAGACAGAAATCATTGTCCGCCGCAGTCACAGGATAGGCATGTATCTTGACTGCCCAGCTGGCACTCTGTCATTTTATAGCATCTTGGACACAATGACCCTCCTGTACAGGTTCAAAGCCACCTTCACCGAGCCACTTTATCTTGGGTTTGGGTTTAAGTTTCATTCCAGTGTGAGAATCTGCCCTCTGACCCCGTGTGGCTGGTGATCAGTGTCTTCCATCACACGGGTGGTAAAGAGAGACATTCTACAGACCAACTGAGCATAAACACCTCCAAGTTAATGGACAATGCAGTGCTCTGTTAATGTTTTAAAAATTTAAACTTGGCCTCATGAAGAATAGGGAGCAAAGCCACAGGGACAGAAGGGACATGAGAGTACCCATCTGACGGAATATTTGGTTTGAGAAATTAAACAGCAAGTTTAGAGCAGAAATCAGAACTTTGTTTCAAATTCGGTTGATTTACATGTAATACATCCAATGACATGGCAATTAAAACCACTGCCATAAAACACCAGGACATTCAGTTCAATTCCCGGCCTGTTCACTAACTGTGTGGATTGCCTGTGTTCTTTCAGTGGATTATTGCATCAGTGCTTCAATTTCCTTCATAGATTGTGATTTTGCTGCGTGTGTGGTTCATTACTGCATTTAAGAATATCACTTTATATATTGTATGTGCATGTGAAAGACCTGTGATGGATTGCCATTCTTATCTTCTCCTCTTTCTGGTGACCCTACAATTGTTTAAAGTGAAGCTTTGTCTTTCCCAATTTTCTTCATCAGACTTGGCAAACATGATGAAGGTGTGGAACAGTTACATTACTAGGTCAATGTGGTGACCCTACCAAGTTGGCATGTGTACTAAATCAGCTGACCATGCTGCAAACGGAGAATTCCTATTGAAAATTTGACCAAGAAGATCAAATCCTAAGAAGCTGTAAAATGTTTTTTTTTTCTTTTACAAATGTAAATTAAAACAAAGAGACTAGAATAATGAGTCTGAAGTGAAACATTTACAAAGATGACAGATGGTGTCTTAGAGAAGGCATTGCAGTGAGGGAAATAAACTGAATGTGAAAGAAAATGAGTCAGTCTGTATGTTTTATAGAGCCTTTCATTGTAACAAGAAAAATGAGAAACTCCATTAATCAAAGAATTGCCTGGAGAATGGGCCTGAGTTGACTCGAAAGCTTGTTTATTGTAATCTTTTTATTTAGCCAATAAAAAGTGTCATTTTGCTTGGCTTTTCTCTACAAGGAAATAAAGGAAAATGCTAAAACGGGAGCTTTATGTATGTATGTATGTATGTATTTATTTATTTATTTATGTAAAGAAATTCAGTAAAAAGAAAAAATAAAGTTTAATCTATTCACCTATATGTGCAGTAAAAAGAGTGAAGTGTTGCAGTGTGTGAACGACAATGGTCCTCAGCAAATAACAGCATTTCATTGAAACTGTGATATGGACAACGACCGCCAGAGGGAGCGCGTGTACTGCACAGAGATAAGCAGGCTGAGTTTCGTTTCTCAAAGTCCAAACACAGGAAGGAGACAAAGCACCGAAAGACCGTGTGAGAAAATAAATGAATACATAGCTTTTTAACATTTGAGGAATTCATTTTTTTTTTTCATTATTTTTTTTAAATTCTGTGAATTCCAGCATCACACAAAACAATTGAGTCCAATTTGTTTTTGCGTTTTCTGATTTGTTTTTGTGTTTTCTCATTTGATTTTTTTTTTATTTCTGATTTGTTTTTCCTTTTTCTGATGTGTTTTTGTGCTTCCAGTTTGCTTTTGTATTTTCTCACTTGTTTTTGCATTTTCAATTTATTTTTGCATTTTCTCATTTATTTTTCAGTATTCAATTTGTTTTCATGTATTCCATTTGTTTTTGCATTTCACATTTGTTTTTGTGTATTCAATTAGTTTTCGTGTATTACAATACAATACAATGTATTTTCATTTAGCCCAAAATCACACAAGAAGTGCTTCAATGGGCTTTAACAGGCCCTACTTTTGACAGACCCCCATCCTTGACTCTTTACTAAGAAGACAAGAAAAACTCCCATAAAAAAAAAAACTGTAGTAGAGAAAATAAAATGGAAAAAAATCTTGGGAAAGGCAGTTCAAAGAGAGAACCCCTTTTCAGGTAGGTTGGGTGTGCAGTGGGGGGGTAAATACAATACAATACACAGAACAGAACACAAATAATCATCAATATAGTATAAAAAGAAAAATATTGCATGTACGGAGCAGAATTCAACAGTAGATGATATCAGCCATCAAGCTACCATTACTGGCCATTCCACAGCTGAGTCAGCGCTGGGCCAGCCAATCCAATGAAAGGACCCCTCTACCCGATGATTCCTGTGATCCTCCATCAGGTATGACCTTACCTTAGGCAGGCAAAACAACTTGGCAGGTGGGGTGTGGCATCAAGTGCCACATTTAAGTACCGAGAAGAGAAACAGAATAGGTGAGGGTTAGTAACAAATTATAACTATCGTATTATGTTTTAATGCTAATGACTAACACCAGGGATGCAGTCTGTACAGTTAATCTGCAGTAATCAATTTGTTTTTGCATTTCTCATTTATTTTTACATATTCAGTTTGTTTTTGTGTTTTCTCATTTGTTTTTTGCATGATTTAATTTGTTTTTGTGCATTGCATTTCTGGGCCACCATAAGACTGAAAGATACCAATATACAGGAAAGGCAAGGTGAAAGAAATCTAAACTCGTAGCTCTGTGCATGCTCTTCTTTCTTTTGTGAACAGTAAATGTGTGGGAAGAACATCATAAATTGAATTCTTACTGATTACATTCATAACAAAATTCTACCATATTTCAAGGGATGTGGTATATTGATTCACTTAAATAAAAATCCACCGTAAAAAAAGGACACAATAATCACACAGTAGCAACATTTCCACATTGAAGACCCAGAACTGGACCCAGGACCCTAAAATTAGAGTGACTGAACTCTTGCCTTACTTCCATTTTACCTTCTAATCATGTATTTGGCTATTATGCTTCTTCTTTTTCAAGAGCAGTGGGTGGCTTTGAGCAGAGATGTCGGTACAAGCCGATGACCAGTAACGTGGGCACTGGGGGTCCCTTTGTGTCAGATTTTAACAGTGAGGGGTCATGATGGGAATCCTGTCTATTTGAAGTTAAGACAAAGTGCTGTACTTCTGGACTCTTTAGATGAGGCTCCTCGGGTGTGTCCCTCAGTTGTTACAAATTGAGGCCTAGGACCTTCAATGGGCACAAAACTGCTAAAATGCTGGCACAAAAGAAAAAACTGTCATTTCTTGAATTAAATAAAGATTAAAAAAAAATGCAAAAATGTTAAATAATTTCCAAATATCTATAAAGTAGTAAACACTATTTATACATTTTTTGTTTTTTTAAATAAACTAGGGGCCTTCGCACCCTGCTTGCTTCACTCACCAACCCCTTGCCTGCGCTAAACACCAGCAACTTCATGTCTCAGCAACTCACGTATGTGGATTTCATTTTCACCAAACAACAAATCTTTTAATTCTCACGGATACACCTGTTCATTGGGAAGAAACACTACTTTTCCCTGATGGCAAAACGAATTAGACGATCTACACGTCTCTGACTTAAAGTTTAAATCTGAACAATATATTCGATCGATTTTCGCTGTTCCTTTATTTCACCAAGTAATAATTTCCGTTTGCGCTAATGCGATCTTTAATATCATTTTTTGAGACTTTCTGAATTTTCGTTCTTCCATTATCTCTAACCTGCTCTGCATGTGTACTGCGCCAACATTTATGAATTCTTTACAATGTTCTACTTTGTCATCTACTCTTTGTCTTTTATTTCCGGCCCCAGGCGTGGTTAAATCTCTTGGCACAAAGTCTCATCTTGTGGGACATGAAAGTATCTCTCTGAGAAAGTCACATCTCGTCTCTCTTCCCAAGATTGTTTTATTATAATAGAGAGATTATTCTGTTTTGTGGTTTATTTTTCATTTTGACTTATTTAAACCAGGTTTATTAGATTACAGTCTTGTTTGTGTAACACGGGTAGGATGTTTACAGTGACTCAGACTGTCATGCCACCATAAAGACACACCGACTTTACAGACCATTACCCTTTGGTAGATAACTGTACATTTTGATTCTTTTTACTGGTGAATAGTTTATTTTTCAAGTAGCCCCTAGTGCTCAGTTTGCTTTCTGGTTTCTGACTTCTTTTTGACTTCAACTCCTGATTTACATTATGTGTATGTAATTGCCTGTTTGATTTCAATCTCCCGGTTTGTTATTGCTAACTGAGACTTTGTCTAAAAAAGCCTCTCCTGGGGCCTCATGTATAACGCCATGTGTAGAACTCACACTATATCATGGCGTAAGCACAAAAGCAGGAATGTGCGTATGCACAGAAAAATCCAGATGCATAAATCTGTGCGTACGCAAACTTCCACGTTCTTCCGCTAAATAAATCCCGGTCAGAGTGAAAAGTGACGCACGTGCATGCACCTGCTGTCCCGCCCCAACTCCTTCCAGAATTGTGCCTCTTTGAATATGTAAATCAATATAAATAGCCCTTAAGCTCAGTCTTCTGTGAAAAGACAATGAGAAAAGGACGGGGGAAAATAGAAGAATTTCAGAGAATACCAAGTAGAGGCAAAGGAAAAACATACTATTTGTTGGTATAAACCGTGGTATAATCAACAAAAGGAAGTTGATCGAGTGACATAGCATGTCGTAGAAACTCGAAAGCTCAAGTTCACAAAGTCGCACAGTGCCTGAAATAAAAAAGAAGTTACATATCAAAGTCGCCGTGAAAAGGCGAGTCGTAGCCCACTGTCTAAGGGTCATATGAAAGCTTAGTAGGGTACAGACAAAAAAAAAATAGGCACACAGTGGGGGAAAAGCACGAAATCTCAACTTTAATCTCAAGATTTCCACTTTAATCACGTAGTTTACTTTGTCATTAAAGTAGAACATTATAAAATTAATCTTAAGATCTTTTAATTTACTAGTTTCTCAAATCCCTTCGTAACTAAAGTAGCATGTTAAATGCTTTGTTTTGTATTTGATCTTCTATGTGCTGTATGTGTGTGAATCACTATGTGCTTCCTCCGACAGGACACAGAATCCATTACATTTGTGATATTACAGCTCTCTGAATAATTTAAATACTGAAATGTATATGTGGTATCATGTTCATGATAATACGAGTTTAATCATGTTATTAAACTTGGGAACATGGTGGCGCAGTGATTGTTCATGTCTCACGCAAGATGCTTGCTGCGCGACCTTTGATGAAATACTTTACTGTAGCAGTACTGTCTCTTTCAAAGTACTAACCTCCAATTCCTGTCCATACTTTTCTTTCTCCAAATACCCAATCGCCACACAATCAGCTCTGTAATAGACGTTAAGCTTAGAACGGTGATTCCTCAAAACTTTTAAGGAACATTGAAATATCTTCGTAGTACATGTTTAATTATTCAACAACAACAACAACAACATTTATTTATATAGCACATTTTCATACAAACAGTAGCTCAAAGTGCTTTACATATTAAAGAATAGAAAAATGAAAGACATAATTATAAAAAATAAATCAACATTAACATCGAATAAGAGTAAGGTTCAATGGCCAGGGGACAGAAAAAAAAAACTCCAGACGGCTGGAGAAAAATAAAATCTGTAGGGATTCCAGACCATGATACCGCCCAGTCCCCTCTGGGCATTCTACCTAACATAAATGAAACAGTCCTCTTTGGCTTTAGGATTCTCACGGAAGGGCTTGATGATGATGATGGTCACGTAGACTTCTTCCTTTTAATCCGTCCATCATTGTTGGAGCATCATGAAGCTTTGAGTAGGTGGAGGTGGCGCAGGCCACCACCACAAAGAAACCGGAAAAAGAAACAGAAAAGAGAGTAGGGGTCAGTACCGATTTTAGAGCCACCATGAATAGTTGTTATGATGAATTGAACATACAGAGTATCAGGATTAAGTTAAATTACGATTAAAATGAAGTTATAAAAAGGCCATGTTAAAGTAATGTGTTTTCAGCAGTGTTTTAAAGTGCTCTACTGTATCAGCCTGGCGAATTCCTATTGGCAGGCTATTCCAGATTTTAGGTGCATAACAGCAGAAGGCCGCCTCACCACTTCTTTTAAGTTTTGTTCTTGGAATTCTAAGGAGACACTCATTTGAGGATCTGAGGTTACGATTTGGAATATAAGGTGTCAGACATTCCGATATATAAGATGGGGCTAGATTATTTAAGGCTTTATAAACCATAAGCAGAATTTTAAAGTCAATCCTGAATGACACAGGTAACCAGTGTAGTGACATCAAAACTGGAGTAATGTGTTCTGATTTTCTTTTCCTAGTTAGGATTCTAGCAGCTGCATTCTGCACTAGTTGCAAACGATTTATATCTTTTTTGGGTAGTCCTGAGAGGAGTGCGTTACAGTAATCTAGTCGACTGAAAACAAACGCTGAACTAATTTCTCAGCATCTTTCAGTGATAAAGAGGTCTAACTTTACTTATGTTTCTTAAGTGAAAAATGCTGTCCTAATGATCTGATTAATATGTGATTTAAAATTCAGATTACAGTCAACAATCACCCCTAAGCTTTTTACCTCCGTCTTGACTTTTAATCCTAATGTATCCAGTTTATTTCTAATAGCCTCATTGTATCCATTATTGCTGATCACTAAAATTTCAGTTTTCTTTATTTAACTTGAGAAAATTACTATTCATCCATTCTGAGATACTAGTCAGACATTGTGTTAGTGAATCAATAGAATCGGGTCATCAGGTGCTATTGATAAGTACAGCTGTGTGTCATCAGCATAGCTGTGGTAGCTCACGTTGTGCCCTGAGATAATCTGACCTAACGGAAGCATGTAGATTGAGAAAAGCAGCGGACCCAGGATAGAGCCTTGTGGAACACCATATTGGATATCATGTGTCTTCGAGTTGTAATTCCCACAACTAACAAAATATTTTCTCCCTGTCAGGTAGGATTCAAACCAATTTAAGACACTGCCAGAGAGGCCCACCCATTGACTAAGGCGATTTCTAAGAATGTTGTGATCAATGGTGTCAAATGCAGCACTCAGATCTAAGAGGATGAGAACAGATAAATGGCCTCTGTCTGCATTTACCCGCAAGTCATTTACTACTTTAACGAGTGCAGTTTCTGTGCTGTGATTTGTTCTAAAACCTGACTGAAATTTATCAAGAATAGCATGTTTATTTAGGTGGTCATTTAACTGCATAATGACTGCCTTCTCTAGAACTTTACTTAAGAAGGGCAAGTTAGAGATGGGTCTAAAATTTTCAAGAGCCGAGGGGTCAAGATTATGTTTCTTAAGTAGGGGTTTAACTACAGCAGTCTTAAGACAGTCTGGGAAGACCCCCGTATCTAATGACGAATTTACTATGTCCAGAACATTATCAATTAGCACGCCTGATACTTCTTTGAAAAACCTTGTTGGTATCGGGTCAAGGACGCAGGTGGAGGGTTTTAATTGAGATATTATTTTTTGTAAATCAGGTAAATCTATCCTAGTGAAAGAGTTTAATTTGTTTATAACAGGATGTTGGGGTTTAGGGGGATTCTATCCATCTATCCTTCCAGTGTCGCACCAGCACAAGCAAGAATAGAGCATGAGGCAGGAACAATCCGTGAAAGGAACGCACACTCCTTGCTAGCGCTGCGGCACTGTGTCCTGGCATGTTAAATTATTAACAATATAGATTATTTAAATGAAGTTAAAGTTTTATCTGTATAATATAATAAACATATTTTGCTGCATTTTATCTTAAAAATAATGTTGTAATCATATGTAAATACACGCTTTATAAAGTGGCTCAGGTTGTGCAATATTATAACTGTATCGCAAGTTTACAGTGAGGTGATTGTACTAATAAGTACAAAGCGTTCTACAAGGAGCACTTGATGGACTGATTGAGTGCGTTTAGAGTTCTTGGTATGAAACTGTTTCTGAATCGCGAGGTCCGTACAGGAAAGGCTCTGAAACGTTTGCCGTATGAGAGCAGTTCAAATAGGCAGCATGGCTGAGGCAGAGTGTGCTTGATGCTGTATACCGATAATTCTCTTTCCGATCAGCTGCTGCTGTGATTCCCCACTCAGATACAGTGATATAAATACTCTGAGTGGTGCAGTGAGAGCAATATGGAAAAAGATGATCCGCTGTGGCAACTCCTAACGGGAGGAGCTGAAAGAAGAAGAAGAAAAATAATAAGAAGAGGAAGGTGCAGTGAGAGTAACAACGTTAAAGCAGTTATGGTATTTGGAATAGTTTGACCATTCTGTGTACCATTATATTGTTACAGGTTAATTACAATCAGATGCATTAAACTAATAAACAATATGCGGTTAATTTCAATGTATTTATAAAGCCACGTCAGGGATGTGGATCTGAAAAAGAAAGTGTAACCACACAGGAACAGTAGCACTGCTTTGACGCTGGGTGCTGACAGTCTGCAAAACTGAGTGGAGAACTTGCATACGCCAGGGTATGAGGTACTGTGGAAATGTGCGTGGTTTTACACCAATTTTAGGTTTTATATATCGTGATTTGGGCATGGAAACGTTCGTAAGCAACATTTCTGTGCCCACGCACCGTTTATGCATGAGGCCCCAGGTCAGTTCAGCCACCTGTTCATTAAATAACACAGAGATGCCAATTTCATAGATGAGCCCCCTGGCAGTTCTCATTATTTTAAAGATTCCTGCTTCTCCTGGAAGCCTTCCTACCTCATCATATTTTATATGAAGTCATTCTTATTAAAGATTAAATGTAAACTTTTGAAAGAGATTGTGGACAATTTTAAACGTCCAATGTTAGTTTTGCAAGCAGCACCAGACAGGGGACACTTGACACTTCCACAGTACTCCACCAGTCAGTGGAGGGGACAGAGGGACACAGCGGAACAGAAAGTGCTACAGAGGATTGCCTAAAGGCTTTTTCAAAAAGATCGTGGACAATACAGTCTGTCCAGCGATTCAGTTGGCAAGCAGCCAACGGGAGACATGCATATCATTTGCCTTTTCTAATCGTCTGTGTGCTGATTTCCTTTACTAAATGTTTTTTTCTTTTTCCTCTAAATGGAAAATGATCCGAGAACGGTCAGGACAAACTGTGTGATCAGACTTATTTGAATACTGCAAGAGAATAGTTGGAGCACCACTCTGATAACGCTGTATAATTAGAATGCAGCAAACACAAATGAAAACACGCGATAACTTAGAATACGTTTCTCGACAGTTACCAAATGAACTGTCTCATTGTGGCAGATCTTCCGGTGTTAAGGGGCGGGCCCCGGTAAACAGACACCGGAAATGATATTAGCGATGCTACCGCCGTCAATCATCCGGTCTGTAGAGGAAGGAAAAGAAAAGGCATTAAGGCACAGCGCCAACTCCAGCAGCGATGGAGAATTACCACCACCAGAGCCCTTAAGCCAGGGGTAGTCAATTATGGTTTAAGGAGGTCCAGATATAGAAAATATCCTCATGTACAGGTCCGCAGTCTCATCTTGTTTAAGTTGCATTTTAATTTAGTTATATATTGCAATTAATTTATATATATATATATATATATATATATATATATATATATATATATATATATATATATATATACACATACATACAGTGGTGTGAAAAACTATTTGCCCCTTCCTGATTTCTTATTCTTTTGCATGTTTGTCACACAAAATGTTTCTGATCATCAAACACATTTAACCATTAGTCAAATATAACACAAGTAAACACAAAATGCAGTTTTTAAATGATGGTTTTTATTGTTTAGGGACAAAAAAAAAATCCAAACCTACATGGCCCTGTGTGAAAAAGTAATTGCCCCCTTGTTAAAAATAACCTAACTGTGGTGTATCACACCTGAGTTCAATTTCCATAGCAACCCCCAGGCCTGATTACTGCCACACCTGTTTCAATCAAGAAATCACTTAAATAGGAGCTGCCTGACACAGAGAAGTAGACCAAAAGCACCTCAAAAGCTAGACATCATGCCAAGATCCAAAGAAATTCAGGAACAAATGAGAACAGAAGTAATTGAGATCTATCAGTCTGGTAAAGGTTATAAAGCCATTTCTAAAGCTTTGGGACTCCAGCGAACCACAGTGAGAGCCATTATCCACAAATGGCAAAAACATGGAACAGTGGTGAACCTTCCCAGGAGTGGCCGGCCGACCAAAATTACCCCAAGAGCGCAGAGACGACTCATCCGAGAGGTCACAAAAGACCCCAGGACAACATCTAAAGAACTGATGGCCTCACTTGCCTCAATTAAGGTCAGTGTTCACGACTCCACCATAAGAAAGAGACTGGGCAAAAACGGCCTGCATGGCAGATTTCCAAGACGCAAACCACTGTTAAGCAAAAAGAACATTAGGGCTCGTCTCAATTTTGCTAAGAAACATTTCAATGATTGCCAAGACTTTTGGGAAAATACCTTGTGGACTGATGAGACAAAAGTTGAACTTTTTGGAAGGCAAATGTCCCGTTACATCTGGCGTAAAAGGAACACAGCATTTCAGAAAAAGAACATCATACCAACAGTAAAATATGGTGGTGGCAGTGTGATGGTCTGGGGTTTTTTTGCTGCTTCAGGACCTGGAAGGCTTGCTGTGATAGATGGAACCATGAATTCTACTGTCTACCAAAAAATCCTGAAGGAGAATGTCCGGCCATCTGTTCGTCAACTCAAGCTGAAGCGATCTTGGGTGCTGCAACAGGACAATGACCCAAAACACACCAGCAAATCCACCTCTGAATGGCTGAAGAAAAACAAAATGAAGACCTTGGAGTGGCCTAGTCAAAGTCCTGACCTGAATCCAATTGAGATGCTATGGCATGACCTTAAAAAGGTGGTTCATGCTAGAAAACCCTCAAATAAAGCTGAATTACAACACGGTGAGTGGGCCAAAATTCCTCCAGAGCGCTGTAAAAGACTCATTGCAAGTTATCGCAAACGCTTGATTGCAGTTATTGCTGCTAAGGGTGGCCCAACCAGTTATTAGGTTCAGGGGGCAATTACTTTTTCACACAGGGCCATGTAGGTTTGGATTTTTTTTTCTCCCTAAATAATAAAAACCATCATTTAAAAACTGCATTTTGTGTTTACTTGTGTTATATTTGACTAATGGTTAAATGTGTTTGATGATCAGAAACATTTTGTGTGACAAACATGCAAAAGAATAAGAAATCAGGAAGGGGGCAAATAGTTTTTCACACCACTGTACATCTGCACTGTGTGAAGTCAATGAATTAAAATCAAACGAAAAAACTTTAATCCAATGTCATTTCAACAATATTTATGTTCAGTGCAACTCTGGACTCTGGAGGGCTACATACAATAATAAATAAGAAAAATAAATAAAAGTAAAAGCAAGATAAATTTGACATTCAACTGAGAATTATAAATAACAAGTACAATACTTTCATAATATGTTTAACATATCAACAAAAAAAAGACTTGGCCTCATATAAAAATAAAATATATGAGTTTTTAATATGTGCACAACTGAACAGGTTTAACCGGTTTCACAGTATTTTCTGAACATCTTTAAATAACTGAACGTATCTTTCCCCCTTTCTTTACCTCGAATCCCACTGCCTACTTTCTCTTCTTCAGTGACAGAAGTGAGCTCTTACTTGGTCTGCCAAGATTTTAAATTTGAGCTGGAATGGTGTCTGTGCCATCCTCATGCATGTGTGAAGATTGTCATCACTGAACGGTTTTTTGTGACTTCCCAATATACGCAACTCTGAAGGTACACCCGTTAGCGAGTTGTTGACCAGTAAATGAATGTGTTAAAATCCTCGTTGATCCGATCGTTAGTTGACTTTAAGATCTTATATTTTCTGTAGCCTAACTGGCGAATTTAGTGGGTAACTTTTCTGAAATGTAGGTTTGTGCTTAGTTTCATAGTGGCGTTTCACATTCCCACTTTGAGACACAGCGGTTTCAAGCTTCCTACGGGAATATAAACGCCTCGCTCCATTCCGGAATAAAAGCCTCGTTTTCGGTGTAAAGCATCCGCCGTTTAGCAAAAGCCAAGGCACATTAACTCACAATTTCGCTGCTTCTCTCTCTCTTGCGTTCTCATTCCTTTATATTTTTCTCCCCCTGCTGCCACAAGTTGCCAGTTGTTTTCACTCGGAATTCAGGTTTTCCGCGCCTGTACTCAGTGAAGGCCCGCCCTACTCTTCCTGTGATTGGCTGACATTCTTGCCTTCACCTTGACCAATCTCAGTCTTCATGCTTAAACCCAACCAACTGGAACCCACGAAAACAACTAGTACTGGCCGATCAGAGATACGTAGGTGGCCCCTTTCATCCATCCATCCATCCATTTGCTAACCCGCTGAATCCGAACACAGGGTCACAGGGGTCCTTTCATTGAGTAGCGATGTAGAAACACTGTCGGAAAAGAGCTGCCGGTAAAAATGTAATCTCCACCAAAACTAAATAAAACTCAGTGATATGTCTGTTCCGGGTCTGGGTCCGGACCCGGATCGCGGTCCATCTAGTAGAGACCTGTGCCTTGAGCTGTCGCCTATGCGTTTGCACATACGATAAAAGAGCTTAGCTGTATGAATGTTAGTGCTGAGCAGTGGTGTCCTTTACTGTTATCACATTTCGGGTTGTAAATCTCTGCAAATCACAGGTTGTAGTCAGTGAAGAGTGCTACAGGGTGGCCCATATTTATGTCAATGACGTTTCACAGATTATAGCATTTAAACTACTGCGCGAAAAGTATCGAAAATGGCATCACCGTGTAGCCTGAGAATGGGAGTAACGATGTGAAGGACCAGGCAACCCCAGCTCTGTTCGAATACAAAACGGAGGCGAATCGATTGTCCCTAGAGCAGCGTGTACGTTCTGTGCGTTTATACTCCGAAACAAACAACTACGCGGTGGTGAAACGGAGGATGGCAGTTGAGTTTGGAGGCAGTGGCCCTAGTGTGCTAACCATTGCAAGGATAAACACAAAATTCGACATCAGCGGTACTGTTCTGCAAGCGAAGGGAGCAGGTAGACCCAGGAGTGTGCGTCCCGATGCCAACACAACTCTTGTGGAGAATGCTTTTCAAAGTTGGGTTGTTCTTCAGGCATGTACTGTATGTGTTCTGGATGGAGAACAGGGGATGAAAAAACATTTAAGGATCTTAATGTTCATATTCCATTATCCATCCCGGTATAACCTAACTACAGGGAGCCAATCCCGGGCGCAAGGCAGGAAACAAACCCCAGGCAGGGCGCGCACACACGGGATAATTTAGAATCGCCAATGCGCCTAACCTGCATGTCTTTGGGAGGAAATCGACGTAGACACGGGGAGAACATGCAAACGCCACGCTGGGATAATAATATTGATAATAATATTGATACTTTCCTGACAATAACGCATTTTCAATCATATATATAAATATGGACCACCCTGTATATAAGTGTAACAAAGGAGGACTGTATCTGTGATGGGTTCAGGACTTATAGTGCTCGTTCTGGAGTGTCGGTTAGGACACTGGTAAATAATGTAGAAAATTCCACACAGCAGCTCAGAATAAAATTAGGACTTATTTATTTGAGGATATATACCTGAATTTCAATATATATACTGTGTGTGTGTGGTCTACAATAACAAAAGAATACTAAGAAGTATTGGTAAATTACATAAAAGCCCACTAGATGTCAGTATTGCTCAAATTAGGTAATAGCTTATCCCACCACCTATCCATTATCCAACCCGCTATAGCCTAACCACTGGGTCACGAGGGTCTGCTGGAGCCAATCCCAGCCAACACAGGACGCAAGGCAGGAAACAAACCCCGGGCAGGGCGTCAGCCCACAGCAGGGCGCGCATCCGCCGTTTAGCAAAAGCCATGGCACATTACCTCACAATTTCGCTGCTTTTCTCTCTCTCGTATTCTCATTTTTTAATATTTTTCTCTCTGCATCACTGCCACAAGAGTGCCAGCTGTTTTCACGCAGAATGCAGGTTTTCCGCGTCTCTACACAGTGAAGGCCCGCCCTACTCTGCCTGTGATTGGCTTACATTCTTGCCTTCACCTTGACCAATCACAGTCTTCATGCTTAAACCCAACCAACTGGAACCCACGAAAACAACTAGTACTGGCCAATCAGAGATATGTAGGTGGCCCCTTTCACTGAGTAGCGATGTAGAAACACTGTCAGAGAAGAGTTGCGAGTAAAAATGTAATCTCAATAAAACTCAGTGATATGTCTGTTCCGGGTCCGCACGGCGCGCACACACACGGGACAATTTAGAATCACCAATGCGCCTAACCTACATGTCTTTGGGAGGAAACTGGAGTACCCGGAGGGCACCCACGTATACACGGGGAGAACATGCAAACTCCACGCAGGGAGGATCTGGGAAGCGAACCCAGGTCTGCTAACTGCGAGGCAACAGCCCTACCCACTGCGCCACCGTGCCACCCTAATAGCTTATCGGTAGTGTAAAATTCAAATCGATAAAGTTTATTTAAAAAATAAACAGTATCAACAAACGTATAGTAAAGTACATTAATGTAACAACATAACCTATTATTGAAAGAATATTGCTGCATTTAAATAACACTAAGGCACATTCACAACATATAAAGGTTAAACAGTGCACGTTAAACAACTTTGCGTCTTAACGTATAGCAAACATGCAATACCAGTCAAACGTAAATGGAGCCACCTCTGGCCATCAACGCAAACTTCTTATTAATTCAGGATACGATACTGACTCTTAGTTATTACAAACATATAGTTCTCTATGCGGACATGACTAGTACACGTGCATCTCCTTCTCTTTGTAAACATCCCATAATATGTGTTTTCCTGCATGCTGGGAGGCACATCCTCTCAATTATTGCTGTCACTTTGACCATAGAGCTATATAGATAGATTAATTATTATAATTATTAAATAATTCCTCTCATATAAGTAACATTTCTCGGACTGCTTTCTTCCATCTCCGAAACATTTCTAGACTTTGTCCTGTTCTTACGCAACACAGTACTGAAGTATTGGTTAATGCCCGAGTCACCTCACGTATAGATTACTGTAATGCTATTCTATCTGGCATCCCACAAAAACGTATCCATCGCATACAACTTCTTCAAAATTCTGCTGCCAGGATAATAACCTACTTTTCTAAATCCACTGAACATATTACACCGATTCTCCCTGAACTTCACTGACTCCCTGTTCACTACAGAATACAATACTAAATACCGCTCTTAACATTTAAAGCTCTCCATAACCTCACTCATCTCCTACAGACTGACACTCCTCTCGCTCACTCAGATCCTCATCTGCAGCTCGACTTTCTGTACCACACGTCAGACTCAGTGCTATGGGAGCTCGAGCGTCTCTCATTGTGCTCCTCAACTCAGGAATTCTCTTCCCTCTCATATGCGTCAGTTCGATTTAATAACACATTTTAAAACTGCCCTCAAAACTTATGTTTTCAAACTGGCATACCAATTGTAAAATTTGCACTGTTACTGCCAGTTATCTTTGTTTGTTTGCTAATTATTGCTCTTTGATTTATCATTCTCTTGTTTTAATTTTACTAATGTTGTTTAATTTTATTGTAAGGTGACCTTGAGTGCTAAGAAAGGTGCCTATTAAATAAAATGTATTATTATTATTATTATTATTATTATTATTATTATTATTATTATTATTATTATTATTATTATTATTATTATTATTGAGATGAAAACTTAACCAATGTCTGAAAGTAAAAATAGTAAGACTGCAATTGGCAGTCTGGTCTTTCTTTTAACAGTGAAATGATACACTCAATGGCAAAAATAAACAATTGTATTGTATACAAATTGGCTTAATAATTTCTGAAAACATTTCACTCATTCCAATCTCAATCTCTCTCTCTGTCACACACACATACACACACACAATGTGGTTACTTAAATATATACAGGATAGGATCTAAAATCCTTGAAACAGAACTGTCTTACATTTCTTTTTCCATGTATTGCCACTCTGTAATTTGAGAGTATTCAGTCTGGCAATATGGTGCAGTCTTAGTTTGTGGAAGACAGACACAACTAAAGACATGAGCATAAAATGATGGTTTTCAATTTCAAACTGTGGTTCCTCAATGTGCTCCTTCATCTGAACCAATCTCAGCCCAAACAAACTGATTGATCAAAGATACACTGACAGCTTGCCCTAATGTCGACTGTTGGATAACACGCTCAGCTACTTTGACCAACTTGACTGTACCCTCAGAAAGAATAATCAAACATCCTTTGTTTTTTAATGTGAGCAAGTGGTAGCTTTGATCATATGATGCCGGTATAGTATCTGTTACCAAACTAGCATGGCACACATCACAGGACAGCTTTCTCAAAATGAGCATACCATCTAAGGGCTACCTCCCACTGCTTCCTGATGTGGATGTCTTTGGGAAAACTTCAAAGATTGTGAAATGTTAACAGCTAACAACAATCTACACTCACCTAAAGGATTATTAGGAACACCTGTTCAATTTCTCATTAATGCAATTATCTAATCAACCAATCACATGGCAGTTGCTTCAATGCATTTAGCGGTGTGGTCCTGGTCAAGACAATCTCCTGAACTCCAAACTGAATGTCAGAATGGGAAAGAAAGGTGATTTAAGCAATTTTGAGCGTGGCATGGTTGTTGGTGCCAGACGGGCCGGTCTGAGTATTTCACAATCTGCTCAGTTACTGGGATTTTCACGCACAACCATTTCTACGGTTTACAAAGAATGGTGTGAAAGGGGAAAAACATTCAGTATGCGGCAGTCCTGTGGGCGAAAAATGCCCATGACAATGAGTTCACTGTACTAAAATGGCCCCCACAGTCACCAGATCTCAACCCAATAGAGCATCTTTGGGATGTGGTGGAACGGGAGCTTCGTGCCCTGGATGTGCATCCCACAAATCTCCATCAACTGCAAGATGCTATCCTATTAATATGGGCCAACATTTCTAAAGAATGCTTTCAGCACCTTGTTGAATCAATGCCACGTAGAATTAAGGCAGTTCTGAAGGCGAAAGGGGGTCAAACACCGTATTAGTATGGTGTTCCTAATAATCCTTTAGGTGAGTTTATTTTTTCTCCAGCCGTCTGGAGTTTTTTTGTTTTTTCTGTCCCCCTTGTCCAAAGAACCTTACTCTTATTCGATGTTAATTAATGTTGATTTATTTTGTTTTCTTATTGTGTCTTTTATTTTTCTATTCTTTATTATGTAAAGCACTTTGAGCTACTGTTTGTATGAAAATGTGCTATATAAATAAATGTTGTTGTTGTTGAGTGTATATATATATATATATATATATATATATATATATATATATATATATATATATATATATATATATATATACATACAGTGCATCCGGAAAATATTCACAGCTCATCACTTTTTCCACATTTTGTTATGTTACAGCCTTATTCCAAAATGGATTAAATTCATTTTTCCTCAGAATTCTAAACACAACACCCCATAATGACAACGTGAAAAAAGTTTACTTGAGGTTTTTGCAAATTTATCAATAATAAAAAAAACTGAGAAATCACATGTACATAAGTATTCACTGCCTTTGCTCAATACTTTGTCGATGCACCTTTGGCAGCAATTACAGCCTCAAGTCTTTTTGAATATGATGCCACAAGCTTGGCACACCTATCCTTGGCTACTTTCGCTCATTCCTCTTTGCAGCACCTCTAAAGCTCCATCAGGTTGGATGGGAAGCGTCGGTGCACAGCCATTTTAAGATCTCTCCAGAGATGTTCAATCGGATTCAAGTCTGGGCTCTGGCTGGGCCACTCAAGGACATTCACAGAGTTGTCCTGAAGCCACTCCTTTGATATCTTGGCTGTGTGCTTAGGGTTGTTGTCCTGCTGAAAGATGAACCGTCGCCCCAGTCTGAGGTCAAGAGCGCTCTGGAGCAGGTCTTCATCCAGGATGTCTCTGCACATTGCTGCAGTCATCTTTCCCTTTATCCTGACTAGTCTCCCAGTTCCTGCTGCTGAAAACATCCCCACAGCATGATGCTGCCACCATCATGCTTCATTGTAGGGATGGTATTGGCCTGGTGATGAGCAGTGCCTGGTTTCCTTCAAACGTGATGCCTGGCATTCACACCAAAGAGTTCAATTTCCAGGCGGGCTGCCATGTGCCTTTTACCAAGGAATTGGCTTCTATCTGGCCACTCTACCATACAGGCCTGATTGGTGGATTGCTGCAGAGGTGGTTGTCCTTCTGGAAGGTTCTTCTCTCTCCACAGAGGACCACTGGAGCTCTGACAGAGTGACCATCGGGCTCTTGGTCACCTCCCTGACTAAGGCCCTTCTCCCCCGATCGCTCAGTTTAGATGGCCGGCCAGCTCTAGGAAGAGTCCTGGTGGTTTCGATCCACTTACGGATGATGGAGGCCACTGTGCTCATTGGGACCTTCAAAGCAGCAGAATGTTTTCTGTAACCTTCCCCAGATTTGTGCCTTGAGACAATCCTGTCTCGGAGGTCTACAGACAATTCCTTTGACTTCATGCTTGGTTTGTGCTCTGACATGAACTGTCAACTGTGGGACCTTCTATAGACAGGTGTGTGCCTTTCCAAATCATGTCCAATCAACTGAATTTACCACAGGTGGACTCTAATTAAGCTGCAGAAACATCTCAAGGATGATCAGGGGAAACAGGATGCACCTGAGCTCAATTTGGAGCTTCATGGCAAAGGCTGTGAATACTTATGTACATGTGCTTTCTCAGTTTTTTTATTTTTAATAAATTTGCAAAACCTCAAGTAAACTTTTTTCATGTTGTCATTATGGGGCGTTGTGTGTAGAATTCTGAGGAAAAAAATGAATTTAATCCATTTTGGAATAAGACTGTATTATAACAAAATGTGTAAAAAAGGGATGCGCTGTGAATATTTTCCGGATGCACTGTATATATATATATATATATATATATATATATATATATATATATATATATATCTTATATACTCGTGGGTCTTGAAACCCGAAAAATTGATCATAAAATCAGACCCCGACTTTTGCACCCATTCAAAAATACAACACTTAATTATTTTTTTTCATCTTCTTGCCTCCTCCTATCTCGCATCAGTTTCTCAGACACATCAAATTTTGCTGCAGCAGCGCAGTTACTAATTTCTTTCACTACTTCAACGACTTTTATTTTAAAACAACCTTTATATTTTTCTCTGATCAAACACTTCATCATAGATAAGGGATGCTCTTACGATAAAGATGTATGAGGGTGTGGAATACATAAAACACAAATCAGTGCAAACGTCGCTTCGGAATAGTTTGGGTAAAAAAAATAGGCTGTGTGCTCAATGGTTACTCTCTCAGGTGGGCGTTAGCATATCATAATCTCTTTGACCAATAGTGTGAGTTTTCCGCATTCGACTTATACGAACGACATTATAAAATACTGGAAATTATACAGTAAAATCAAGGACCAACTTATCCGCGGGAGAACTTAAATGTGAGTATATACGGTATACAGTATATATTTTGACCATTCTGCTGCTGATGGGTTTCCATCTCTTATCATACTTTTGTCTTTTTGGGGTGTAATAATAGACAAATGTCTCTCCTTGACTTTGTTCACTCTCACCACCAGATGACAGAAACAGATGGACACACCAAGGTACACACAACAAAATCATTATTTACTACAATAAACAGATAAAGCTTATGCTACACAAACATGGAGTCACCTATGGATCTGCTCAAAGGACAGATTGTTACACTGGAATTCTTTAAAACCCAAAATCCTGCATAGAGCGGCTCATTAAAGGAGAAGTCGAACCTGTGCAGGAGGATCATTGGATGGGAGACACTGTAAAAGGACAGAGATCCAGTTAAGCGGTCCAGGTACACACCTATTCTAGGACTGTTGGGGACAGTGACAACAGTAGTATTGTTACTGTGACGCACAGAATAACGGGAATCAGAGCAGAATAGACTCCAGGACTTGTCGTTGCTTCCAAGACGACACTCGTCGCTCTTTCCTTTCCTTTCTATTCCTTTATGCGCCACTCCAATCGCCACCTTGAACCCACTCCACTCAACCTCCCAGTAACAGCGAGGTCCACTCAGAGCCTCTCTGCACAGAACTTGTGACAGGCAGTCGAATCGATCAGGATGATCGGGATATTTGTTCTCAGCATCATCGCTCGTCATCTTCTTGTTCCTTTCCGAGAGGCTGAGCCGTTTGTGTGCCGTGTTGGGGTCCAATGTGAGTGGGCAGGAGTCTGAATGGAGAGAAAAGAAAAGAAGTGAAGACATCTGCTCTTCCTAACTCTTAAGTCAAACAATTTTGTTTTTACCTTTGTGAAACGCAGCATTTATTTAATTGTTTACTCATATATCTATAATTATTAACTCATTCATTATTGTTTCACCTTGTAACTGTGGTTGGTGAAGATTTCGAGAAAAACAAAAAATTCAGAATAGTTCAAAATCCAACTGGCAGGAAGGCATTCCAACAGTTAGTATGACAAGTCGTGCAAAAAAGAAAAACAAAACAAAAAAAGCTCCCCAGTCCAAGTGTCATCATTTTAAAAATTTACTGAAATTCAAAGCAAAGAATTCACACAAAAATAAAGAGACAAATTGATATTACAAAGAAAAGGAAGATTCTTGTTTAAGTGTGATGAGAGAAGTGGCACTGTGCATTTTATATAGGAGGTCCCTGAGCGTGCAGCCTCCGTGGGGGTGCAGATGCACATAGGAATGTGCAGGCACTGCTCCAAGGATGATGGGGTACTTGGCTGATAGCGCTTGCACTTGCAAATGTGCCTGGATTGGCCAAATGCTTCATTCACACTGGAGCAGCTGATTGCAGCCTTTGCATGCGATTGGTGTATAAAAGGGAACCAAGGCAAGAAACAGGACAAAACAAAAGAAAATCTAGGTAGGCATTCGGGAAAGGGAGTCCCAGAAGAGGAGCGTGTGGCAGACACTCAAGGTGGGACAGAGGCTCTTCCGCCGAGCACTCCAAGGTTCAGGCGTGAACAAGCGCTCCAAGCGGGCTCCTGCCAAAGGCCAGTTGGACTAAGGAACTGATAGGCAGGGACCCAAGCAGGATCTGAGGGTTGACTGTGCCAGTTGGAAGGACATCTCTCGTCCTTAGGCTGAAAGACCCTTTCAGGGTAAACATAAGCAAAGGAGATGTTGATTTTGAGTAAAGCTTTGACGTTAATTTGAATTTAAAGGACAGAGTCTGCCTTGGTTTTGAACCTCCGCACAACCACTTTGATTTTGTAGATTATTTATTGTATGAGGAGCTCTGTACTATTTGTCACTATTTTGGGTTTGAAATAATCACACTTGAGCAGTCTGAAATAAAAACACTTGAGCAGTTTGAAATAAAAACACTTGAGCACTTAAACCTCATTCTTGCTGGCATGGTTCATCGTGGGTTTTGTTATCGAATGTTTAGAGTCCAAGCTGCCAGGGACCATGGAGACAACCTAGACCATCACAATAAGATGTTCCATTTAAGGCTTAAACATCTAGGTTGCATTTATTAAAGTTTCTGTATATTATCTTGTATACACTTGGACCATACTCGCATAGTTCAATGCTAACATCATGGTAGCAGTAACATGACAGTCAGAACTATATGCCCTTAATGTCTCTCTGTCTATCAGTTCATGTTTCTTTTTGACTGTCTAACTATAATCTATAAGCATTCTGTTGTCACACAATAATAAAAGAACATTCCATTAACATTATGGAGTAAAACAGAATCTTCCACTACCTACTGTACACAAAATTTACATTTCATTTAAATTAAGCAAAAATGTAAGAGGTTTGGCACTTTCTTAGTGTATAACATAAAAATAAGCAAAATCATAGCCCATACTTTTTTTGTCGCACTGAAGTGATCCTGTGTGCTTAGATTAAGGATTGTGGACAATCCACTAGAGCCCAGCTGCTACAGTATGGAGGGGTATTTCAGACAAAGTTAAAATAATACACAAGTACTGTATATAGTAAAATGTTACAAATAATTATAAACAAAATAATATTGGAACCTAAATAAATAGATGCTTAATGAAATATGCTTGTATTTCCTTATTTTATTTCTTCATAAATGTATTTCAGTGATACTGTATTGCAACATGAAACACTCCTTGAAATGAAATGTTATTTTCACTTGTCAAGTTTGAGAATACAGCTGGAACGAGTAATGTGTTTCTAATTGGTGAATTGTTGGTAGCGTGGACATGCACAGTCACAACTCTGCACATGTGTATGAGTCACAGGATTCCTAAGTCAAGCAATGCCAACAGAATCAAAATGCATTTCAGCAAAGCCCATGCTCAAAGTTGTGACTGTGCACAGTGGATTTACCATAACTGCAGGAAAAAGATGGCTGGCATTTTTGTATCAAGTGGCTAATTTAAGTCAAGAAGCTGAATTTCTCCTCTTCTCAGGAGTCTACAACTGAAGTGTCTGCCTTTAAATGTACCACTTGATCGCTGAAGATTCACGCCAGCTCTATGGGCAATTCACCACTCAAAACATAACACTCGCTTGAGCCCACCCTCTCCACTTTGATGGGCGAAAACAGCAGTTCTAATTTAAATGTGTACTTCATGTATCTTGCAGTATTATTGAAATAATTTTATCTTTTCGTGTTAGTTTATGCCAACGGCTACTGTCCTATGATCATGTTTCTTTACTTAACGTCTTTTCTTGTATGGGTCTCTTCTTCTGATGGGACTTTATTTGAACCTCCACCCTTGTATTTTTTATCTTCTTTATTTGAAATAAATACTAAATACCATCACGCATACAATATGTGGTACCACTGCAGTATTAAGGGGATCCCTGTTGCTAACAGTCTTGCCTATTTTTTTTTCTCCCAACAGCACCAAGACACCTGATGGCTCCAGCTGCAGACTTCTGCAGCTCCACAGTTCAGTAGCTCCACTGGATAGCCAATTGGATTGCAGGTTTTTGTCACCTGGCTTACTCGACTTGAGTCAGATAGTCCTCCCCCATATCTAATCATAATCATTGTGTAACCAGGCATTATCACTGACATCTATATACGAGGTGAGACACAAAAATAACCGGACTGGGTTTGAGGCTTTCTTGAAGAACTGTCTGAAGGTACGACGTAAGTGAATCATAGAACTATATCGCCTCCTACACTCTCTCTTAAGCCGCCGACTGGCTAGGTATATCTTGTGAACAGCCCAATCAGTATTTGCACAACAATCACTACACGAGTTGCCGCTATAATGTTGGGTGAAAAAAATCGAACAGCGAATCAACATCAAAGTTCTTGCGAGTTTTCTTTTTCTGTAAAGAAGTTTTTGACTGACAAAAACATTCCTGTCCTCGATCATCCTACCTATTTGCCCGATTTAGCGCCCTGTGAATTTTACTTGTTCCCGAAAACCAAAAGTGACCTGAAGGGAACACATTTTTCTTCAATGGATGAAGTGAAGACAGAAATGGCAAGCCTGTTGAAGAGCCTCATATAAGAGGACTTCCAGCACTGTTTCAATCAATGGAAGATACGTATGGAACAGAGTAGAGATTGGGAGGAGGAGTATATAGAAGGTGACAATGTTTAGAATGCTGCAATTCATCAATAAATATTTTTTTTTACCAATCCGGTTATTTTTGTGTTTCACCTCGTATACATCCAACATCTGTCTGTATGTCTGTCCGCCTTTCATGAGAGAACTACGTAACAGACTTTGATTGTTTTTTCTTTTCAGTAATTTGCTTGCACATTCCAGTTGATTTTGTGACCTCTCTCATCATATTAAGAATTATAGTTCGCTTGCAGGTGCGATTTATTCATGCTAATCTGAGACGGGGTTGCAGGCTGAGAGGAGGGGGAAGCGTGACATCAGGATTAAGGACTTGGACAGGGCCCTCCTCACTGTCCTGTTTCACTACTACGCGGGTGAAGCCACGGGAGATGGCTAGTATATGAATAAAATCCAATGTCTCTATCTCTGTCCACTTTTCACGAGAGAACTACTTAATGGATTTAGATCGAGTGATTTCCTATAATCTGCTTGAACATGCTGATTGATTTTGCGAGAGAGAGGCTGCGGGCCGAGGGGATTGGGCGGGTCCCTTCTCACTGACGTGCCTGCCTCTGATCGAGTCGCTCTACCTCTTGCCACAGGTTGGAGTGTATTTTGCCTCTGCTTAGCTAGCGATACTGGTTTGTTCAACAGACATTATCATCTACAGATTGTTAAGGTGTAAGGTTTGACATTTTTGAGAGAGAAGTCAGAGCTAAGTGTGTTTTAGAGTGCAGCTGCTGATTTGCAGAGATATCACGGTCACATGCTTTTCTCTACACATGGGGGACGCTCTCCTGTCAGACCTGAACATGATCAGATGCAGTGCCAGCGTCTATTGATTTTTAAAGTTTGTCCTGTTTCACTACTGTGTGGGCGCAGCCATGTGGGACAGCTAGTATAACATAAAGCGACAACCTTGTCAATGAAGTCGAGCTCCTGAGGTCTTCAGCTAGAGTCTTCTGAAAGAAACTGCCCCTTGAAGGCAACAGAACCAGAGAAGCCAGTCCCTTATGACCTGGATGATATACCCCTGGAATGTGGTGTCTCATTTAGACCTGAGCAACCAATGCTCAGGTGCGAGTCCATATCCCGAAACACCTCTAGAGGGTGATAAGAGGTTATTCTTTCATTTTGTCAGAGATATTCCTCCATAGGCTGCAGAGCTCAGTCCATGGAGATGCATGGTGCTTGTGCATTCCAGGGATTGCTTTTAATTGGAACTCCTGTCTTCATTAAACATACTCTTAGCTGCTATATTAGACCTTTACTTTGTTGCAAGAATATTTTCCTTTTAAAAACATGAATAAATGTTCTAAATTTTGAGATGTGTCATTTATTTTGACATGCCACTCTTTTTTTTTTTAACATTTACATGCAAAAGACTTTACAAATGTCATTGAAACAGCAGCTTCTCTTTTATGGCAAGCCAAGTTCCGTGTCGTCTGTTTGTCAATTGTCATTGTTTAGTTGCAATGTGGAGTTCAAGTTCCACCAAATGTAAAGGAGAACATAAAAGAAAGATTCATGTTTATTGACAACTATGAAAAGAAATAGAAATTTCACCTTAAATTGTCATTCTGACTGCAAAAGGAGAGGAGGGGAGGACCATTTAACTGCTGGAGGATTTGAATAAGGAACAAGATTTATAGTATAATGCTCAAATAGTGGTACTTAACAAAAACGATGGGAGCAGATACCTTATTGACGTCTCTGCTTCTGTGATTATTAGCAGGAAACTTTTTAAAAGAAATAAAGCAGCAAAATCTTGAAATGGGAGTTAATTATAGCTTAACCCTTAAACTGCCAGAACTGGCTATAGTTGGTTCCCAAAGCAATTTGCCAGCACGCTGAAGCCAAATATATTTGGCAATGTACATTCTTTGAATGTAGCAACCAGCTATAGTTGGTTCCCAGTGCAATTTGCCAGCACAATGGAGCTGATCAGTCCGTGCCGTACATTCGTTGAGCAGCCAGCTCATGACCACTGCCACCCTCCTAGTGAATCAGCATCACTGTCCTTGGGATTCAGCCGCTGCACTAGACTAGCCTGCGAGCATCAGTGTTGGCCTCTGTGTGCTTGCATGCAGCCAGTTCAAGTGCAGTTGGCTCGGTGATTTACTGAATTTCGTCAATGGTGTCAGTTGCACCTTGTACATATAATAGTAGATTGTTCCAGTAGTTTATTTTGTAGTCTTAACAGTTCATTGGCGTGTGTAAAATGATCAGTGTTGCAGTAATTGTGATGCTCTTTGTATGAAAAAAATATATGTTCTATTAAAATTTCACTTTTTCTTGGTGAATTGTGATATTTACTTAAAAAGTGCAGCAAAAAAGTATTTGGCGTCCAGAGATGCATCAACCCCTGAGTATGTGGCAGTTTAAGGGTTAATCCAACTTGTTAGATTTCTCTAAAAAGTGCATCAGCTAAGTTGGGTATTTTTGGATTGACACAGTAAAGGTGGAAACTGGAAAATAAATTAAGACAGAAGTCCTTATAACATCAAGAACTGGATGGAACAAAAGCCCGAATCCACTGCAGCCCTCCATGGGCTGAGCTAAGAATGCACTAATGGGCTTAGACATAGTCTCTATAGTCAGGGTGGCCATCATCTACTGACCTGATTTACGTTTTCTTCAGCATGACAGGGGCAAAAACATAGAGTCCAATCATTCACAACAGCACTAAAAGTATGGACTCCCTACAAAGAAACTTTCTACTGTTTCTTTACATTTTCAAAAGCTGGCCCATATTAGCAAACAATAGAGCAAGAGTTAAAGATAGAAGGGATCAAGCTTGACCTCCTGGGCCAATCTGAGTTTATGTGCAAGAAATGAGCATTGACTGCATTCAGAGGACACCACTTTACCATTGATGTGACTCTCAGTTACTTTCAGAGGTGAAGCCAAAAATTAATTTCAGGACAATTTTGAGAAAGTACATAAATTATCAGACAAAGATTGGTGTGGACAAACCTGGCAGCACTGTGAGGATTATGTTTTTCCATTTCTACAGCTCCTTCAATACCATCTGATCACCCCTGTTAATGGGTAAACTCCGAGATAGCCAGGTGGATGAGCCTATGGTGTCCTGATCATGGACTATCTGACAGGTAGATAGCAGTTTGTGGGACTCAATGACTGTGTGAGCAACACTGGAGCACCACAAGGAACAGGTCTGTCTCCTTTCATCTTCACTCTGTACATCTCAGACTATGAATATAACACCAAGACATGTCACTTATAGAAATTCTCAGATGATTCTGCACTTATGGGGTGTATTGATAAGGGAATGAGACAGACAAGAGGAGTCAAGTAGAGAAGTTTGTATCTTAGTACAAAGAGAATTCTCTGCATCTTAACATCAGCAAAACCTGGAACTGCTTATTGACTTTTGCCACACCAAAGACCCTTTATGTTTGGTCATTGCTCAAGGAATGGAAGTAGAGGTGGTGTACCCCTATGAGTACTTGGGGGTCCACACCAATAGCAGCTTGGACTGGTCTCATAACAAAGAGGAACTAAATAAGAAAGAGCAGGGCAGGCTCTTTTTTCCTTAGGAGACTGTGTATATTTAATCTTCAAAGTGAAATCCTTCACATCTTCTACACCTCTGTGACGGCCAGTGTGGTGTGCTGTTCCAGTAACATCACTTCAGGAGAGACCCACCGAATAAACAGGCTAAATAAAAGGGCAGGCTCAGTTATAGGATGCATTCTCCATCGTTTACATTCAGAGAAAGGTGATGACCATTAAAGCATTTCAATATACAATCCCCCTCCCACCTCAAAAACGTTCTATAATCATACTGTAATTAGTGTTGGTGCAACTCAGACTATGTATCCAGAGCATACATATCAAAGCAGACATTAAACAGCTAAGAGGAGCTGTTGTATCTCAGGCATGTCTCATCTAATTCAGTGACACATGGCCTGCACTGACCACAAGACATGAAACCACCCTTGTTGGAGTGCCACTCCATTGCAAAGCCCACTTACTCATACAGGGGTCAATTTGGAGTCTCCAGTTGACCTAACATGCACACTTTCATCACACAAAGCCAATGAAAATGTACAATTTGTAATTTAATATGTGAATTGACATTCCAAATATGTCAATTATCAATCAATATGTCTGTATGAATAGTATTAAAAACATTAAAAATTCTGAACTCACATTGAGACATACTGTAACTACTAGGCTCATCAAGTAGTAGCGGATGCCCTGGAAGATAAGCAGTTGGATGTCTTCTACATTGTTACTTGCACAGTTAACGGACCCTCTAATTTTTGATAATTAGAAAATGAGTAGAACAGTCAATCAGCAGGCAAGAGTTGAAATACATAAACAAGGAAACTGTCAAAGCCAACACCAAAAACCACACTCAACGCCATTATGCTAAAACCCCTTTTCTTAAACTTTGTTTGTTTTTTAGAAATTCTTTAATCTGAAACTAGCCCTTAGACTTTTCATTGTCTTAAATCTAAACTTTAATCTTAGTAGCACTGAGCACAAGGTAGGAAACAGCCATAGACCAGGTGACAGTGCATCACAAGAACCACTCAAGCAAAAATCCAGAGATCGACTTGGGATTAGTAGCACACCTATTGTGCAGGTGATGTGGAAGGAAATCCCACAAAGACACAGGAAGAACATGCAAGACCAACAAAGACAACTGGTGCAGAACTTGAATTCAGGATGATGGATTCCATGAGGCAGCAGCAATGCTAACCACAAACAAGGCGTCCATAT
This sequence comes from Polypterus senegalus, assembly GCF_016835505.1. Lineage (NCBI taxonomy): Eukaryota > Metazoa > Chordata > Cladistia > Polypteriformes > Polypteridae > Polypterus > Polypterus senegalus. Next base: position 162,530,353 of record NC_053161.1, read on the forward strand.
AGTGCCTTTCACAATAAGGACTGTCCATGATGGTATACTAATGAATTTCTGACCAGTGAAGTGACATGCTTAAGGTCATAAAGTTTCGATTGAAACAGTAACCTTATACTTGTATGTTGGGACCTTCAAAGGGAACACCTAGCATAGCTTCCAAGTAGATTCACTAGGATTAATATATATATAGTACATACAGTATATTAGTACATCTCTATATACTGTATATAAAATCCAATGTCTGTCTGTATGTCTGTCCGCTTTTCACAAAATAACTACTTAATGATTTAGATCAGATTTTTTTCTATAATTTGCTTGCACAAATGTGGTTGATTTTGCGACTTCTCTCATAGTGCTGTGTATCATAGTTCGCCTGCGGTACAGATTTATTTGTGCGAATCTGAGAGAGACACAGTGTGTCGAGGAGAGGGGGACAGGGCCCTCCTCACTCACTCGCCAGCCTCGGGGCATAAACTTAACTCCGCTTAGTTACCGAATGAGAGAACTACTTAACGGATTTAGATTGGATTTTTTGTCCTAGAATTTCCTTGAACATTCTGGTTGATTTTGCGACTTCTCTCATCACGCTAAGAATCATAGTTCACTTGCAGGAGCGATTGATTCGTGCTAATCCGAGAGAGAGGCTGCAGGCCGAGGGGAAGGGGAAGTATGACATCAGGAGTAGGGAGCCAGGCAGGACCCTCCTTGCTGTCTTTCGCTTCTATGGGGGGCGGCTATTATATATATAAAATGTGATCGTGTTCAGGTGAAGTGACTCAATCAGAGGCACAGAGGGAGTCAGGGATGAGGATAGAGCAAAGTCATTTATAGTTCAAAGACATGAGAAACTCTCTACACCATGTTAACTCTCTTCTACCATACTGCCTTCATTCTGATTCATTGTTCTCAGCTCCTCCTTTGGCTGACTCTGGGTGTGTGGTTTAAACTAAACTTTGCACCCGATGTTTGATGGGTTAGGTTCAGCTAGCTTAGAAAATAGTATGGTTATAATAGTGTGGGCACCTTACAAAGCTGAAGCAAAAGTTTTAAAAGAGTCACCAGGGTGGTTTCTTATAAGTACAACAAGCATTGTTACACTGGTCAGATATGGGCCACTAAAATACAGAGATGATAAATCGAGAATGCATTCCTTTTAAAATACTTTAAAACCATAAACAGTGAAACAACTTACACTTCAAGAAGTAATTTCTGCTTTTCAGATTCTGAAGAACGAAACCTGATGTGCTAAACCCTGAGAAGACAAAGAGAAAGGAACAATTTAAGCCTTAAGTACAGAAGCGTGGCAGCTTACAAACCCATTTTGTGAACTGAATTCACATGAGGACGCACAACACACCAATCTCACTGGTCTTAACAAACTCCCAACCACTGATCTCCTGAAGACACTTTTTCAGAGCTGAAAGGTCTTTAATCAGAGTTTCAGGAAGCAAATCTCTGTCGATAGTGAAGTTGGGTATGTTTTTATCTTCAGGAGGGACACAGAGAGATGGCAACTTCTACAAGAAAACAATTGAAAGACAATCAACATGAGAGACAAAGAGTTATATGTGTGTGTGTGTGAGTGTGACAGAGAACTGCTGGTGTCCTTCAGATTGGCCTGCTCACCTTCAAGAAGTGGATATGGTCACTTGTCTGTGACAGCATGGCCAGCTCAGCATCTCTCCTCTTCAGGTCCTTGAGCTGCTTCTCCAGTTGCTCCATGATCTCTTCTGCCTTCCTCACTTCCCTCCTCTCATGATTCTTAATGACCTCAATGACCTCTGACCTCAGCCTCTCAATGGACTGAAGGAGAGAACTGAAGGTCTCCACGTGTTTATGAACTTCTCTGTCTGCACAGCTCTGAAAAAAAGAAAGCTGAAATTTAGTTCATTCTCAATATTGGAAGAGCTATAAAAACACTACCAAATGGTGACAGCATGCTCCTGGTTTCCTAATCCTTAAAAATTATTGTATTAATTCAAAGCGGATAATAATTAGTTGTGTGAGGTGGCAATCAATCCCTATGTAAAGAAACAAAAAACAGAAATTGTGCCCTGGCCAGGGAGCTGGTGTACTCCATCATGAGATTCTAATTTACACTCTGTGGCAGACAGCTGGGGACCTTACCTGGTCGGGATACCCTTCTGAGGGAAGGACCGGAGGAGAGGATACGTCCACAGCAATACCTCCTCTGGAATGCGAGAGGGCAATCCCCCCATATTGCATCAGGGCCACCAGCTTGAAGCTTGAAAGCTCAACCTTGCTGGGGCCTGTGGCAACCACCAGGGAGTGCCTGGACAGTCCTAGAGCCCTGGACTGCAGCACTTCTGCCACACCCGGAAGTGCTGCCAAAAGAGGACCAGAGTGCAGCTGGAGCACTTCCAGGTGCACTATAAAAGAGGCAGTGTCATTCTGTTCGAGAAGAGTCAGGAGGTGAAGGACAAGGCTTGTGTGGAGAGGAGTGGAGGTGACAGAGAAGAGAAGAGAAGAGAAGAGAAGAGAAGAGAAGAGAAGAGAAAAGGGACTGAGCATTACTTGTTGGGGATTTATGCTTCTGTGTACTGAAAGGAAAGAAAAGGCAAATAAAAGAGTGTGCTTGGACTTGTGTCTCTGTGCCTGTTTGTGTCCGGGTTTGGGGAGCTGCACTGCCCTGATTCACCACAACTTGCACATACAAGTGTCTCTTGGGGGTGTTAAGAGATATCAATGGGAAACCTCGAGAACATTTGGCCTCCACAAAGAACATGGAACCATGCTCTGTAATATTAGAAAAATACGGACATGTCAGTGCTGCAATTCATGTCTAAGATGGGACTTACAACTCACAACTCACCTGAATACTCGCCACCGTCTCCTTCATCTCGTCCATTTTTTTCTCTTTCTCTTGAATTCTTTTTTTAATTTTTGCCTTTCTGTTCTCCAAAAGACTCTGTGAAAAGATTCATGGATGACAGATATCTGATGAGCTGATTGAAATGGAAAACTGAGGCCAGGGGCTTCAAACAGTGTGACATTCATGGGTCTTCTTCTTTACGTGGCTCCTATCCAAGCCCTATTTCCACCGCCACCCAATGCTCAGACACTTTTAATCTTTCTTCTGCTTGCTTATCATTTCCAATATTCACATTTTCTTGTCCACTCTTTTTTTTGAGATGTCTTACTCTCGATGAGAAACTGAATTGCTCTGCTCCTCTTCTCCCTTACCCATTAAACTTTTACATCTCGATGTCACTCCTCTGTGTTTCTGTGATTTAGACACAGTACAACTTAACCAATTTCTCTGGAATTAAATCATAAAAAGCACTCTAAGCACTTGATAAGTCCAAGCCAGGGAAATATGTGGGAGAAAATATGAGAACGAAGTCTGAAAGGGGACAAGAGCTGTGCATTGAGGGACATTTCTATTAGCACCTTAATAGCAGTGTTTCTCAACCTTTAAGTATTTGCTACAAGAATTTTCATAACAGTTTTAATCGCACCCCCCTAATGTTTTTTTAAAAGGAGCCCACTAATACCAATTTGTTCTTTTTTATTTAATGATATATCATAGATCCATATTTTATTATACCTACTTAACTTTTATCGACATTTATCTAACTCTATATTTAGTTTTCTAGTATCAGAATGTAGTTTAAGTTAATTTGTTTTGGTTTCAATAGATGTATTTTTCATATTTTCGATTCTTGTTTTCTTTTTTTCACATCTACACGCCCCCCTTTTTGTTACTTCGCACCCTCCTAGGGGGGCCCACCCCACAGATTGAGAACCACTGCTTTATAGGAACATACAAGTAGAGCAGCTGTGCTTTTATTTAATAGAACCTCCCTAAAAGTTCTACAGCTCAGATACATAAAGTCTAAGATGGCCGAAACAGAACTCATACCCTAACACATCTGGAAGTGCATAGCAATGGTTTACTGTCCTTGACTCTGTCTCCTGTACTCAGTTAACCCTCCCTTTTGCTAATCATCTCCTCACCTGTCTCCCAGCTCTCTCTTCATCTGGTGACACCGTATCATGATTCTTATGGTCAGTTGCCACACACAGTAAACAGATGCAGGTTTTATCGGTCCTACAGAACATTTCCAGAACCTTATTATGCTTCGTGCAGAGCTTCTCTTCGAGTTTTCCAATCGGCTCCTCCAGGTTGTGTCTTTTCAGAGCTTCAAACTCCTGGTGAGGCTGTATGTGTGTCTGGCAGTAAGAGGCCATACAGGTCAGACAAGTCTTCACCGCTTTCCTTTGTCTCCCTGGACACACATCACAGAGAAGATCATCAGGTCCGGCAGAATTCTGACATTGTGTGACATCAGTTTGCACTTCTTTTAGGTTCTCTATAACTTCAGCCATCAAGACATTTTTGTTAAGCTCTGGCCTTATGTTAAATTGTCGCCTGCATTGAGGACACCTATAGATATGAAGTGTGTCCAACTGATCCCAGTAGTCATTGATACAGTCCATACAGTAGCTGTGTCCACATGGGATAGTGACCGGCTTCGTCAGGACATCCAGACACACCGAGCAAGTGTACTCATCAGCGGATAGAGAAGAAGTAGCAGCTGCCATTGTGAACAGAAATCCAGTCTAACTGACTTTCTGGAAAAATGAAAGTGAAAGTAAGTGCATCAGCTGGAATGCAGGCACACTGGTTTAACTCTTGTTTACCAGGATCTGTGACCAGAACACTGCCTGCCTTTAGCTTAATTGTGGTTTATATAGCTCTCGCTGGTTAGCACATGTTAATGCTATTTAAAAAGTAACATTTCACAGATAAATTTGATACAGTATCAAAAGTAAATGTAAAGTTGTTATGTACAGTATCAGGCAAAATGAGTGTTAACACATTGACATACAGTGTGTGTTTTTCATTTATTTAGTTCCTGCAGATGTCAGGGAGATGTGTAAGAGCCAGTTACTCAGTGTCAGATTGATGGTGTAAGATTATCGGCCAATTATTTATAAATTCATAATAGCAAATACTGGGTATGTCCTTGCATGCAAGGTTACTGAACAACTAGTCATAATTAAAAATATTGTATGTATTTTAATATATCTTCTTATATAATACGCTACCATGTCTGTCTGTTTGTCTGTCCAGGGTTTTAAATCACCTGTAGCTTGCAAACCGTTTGACCTATTGACCTGAAATTTGGTACACATACAGCACATCCGGAAAGTATTGTGGAAATGTAGAAATGTGGAAATTTTTCCATATTTTGTTATGTTACAGCCTTATTCCAAAATGGATTAAATTCATTTTTTTCCTCAGAATTCTACACACAACACCCCATAATGACAACATGAAAAAAGTTTACTTGAGATTTTTGCAAATGTATTAAAAATAAAAAAACTGAGAAATCCCATGTACATAAGTATTCGGTGCACCTTTGGCAGCAATTCCAGCCTCAAGTCTTTTTGAATATGATACCACAAGCTTGGCACACCTATCCTTGGCCAGTTTCGCCCATTCCTCTTTGCAGCACCTCTCAAGCTCCATCAGGTTGGATGGGAAGCGTCGGTGCACAGCTATTTTAAGATCTCTCCAGAGATGTTCAATCAGGTTCAAGTCTGGGCTCTGGCTGGGCCACTCAAGGATATTCACAGAGTTGTCCTGAAGCCACTCCTTTGATATCTTGGCTGTGTGCTTAGGGTCGTTGTCCTGCTGAAAGATGAACCGTCGCCCCAGTCTGAGGTCAAGAGCGCTCTGGATCAGGTTTTCATCCAGGATGTCTCTGTACATTGCTGCAGTCATCTTTCCCTTTATCCTGACTAGTCTCCCAGTTCCTGCCGCTGAAAAACATCCGCACAGCATGATGCTGCCACCACCATGCTTCACTGTAGGGATGGTATTGGCCTGGTGATGAGCGGTGCCTGGTTTCCTCCAAATGTGATGCCTGGCATTCACACCAAAGAGTTCAATCTTTGTCTCATCAGACCAGAGAATTTTGTTTCTCATGGTCTGAGAGTCCTTCAGGTGCCTTTTGGCAAACTCCAGGCGGGCTGCCTTGTGCCTTTTACTAAGGAGTGGCTTCCATCTGGCCACTCTACCATACAGGCCTGATTGGTGGATTGCTGCAGAGATGGTTGTCCTTCTGGAAGGTTCTCCTTTCTTCACAGAGGACCTCTGGAGCTCTGACAGAGTGACCATCGGGTTCTTGGTCACCTCCCTGACTAAGGCCCTTCTCCACCGATCGCTCAGTTTAGATGGCCGGCCAGCTCTAGGAAGATTCCTGGTGGTTTTGAACTCCTTCCACTTACGGATGATGGAGGCCACTGTGCTCATTGGGATCTTCAAAGCAGCAGAAATTTTTCTGTAACCTTCCCCAGATTTGTGCCTCGAGACAATCCTGTCTCGAAGGTCTACAGACAATTCCTTTGAATTCATGCTTGGTTTGTGCTCTGACATGAACTGTCAACTGTGGGACCTTATAAACACAGGTGTGTGCCTTTCCAAATTGTGTCCAATCAACAGAATTTACCACAGGTGGACTCCAATGAAGCTGCAGAAACATCTCAAGGATGATCAGGGGAAACAGGATGCACCTGAGCTCAATTTGGAGCTTCATGGCAAAGGCTGTGAATACTTATGTACATGTGCTTCTCAATTTTTTTATTTTTAATAAATTTGCAAAAATCTCAAGTTTTCACGTTGTCATTATGGGGTGTTGTGTGTAGAATTCTGAGGAAAAAAATGAATTTAATTCATTTTGGAATAAGGCTATAACATAACAAAATGTGGAAAAAGTGATGCGCTGTGAATACTTTCCGGATGCACTGTATACTACATCACCTCTACTGTCCACTTTTGGCGTGATGATTTTTATTACTCTTTTTATTTTTATTTTATGTTATTGTAGAATCAACTCTCGGAAGCACGCAGCAGGGCGGCCATGCGGCGCTTGCATAAGGGCGCCGTTCTGATCCCTACCATCTTCGCAGTTATTTCCTCTACCTCTTCATATCTTAAATCATTCTTGAGGCAGATTGAAGACTTAAGTGCCAGCTTGGATGAAAAATTTAAGAAAAATGTACTAAGTAATTGCAACACAAAAACTGACTAATCAGTTTTAACACAAAAGATGCTAATGGAAGAAGAGAAGCAGCAGGCCGCTAGGGTGGAAAAAGAAGAGCTGCTCAGGAGCAGCAAATGCATCAACCTCTGAATGCTAAACATACAGTGAAAGAGGATGAAAACTATAAGTCAATTGTATTAACTGCACATTATTGTGCCGTGTTCGCCATTACAGGTACTATATATTCATTGTGCTATGTACATATGACAATAAAAAAAACTTCAAGGCATGTCAACCTGTAATACCACTCTATGCTAAAGGTTGACGCTGTCACTTATTATTTCTGCTCTTATTCTTTCTGCTGATCAGGCTGAAGATTGACATCACTGCTAGTCCCTGCACACTTCATAACTGGGACTGCCGCCATCATAGTTAGTCAAGCTGTAGACTTACATCTGGAAAAATGTTTCTTCAATGATTTTTTTAATCAAGTTTATTATTTTTCCTATATTTATATGGGATTCATCTTTAGCCCTACCAAATCTTTATACCTTGTTGTGCTTTTCATTTACAGTGCCGTAGTTGGCAGGATTTGCACCGAAGATAGACATGCAGGTGGACCTTTTGCCTGTGGTAGCGGTGCAGACTGTGGAGGTGTGGGTATTGCAGGTGCAGGTGATGAATTATCAAGCCTGGCCTCCTGAATCAGGGACTCATTTGGTGGCCCAGGTGGCTTTTCATTAGAAATGAGTACTTGGGCCATTACAAGTGCTTATACCATTCCAACCCAAAAGATTATATGGCGTCTTACCTTCTCATCTTTGAGTGTACAGCATTCCATCATCATTAGGAATGTACAAAGGGGGCACACATACTGACCCCATTCTTGAAAGATAAATATATAGTGTGAATGTAGGCAAGATAAATGAATAAAAAATTGGGGCCCCAATGGATAACCCTATTAAATATCTAATATGACATTAAATGACAGAAGCATGCATCAATGCTGATGTTAAGGTTTAGAACTCAGGAGACTTCCATTATCCTTGATGGATTGGTCCAAAATGACAAGGTCTTCCAGGGTCAAGTGGCTTAAGTAGGGAGACAGGAGCAGAAGGACAGAGTCACTGTTATCCTGGGTGGAAGTGATATTGTTCATCTTCTGGATAGTCCTCCTCCATTCAAAAGCAAATGAAAACTGGGATAATGACAGTGTCATATCCAAATCATTCCCTGTAACATTAGTTGACCCTGTATCTATGAGAAATATTCTAAATTTGTGTGACTGGCATATATATTGTAAAAGATAAGGCATAAAACAAATAAAGAATTGGGACACCAGCCGGTGATCCCTGTATATTTTGGAACAATAGTACAAAAGAAAAAAAGCAAGATAGAGTATTCTTTCCAGATGTGAGTTCGTGTATGTTTTAAAAGGGGAGGGGTTTGGTACTAACGTAGATGTGTCTTCAGGTGTCCTCAACTTTCGAATCCTCTTGGGTGCAGATGACAGAGGAAAATATGTTAATGACAACACCTCTCACATTACAAATTTTCACTCACTATGGAATCACGCTGAACACACACACACACACACACACACAAACACACAAAAGGAAATGCCAGGAGTTGAAACTCAACTAATCCCAATAGCGAGAATGTAGATCTTCCATCTGTGGGATCAGATGTTTAAATGGGTGAAGCCAATGAAAAATTCCAATGACTGAATATTGCAGCTGATTACAGCTTATCGTGTCATTAACACATTTCAGATTCCTTTAGCATGCTGTTGGAAGATCTAAAAGAGGTTTTAAAGGGTCATCGAATAAACCTCAATTTCAAAGGCCTGAATGCCAAGCAAAGAGGACCTTGCTTTTCCAGAGAGATTGGATAAGATCAAGATCCAAAAAAACAAGATCATCAACTTTACTCCAACAAGGGTGTAGAATGTAGACGCATAGTTTTAAATGGTTCTGGATGAGCCAGAGGAAAAGAATATTTTTACAATACTGTGTCCATATCTTACCTGCTGTCTCTTTCTGTCAGTCTGACAATATGGATAAACACACTTTCGGTGATAGTTTTAGTGGATTCTGGGAGCAACATACAGTAATCAACATTGCTACATAATTTGTGTTTTCACAACTTTATATTAAACTAACAGACCTAATTCAACTGCTTTCATATGGAGAACTACTACTCTCTGGTGGCCATTGACATATTTTTATTTCAGGACATCACTCTCAATGTGTCTATGGTGGTAGTAACTAGTAGAACTACACTGATGCTATAGACTGGACTGAAATTAACTGTGAAAAAATTATGGGAAGAGTAATAAATCAATTAGAAGACAGACGTAAAGCACTCCTGCATAATGTAGTGTGCTCAGTTATTAAGTGTACTATATGTTCTGCCAAAGGCCTGAGCATCAAGTGTGAGCCCAGGCAGCATGCTAGCAACTGTAGGTGGAGCCGAATATTCAGCCAAGCAGATTCAGGAAACAACAGCTGAGGAAAATTCCCAATGGGATTTAATGTCTCAAAAACAAAAAACTAGTTTGTTTTAAAGAGAACAGTGCAGAAATAGTTGTATGATGCATCCAATCATGCATTGTTATTAAGAAAAGTACCAGCCTTTTACTTATCCTGGGACCAAACTGTCATGCAATATAAAGATTGGTTCATGCCCATATATCAAGGGGCCTCCTGGGGCTGATAAAATGTTACAATGGACCAATTTCAGACTGTTTTGAACCATCATGAATGAAGATGACTGTTGTAGCCAAATCCTTTATTGACCACAAAACAACCATTGGTGCTTCTCCCAGGGGTGGCTATTCCATTTGAATGGATTGGAATAGATATTTTTGGGCATAAATACAATTTTAGCCTCTGTTGATTTTGCTGCAGGATATCCTGAATTGCTTCCACTTTATGTAGTTACTTCTATTTTACTGCCTCAGAGGCTTTTGCATCAGTGAGCATCTTTAGAGAAATCCCCAAAGACTGCCATTTACATTGACTGCTGTGAAATAAACTCAAAAAATTGCAACTCATTAATTACTTAAAAATATTTTAAATATACAGTATGTTATTTAAGAAACATAATCTTGACCCCCTCGGCTCTTGAAAATTTTAGACCCATCTCTAACCTGCCTTTCTTAAGTAAAGTTCTGGAGAAGGCAGTCATTATGCAGTTAAATGACCACCTAAATAAACATGCTATTCTTGATAAATTTCAGTCAGGTTTTAGAACAAATCACAGCACAGAAACTGCACTCGTTAAAGTAGTAAATGATTTGCGGGTAAATGCAGACAGAGGCCATTTATCTGTTCTCATCCTCTTAGATCTGAGTGCCGCATTTGACACCATTGATCACAACATTCTTAGAAATCGCCTTAGTCAATGGGTGGGCCTCTCTGGCAGTGTCTTAAATTTGTTTGAATCCTACCTGGCAGGGAAAAAATTTTTTGTTAGTTGTGGGAATTACAACTCGAAGACACATGATATCCGATATGGTGTTCCACAAGGCTCTATCTTGGGTCCGCTGCTCTTCTCAATCTACATGCTTCCGTTAGGTCAGATTATCTCAGGGCACAACGTGAGCTACCACAGCTATGCTGATGACACACAGCTGTACTTATCAATAGCACCTGATGACCCCGATTCTCTTGATTCACTAACACAATGTCTGACTAGTATTTCAGAATGGATGAATAGTAACTTTCTCAAGTTAAATAAAGAGAAAACTGAAATCTTAGTGATTGGCAATAATGGATACAATGAAGCTATTAGAAATAAACTGGATACATTAGGATTAAAAGTCAAGGCGGAGGTAAAAAGCTTAGAGGTAATTGTTGACTGTAATCTGAATTTAAAATCACATATTAATCAGATCACTAGGACAGCATTTTTTCACTTAAGAAACATAAGTAAAAGACCTCTTATATCATTGAAAGATGCTGAGAAATTAGTTCACGCGTTTGTTTTCAGTTGACTAGATTACTGTAACGCACTCCTCTCAGGACTACCCAAAAAGGACATAAATCGATTATAACGAGTCCTAGAATGCTAGAATCCTAACTAGAAAAAGAAAATCCAAGCACATTTCTCCAGTTTTGATGTCACTACACTGGTTACCTGTGTCATTCAGAATTGACTTTAATTATTATCCTAGCATTTCCACCCATCTGTTATCTTGGGCGTGGCCGGTCGGGTCGGTGCCGACCCGTGTCCTAAATCAGCCTCCCTCAACCCTCAAACATTTTTTTATTTTTTTCCTTACCTCTTGGTTACCTTGTTAGGCTTCCTTATCCATGAAAAGATTTTAAAATTTGGTTTTAAAATTTTTGGTGTGGCCCTCTGAAGATGAGACGTATGATGTCAATAAAACGGCCCAGTCCAAAAAAATTGGTAAAATAAACCTCAGGAGAATTATACAAATAAATCAAAGGTTTATATGTTACCTGACTATTACTGAGGGGTATTAGAACACAACTGTAAAAAAAAAATTACAATTTTTTATTTTAATAATATTACTATCAATATCAATATTATTAATATTAGTAACATCTGTGGTGTTAGGGTCGGTTTTGACCCATATATATTTACTTCAAGAAGAAGGCAAAAAAAGTATTTTTTTTCCAAAAGTTTAACTTTAATTCAATCACAAAGACAAAGCCAAACAAGTAAGAAAAAATAAAATACAAAATAAATTACAAAATGTAGATCAAACAAACAATCAAACCAATAGAATTAGTAGTACGGTGGTAGCTCTCCAGGAGCAGGATTGCTACTGTATGTTTACAACATTGTGCAAGTAAGACAGTAAGTGACATTTTAAGTGTGCTCTTTGCAAATATATTTCTTGCATTTGCACCACAGCTGGAGCGGCTGGGTCTCGGGGGACCCGTTCCCTTTTTTCAATGTGTCCCTTTATAAGAGAATCCCCTAGTTCTTGGAGAAACATTCTTCACCTTTGATTCTTCCCTGCATTCCACCCTTGGTGGATTTGGGTCCACAACACAAATCCGTTGTAGGCTGACACATCCAGCATATTGTAAAACAATACCACTGGCCATCTCCTGGTCATGCGCTGGCATGTATAGGTGGCAGTCAGCTTGTCCAGGTTGTCCACCCCTCCTTTGTTTTTATTGTAATCCAAAATAATGATGGGCTTTTTCTCTTTTGCTGATGACACAGCAGTGTCCTTGTGGAGTGTGGACATGAGTATCACTCCGGTTTTTTTTTGGACAATATGACACAATAGTGGTTGTGTCTGTAAAGGCAAATTTTGAAGACAGTGGTGCCCTGTTCTTCAAATTCACAATTTCAGCGGGCAGCTCAGGTTTATTTTTTTTGATAGTGCCCACCATGGTGAGCTTTCGCCTCAGAAGTTCCTGTCCAAGATCAAAACTTGTAAAAAAATTGTCACATGTAATATTGTGTCCGCGCAGTTCAGTTGTCAAGTCGAGGACTACACGTCTTCCCTGGTTCCTCTCAGGGATGCCACTTCAGGTTTTCCTGTGTAAATTTGCATGTTCCAAGCATAGCTTGTTCTTGCATCACAGGCTGCCCAGATTTTTATCCTGTAGTTGGCTGGCTTATTGGGCATGTATTGCCGGAAAGGGCATCTTCCCCGGGAAGGCACAAGACGCTCGTCTACGGTAACCTCTGGCCCTGGATTGAACATCAAAGGCAGGCGCTGCACCCATCTCTCCCAGACATCCCTTATGGGAGCAAGCTTGTCACGTCTTGCTCTCATGTCTCGGTTGTCAAACCTGAGGACTCTCGAGATCATATGGAAGCCCTTCAGTGACATCGTGGCCCGAAAAATATTTCTGCCTGTTGCTGTGTCCCAGAGACTGGCTGTGGCCTCATTGCTGGATCGGTATACTCCAGCAAGAAGAAGAATTCCAATATAAGCATCCAGGAATTCTTCATCAAAGTCAATCCATGTGTCTCCGTAGACTTTTTATCCTTCTAGGTTTGTCATGTCAAGTATTATTTTTTTCAGCGATGATGGCATGAACTGTTCAAAACTTGTTTTGATGTCACTTATCCTTGTTATGGCAAACCTTGTGACCCCAGGAGTCATTCTGATGATATTTTCAGCAGCTGCCCTGCCAGTTGTCCTGAGTCTCGTCAGGTGGTACTAACCTCCAGGAGATGCTGCCATTCTTGGACTGTAGTACTTCAGCTGGTGGGGAAACTGCTTCAGAGGTGATCTCCTCCTCAGACTCTGTGTCTGTGTCTTCTGACTGACACTCCACAATGTCTTCCTCCTCTGAGTCCACCTCATCAGTGTCGCTCTGCCACTCTGTAACTTGTCCTTCAGCTAGGATATGATCCAGAGCTTGGAGTGCTGTGAATCTGGCCATTTTTACCTCTGCAAATTAGATGCTTTCTCTCCAGTCATAATCACCAAATTGAACTGGTCTGGGTCTGTTTTGTCTGGGCTGTCTCTGTTTTTTTACTCGGGGGAGGTGTGAAGAGATAAGCCCCTGACTACAGCTCGGGGGATGGGAGAGGCCTGCTACCTGACAGAGTTGTGTGGGGGTGTGGGGGGGGCCAGAGTGAGCTGAGAGTGTGTTTATACTGTAACTTAAGTTTGGCCAGTATTTATTGTTTTATGATCTCTTATTGTACCCTGGGTCGTGGCCGACCCGGTAAGACCACAGGCAGTGAATTTCTGATTAGAGAAATAATTTACCTTTTTTTTTTTTTTTGTTTTTTTTGTTTAAATGGAAGTTTCAGAAAAATGGAAAAAGCCTTGATGCAGTAAACAAAATGTATGTGGTACTTTTATGCATTTAAAACTTGAAAACGGGTCAGTACCGACCCTAGGGTAATAGTAGGGTTAAAATTCTGATTATGGTTTATAAAGCCTTAAATAATCTCGCCTCATCTTATATATCGGAATGTCTGACACCTTGTACTCCAAATCGTAACCTCAGATCTTCAAATGAGTGTCTCCTTATAATTCCAAAAGCTAAACTTAAAAGAAGTGGTGAGGCGGCCTTCTGCTGTTATGCAACTAAAATCTGGAATAGCCTGCCAATAGGAATTCGCCAGGCTGATATGGTAGAGCAGTTTAAAACACTGCTGAAAACACATTACTTTACCATGGCCTTCTCATAACTTCACTTTAATTTAATACTGATACTCTGTATGTTCAATTCATCATGATAACTATTCATGGTGGCTCTAAAATCCATACTGACCCCTACTCTCTCTTCTGTTTCTTTTTCCGGTTTCTTTGTGGTGGCAGCCTGCGCCACCACCACCTACTCAAAGCATCATGATGCTCCAACAATGATGGATGGATTAAAAGCCAGAAGTCTACGTGACCATCATCATCATCAAGTCCTTCTGTGAGAACCCTAAATCCAAAGAGGACTGTTTCATTTATGTTATGTAGAATGCCCAGAGGGGACTGGGCGGTCTCATGGTCTGGAATCCCTACAGATTTTATTTTTTCTCCAGCCGTCTGGAGTTTTTTGTTTTGTTTTTTTTGTCCACCCTGGCCATTGGACCTTACTCTTATTCTATGTTAATTAATGTTGACTTATTTTATTTTCTTACTGTGTCTTTTATTTTTCTATTCTTCATTATGTAAAGCATTTTGAGCTACTGTTTGTATGAAAATGTGCTATATAAATAAATGTTGTTGTTGGTGTAAATGGATAGAAGGGATCAGGAACACCTGCTTTCTCTCTTGTTCTATTTGTGTATGAGGAGGTGTCCCAGGTGTCTACAAGTTTTTCATTCTTCAAGTTGACACACAGGAGACAATCCTGAGAGCTTGTTAACTTAAAGAGAAATGTTGGGAGGAGCAGAGTGACACCTAAACCAATACTTTGGAGTATTTTACACAGTTACGTGATTGCTTTGCAAAACTGCCTCCATTCATATTGACTTCTAAGGCTGCATGTAGCAAAAGCTCAGAGTAGCCAAGTTTAGCTACACAATCACAGAACATGAATTCCAGCTGGAGAATGAAATCATGGCATTCATTCTCACCTCCCATTTGAAACTGCTCATATGCTGGCAAAGGATTACATGAAATTAAAGAATGGTGGCTGTTGTGAATTCAGGGTGTGAAACTCCATAAAGGCCTAAAACTCCAAACAGAGACCTAAAATCTCAAAGTTACCTTAGTTCTGAAAGTCAAATTTAGGCCTGTGGTCTGTACTCATAACCAAGGTTCAGACTTATAAATCCCAAAATGGGAGAAGGAAACCAGAGAAACCTCTGCCTCAAAGAACAAAACAGATTTTCCAACAATAGTCATACATTTTATTCAAAACCAAAACAAAGCAGTAATTTAAAAAATGGTAAAGGAATTACAAAATGTTGCCTCCAAGAGGCAATCTAAAAAATTCCCAAACTAAAAGATAGAAATTGTAATCTAAGAACATGTGGAAAGTATTTAAAACCACAATAAACAGCAGTGAGAACAGGCACATATTCAAAAAGAAATACAAAAAGGGAGAGCAACATAATCAGTAGCTAATACCTCAGCACAGCCATCTCTGTCATTGAAACAGGCCAATGACAGCTGCAACTTACAAAGAACAAGAAAAATAACATGAAAACAGAATGTAAAAAAAAAAGAAGAAACAGAGTGACAGACGAAGTCCACACAGTTCTACCACAAGTTGGTAATTATCCTGCTCTAAGGGTAAAGAATGACTGTGAGATGAAATTGTGATTAAAAACTTGTGATTAAGAACCAGAAAGACGATTGTATATCTGGGCCAAAACAAGAAGCAAAATAGAAGTCTGAGTCTAGTTGAAGTTCAAAACTATGAATTTTAAATGCAGCACTTGCAAAGAATATTTTAGGAGTATTCATAATCGTAGGCAAGTAGAAGACCTATTGATGTGTGCAGCAAGCTGCTGGAAATGTTCTACATGGCCATAGTAGTCAATGTGTTGTTCTATGCTGTGGTATGCTTGGGAAGCAACGTGAGTTCCAAAGAAGCGCAATGCTTAAACAAAATATTCTGAACAGCCTGTTCAATGACAGGGAGAACCCTGGACACACTGGAAGCTGCTGTGGAAAAGAGGATGGTGGCAAAATTGGGCGCCACCATAAAAAATACTCTATCATCTCCAGGAGGTGCTCTCTTTAGGAGGAGTACTTTTAGCCACTGACTCATTCCACCATGGTGTGCTAATAACTGCCTCTGGGGGTCTCTTCTGCCCAGTGCTGTCAGGCAATTCAATGCTTCCTCCCAACATACATGTTAAGTTCATTTTGAAAGAGTTGCACAATATACATTTATTTATGCATTTAGATATACTTATAATTGATTGGCTATATTATCTGTACTGTGAATATGTGTTTTTGTTTTTTTATGTTTCTGCTGCTGTATGCATTTGGATTTCCCCTTAGGATTAATAAAGTTTATCTAATCTAATTACACTGGGTTAAATATAATTGCAGCAATGGTGACTTCTGGGAACACACTCCTTAGCAAAAAATCATTTGCGCTGTGACATTTAAACTCCAAAGCAGAGACGAGGCATTTTGAACGCTATAGTTTTCTCCCAAGCGCACGTGTGTGATACGTTGTTAAACTTTTCTCATAATGAAAAACTAACAGAAAAAATGAATTCCTTGAGCTTTAAAATCCTATTTTTGAAAAGACCAAGAAATGGCTATTGAAAATTGCATAAGACATCAGGTCGCAACACCAAAAACTGTTGATTGTTTTCTTATGATTAGCCAAGTCATACGTTTTGTTCTTTTTTGTAATTCTTTGTGTGGATTTCAGGTGGTCTGTTGTTGTTTGTGTATGTTATAGTTATTGTTGAGCTTCTGTATAAAGCTAAATTACCCTCTATCTATCTATCTATCTATCTATCTATCTATCTATCTATCTATCTATCTATCTATCTATCTATCTATCTATCTATCTGCCCTCAAGAACAGTGAAGGTCACAGGCACTATTCCATTTAACACAGCAACTAGTGGGTCAAATAATACACTGCTCCCAGTAGTTACTGTAGTGTTATTGCTTTATGGTGTGCGGTATTTATTTATTATTAATTTATTATGATTAATTAAGTTGGACAGAAGCAGAACACATTTATGTGGCTCAAATGAGCTTTACTTTCCTTGGAATTTTATATAGGCTATTGCATTCGGTCTTCAGGTTCTTCCACCTCACTATCTAGAAACAGGAAATTACGTGATTGGATTGACAAGTTTTGCAGGATTGAATGGTCTGTAAAAAAATGTTCTGATCTTCTAAATAATGAAGGTGTTGATCTGCTGGATGGGCAGAATTTGGTATTTGATCATCAGATGGACTGGAAGAGAATTGGACTGGTCAGAAATGGTGAATGAGAGATGAACAGTGGTGAAAAGATGAACTGCAAGGGAGTTGTATATTTTGTGGTTTTACCAAAATGTCATTTTTCTCCCACCATCCAGATTGGTTTTACACTTGTGGATACTTGTATGCATATTTTGGTCTTCCTAGAATGTTACCTGCAAAATAAAAAACAAAAATGACAGATGAGAAAACATGCCAGGGCACTTCTCTCTTCTAATACATTTTAAGGTAAGGTGGAGCAGGCCACCACATGCATACATACCCTTGTCTGTCAACCCATTCCCATCACCCTAGAGTTATGCTGAAGACTACGGTGACTAGAAGGTGGACTGCTGTGTATGTTAAAGGACATGAAGTGAGGCATCATTGATGTATTCTGCTTATTTGGTATTTTGTGTGTAATTCAGAACACACATGGTGATGTATTGATTAACTAAAATATGACTAAAATGGATATTCAGAAAGAAAATAATAAATACTAACAAACTGCACTTTATGTTGTGACCTCATGTCAATGCATGATCTAACACTCTGAACAAAGTGAGTTACAACCTAGAAATAGATTGCTGATGCGAGAGAAATGGAAAATAACATAAGAATAATGAGTAGAGGCTATTAAATTAGATTAGATTGTTGTCACTGCACCACAGAACAAAGTCTTCCACAACTTTACTGTGCTCTTACTCGTCTCCATTATTAATGCAACCTATGATGAAGGTCAGGTCAAGTTAGGGAGCATGCACTTGTATAGCATGTCGCCACATCCACCACATGACGAAACAGCTTGTGATGGCAGTTGACAACACTATCCAGTTCCACTGTCATGAAATGACCATCTGGTCATTTGTGTTAGATACAGTAGGTGTCCCCTTGTTTCAACAATGAGGATCCTACGAGCCGGATCACCCTCTGGGAATCACGCCACAAGCCATAGTGCAGTAACTGACACTCCCTCACAATGCAGTTAATGTGCCTCATTCAGGACTCCATGAGCATCTGCACACTCAACACAAAATTAAACCAGCGTCAGCCAAGGAGTCCAGTCCTCATCTCATGTTACTATATAGCAAAGCAGGAAGCAGTAGGACTCTAAAGACCTGATCCTGAGCTTCTGCAAAGATATCAGGAGTGCCACACACCCCTTTCCAGAGACCTCTTGACCATTGCTCTCCCAATCTGTCATCTGACTTCATAGGAGAAGTCACCAGAGACATGAATGTTGCTGCTGGGGTAAGTAAACTTCTTGACGAGGTCAACATTCTCTCCACAAATAGACACACTGCTAATGGCTGCCTGAGAGGTCCTTAAAGGCTTGCATGTTGGTTTTTATCCAGGACACTCACAAGCCCAGGCACTCAGACTCCTCGCTCAGTTTCTCAAGAGCCCCAATCAGAGCCTCCATTGATTCCATGAAGATCACAGCATCGTGAGCAAAGTCAAGACCAATTATTCTTTCTTCACTAACAGATGCCCCACAGCTGCTGGACCACATGACCCTACCCAACACCCAGTCCATACAAGCATTGAAAAGAGTGGGAGCAAGAACAAAATTCTGACGAACCCCAGAATCAAATGGGAAAAAGTGAGACCGAGTGGTTCACAGCTGATTGGAGGATCAGCCCCAAGAACAGTGGACCGAGAGGTGTCCAACATCTTAACTGGAGGTTAAACTTTAAACAGCTGCTCAAATCAGCCTGTGCAGTGGACCACAACTGCAGTGTCATCCATAAGGACCATTCCATCACCCACCCTGACTGCAACTCTCCGAGCAACAGATTCAGATATGCATAATGTAAGCAGAATGAAGGTCACTAGACCATAGATACTGTTGCTGCTCACAGATTCCTCTAACAAATGCCTTCTTATCTTGCCAGACACTCTCACAGATGTCCTTCAGAGATTCCTTTCAATGATATTTAGGGTGCCCTTCAAGATTAAATACCTCCTTTGGGGAACACCAGCAATATCAACACAACCCTCAGCAACTGTCTTATCGCAGAAGGTCTCCCACATCACATTAGTATCTGCACTTGCACCCAAGTCTGCATGTTCCTCATACAATCTACATGCAAACTCATTAGAAACAGCCTGATCTTGGAGTTTGGCCAGGTCCAGCCTAATTTCCTAGTAGGTGGCAGCCTGCTAGACCAAAGCTGGATCTTCAGAGTAGCAGCAACAGGTCTGTGGTCAAATTCAAACACTGGGCACTTCTATAAACCCTGCAGTTCTGTAGGAGGCTCCAGCATCTGGCCAATAGGATGTGATTAATCTCCTTCACCACAGCACCAGTATTGGAGTACAAATTCTAATGATGCGCAGCCCCTGACCTTTTGCAAAGTCAAGGAACATGGAGCCACTTTCACCATGGTCACCAGACCCATGGGGACTGGTAAAATTCTCATAGCCAGCGCATTGAAGTCACCCATGACCAGAAGAGTGGCACCTCACAGGCACCCATCAACCACCGAGTTAAGTTGCGAATAAAATGTTTCCCTCACTAAGACATCACTAATCGTGGTTGGAGCATACACAGAGACAACAGATAAGGCACCAAGAGAGTGCCTTAACGTGAGTCTCTGTTACGGCCTACTAAAGGCCTAGGGCAGGGGTGGGCAAACTACGGCTCACGGGCCACATCCGGTCCGTTAGTCTTTTTAATCTGGCCAGCCGAAGACTGGTACAAAATTGCTCAAATCAAACCATATTATAATTATGACTGCATTCATTTGACCTTGTCCTGTAATGTCTGGCGTTCCACCAGGTGGTGCATTAGGCACAGTGATAAATTGATTTGATTTTGCGGAGTCCGGGTTACTCTCTGTTATTATTCTGCTACTGCTCTGAACCCATCTGCAACAATGAGTGGGCCAAAGAAAAGAAAAGCTGACAGTGAGTGCCAAGGAATGGACAACTAAATACTTTTTCACTGAAGTCCGGTCAAAGGCTGTATGTCTTATTTGCCAAGAAACCGTTGTGGTTTTAAAGGAATACAACATCAGCCGTCACTTTTCCACCAAGCATGCTAATTATGCATCAACAACCAGTCAACGCAAGAAAGGACGGCTACCGCTCAGAGGTTGGCAGTTAGTTTGCAGGCTCAGCAAAACACCTTTATCTGACAAACTGCCATCCGAGAATCAAGCCTGAAGGCAAGTTATGTGCTGGCATTCAAATTAGCAAAGAACAGCAAGCCTTTCTCCGAAGGGGAGTTTCTCAAAGAGTGCATAGTAGAGACAGCAGATATCTTGTGTCCTGAGAGCAAGAACAAATTTGAAAAAATTAGCTTATCACGCAGGACAGTGACTCGTCGTGTTGAGCTAATTGACGAAGACTTAGCTAGCAAGTTAAGCAAAAAAGCAGAGCCATTTACATTAAATTCCTTGGCACTGGACGAAAGTAAATGACATAAAGGACACCGGCTCAGCTTTTAATTTTTATCAGAGGGATTAATGACAATTTTGAGATAATGGAGGAGTTTTTGGCCATGGAATCCCTAAAGGGGAAAACGCGGGGAGAGGACTTGTATGACAGCGTGTCGGGGGTCATCAATAGGCACAAGCTACCTTGGAGTACGCTCGCCAGCGTTTGGATCACCAAATCTGACTGGAAAATATGTTGGGTTGCTCGAAAGAATCCAGGAGAGGGTGAAGGAGGACAACCCTGAGCAGGAGGTAGTTTTCTTACACTGCCTAATCCACCAGGAAGCACTGTGTAAATCCATATTGCAGCTGGACTACGTAGTGAAGCTAGTTGTAAAACTCATTAACTTTATTCGAGCGAGGGGACTTCAGCATCGTCAGTTTATTAAGTTTCTTGAAGAAATTGATGCTGATCACCAGGACTTGCTTTACCACTCCAATGTCTGCTGGTTAAGTTTGGGGAAAGTATGTTGACGAGTGTGGGAGCTCAAACAGGAGATTATCTCATTTTTGGAGCTACTTGAGAAAGCTGACGATTTTCCTGAGCTGAGTGACACAGATTGGCTTTGTGATTTAGCTTTTGCTGTGGACATACTGACACACATGAATGAGCTGAACGTGAAGCTACAAGGGAAACACCAGTTTGTGCATGAATTGTATACAAACGTCAGGGCCTTCAAAACCAAGCTAGCTTTATTCTCAAAGCAAATGTCAAACAACACATTTGTTCATTTTCCCACACTGGCTGCGCTGAAAGAGGCCCCTCAACTTGTGAAAAAATACAGGAAATCACTGAACAACCTGCATGGAGAATTCTGCCGTCAGTTCTCTGATTTTGGAAAAATTTACAAGTCACTTCAGCTGGTGTCATGTCCCTTCACACAGGACCCTGAAACGGTGCTACAGGAGTTGCAGTTGGAACTGATTGATCTCCAATGTGACACCATCTTAAAGGAGAAGTTCAACTCTCTTAAACTGGATGAGTTTTATGCATCATTAAGTGCAGCCAAATTTCTATGCATGTTTTTGAACAGACTTTTAGTGTGATGAACACCAACAAAGCATCCCACAGATCCCAGTTGAGGGATGAAAACCTCAGATCTGTTATGAGGATTGCCACAACAAAACTAACACCAGACCGATGCACTGGCAAAAAAGGGTGATCAACAACACTGTTCCCACTAAAAGTGAATGTAAATATTAACACTGTAATGCCTTTTTTATGTTTATGTTTGATATGTATGCATCTAGTGCTGACCCGGCCCGTCTGTCAAATTTTAAAAGTCAATGTGGCCCCAGATCCAAAAGGTTTGCCCACCCCTGGGCTAGACAATGGCACCTTAACTGTCATTAGGTATCGGGATGAAATCCTTGGACCCATTGTCAGACCATATGCTGGTGCAGTGGCTCCTGGGTACCTCCTGGTGCACAAAAATGCCCGGCCTCATGTGACGAGAGTATGCAGGCAGTTCCTGGAGGATGAAGGAACTGATACCATTGACTGACCCCCATGCTCACTCGTCTGACCTCAATCCTATAGAACACCTCTTGGTGGGACATTTTGTTTTGGTCCATCCAACGTCGCCAGGTTGCACCTCAGACTGTCCAGAAGCTCAGTGATGCCCTGATCAAGATCTGAGAGGAGATTCCCCAGAACACCATCCATCATCTCATTAGGAACATAACCCCACCCCACCATGGACATTGTAAGACATGCATACAAGCGCGTGGGGGCCATACAAACTACTGAATATGATTTGGAGTTGCTGCAATGAAATCACAAACAAAATGGACTGGCCTGCCGCATCATTTTTTCCCTTTGATTTTTGGGGTGTCTTTGAATTCATCCCTCTGTAGGTCGATTATTTCCATTTCCATCAAACGATGTGGCATCCTTTCATTCCTAAACATTACTCAGTCAATATCAGTATTTATATCCAGCAGGATTTTTGTCCCATTGAAATATGATGTGTTTTCAAAGTGATCCTTTAATTTTTTGAACAGTTATATATATATATATATATATATATATATATATATATATATATATATATATATGTGTGTGTGTGTGTGTGTGTGTAGCTTGCTTTAAAATGCAGCTTTCACTCCTGATACACTATGTAGTATAATCATTTATACATACATATCTAGGCTGAAGAGAAGCCATTGGAGCAGTATAATCATCATCCAGTGCTTCAGTGGGGAATGCTGATGAATATACGCCCAGTTCAGCGAGTGCAAGCAGCATTCTTCTTGCAGATGGCCTCTGGCTTATAGATAGTTCTTCTCTATTATAAATATTTACACATTTTGCACATTTAGTAAGCTTTTTATGAAACTTGCCAGGTTTGGATAGCTACCATCTGAACTATGGTATTTTTGAACTGAGCTCTTCTAAGACCCAAATAGCACCTTTTTCCCATATTTGTGCACAGTGCACTTGCTCTATCACTCATGACTTCTGCCTGAAAGTGATGGGTCAGGCCTACTTTAATGAGTCAAAATCCTTGCCTGAAACAGCTGCCCCTACATCAGCTGCATAATAAATCAGGCTCACAAATCACAATTATCAGATAGTTATTTTTCATTTCTGGTTACATTTATTGAGTATGTCTCTTACTTGGTCCCTTCTATACATTTACTGTTCACATACAAAAAAAATGGATGACCAATACAGACTTAAGAGTGTCTCATCTTTCCACCATATTGCCACCTGCCATCTTTGAAAGACAGAGTGCAGAACTCATATTGCACTATTTAGTGTATATCCAGTGTCCTAAAAATCAGAGAATATGAAAAGGAAAAACAAAAGCTTTCAGGTATATGAACATGCTGTATATGTATATGTCCCCAAACAGTCACCCAGACTGATGCTTACTCAGTTATATTGACCTCTTTTGTAAGTTGCAATTCCATTCCTTCCCATAAAGCCCAACATATCTTATTTAGGTCCCCTGTAGATTCTCCTTTTGTCTCTTCAGATTGTACCAATAAAAGGTGTCATTTTGCTTGACTTTTCACTACATTCATAATTGCTAACACGGTACAACACCCTAGTACTGTATTACCTTCAGATTGAAATAAAACGCCACCCGAGGATCACTATGCAGTGCACTTCCACCCTCTAGCGGCCATTGTTCATACCACATTGGCAGTTGAATTCTCTTCTCGATGACTCATTTTTCTTTTTTGTCTCTCTGCTCTTAATTCTTTCCTTCTTTGTCTTCTTCTTTGATTTATCAATTTGCATTTTATTTTCTCTGTTACAGAGGAAGGCACTATGTGGCATTAACACTGGTTTATTATATTAAATATGCCACTCTTTTTCTTCTTAAAACCTTTTCTATGACTCCATATATCTTTTACTAGCAGGCCCCTGTGACTCCGTCAACGTAGAAGTGTAACAGGACAGTGAGGAGGGCCCTGCCTGACTCCCCACTCCTGACGTCACACTTCCTCCTCCCCTCAGCCAGCAGCTCTGTCTCGGATTAGCGTGAATAAATCGCTCCTGCAAGCGAATTATGATTTTTAGTGCGATGAGAGAAGTCGCAAAATCAACCGGAATGTTCAAACAAATTCTAGAAAAAAAAACCCTATCTAAATCCGTTACGTTGTTCTCTCGTGAAAAGAGGACAAACATACAGACTGCCAGGCGAACGTTGGATTTCTTATATATATATATATATATATATATATATATATATATATATATATATATATATATATATTAAACACTGTGGTTTAGACACGTTGGTCTTATATTTCTGGCATATTTCTATCAATGCTTCAATTCATCTTAGCAGAAATATTCATTTGATGAGAGCACTATATCAAGCTACTATTTTGTATCAGCCGAGTCCAGAAAAGAAATGCTAACATGATACCTTGTTTTCCTGAAGAAATTGATTGAACTTCACATGGCACCAGTCAAAGGTCAAACTAATTCAGAGGCAGATTGTCACACTGGAGTCCCATCCAACCGCAAACCCCACATATAATGGCTCAGTGAAGGTGGTCTTGAACCTGTATAGGAGGTTCATTATGTCCGAGATGCTATAAAATGACAGAGAGCCAGCCAGGCAGTCCAGATACACACCTATTCTATGACTGTAAGGGGCACTGATTTCAGTCTTCATGTTATTGTGCCAGGCAGAGTAACTGAAATCAGAGCAGCACAGACTCCAGGACTTGTTGTTGAATCCAAGGCGACACTCTTTACTCCATCCTTTCCTGTCGATTCCTTTATACATGACTCCAATCTCAGTCCACTCTCCACTCCACTCGACCTCCCAGTAATAGCGGGTCCCACTCAGAGCCTCTCTGCACAGAACATGGGGCAAGAAGTCAAATCTGTCAGGATGATCATGATATGGGGTCACTGTACCCACATGTGTCACTTTCCTGTTCTCTTCAGACAAGCAGAGGCATCTGTGTGCTGAGTTGGGGTCCAAGGTGATCGAACAGGAGTCTGAATGGACAGAGAAGAAAAAGAGTGAAGAAATCTGTTGGTATTGTGAAATCTGAGAAATGAACCTGAGGAAAAAAGAGCAGCAAGCACAAAGAATTTCATTAATAACATTAATGCCCCAATGTAACAAGACTGCTGTGATGTTAACTTGATATTAAAGATCTGAAATCACTAAAATAACTGGAGCCAGACTTGTGCTGAAGAGCTGGAATGGTCATGTGGACTCATTCTGTACAGTCAGGTGGAGTCACATCAGGTAACCTGAGGTCAGGTGGAGCTCTGAATGGGGAACTTAAGAATGGGAGGAGCATCATGGGGGAATAGAAAAGGGAAAGGAAGAAGTGAGCCTGGGGTCAAAGAAGAGAGCTGTCATCAGCAGACCGAGGACCAGAGAGAAAGGAGAAATAATGAGAAGTAGACCCCAGAACTTGAGTTACATCTACAGAGAGGAGATACATGGGGTCAAGGAGGAAGAGGAAGAGATAGTGATGTGTGACAACAACAAAAAAATGAGGAAGAAAATAAAAATGGGGAAAAGTTTAGAATAATAACAGGAGACCTTAGAAAAGAGAGGAAAGAGAGAAAGAGGAAGAACTTATAAAAGAGCAGCAAGAGAATAGAGAGAATGAAAAAAGGAGTGAGGAGGAGGACGAGGAAGGTAAAGGGGACAGGGAATATGGGGGACTACTATGTAGAATCAATAGAAAGAACAAGGGATAAAAGACAGAATATGAAAGAATTTAAAAGGAAAAGAATGGAAGAAACAATATAAAGTACAAAATAACTTTTTGGTTGAATTTGAAATACAATTTATGATAATTCAAGAAAATAAAAAATGAAAGGAAAGGAAATAGCAGCCAATGTGGGTTTTCAAGATGTGATGACTGGATTGTCAAACCGAAAACTGAATGCAAGGCCCTGACAAACTTCAATATCAAGTCTGACTTACAACGCCACCAATATGGACACATTTTGTTAATATTACAATTTCAATTCCTGTCATCTGTCCAAATATCTTCCTCTTTTTAAAAACACTGGATGCTATAGGCATTTTTTTTGCACCCAAACAAATTAATAATAAAAATAATTTAAAAACCTGGCAGTGCTGATTATAATAAGGAGAATCCCATTTCTATCACCTACACTTTCAAATATCTTTCTTCTCCTTCTCTCTAAATTGTTGTTTATTGTTCATATGGACAAATAATTAAGAACAAATTATAAGTAGAATGTCAGGATAAGTTTGGGGTCTAAAAATGAGGTTAAAATTCACAATAATGAATAAATCATATTTTAAGGGCATGCCTAACAGTCTTCTGAGCTAAATATGTCACTAGTCATGATATGAATTCCATCTGATCAGCAGAATTTAATAAAAAATGTCATTTTGTGTTATGTACTCTGACATGAATGTGAACAACAAACCATCACCATGCAAAAATGGGAGATAGGTCAGTCAGCAGAGAGGTCAGTCTGTCCGAATAGATGTGATTTCCAAGTGGACAAGGTAGAAGATCTGCTATTCTTATTTTGTTAGTCATCTGGAAATGTCAATTAAATTGTAGATTAGGACATCCACTGGACCATCAATGTCATTTGATGTTATGGGGAGACCATGAGGTTTAAGGAAAAATTTGGTATTTTTTCAAATCAAAATCATTTTTTCACAATCTGATACTGAATATAATCTGGAAAGTTGTGATCTTAAGTGAAACATTTTTTATTAATGAAAAAAAAATATATTGTGCCTCTTCCGACAGTTTAAAGTGGGATCCAATGGAACACCAGTCTGAACATGAAACAAAGGCCCATTGCACATGCATGTTAGAGGAACACTTTTTTGGCTCAACACAGATACACAAATCCCCATTGGGATGAAAGGGGGCTTTGTCACCAATAACTCTTCAATGAAGCTGCTCTATTTTACTTACTTATTTATCTATTTATTTTGTCCACTTGAGCACTGATTTTGAGTTATAATTGTTTGGGAATTAAAAGAGGCGAACCCGTTGGCACCCCAACACTTTTGGGACTCCAGCCTTCAAAATTATTCACCTGTTCACAGGCTTAAAATAAACTGTATATCTGTTCATCCATCTTAAAGCAGCAAATATTTCAATTTTAGAAAATAACTCTTCTATGTTTCTGAAATATTCTTATGACAATCAATGGAAATTAGAAGTAATAAAGGTTTATCACAGATTCTGGAGCTATTTATCCTGTAAGTGGAGTACAATAAAAAAGCAAAACATCTGATCTCGAGGTTTTGACCCATTGCTATCCCTGACTAAATGTTTGACTAAGAAACCATCTCCTGGTTTTCTAGTTATTCACAATAGTTTCTAAGACATTTCTCATAACAGAATCCATCACTTTAAGAAAGTTTTTGCTCCAACTCTTTTTTTTTACTTCCCTTGTCTCTACATAAGAAATGGTAAAAATGGGTATATCTTTGATACATTAAGCACTACGAAAATATCTGTCCCTTTTCAGTAAAATTATGAAAACCTTGAAGAACAGCAAATGGAGACTTACATTCTAAAAGTTGTGCCGTAATTCTCTGATTTCTCAGGGTGTAATCTGGATTGTTAACAACAGAAGAGGGAAAAAGAAATACACTGGTGTTCACAAACTCCCAGGCGCTAACCTCCTCAAGACTCTCCTTCAGATCAGAGAGGCTTGCTTTCAAAGTCTCCGGAAGGAAATCACTGCTAATAACAATGTCTTCATCTTTAGGTGGAACACACAGAGATGGGAACACCTACATCAAGAAAACATAGAGCAAATAAGAGAGAACATGAAGACAAAGGCTTGCTTGTCAGACAAGCTTGCTGGTGTCCTTTAGATTAGCCATCTTACCTTTAGGAAATGGATGTGGTCTCCTGTCTGTAAAAGCTCAGCCATTTCAGCGCCCCTTATCTTTAGCCCCTCGATATCCTTCTCCAGTTGCACCATGAACTTTTCAGCCTTCCTCACTTCCCTCCGCTCTTGACCTCTAATAACATCAATGACTTCTGACCTCAGCTTCTCAATGGACTCCAGTACAGACTTGAAGGCCTCCTCGTGTTCCTGCACTTCCCTTTCTGCAGAGCTCTGATTAGAACAACATAGAATATCATTCCAGCAGCATTTTCTTTAAACAGCATAGAAAATCGGCTACCAACTGCCAAATTAATGGCCACAAAAGCCAAGGGTAAGTCATTCTGCAGGCTTCATAATCTTATCAAGTCTACCCCTATTTTTCTGAAGATTCTTTCACTTTCTATTCTTTTTTGGAGAAAAAGCACAAGCAACAATTTGTCTGGGAGAGAACTATCATAGGTCACTGTGAACAATATGACACAATCTCAGACAGACATGTGGGAGCATTCAGTCATGACAAAAAACGAGACAAGTCTTTGTTCAGCTTTGGGAATACATTGTTAATTTGTGTAATTCTTTAAAACCTTGTGCATTCAAATTTTGTGCCTTTTCCACACTTGTCACGTCCCGTTATTATTTCATGGATTATTAAACATTGGCTCAAAGTAAATTATTTTTAAAAATGCTGATTTTAAATTTTGTACTCATTTCAAAGCACACTTGATAGTAGTCATCTGTTGTGCAGTACAAAATCTGTATATTTTGGTTTATATTTTCATTTTATTTTGTTCAAGACAACAGGTGAACTACATTCAGGACAGATCAAAGCATATCCTCTTCCTAGTTGTACCTCACTTTTAAAACAGCTGCTCCAACAAAGAAAGGAAGACATGTTGGTGCCTAAGGCTACTGATTAGTTTATAACCTGGGCATCTGGGACAACAAGGAGCTAAATTATTTTACAGTCTGGGAAAGGAAGACATGCCGATACCTCAGGCAACATCAAAAAAGTTTAATTGTTTGGGAAAACAGACAGTGAATTCATTCATCATATCGACAGCCAGCCAAACAGAATATCTAACAATTATATCTTGCAAAACCTCCTGGTAGAATTTTATCATAAATATGCCTCGTCAGAAGAGCGCCATTGGAGGGAGGAAGAAGAAGAGATGAAGACGTCAGGAGAAGAGAACAGAGCAACGTCAGAAGAGGGCGCCAGCAATGTGTGGCCATTTCCATCTGATGATCAGGAAAGAATCTCATGAATAACTACGAGTGCTAGATCACAAGCGGCCTGAGACCTTCATACTTGTCATCTTTACTTTTTTGTAAGCTGTTTCTAAAGACTATATACAGTATATCCAGACTTTACTATCAGTTCGGTTTTCTATTATTCTTTGTTCTACTGGTATTATTATTCCTGTAATAAATACCACATTGCTTTTAACTTTGTATGCTTTGTCTTAATGTTTAGAGTGATTGAAATAGTAAGGTAGATTTCTTTGAGCACCTGGTGTAGCCGGAGATTTGTCATATGCTCTGTGCTGCAAGGTTTATTAAGGGCTGAGGGTGAGAGCTCCATCCAATTGTAGGGAACAGTACGTAAAGTACAACATTCTTGGCTGATAAATGGCCTATAGTCTAGGATGTTGAGCCTTTGTATGTTTAAATGTATTCTTGGAGACCAAATATAATATTTAGGTTTGAGATATCTTTAAAACATTATATGTTGTTTGTGCCAATAATAAGTAAGTCTCTTGAAGTGCTGAGAGATAGGTTGTGTTATTCCTAAGGCACCTGTGTGTTTTAAAGTGCTATAGTTTAACCAGCTGTGTGTGTGTTATTCATGGGGCACTGTTGAGTTTCTGTGTGTATGAGTATAGCTATGTATGTGTGTGTTAATTTTAAAGGGCAACAGTAGACCAACATGGTAACAAATCTGATGAGTACACTTACCCCTAGGTAAAGGATAAGTAGAGGGACATGCCATGATAATACATCATCTAATGCTCAGTTACATTGTGCTGTCTAAACCTGACAAAAGACTCACCTGAATCCTGATAACTGTCTCCTTCATCTCCTCCAGTTTCTTCTCTTTCTCTTCAATTCTTATTTTAATTTCTTCCATTCTGCTCTGCATCTGACACTGTGTGAAAGTGAAACAGGAAAAAAATGTCTGAGGAGTGGAGAGATAAGAAATCCTATAAATGGGCTAAATCTGTGAGAAGTAAACTCATAGATTTGCATTTGAGGATTTTAAAATCTAGGATTTTGTTGTGCTTTGGGCTTTTTTTGTATTAAAGATAACTAAAGACCCCATGAGATTTTGCCAGTAGTGTTGAAAGAAATGAAAGACATTATTTACAAAACTAGTGCTTCACATTAGAACTGCACCGAATGAAAAGTAAACCTGTAACTCCAAATTAGAAGAAAACAGAGAAAGGATAAAAAGCTAGTAAAAATTAAAATTTGTGTTTGAAGATTTTAAAATGTTGAAGGTAGATGTGCTTCAGGATCTGAATGTACCAATGGTGAAAAAACCTTTGGGCTGAGAGGTTTCACATACCTGTGATTGCTAAACAACCTAAGGGCTCATTTGACTGTAGTTCTACCCCTTAATGAGGGTTGGCACTGTTGTCTAACACCTATCCTCTATTTTCACCTTCAGACCTGATGATTGACAGCGAGACAAGCCATGACAACACTTTTAGTTTCTGGTCACCTGGACCTGCTTCTTCCTCTCCATTGTCCTCTTAACCGGCTCCACTGCCATCTGTTTGCAGTTTGATACTAGAGTTCTATCAAGAAAGACATTGTTTTGAAATGAACATTATTCATTTTGTTATTTTGTGGTTTTCAATTATACAGGATTTGCCTATGGCTGCTCTAAATCTTTACACTCCCTTTGTTTTGTCAAGAGGTTTACTTAGCTCAGCAGTGACATTCATGTCCCTGGTGACTCTTCCTATGAAGTCAGTAGACGGATTCGGAGAGCAGGGGGTCGTCATGAGGTCAGTGGAAAGGGGTGTGTGGTGCTCCTGATATCTCTGCAAAAGGATGAAGGCTAAAGTTTTTAGAGTCCTGGTGCTTCCTGTCTTGCTATATGGCTGTGAGACATGGACGCTATCCAGTGACCAGAGATGAAGACTGGACTTCTTTGGCACTGTGTCTCTGCGGAGAATCCTTGGGTACTGCTGATTTGACTTTGCACATTGCCTGCATTCTGAGGGAGCATCAGTTATGACACTATGTGGTGCGACTCCCCAAGGTTGATATGGCTCACAGGATTCTCATTGTTGAGGACCCAAGTGGCTGGACCAGGCCAAGGGAATGCCCACGTAACACCTGGTTGCGGCAGATAGACGGTCATTACCGGAGAGAGGGACTGGACCGTGTGTCTGCCTGGGAGGTTGCCAACCAGAATCACAAGCTTTTTTGTCATGTGATGGGTGCAGCAACATGCTCTACCAATGCATGCTCCCCAACCTGATCTGACCTCACCTCTCTTTTTATTGCAGTGGAGTAGTCTTTCACAATATCCTGAGGCTGCACAGGATATTTATTAACAGTAGTGTTGGAAGAAATGAAACATGATTCCTTTTAGAAAATGTTACTCAGAATATTCAGTCATTCACTTCATATTAAAGAAGTACCTGATGACTAGAAAGTTGAGAATGTGACCCACAATAAACCAGAGAAATGGACCTCCATAATTATTGACCCATAATAGTTATTTAGTTACTTCTGTCTCAGAGTGACTGTTTGTGATAGGAAGGTCCTACCAAAGAAAAAAAATATATAAAACAAAAATTTACTAAGACTTTAAAATGTTTTCAATTCAATGTAGTCCTACATCAAAGACCAATTTGGAATCCAGAAGCTAGTGTTAACTTAGAAAACTTAAATTCACACTAGTAAATAGCCTGAGGCAAATAGTGTGGAAGAGAGGTGGGATGAGAACATCAGTGAGATTTTCAGGAAAAAGAAAAAAAAATTCAAAGATTCTCACAATCAACTATGTCAGGAGCTGGAAATTCATTTGGCATAATTTAAATGATGGCAACATTGTTATATACAGTATTATAAGTAATAAAATGGCAGGTGGAAACTCTGAGAATGCAAAATATCAGAGTTTTCTTTATCCTGTGATCTCGGTGTACACTCTGAGGCTGAGGCATTAATCACAAAGCTATTTCTAAACTCAAAAAAGAAGAATTTTACATCATGTCCTTTACACCTTTTAATGGCAGTGTCTTACCTCATACTTTAATAAGTTGTAAGGGACAGCCAGGAGTCTGGCCCGGCTGAAATGCCCTCAGCCAGGAAAGACTGTGGGAGATAGCATACACAGGACATTATCTCCACTGGACTGCCAGAAAGCAACCACCCTGGGTTGTGGTGGTGCCACAAATTCTCACAGGGCACCATGGGAATTAGAGTTCTTCAGCTCAGCTTTTTTGGGTTTAGTGTGTGCTGTCAGAGAGAGCTGTAGGGATTAGGGAGCCCTATTTTGTGGTGCTGTAGCCATACCCAGAAGTGTGCCTGGGCTAAGCTTTGGGGAACAACAGAAGTACTTTCAGAGACAATATTAAACAAGCTGCCTGCCATAGATCAAAGAGCCAGAGTAGGGAGAAGGAGATGAAGCTTGCGTGAAGAGCGGAGGAGGCAGTGACTGAGAGAAGAAGACAGAAAGAGGGAATTACAGTGTGCTGCTTGTGTCTTGTGTTGTGGTTGTGGCGTGGGAAACCCTTTCTACAACAGTTTCCCACAATTAAACTCTTTCATTCATTTTAAATTTGTGTTCGAGCCTTTGTGTCAGGTGTTTGGGGTCCTGGAACACCTCCTACAGTCCACAAAGTACATTTGAAATTTCGAGATCAGCCCCATGGTTACCCCAAATTTGTGGTCAAACAGAGGGATCCAATAAATGTGTACAGCTGGTTTGGTTTTGGGCATTTTGAAAAAAAAAAAAATCAGCTCCCAGGAAAATCGTCTTTCCTCCTCCTACATTTCTTTCTTTTTGTTCTTTTTTTGCCAAGTGTCTTCCCATAGGTGACATATTTTGTACTTTAACCATTGGAAGTACCATGGGTGATGTACTGGCACCCCATCTGAGATAGAAGGTGGATCTTTGCCCAGCCAGTAAGCCATAGAAGGACAACATGAGAGGAGGTATAACCCAGCTGGAATAAGATTTGATTATTGTCCCAGTTGGGGTGAACGATTAATAGATGGACTGGGAAAGGTTGTTTGTCAAGAGCAGTTCCTTCTTCAGCACAATAGATGGAGGTGTACCTCTGGTTTGGAACCAGTATGGACACCCGAAGGGATCACTGGGAATCATAGTCCTGAAGGACAACCCTGTTGGGCTCCCTGAGTGCTGCCTGGGGATGTTGCAAAAAAGAGAGTTTACCTGTTCCATGGAGCTTACGCATGATTCAGAAGTACTTCCACCATTCAGTGCTATGACACCAGAAGTGCTCCCAGGTCCAACATAAAAGGAGGTCGTCCAGCCTCCTCCAGCTGAGTCAGTAGGAAGTAAGGCAACACTCACTGGAGGGAGGAGGACGGAGAAGAGAATAGAAGGGAAATAGTTATTGTGAATTGAAAATTGTAGTGTGGACTGTTAAAAGAGGTATTTGTGAATAAAAACATTATTTGAATCTGGGACTGTCTTGGTGTGGTTGGTGTGGTTTTGTCTGGGGTTTGGGAGCTCGATGGCCACACCCCAGAGGTCACACCATCCTCCTGTTGTTTTGAGTTTTGTATTTTTTTTTATTGGTTGGCAAAGGTCTGTTATTACATTCATATATTCAATTGCCTTGTATTTATGTAATGGAGAGACAGAGCAATTTGATCAGTAATACTTTTAGGAGTCTTTACAAAAAGGCATTGATTTACATGTTCACACTATTGGTTTATAAGTATTTACTATCATTTTGCAGGTATAATTTATTGTTTGCATGTGTACAATTTTGGTGTAAATCATATGAACTCTATGAGTTTGTCTAGGTCAGTGGTTCTCAAACTGTGGGCGAGCCCCCCTAGGGGGGCGCGAAGTAATAAAAAGGGAGGTGCGAAGATGTGAAAAAAAAAACCAAAAATCAAAAATATGAAAAATACATCTATTGAAACCAAAACAAATTAACTTGAACTACATTCTGATACTAGAAAAATAAATATAGAGTTAGATAAATGTCGATAAAAGTTAAGTAGGTATAGTAAAATATGCATCCATGATATATCATTAAATAAAAAAGAACAAATTGGTATTAGTGGGCTCCTTTCAAAAAAATGTTAGGGGGCCACGATTAAAACTGTTATGAAAACTCGCAAATACTTAAAGGTTGAGAAACACTGGTCTAAGTGGTATTGATTTCTGTATGAACTATATTGATCTGTATATCTATATTACTCATTTCCATGTGAACTCTATTGGTTTGCACTGGCATATCAATGATTCAGGTACATTTTGCATTGGTTTGTGAGTGAACTGTATTTGTTAGATCTCCTACGCTATTAGTTTGCCTATAAAATATATTGACCTGTATTCATATACTACTGGTCTGTTAACATATTGCAAGGGTTTGTGTCTGCACTATGGTGGCTTAGTGCTGGCCTTATACTGGTTTCAAGTGGGTAATAAATCAGTTTCACACAAGAACTGTATATATACTGCTCAAAAGAATTAAAGGAACACTTTTGAATCAGAGTATAGCATAAAGTCAATGAAACTTATGGGATATTAATCTGGTCAGTTAAGTAGCAGAGGGGGTTGTTAATCAGTTTCAGCTGCTGTGGTGTTAATGAAATTAACAACAGATGCACTAGAGGGCAACAATGAGATGACCCCCAAAACAGGAATGGTTTAACAGGTGGAGGCCACTGACATTTTTCCCTCCTCATCTTTTCTGACTGTTTCTTCACTAGTTTTGCATTTGGCTACAGTCAGTGTCACTACTGGTAGCATGAGGTGATACCTGGACCCTACAGAGGTTGCACAGGTAGTCCAACTTCTCCAGGATGGCACATCAATATGTGTCATTGCCAGAAGGTTTGCTGTGTCTCCCTGCATAGTCTCAAGGGCATGGAGGAGATTCTAGGAGACAAGCAGTTACTCTAGGAGAGCTGGAGAGGGCCATAGAAGGTCCATAACCCATCAGCAGGACCAGTATCTGCTCCTTTGGGCAAGGAGGAACAGGATGAGCACTGCCAGAGCCCTACAAAATGACCTCCAGCAGGCCACTGGTGTGAATGTCTCTGACCAAACAACCAGAAAGACTTCATGAGGGTGACCCAAGGGCCCCATGTCCTCTAATGGGCCCTGAGCTCACTGCCCAGCAGCATGCAGCTCGATTGGCATTCGCCATAGAATACCAGAATTGGCAGATGCACCACTGGTGCCCTGTGATTTTTACAGATGAGAGCAGGTTCACCCTGAGCACGTGACAGAAGTGAAAGGGTCTGGAGAAGCCATGGAGAACATTATGCTGCCTGTAACATCATTCAGCATGAGCAGTTTGGTGGTGGGTTAATGATTGTCTGGGGAGGCATATCTATGGAGGGTCACACAGACCGCTACAGGCTTGACAAAGGCACCTTGGCTGCCATTAGGTATCAGGATGAAATTCTTGGACCCATTGTCAGACCCTATGCTGGTACAGTGGCTCCTGGTGCATGACAATTCCTGGCCTCATGTGGTGAGAGTATGCAGGCAGTTCCTGGAGGATGAAGGAATTGATACCATTGACTGGCCACCACACTTTCCTGACCTAAATCCAATAGAACACCTTTTGGTCCATCCAATGCCACCAGGTTGCACCTCAGACTGTCCAGGAGCTCAGTGATGCTCTGGTCCAGATCTGGGAGGAGATCCCCCACAACACCATCTGTCATCTCATTAGAAGTATGCACCTATGTTGTCAGGCATGTATACAAGAACACAGGGGCCATACAAAGTGCTGCGTACAATTTTGAGTTGCTGCAATTAAATTTTGGCAAAATGGACTAGCCTGCCACATAATTTTTTCACTCTGATTTTTGGGGCGTCTTTGAATTCAGGGCTCTGTAGGTTGATCATTTTCATTTCCATCAAACGATGTGGCATCCTTTCGTTCCTAACACATTACTCAGTCTATATCAGTATAGATATCCAGGAGGATTTCTTTTTCCCATTGAGATCTGATGTGTTTTCAAAGTGTTCTTTTAATTTTTTTGAGCAGTTTACTTGATCAATTACATGTGAGTCTTGCACTAATTTTAAGTGTGTATTCTGCCAATGTCAGAAGCATAACATGCTGGTTTGTATGTGTACACTGTATTAGATACATTTGCAGAAGATGCTGGTTATGCGTACATACACTTTTAAAGCTTAATGTGCCAATTATATTGGT
Source organism: Polypterus senegalus (assembly GCF_016835505.1). Taxonomy (NCBI): domain Eukaryota; kingdom Metazoa; phylum Chordata; class Cladistia; order Polypteriformes; family Polypteridae; genus Polypterus; species Polypterus senegalus. The sequence goes on from NC_053161.1 coordinate 162,566,849, forward strand.
TCTGCTTGCAAACTATATAGATTGTTCATGTGATTTTAGCAGCATTTGGTTTCACAAGAAGGAGGCATGCCGAAAGCCGCTAAAGCAGTGTTCAAGCATGAAGAGAAATGGGTATGAACGACGAGTTTAAACAGCTTAACATTTTTTCATCACTGCAATAAGTTTGTAAAAGAGCTTGGTGGTAATTATTACTGTTTAACCTCAGACAGGGATTTGTTGGTGACCTCCCAGCTCATTGAAAACATGCTGTATGCCTCCTGAACAGTGATGAAGTGATAAGTGATTGTCACTGTATACCTGCAGGCCTTTGATATGTCAGTGAATAAAGCAAAGCAAGTTTGAAAGGCAATCAAGTACTGCTTATTCTACAAAGAGATTCTACAATGACCTGGCCACATTTGTTGGTATTCCTAGAAAAGATTCTAAATAATTGGATTTGACTGATTTTTCAGACTGCTGTTTCTTGAATTGTATCACAATTGTGCAATCAGTCATTCAGTCTATTTAAATGGAAAAAAGTCATCAATCTGCTGTTTGGTATCATCATGTTTCCCACACTGAAAGTGGACCACAGAAAGCAAAGGAGAGAATTGTGAGAGGAGATCAAAAAGAAAATAATAGACAAGCATGTTAAAGGCAAAGTCTAGAAGACCATCTTCAAGTAGCCTGATGTTCCTGTGACATCAGTTGCCAATATTATAAAGAAGTTGAAGGTTTAAGGTTGGCCTGTAACCAACCTTCATGGACAGAGCCGCAAGAGGAAAATCAACCTTAGAATGAGCAGAAAGACAGTGAAAATGGCAGACAAAAAGCCAAGGACAACTTCCAAAGAGGTACAAGTTGAATTCCAAATTCAAGGGCTGTCAGGGTCTGATCACACCGTCAGTTGCTTTTTGGATCACAGTGGGCTCAATGGAAGCATCTACTGCGAAAAATGGAGGAGACCCAGTTATGTTTTGTGGCTTCTTTACTGTGTCTATCACAGGGTGCCCTGCATCTGAAATCTCAAGACTATCAAGACATTCTGGTATCAAAATGGACAGCCCAGTGTCAGAAAACTCAATTACAAATCAAGCATCCGCCAACAAGATAATCGCTCAAAACACAAAGCAAAAAGCACCAGGAATTGCTAAGAACAAAACATTGGACTATTCTGAAGTGGCCTTATATTTGCCTTGATTTGAATCCTATCAAACATCCATCTATCCATTATCCAACCTGCTATATCCTAACTACAGGGTCACGGGGGTCTGCTGGAACCAATCCCAGCCAACACAGGGTGCAAGGCAGGAAACAAACCCCGGGCAGGGCGCCAGCCCACCGCAGTCCTATCAAACATCTATGTAAATAACTGAAATATACAGCTTGGAGAAGACCCCCTTCAAACCTGACACAGCTGGAGCAGCTTGTGGAAGAAAAGTGGGACAGACAACCTGTTGACAGGAGCAGATGTCTCACAGAGAGCTGCAGGAATCATTTGTTTGTAGAGACTGCAAACTCTAAAGGTTGTGTAACAAATTATGAGGCTAAGTATCCCATGATTTTTGTCCATACCATTTTCATTTGCGTTATAATTTGAAATATTCTGTTGAATCAGGACTCTAAAGCAAAGTTTGCTTTTTGTTAAATATGGAATAAAAAATGATGGCTGCCAATTGCTTTAGTCAGTTTCAATTTTTTTCAGAGACAATTATGGGTTCTTGTTTTTTCATGGAGGAGTACCAAAAAATCTGTCCATGCCTGTATTTGCCCTTAAGCCTGACATGACCACAAGGCTGAAGTGAACTACTTATTGGTCTGGCTACTTATTAGCTCCAAGCAACTTACAGTATTCACTAGCAGCCAGCTACAGTACTTGTTCACACAGCTTTGGAAACCAGTTACTTAAGCAATGTTAACAACAAGACAAAAATGTCGTATAAGATGTTGTGATCTGCAGGGGGTACCTCCATGCCCTAAACCTCAGACACAACTGTGCCATCACAGGACTCAAATAAAGGCTTCTTTTATTTATTACTATACCTTTAATGGGTTTCCTCTTGCTTTGATGAACACCACACAGCACAATACATTAACAATCCTTCCGTACTCCTCACCCAGCAAGCATTGTCCACTACCTCCTGACTCCGACCCACCCAGTGAGGTGAGGCAGTCTCTTTCATAATGGACCCAGGAGTTTTTTTGGTGCCACGGCATTGCATGGCTGAAGCACTATCAGGTCAGGAGGACCTCCAAAGTAGAGATAGTGTTCTTCTGCAGCTCCACCTGGCAGTATTAAAGTACCCTAACAGGGCCGCCTCTCAAGACTACATCTCCCAGTTTCCAATGGGAATTGTACCAGAGGGATGCTGCCACCCTGTGTATGGGGGAATGCATAGCCCCAGGAAACATTCCCCTTTTGTCTTTACGTTATTATGGATGGAAAGGTACCAGCAACGTGCCCAGGTTGCCTGTTCATCCATATTCTTCCATAATGGCATCCCAGACAGGCAATATTGACAATATGGCCACGTACATAATGTAAACTAATAAAGTAACTCGAAAGTTTTGAACTATTAGATTTCTAAATAATTAAATCAGTGTCAAATGGGGTCTGTAATAAAACCTCTTCTAAAACTTTAAGAAATTACTGTTGACAATTGACTACCTATCATTACCTCCCCGTAGGGTCTATGACTGTGTGGTAAAGTGGCTCGTTGGTGCTTCCCTACCAACAGGCTGACTGTTAGGCTTTGCATGTTTCAGAGATGGAAGCCATTGAGGCCTACATTAAGGAGACTCCAGCTAATAGTGTTATCTGGCCATTTTATAGGGCTCAGTTTAAAAAAGAAATAAAATACTCAAAAATAGTGAAGAAATAATCAGCACCCTGCCATTTCTGACTCCTGCTCCTTTGTTCACGTTTCCCAGTTTACTCTTTCCCTTTCTGATCCTTGCCTCACCTGTTTTTCAGCTCTCTCTTCTTCCAGAGTCACTGAATTGTGCCTCTTGTGGTTAGTCGCTGCACACATAAAGCAGATGCAAGTCTCATCGAGCCTACAGAAGATTTCCAGAACTTTCTGATGTTTCATACAAAGCTTCTCTTCTAGGTTTCTGATCGGCTCCTCCAGATTGTGTCTTTTGAAAGCTTCCGACTGCTGGTGTGGCTGCAGGTGGGTCTCGCAGTAGGAGGCCATGCAAGTCAGGCAGGTCTTCACAGCTCTCAGTTTTCTCCTGTTACACACATCGCATGAAACATCATCAGGTCCAGCATAATTCGTTGTGTTTAATTGAGCTATAAGATCTTTTAACATTACATTTTTTTTAACCTCAGGCCTCACATTAAATGTTTGATTGCACTGAGGACAGTTGTAGATCCCCTCTTCGTCTGATTTGTCCCAGTAGCTATTAATGCAGTCTAGGCAGTAGTTGTGTCCACATGTAAGGCTGACCGGCTCCTTCAGGATGTCCAGACAAACCGAGCAGCAGTACTGTTTAGCAGACAGAAGAGCTGTCATCGTGAACGACGATCCAGTCTGACAAACAGGCATTCAGTCTGCAGAAATGAAAGTGAAAGTAATTGCAGTTTGTTTTTCTTAAAGAAATACAGACACACCCACAGTTATGCCACCTGTAACTGATGTCAGCTTCATAGCAGATTATTTCTCAATATTCCTTTCATTTCCACCTATTTTCTAACACTGTTACTCTGGAACTCACAGATAGCCCTAGCCTTTATGGCCCCTTCTGTCACTCTGATCACTAATGCAGCATTAATACCCTTTTACATCTTGTATACTTGGAATTTGTCTATAACTCATGCATTGAGATAAAACATGCCTGCTTAAACAAGGCAAAATAAGAAATAATTATTAAAATAGGTGGCCCCTGTAGTCTTTGACCGTGGTGGTGCAGCTGATTGATCTCAATCCTTCTGTTAGCGAACTGTCACTAATTACATCTGTAGAACATCACCTATCTGGTGACTGAGGGTCCGCACGTCTCAGATGCCCTCTTTTGTTTTACAGACCATGTCGTCCTCTCATCTCTCATTCAGACCTTATCTGCTTTTCCAGATTCCTGTAATTTTTTTCCTCCGAGGGTCCTCCTGCTGCTTGACACTGCTGTCGGTTGAGGAAAGGACAGGACTCAAATGGAATAATAGGGTGCCAACCAGACCACTCTATTTACTAGAAATATAAAAGTAGAGTGTTGTACCATGTTAGCCATAGATTGATAGACGAGAAAGTAGGATGAAATGACACCTTTTATTGGCTAACTAAATAGATTACAAATGCAAGCTTTCGAGGCAGCTAAGGCCCCTTCATCAGGCAAGGTGTAACAAAGAAACTGAAAAATACTCTAGCTTTTATTGGGACAGTAGCATTCATCTTAACAACCTTTTTGTTCAAATGTTTGCAAATTGAATACACCTAAGAAGAATTAACCCTGAAAGAAGAGAACAATGAACTAATAAAATGTAGAGATAAGATAACCACCACTAGAGAAAGTCCTGTAAGGTTTTTTCGAAGTGCATTGTCTGTACGATAGGCCACTGATGTAGTCAGCTGGTCAATCAGTCACATATCTGGTCATAAAACGTTTGTCTCTGTTCAGACCATTTTGTAGAGTGTTGAATTTAAGCATAAGTTTGTATTCCCATTTTACTGTAACGCACTCCTCTCAGGACTACCCAAAAAAGATATAAATCACTTGCAACAAATGTGCAGAATGCAGCTGCTAGAATCCTAACTAGGAAAAGAAAATCCGAACACATTTCTCCAGTTTTGATGTCACTACACTGGTTACCTGTGTCTTTCAGAATTGACTTTAAAATTCTACTTATGGTTTATAAAGCCTTAAATAATCTCGCCCCATCTTATATATCATAATGTCTGACACCTTATATTCCAAATCGTAACCTCAGATCCTCAAATGAGTGTCTCCTTAAAATTCCAAGAACAAAACTTAAAAGAAGTGGTGAGGCGGCCTTCTGCTGCTATGCACCTAAAATCTGGAATAGCCTGCCAATAGGAATTCGCCAAGCTGATACAGTGGAGCAGTTTAAAACACTGCTGAAAACACATTACTTTAACATGGCCTTCTCATAACTTCATTTTAATTTAATCCTGATACTCTGCATGTTCAATTCATCATGATAACTATTCATGGTGGCTCTAAAATCTGTACTGACCCCTACTCTCTCTTCTGTTTCTTTTTCCTGCGCCACCACCACCTACTCAAAGCTTCATGATGCTCCAACAATGATGGATGGATTAAAAGGCAGAAGTCTACGTGATCATCATCATCAAGTCATTCCGTGAGAACCCTAAATCCAAAGAGGACTGTTTGATTTATGTTAGGTAGATTGCCCAGAGGGGACTGGGCGGTCTCTTGGTCTGGAATCCCTACAGATTTTATTTTTTTTCTCCAGCCGTCTGGAGTTTTTTGTTTTTTCTGTCCACCCTGGCCATCAGACCTTACTTATTCTATGTTAATTAATGTTGACTTATTTTATTTTCTTACTGTGTCTTTTATTTTTCTATTCTTCATTATGTAAAGCACTTTGAGCTACATTTTTTGTATGAAAATGTGCTATATAAATAAATGTTGTTGTTGTTGTTGTTGGGTCTTGAAATTAGCCATAAGCACAGTGACCCTTAGATCCTTTATGCTGTGGCCATTACTGTTAAAGTGTGCTGCCACCGGAAGATCAATACTGTTCTGATTAATATGAAATCTAAATGAGTTCATTCGTTGGCGCAGTGTCTGACCAGTTTCCCCTACATACGGTCCAGTTTGGGGGCACCTTATGCATGAAAGCTTGCATTTGTAATCTATTTAGTTAGCCAATAAAAGGTGTCATTTCATCCTACTTTCACCTGTACAAATATAAAAAGAAAACTGAAAATGATAGGTGTGTGATATCACAGAAGTAACAAAAGCTAAGGCTTTAACTGTTGGCTTCACAGTGATAAGCTCTGGAGAGTGGTCTTTGCACAAGATCAGAGCTCTGTAAGGTGGTGCATTGGCCTCCTGACTGAGATGCCACTTCTTGGGAGCGCCTCACTTTTATAGCTCCTGTACTTGCAGTGGTCTGGTCAGTTGCCCTCAGTGGGCAGAGATACAAGAGTTAGCAGTTACACCCACTAGTGTCACAGGGTGGTAGCACTTACCTCAGATGGGTCCAGGAGGTGACCCTCAGAGGCACATGCATGACAACACTGACAATACTTATGGTTCTTCTTAGCGATCACCTCATAGTCGCAATCATTTTTAATTTTTTCATCATTGATTTCAGTTTCTTCTAAAGCTATGTTTTAGTTAAATTAATAATGAACTATTGATCAGGTATGGACAACAATCCCACTGAAAGTGTGTCTTTTTCCAGTGTTTTCTGGAATAGACTTCTGTCCCCAGAACATGAAGGAGATCAGTAAAGGGAATAACATTGTTAAAGTTTTTATCAAATGTGTTGTCAGTCTGACACATCTGAAGCTCTTACAAATTATCAAAAAGATAAAGGTGGAAAGCATTGTGGAGGAGTCCCAAGTAACATTTCAGGCCAGTAGGAGGCACTATACGATAGGGAGAAGGAACAATGTGGCTATGACAAAACCAAGAAAGCTAGCATCAACTGCAACAGACATAGCCCTTCTAAGAACGCAGCTGGAAATCTTTGCTGGGCAGAGCTGGTTTTATGTTTATAATGAGTCACTAGTTCAGTAAAACAATGAGATATAAAGTACATTGGAATCTAATTTATTAAGAGAAGACCCCCTTTCAACAGGTGTTTGCAAGGATGTCTGTCCCAATATACAGGGCCTCCTGCTGTGTGTTATGGTGATCAGAGTTAACTGGATGTGGCTGTGCCCTTTTTTGAGATTATGTTGGCACTGGCACCAGTGTCGGTAGTTCTAGGAGGGCTGAGTGTGCAGTTCCTGTGGGAAATGCTGAAGCCCAGAAGTAATTAAGCAGGGGTGTGGCTACAGGTGGGCAGGGAGTGGGCAGTGTCCACCCAAAAGTATTGTCTATCTACCCCATGAGAAATCAGTGAAAATAAAATTTTAAAATGTTTTGGCATTTGTTTGCCCTCCTTACATATCCAACCCACCATTCCAAGAGGACAATCTGTTAGCTCTAAACATTACATGCATGACCTCTGCCTTGAAATTCTGTCATGTGCCCTTATTTCCATCCATCCATTATCCAACCCGCTATATCCTAACTACAGGGTCGCCGGGGTCTGCTGGAGCCAATCCCAGCCAACACAAGGCGCAAGGCAGGAAACAAACTCCGGGCAGGGCACCAGCCCACCACAGGGCATACACACACACACCAAGCACACATTAGGGACAATTTAGAATCACCAATGCACCTAACCTGCATGTCTTTGGACTGCGGGAGAAAAGCGGAGCACCCGGTAGAAACCCACGCAGACACGGAGAGAACATGCAAACTCCTAACTGTGGGTCTCCTAACTGTGAGGCGGCAGCGCTACCCACTGCACCACCGTGCTATACCTTAATCATCCTTCAATGGAAATTTATGTTCTACCCCTCACTATAAAGGTTAGTTATTTCTCTTTATTTCACCTTAGTTGTACACATCTGTCACAGTAAAATAAGCAGTAAAATATATTATCATTTTTACCAAATAATGTGCTTTGAATATTATTCTTATTTTCATAGATATTAGAATAAGCTTCTAAATACTCTAAATATGTCGGGAACACATAGAAAAAAGCATGCTATAAGTAATATTTCTAGTTTTACTGTTGTGAACGTTAGTGGTCACTGTTGCCCCTTTAAATCTAATAGACAAATACTCAGGACACCATGTAAAAGATCCAAGAAGATGTTTTAATAATTCTCTTCTAGAACAGTGCTGCAAAAGCACTACAGCCACAATAAACAGGCAAGAAAATAAACACAACAAGCACAACATTCTTATCTTTTCTCTCGTACTCCACACCTCCCAGCAAGCGTTGTCTACTACCTTCCAATTCGGTCTGCCCTGCTGGGTTCACAGCAGTGCTTTATATAGTTCTTCACCCAGAAGTGCTCCTGCTCTTCCATCCATGTGACCTGCCAGCACTTCCGGGTCAGACAGAAAATATGAGCTCCGTTCCCATGACCTCCTAGTTCTTCCAGGCTAGGTGAGAAACTTGTCTCCCATCTTCATTCCACAGCACCTCCTGGCAGCACCCATGGCACCCAACAAAGCTGAGATACCAAACTCCAAGTCCCAGGATGCCCTGTGGGAATCCGGGGCACCCCTACACTCCAGGGGAGCTGCCATCTAGTGTCTTGGTGGAAGCAGTGTCCTAGAAAAGCTGTCTTCTCCCATCCTTCCAACTCAGGGGCGTCCCGGTTGAGTTACCGGCCATTTTTTGTTTTGAAGCAGCACAAAAACAAGATCATTTTACTTTACTTTATTGTTTGCAAATAAGTGTCCATAGCATAAATATCCATTATTGAATACCCATGGCCTACACATTATTTTGAAGGGCAGATCCTACTCTGTCAGAACATATATTGTTGGTACTGTGTAAGGGTAAATTTCGCACAAACATTAGGAAGTTTTCTTTACACAAATAACTATAGACACTTGGAATAAGCGACCAAGTAGTGTGGTAGACAATAAGACTTTAGGGACTTTCAAAACTCGACTTGATGTTATTTTAGAAAAATAAAGTGGACAGGACTGACAAGCTTTGTTTAGATGAATGGCCTCTTCTTATCTAGATTGTTCTAATGTATTTATATTAAAACACCAATAATTGCAAGATTCAAAAGTATCTTACAAGAAAAAAAAAACAACTAAAATATAGTAAGTGGAAGGTGGTGTTATTTAAAAGCTGAAGCACCCGTCTCATTTAGTAGATATTTGTCTGTCCATGAAATTGCACAAAATTGAAGCAGGAAGTTCAAGAAAACCATCTGGGGGTCCAGCAGGTGTTGCTGTGATACAGCAATTTGGTAATCTTTGAAGGAAGAAAGGAAGAAAGTAAATTACACTGTAGTAATAGGGCAAGCAGTAGAGCATTTTAATAGCAGAACACTGTAGTTATTAATAGCAATGAGGAAAGTAATGATTTTATGCATTTAAAAAAAAAAAGATTTGCACTGATTGGGACCGCTGGTGGTTTCAAAACAATGGGGTCAAGCTTAAAGGGTAAATGGAGTATCTTTTATTCCATTCTGTTCTTGTTTTCAGGTTGTTGCCATCAAGAAGTGAAGTCAGCATACTCACACCATTGAAGATGGTAGTGCACGACATTCTGCATTCACATTTTTCTATAATTAAAACTTAAGTTATACTTGAGGCAAAAGATTTCCGGTAGTGTTTAATCTTAGAATGCGTTTTGAGCTCTGCATTTTGGAATTTGATCTGATTGTTCTCCCATCTGTGCTTGCCTCCTATTGATGATCCTTATGCCTAAAGCCACCACATCTGTTCTTTCCTGGGCATTTTATTTAAGAGCCCTTTGTAAAATATAACAATCTGTCATCTTAGCTCGGTCACATTTTAGCCCTGAAGGTCATTAAATTAAAGACTTCCTAATTTAAATCACAAGCACAAAGATCTGTCCAGGCACCATGAGAAAACTGAAGATTGAAATTATTAGCTGTGTATTGTAAATAATGGAGTTAAATTAGGATAATAAAAGATGATGCAATTTGCAGCATTAGTGTTGGTCAATAGAAAATTAATTTTTAATGTTAAAAGAAATAAATTGAAAATTAGGTAGTGTGTAGTAAAGGTCAGCTAAAAGCATGATTGTAGGTGCTAAGATATAAATAGGCAAGAAAGTGTGGAAAAATACAAGACAGCTTGGTCAATCTGGTGTATGTGACAAGGGCCATGCAGACCCTGCTTGCCCATGGTGTCTGTAACAGAAAGCATGTTCTATGGTGTATGTGGCAGGAGTCATGCAGACCCTGTGTACGTGACAAGTGCTACTTCTTGTTTCTGAGCGTCTACATGGAAGGCCACGGGTGTGGACTCATCGAGCCCCAAAATAAGGAAACTAACAGATGTACTCCACCTTTAGGTTTTTGTAGCGCTGATTCAGGCTAATGTTTTGAAATACTTATGTAACTAAAGTCATAAGACAAGAAACCCTATAAAAATTCTTGAACGCCGACCCCTCGGTGCAGATGAAGGGCGGTGTCCTAGGACTGTGCTTCTCTGTCATTTAACCTTTGCCTGGTGTGTATGAATAAAAGATTTTTACTAACTTTAATTCTATCTCTCTGTCTTCAGTCACAAGACACCATAGAAAAAGTGTCGACAAAAGGTACAAGGACCAGAAGATAAAGCAGAGTAACCATCTGTTAGGAATGACCTGAAGAACCACCAACCAGAACATCTGTTAACCCAAAATGCTAACCAGAAACAAAAATCAAATGTCTTCCAACTCCCTGCATACATCTGAATCAGTAAGTACCTGCACTGAAGAAGTTTTATGAATATGAAAATTTAGATAAGCACAAGCACCCTAAATTCTGACCATCACCTACTAGCAATCGAAGATGTGAGTTCCAAAATCTGCTAATTACACCTTTTAGATAAAATTTAGTGAACACGTGATTGTGACTGTTCATGCAGTTGGTCATGCGCTGAAAATATAATCGAGCTTCAAAACCTGTGAAGTGTAGCACTATAGTTTTAGGGATTTAGTTTCAAAATCTGCTAAATACGGACCCATCATAGTAAAGGCCAGCCAAAACAGTAAAACAGTTGCTGAGAGTGATATGGAAATGGATGACGATAAAGATATAGACTATTAACGTCTTGAGATTTGACATTCGTTCTGTAAACAAACATTTTGGATTTTAGGTTTCTCAAACTTGCCACGTACTATTCAGTAAATGAAAACTTTTGAAGAGTTTTTCAAATATTTTTGTTAGGACACTAGTTAGACTTATTTTTGTGAAGTTCTTTGTTTTCTATTAAATATTTCTTCATCAGCTTGAGTAAAGATGAAACTTTCTTACAGCAAATTTAAAACATAGCCTTTGGTTAGCGCCAAAACCTGCAAAATATACATTTTTTTCAAAACTGTAAATGACATTCACATATGAGGCAAATAACATTCAACAAATAGAAGTTTCAAAATTTGATTGTAATTTCTTCAAAATTTATTTTCCTATTTATCTCCAAAATTTTTCTTTTGTACTTAGCTGATTTTGGAACTGAGCTCTTCACAGGTCATTCAAAAATACACAAACTAGTGGTGCACATGATCAAAAAACAAAACAAAATGGTGTGTGGAAATATCACAAACATGATAATAAAAGTAATAGCATACTTATAAAGAAAATATTGTTGTGGATGGCATGCCTGGGTTGGCACCTCTGCCAGGATAAGTTTCAGTCCATTACCTTGGTGAGAGGTCATGAGAAAGAAAAGGCAGAAGACTTCTTGTCTTTGCCATGAAATTGACCCGAAGGACAAAGGTACCCAAAGGGACACCTGCAGGGCATGCTGGGAATAGTAGTTCCACTGTGAGCCCTGTTGGGTTCCCTGGGTGGTGCCAGGGGGGTGCTGCGAGGATTTATGTTCCCTACTTTCAGGAAGTTCCACTTGACCTGAATATTCTTCTAATGGGGTCTACTTTAATACCGGAAATATTTGGATGAAAGGAGTCGCTCAGCCTCACCCAGGAGAAGAAGAAGGAGAAAGCTTGACTGGGAGATGTGGAGGAGAAGAGAGGAAGAAGAAGAGAAAAAAATAACTGCAATTGTTCTTATCTGAAGGTCATTATACTCAAAAAGAGCTCTTTGTTAAGGTAATTTATTATTTGAACGTGGGACTTGTGTCTTTGCAGTTGTCTGTACAGCTTGGCTCGCTGTCACTAACACATATTAGATAGATAGATAGATAGATAGATAGATAGATAGATAGATAGATAGATAGATAGATAGATAGATAGATAGATAGATAGATAGATAGATAGATAGATAGATAGATAGGTAAATATGCAGCCTTGGTGTGGTGATTGATGAGCAGCTATCTTTTTCTGACCACATTTCTACCAGTTCTAGTTCAAGCAATTTCAAGCTGTACAACATTCGCAAGTGTAGATATTATCTGACAGAGAATGCAACACAACTGCTGGTCCAGGCTTTGGTCTTATCACGTCTGGACTACTGCAACTCGCTCCTGGCAGGAGTATCCACTTGCGCTATCAATCCAGAGCAGATGGTCCAGAATTCAGTGGCCCGTCTTGTATTCAACCAGCCGAGTTGGGCACATGTCATTCCTCTCTTTAGGTTGCTACATTAATCAGGTCAGCTGACTCCCTGAATTCTTTTAAAAAACAACTCAAAACTCATCTGTTCAGGAAGGCTTTTAGCTCTACTTGACTTTATTACCCTTCTCTCAGTTTACCTCTCTGTCAAGATGCTCATGTAACCTGTATGTGTGTGTGCGCTAGACCTCTGAATTCACTGTCGTAATCTTCTTTATTTATTTGGTTTGTACAATGCTATATAATGTATACCCTGCCGTTCTTTCTTATATTCTGCAAGTTCCTTGAGCATGGGAAAGGCACTATATAAAAAAATGTATTATTATTATTATTATTATTATTATTATTATTATTATTATTATTATTATTATTATTATTATTATTATTATTATTACATTGGCTCCCTGTAGTAGCACACATTAAACTCAAATCCCTGATTCTGGCCTACAGGGAAGTCAATGAGTCAGCATTTGTGTATATGGAGACACTGGTGAGGTGCTGTGCTCCTTCTCATCCACTCAGATCTGCCAGTGACCAGCGTCTGGTGATGCCACCTCTATGTGGTATTAAGTCTTAATGCAAACTCTTTCCCTGTGTAGTTCCTAGTTGGTGGAAGGGGCAACCCGCCACTATCTGTACTGCTGACTCCTTCAAAATATTTAAGAAGCAATTAAAGACCCATCTTTTTTGTTAATATCTGTCAAACTGAAAAGAGAGAGAGAGAAAAAAAAACATCTTTGCTCTGTGATATCTTATATTGTTGGTTAATATGTTGTTTGAGTTTAATTGCAGTATTGTAATTGTAAATTATTAGTTATTACATCTCTTCACTTGCAACAATCAAATTGTGTTGTCTGTTCTATTACACTTACTGAAGAAACAGGCCCAGGCCTAATGTTACTCAGTGATGTTTACCTCTTTTTTTAAGTCACTTTGGATAAAAGCGTCTGCCAACAAGATTAATTTAAATGTGTCTGTGGTGCTACAATGCCACCTAGTGCTCACAATATTTTGCACATTTCAAAACACTTAAATCATAACTGTGTTCTTATTAGATTGGTTACTTTCAGGGTAAAAGGACCATCATAGGAGTATAAAATAACTGGCACAGCCTTATTGACGAGAAGCTCACCTATAAATGCCCTGAAGGCATCCCACTGTTATTAATAGGAAAAAGCTTCACTTCAAAGCTTCACTGGATGGCAGCAGTCATTGTACAATAGCTGACCATATATATATATATATATATATATATATATATATATATATATATATATATATATATATATATATATATATATATATATATATATATATATATATATATATATATATATATATATATATAGGGCGGCATGGTGGCGCAGTGGTAGCACTGTTGCCTCGCAGTTAGGAGACCCGGGTTCGCTTCCCGGGTCCTCCCTGCGTGGAGTTTGCATGTTCTCCCCGTGTCTGCGTGGGTTTCCTCCGGGCACTCCGGTTTCCTCCCACAATCCAAACACATGCAGATTAGGTGGATTGGCGATTCTAAATTGGCCCTAGTGTGTGCTTGGTGTGGGTGTGTTTGTGTGTGTCCTGCGGTGGGTTGGCACCCTGCTCAGCGTTGGTTCCTGCCTTGTGCCCTGTGTTGGCTGGGATTGGCTCCAGCAGAACCCCGTGACCCTGTATTCAGATTCAGCGGGTTAGAAAATGGATGGATATATATATATATATATATATACACTGCTCAAAAAAATTACAGAACCACTTTTCAATCAGAGTATAGCATGAAGTCAATGAAATTTCTGGGCTATTGATCAGGTCAGTTAAGTAGCAGAGGGGGTCGTTAATCAGTTTCAGCTGCTTTGGTGTTAATGAAATTAACAGCAGGTTAATTAGAGGAGCAACAAGGAGACGACCCCCAAAACAGGAATAGTTTAATAGGTGGAGGGTGGCCAGTGACATTTTTCCCTCTTCATCTGTTTTTTCACTAGATTTGTATTTAGCTACGGTCAGTGTCACTACTGGTAGCATGAGGCCACACCTGGACCATACAGAGCTGGCACAGGATAGCAGGCACATCAATATGTGCCATTGTCAGAAGGTTTGCTGTGTCTCCCAGTACAGTCTCAAGGACATGGAGGAGATTCCAAGAGATAGGCAGATACTCTAGGAGAGCTGGACAGGGCCCCACGTAGAAGGAACTTAACCCATCAGCAGGACACACTGGTATCTGCTCCTTTGGGCAAGGAGGAACAGGATGAGCACTGCCAGAGCCCTACAAAATGACCTCCAGCAGGCCACTTTTGTGAATCTCTCTGACCAAAAAATCAGAAACAGACTTCATGAGGGTGGCCTGGGGGCTCGACGTCCTTTAGTGAGCTCTGTGCTCACTGCTTGACACCATGGAACTTGATTAGCATTTGCCATAGAATACCAGAATTGGCAGGTCCACCACTGGCATCCTGTACTTTTCACAGATGAGAGCAGGTTCACCCCGAGCACATGTGACAGACATGAAAGGGTCTGGAGAAGTCATGGAGAATGTTATGCTGCCTGTGACATCATTCAGCATGAATGGTTTGGTGGGGGGGTTCAGTGATGGTCTGGGGAGTCATATCCATGGAGGGACGCACAGACCTCTACAGGCTAGACAATGACACCTTGACTGACATTAGGTATCGGGATGAAATCCTGGGACCCATTGTCATACCCTATGCTGGTGCAGTGGGTCCTGGGTTCCTCCTGGTGCATGACAATGCCTGGCCTCGTGTGGTGAGAGTATGCAGGAGGATGAAGGAGGAGTTCCTGGAGGATGAAGGAATTGATACCGTTGACTTGTTCCCATGCTAACTCGCCTGACCTCAATCCAATAGAACACCTATGGGACATTATGTTTTGGTCCATCTGATACCGCCAGGTTGGATTAAGAGCATGCTTCTCCCCCTAAAGTTGTCAGGCGTGCATACAAGCACGTGGGGGCATACAAACCACTGAGTACGATTTGGAGTTGCTGCAGTGAAATTTCAGCAAAATTGACTCGCCTGCTGCATCGTTTTTTGACTTTGATTTTCGGGGTGTCTTTGAATTCAGGGCTCTGTAGGTTGATCATTTTCATTTCCATCAAATGATGTGGCATCCTTTCGTTCCTAACACATTACCCAGTCCATGTCAGTATATATATCCAAAAGGATTTTTTTTTCCATTTAGATCTAATATGTTTTCAAAGTGTTCCTTTAATTTTTTGAGCAGT
Organism: Polypterus senegalus; assembly: GCF_016835505.1. Classification (NCBI taxonomy): domain Eukaryota; kingdom Metazoa; phylum Chordata; class Cladistia; order Polypteriformes; family Polypteridae; genus Polypterus; species Polypterus senegalus. The sequence goes on from NC_053161.1 coordinate 162,582,319, forward strand.
TTATATATTTCTTGTACAGACTAGAATCACATAAGGAATACCTCACTCGGCTTTAACGGGTCCTTTTTTTGATAGGTCCCTACATTGACTCTCTAAGAGGCATGGGAAAAAACTCACAAAAGCACCATGTAGGGAAACAATGGAAGAAGTATTGGAAAGGGAAATTGAGAGAGAGAGAGAGAAAGACTATCAAATAAATCTATTGTGGGGCAGTCGGCTTTCAGGTAGCGTGACCGTGGAACCGACCAGGGCCAAGGGTAAAGTGAGAAACATAAAAAGGAAATCAAACAATGGCACAATAAATGTCCCTTATGTTTTTCTTATAAAGAAAAAAAAAACAACTTTTTTTGTGAGTTATACGAGTGAAGAATATTCACAGTGAAAAGAAAAAAATTGCATTCAAAAATACAGGTCCCTTGAATAATCACAAGTGGGTATCACCAAATCAAAACCACACCGTAAATTAACCCACATTGTGTCACTCTCAAAAAGAGAGATAGAGAGGGAGAAAAACGGCTTTCCTCTCACAATCCAGTTATACCATTAAGACATAGGAAAATATAGCAGCCCTTCAATAAAACGTCAGCCCAACATGACTAATCCCCAAGCTAACTCTGCTCTCACTCGACAATTCTCGACACATCGATCGACAGTTTCCGTACGGGACCGCGAAGTTTACACAGAGGCTGCAGTTATTCCGAACTCGACACCCAGGCTCAACCACCTACTATGGGGAAATCTGACCACACTTCTTAAATTAATTTTTATATGTATACACATTACGATGGCCCTCAACTATAAACATATTTATACGCTTAGTTGAAGTAAACAAATCAAAATAAATAAACATTAAACCACCTTTGAACAAAATCGAACATTCCGGACGCTATTACTACCCCCATGCAAACAACGTGGACCCGTCCGTCAGCCTGCAAACGCCTGTGTGTGAGACCATGGCTTTGAGCTCCATAGTTATTTCCTTGCGCGCATATACCATATCTGGCTGTGAAACCTGAATAAAGACAGGTAAACTCTCACATGTTTCTTTTTCGATTCACTGTAAATGAAATCTTACCAATTAAACAAACAAAACCGTGGTTATTATCAGCGAACATAACGCGCATAGCAGCAGGCGCTGCGCTGCTGTTTAGCAAATAAAAGCCGTTCAGTTGCCGCTCACGGGCGCAGACCTCCTTCCAGGTTTATTGTGCAAGCAGCGGGCGACACAAAATGGGGTAAAAAGAATACACACTAGTAATCTTTTCCACAGAGCTAAAGGATCAATGTATCATCGCTACTACAGAAATACAAGAGTTCAAATGAATACATTTAATCAGTTTGTGAAACTGAGGCAGTAAATAGCCTACACGAAGGAAGACCCGGAAGTTCACGTAACAAGAATCACATCATAAGTCACAACAAACAGAATTGCCTTTAACAAACAACAATAATAATTCTGAGGTTTTTGATTCAATCAACAAACTTGGACAGCCAGGAAGTGTAGGGTACTGACCTTTTCTATGTGAAAATAATGGTGTTTCACACGTCGCACACTCCCAGCTGTCCAACGTGGCAACTGCTTATCAGTAACAGACACAAAACGTCTCATAATGGCATAACCCAAACAATAGATTGCTAACACTGGCTTCCTGTTCGATACCATAATGGACACAAAATGTATCATAATAGCAGCACCCAAGCAATGGATCACTAATACTAGCCTTATGTTCGATATTATATTATTTTGACAAGTCTCTTTCTCACTGACATTCCGTGATCAGCGAAGTGAATCTGCTGTTCTCGGTGCCGTTATCCTGGTTCTGCTGTCTGGTTGGCTCTGGCTGCCCATCTTTTTTTCCCACTTCTTTTCATTTTTTTACACAACATATATTTCTGTCTCATTTATCCAGTATTGAATGATCTTGCGTATTATTATTATTTTTTTTTTTATTTCAAATGTACATGAATTTGCTTTACCTGTTGATGCTGGGCTTGTGAAAGGAGGTATACAAAGAGTGACTGATTAATTTCTTGGTGTGTTATGAGAAATGCACTGTATCACCACAGCATCCTTTATGCGCTATATCCAATAAGACTGACCTGCAGCCTGTTACACATTTCAGGTAGAGAAACATCAAATACAAAGCCATCAAATATACCCGAGTGTGAATAATAGAAATGAAAAAAAAAAAATTCTGACTGACATTCGAGAAGAGTTAGGCTCTCTGTTTTCTAAACCCAGTCCTTTCATTATAGAGTTGCAGAAAGTCAGAGTCTATCCTGGCCGAACTGGGCACAAAATGGGAAACCAACAGAAATGAGATGTCAGTCCACTGAAGGAGAAATTCATTCAGATACCCTACTTTTGTCATGGAGGATCAATTCACACATGTCCAGGAGCCTTAAGCCAAGTCGGGCAGTGTGATGTAGTGGATAATTAAGGCTTTGGACTTCAAACTCTGAGGTTGTAGGCTGAAATTCTGCTACTGGCACTGTGTAACGGTGAGCAAGTCACTTCACCTGTCCGTGTTCCAATTAGAAAAAGTAAAGAAATGACCCTTATAAAGTAAAGCCAGTGCTTATTTGAGAAATAGCAAGCTTCACAGTTAGAAAGGTAGAAATGGGGAGCAGTGAGAGTCCAGTGGAAATACAAAGTGATGGTACTAGAGGTTTGATCTTCTAAAAATGTAGGAAAATGGGACTGACAAAAAATAACTACCAGAGCTTGGAGGTTTGATTACACATCTGTAGGTAATCAACAGGCGTGATCATCTTAGTGTCATAAGTCCCTAAGGAAAACTGATGACAGGACAACAGTCCATTTAAATGTAAAGAAAAACAGCATGAAATTCACAATAAAAGTCAATCTTAGTAAAGAGCAGGGCTGCCATATCCCCGTAAAGATTGCAAAGGTGAGTGTGGAATAGTTAATTTCATTTGTGCCATTTCAGGTTTTTACATTTTACAAGTTATACAATAATCACAGTTGATTCATTTTGGCTTTTCTGACATTGACCAACAGAAAAAAGACTCTTTAATGTCAAAGGTAAAAAAAGATCTCTACAAATTAGTCTAAATGAATTACAAATATAAAACACATAAGTATTCACCCTCTTTATTATACGACTTTTACCAAACTACAGCATTCTTAAAGTGTTAATCTTGTGGTGCGCCATATGTCTTTGACACTTATACTTAAAAAAAAAAAAAATCAACAAACAGAACGATAATTTAAAAAAAATATATTAATAATGACAATGAAAACAATAATCAACCTCCTCTCGATAAACACTTAAGAAGATGCAAAATAATATGAAATCACTGCACAATTGTTATGGCTTGTTTAATTAAAGAGTAAACCATGATTGCACATCCATAGGTAATCAACATGTGTGATCATCTTAGTGTCATAAATCCCTAAGGAAAGCTGATGATAGAAGGATAACAATCCAATCAAATGTTAAGAAAAATAGCATGAAATTCAATTTTTCAAATTAATAAGTAGCTCTACACTCTTCAGCCCATCTGCATCTTATCAATAATAGGAGCGAAAATCAGCAAAGGATCCTTCTGGTTGTGCTTTGTAGTTATAAGTAATAAGCTACTCTATAAACTAAAAGTGAGACCCTCTAAGCACATAATATTTAAAATAAACCACACTAAAGAGATGGAAGGTGACTAATTGCATTATTGATTGTGCTGGACTGATTGAAGAAATTGCTGAAAAATTATTATTTATTGAGCCACCTTTTATTTTATCTAAAATTGTGTTTGGTTGAGTTGTGCCTGGTGTTTGTTGCTCTGAGTTGTCAACCCTGGTGGTCACAATCTATCTATCTATCTATCTATCTATCTATCTATCTATCTATCTATCTATCTATCTATCTATCTATCTATCTATCTATCTATCTATCTATCTATCCATCCATCCATCCATCCATCCATCCATCCATCCATCCTGGAGCTTTGGACAGGGCAGATAGAGTTTGCTCTGATGGTGGTTACACTTTTGAATGTAGTTGGGCAATTAAACTGGCATCCTCTCATAGTAAATATTTCATTATTCTCTTGTGTTTGCCATGTTGCCTCACCAACTCTAGTCTCTAAATATTACTCTGCAGATTTGTTGATCCAATCCTTTATGTTTTATTCTGCAGTTCTATAAACCCTTCATGTCATTTGTGGATTACATCATCTCTGTCATGGTCTTGGTGGGAAGCCACTCTCCGTCATGGCCAGCTGATTTGATTTAGTTCGCCTGCCTACCTGGTGAAGTCACTATATACTGCATAACTGCTAACATAATGGTGGTCAGCATCATCATTTTGTCAGCCAAGCTGACTAAAAACAGATATAAGAAAGCATCAGTAAATAGAATAAAGAAAAAAGGGGTCATTAGTTCATCCATTACTTTTAAGAAGCAAAATATCACTCTGACCTTAAGACAGGAACCATCCTTGGACAAGATGCCAGTCCATATCAGGGTACATTCTACGCATAAGCTGCCCATTTTTAGACTTATCAAAAACAGAGGACTTTGGGATAGGAGTGGGAAATTGAGAAAAAAACTTACATGGACCCTGAAAGTTGATGGGAATGTCACACAGCCAGTAATCAGACCAGTTTGAACCCAGGCTCCTGGAGCTGTGAAGTAGCAGTGCTAACCACTGTGCCACTGCGTGGATTAAAATACAACAAACAAAAAGAATTTACCAGACGGCTCTGATTTCAGATTTGTACTTGTTATTTGATATTTACAAGACAAATTAGGATATCAATTTCTGGGTGATGGGAATTCGACTCAACGTGCCATGGTATTCTGCTTCAGGCTGAGTTTAAATTTTGCTGAACGTAAACTGTTTTCTTGATGATGACCACATTGAAAGATGGAGGCTCAGCTGACCACATCTGTCCAGGGTCATTGTAAGAAAAGACATGGCAGGGCAGCCAGTGACTCTTTGTGTGTGTGTGTGTTCGGTGAGGTACAAGGATTGAAATGAGCTCCAGCAAAGACCAAAGGCTTTCCTACTGCAGTCCAAAATAACAAGGTAGCCTGTATGACAGAATAACATAAAGTGATCTGCAGGGGGTACCGGTCACTAGTCAGACAGGTTCAGTGGACAGATTGTTATACTGGAGTCCCATCCAACCCCAAACCCTGGATAGACTGGCTCAGTGAAGGAGATTTTGAATGTGTGTAGGAGGGTCATAGTGTCTGAGATGCTATAAAATGACAAGGAACCGGTGAGACAGTCCAGATACACGCCTATTCTGTGACTGTTGGGCACACTGACTGTAGCAGATTTGTTATTGTGCCACACAAACAAACTGGTATCAGAGCAGGTCAAAGACCATGACTTGTTATTGTGTCCAAGGCGACACTCCTCGCTCTTTCCTTTCCTACTGATTCCTTTATATGTCACCCCAATCGCCACTCCACTGCCACTCCACTCAACCTCCCAGTAAGAGGAAGTCCATCTTAAAGCCTCTGTGCACAAAATTTGTTCCCAATAGTCAAATCTGTCCGGATGATTGGGATACTGGGTCCCTGTCTTCTTGTCTGTCACCTTTATGTTATCTTCAGACAAGTGAAGCCGTCTGTTTGCTGTATTGGGGTCCAGGGTGAGTGGACAGGAGTCTGAATAGAGGGAAGAGAAGAGAAGACGAGTGAAGAGATCTGCTATCATTGTGACACCTGAGACTTGAACCTGCAAAATTCACAGTAATTCCTGGATAATCTTCTAAAACACTTAACAGTTTATTCAGTTAAATATGTCCACTAGTGGTGCTGTACATTTCTACATATCAAGCTTATTTAATACAAAATATAGTTTTGTGTCATATAAAAAGGAATGTTGGGCTGCTGTAACTCAAGTATTAACAACAAACTAAAAAAAGTGGGAGTTAAGACTGTTCTTAAGTAGATGGGTGCAAAATTTGCTTTATATAATAGATTTGGATAGGAATATAAGTAACAGACTGCTTAAGTTTACATATAATGCCAAGATAGGTGAATTGGCAGATAATCTCAAATCCATTGAGTCATTACAGAGGGACTTGGACAGCACACAGGCTTGGGCAGATCTGTGGCAGATGTCAGTAAATATAAAGTATTACACATAGGAAGTAAAAATGTTAGGTTTGAATACATAATAGGAGGTCTGAAAATCGAGAGTACATCTTATGAGAAGGATTTAGGAGTTGTAGTGGACTCTAAGCTATCGACTTCCTGACAGTGTTCAGAGGCCATTAAGAAGGCCAACAGAATGTCAGGTTATATAGCGCCTTGATGTGTGGAGTACAAGTCACAGGAGGTTCTACTCAAGCTTTATAACACACTGGTGAGGTCTCATCTTGAGTTCTGTTTCCAGCCCTGGGTCTCCAGGCTATAAAAAGGACATAGCAATGCTAGAAAAGGTCAAGAGAAGAGCGACTTGGCTGATTCAAAGGTGACAGGGGATAAGTTATGAGGAAAGAGCTGAGCCTTTACAGTTTAAGCAAAAGAAGATTAAGGGGAAAAATGAGTGAAATATTTACAGTTATGAAGGAATTAGTCCAGTGGTTCGAGACTTGTTACTTTAAAATGAGTGGTAAAGAACATGGGGGCAAAAGTGGAAACTTGTTAAGGGTAAATTTCACACAAACATTAGCAAGGTTTTTTTATAGACACTTGGAATAAGCTACTAAGTAATATGGTTAACAGTAAGACTTTAGGGACTTTCAAAACTCGACTTGATGTTATTTTATGAGAGTTAAGTGGAGAGGATTGTGAGCTTTATTGGACTGAACGGCAAGTCCTTGTCTAGATTGTTCTAATGTCCTAAAACAAACCCAAAAAAACAAAACAAAATACCACCACAGAAAAAGGGGAGATGGAAAAAATGACTGGTTTGGAATGGAGAAGGCCATAGGATTGGTCATTTTTGAAGTCTGCCTTAATTACCTTAAAATATTAATGGGACATCAGATTAGGATGACCGCTGGACTCTCTTTGTCAGGTTAGATTTTGTATGTTGGGCTCAGGGTATGAAGTTAACTGGACTCAAAGCAAAGTTTGGGGAGAAGATCAATAAATCTGGGCATTACACTTCTTATGATTTGCTTTTGTTATAAATTATTTACAGGTTTGGTTTTTGCATTTGGGTATATATATATATCATTTTTTTTAATGACTGTGCATATTGTAACCATTTTTCCACAACACTATTTTCTTTTCTATGGCTGTCGCCATTTTGGGGTTAGTCTGCGTACTGTTGCTAGCCATGCTGCTATGCAGTACAATCAGAGCTTTTGGCCCTTTAGAGCGTTCATACTTTAGGTCAGCTCAAAGACTTCCTAGCTTTCCAAGTTTGTGGATACAAACCTTGGTTGTTACAAATCTATTTTTGTTTATTGATTTCCTGGCCTGTGCTTTGATTCCTTTGACTTTGATTTTTGGAGCTTTGGGCTTGACAAAAGATTGGTTTTGATTTTTAGTTAATGAGCTTTTTTTTTTTCATTTTTGACATTTCTTCTTGCAATCTTTTTCAACAAAAAAGTTGTCTCAATTCACTTTGCAGCAGAACAGCACCCAGATTAGGGAGATAGACATAAGAGAAGTGATGGTGAGGTGTTGAGTGGTCACCCTGTGGTCAAGAAGCATTCCTTTTTAATGGGCAAAGTTGAACTTCAGGCTACATGCTATGCTGACATAGACATAGTCAAGAGTAGCGTGTATCCCGATGTCCTAGCTAAGTTTTCCACTATGGCCTAGTCATTGTGGTCGCCTAATCATCCCCTGTCTCTCATTGCCTAACTATCGTTCTCATCCCTTCACCACCTAATAGTTAACGTGTGGTGTCCATACGGGTGAAAAGTGGCAGCTGTCACATCATCCCACTCACCATGTAAAGTACTTTGAATAGTGAGAAAAGCACTGTATAAATATAAACGTTTGTGTTTACTGAGGGGATATGGGGTCACTTTTCTACCCAATTCATGTCTTGTAGGGACACAAGGGGATGCTTTTGTGCAGCCCACATAGTGATGGAAATCCGGGTGAAGCAGAAGGAAAGGTGCAGACTATGCTGTAGTCTCGGTAGATTGCAGCTCATCACTGAATGTTCCCAGGTGTACATATCGCAGGGTGCACAGGTAACACAAGGATAACATTTAAGGGATTTTTATGGGTGTTTCTAGTCTACCAATTAGAAACGAAGAAGAGGCTTATATAATGTCTTTAATAAAGAAGTAATATATATATATATATATATATATATATATATATATATATATATATATATATATATATATATATATATATATATATATATATAGGGGTGGAAGTATTCTCAATACCATAACAATAACATCAACAATTTATTTTTTGCATAACTGAAAATCACACAAGGAATGCCTTAGTGGGTTTTAACATGCCTTGTTTTTTGACAGCCCCCCGAACCCCCTGGCCTTGAATCCCTAAGAAGACAAGAAAAAAAAAATGGAAGAGATCTTGGAAAGGGCAGTTCAGAAATAGGCCCCTTTCCAGGCAGGTTGGATGTGCAATGGGTGTCAAAAAATGGGGTAAATACAACACACAAAACAGCAGCACAAGTAATCCTCTTCACGGAGCTAGATGGCCTGTCTATCATGGCCACCTCAGAAATACAACACAATAATACAAACTGCTTTGTTCTTGCACTGCACTCCTCACCAGGGTAATGACAACTCTCAAGGCAAAAGTCAAGAACAGATGATACCACTCATTAAATCCAGAACTGTCTTATATAAGGAAACATATTTGTTCAAATACATCAAAAACAAAGTAGAAACTAATTAACATACATGAAAAACAACAATATCTAGCCATCACAAGAACAGACATAGTTCAGCAGGCATTTAAAATGAGTAGCGCTGCCTTGGCATTTCTGCACCCACACCCCTAAGCATCACATACTGTAACAGAAGGGAAGATACAGGAGATGGTAGACGCAGGTGAAATTGAAGCTTCTTCAAGCCCATTGGAAATACCAAGAGTCCTCATCATAAAAAAAGGAAGTCAGCTGGAGGTTTTGGATTAACTATAAATAGGTAAATGCTGCCAGGAAGCCAGTCTTGTACCAGCTGCTTCAGACGCATGAGTACTCTTGAACCTGTGAATTGAATCCTGCTAGCACAATTCCCTGGTTTTACACAGCAGCTACTGTTCAGCTGGTTTGGCACCTAAGGCATGTGAATAGACTACTCTTTCTACCAGACGTTAATTGTGATACTTCGTGGTCATGCCTTGGGACTTGTGCACCTCTCCCACCACATTTAAGTGCCTCATGGAGAAGATCTTAATTGGATTCATTAGAACATAAGAAGAACCTAGACAAACATAGGCCAATTAAGCCCAACAAAGCTTGTTTCCCTGGAATCAGCCTAGTCACTCTTCTCTGGACCTTTTCTAGCGCTGCTATGTCCGTTTTGTAATCTGGAGATGAAAGCTGCACACAGTACTCCAGAAAAGGCCTCACCAGTGCCTTATGAAACTTAAGCATATCTTCTTTGGACTTGTAATCTACGCATAACCCTAATATTCTTTTAGCCTTCTTAATGGCTTCTGAACACTGTCTGGCAGTTGATAGTGTCAAGCCCTCTACAACACCTAAATCCTTCTCATAAGGTGTACTTTTGGTAATCAGACCACCCATTGTGCATTCAAACCTAACATTTTTATTTCTTACATGTAACAGTTGACATTTACTTCCATTTAAATTTAATCTGCCACAAATCTGCCCAAGCCTGTATGCTGTCCAAGTCCCTCTGTAATGATTCAACGGATTCAAGATTATCTGCCAATCCACCCATCTTAGTATCATCTGTAAACTTAACCAGCTTGTTATTTACATTCTTATCCAAATCATTTATTTATACAGGGTGGGCCATTTATATGGATACACCATAATAAAATGGGAATGGTTGATGATATTAACTTCCTGTTTGTGGCGCATTAGTATATGTGAGGGGGGAAACTTTTCAAGATGGGTTTTGACCATGGTGGCCATTTTGAAGTCGGTCATTTTGGATCCAACTTTTGTTTTTTCAATAGGAAGAGGGTCATGTGATACATCAAACTTATTGGGAATTTCACAAGAAAAACAATGGTGTGCTTATTTTTAACATAACTTTATTCTTTCATGAGTTATTTACAAGTTTCTGACCACTTATATAATGTGTTCAATGTGCTGCCCATTGTGTTGGATTGTCAATGCAACCCTCTTCTCCCACTCTCAGCTACTCACAAATGGCACCCTTACAAACTCCAGCTACCGCAGCATCTCAACGACGATGACCCAGATCGGCGCACTGAATTTGCAGAATGGGCAAAACAAAAATTGGAACAGGACCCTCAGTTTGCGCAGAAGATTTTGTTCAGTGATGAGGCAAACTTTTATGTGAATGGTGAAGTTAACAAACAAAACCACCGCTATTGGTCTGACACTAACCCACATTGGATAGATCCCTCCAAGACTGTTGGAACAAAAAAATTGATGGTATGGTGTGGTATATGGGGTACAAAGATAGTGGGGCCATTCTTCATTAATGGAAACCTCATGGCCACTGGATATGCGAAATTGCTACACGATGATGTGTTTCCCTCTTTATGCACTGAAGCTGGCACATTCCCTGATTTTTTCCAGCAAGTTGGTGCACCACCACATTATGGGTGTCAGGTCCGAGCATTCCTAGATGAACAGTTTCCTGGAAAGTGGATTGGTCGTCATGGGCCAGTTGAATGGCCCCCAAGGTCTCCCGATCTGACCCCCATAGACTTTTATCTTTGGGGTCATCTGAAGGCAATTGTCTATGCTGTGAAGATACGAGATGTGCAGCACCTGAAACTACGGATACTGGAAGCCTGTGCTAGCATTTCTCCTGCGGTGTTGCTATCAGTGTGTGAAGAGTGGGAGAAGAGGGTTGCTTTGACAATCCAACACAATGGGCAGCACATTGAACACATTTTATAAGTGGTCAGAAACTTGTAAATAACTCATGAAAGAATAAAGTTACGTTAAAACCAAGCACACCATTGTTTTTCCTTGTGAAATTCCCAACAAGTTTGATGTGTCACATGACCCTATTCCTATTGAAAAAACAAAAGTTGGATCCAAAATGGCCGACTTCAAAATGGCCACCATGGTCACCACCCATCTTGAAAAGTTTCCCCCCCTCACATATACTAATGTGCCACAAACAGGAAGTTAATATCACCAACTATTCCCATTGTATTAAGGTGTATCCATATAAATGGCCCACTCTGTATATTGAAAGTAGTAGCGCCCCTAGTACTGACCCCTGCTGGACAATACTCTTAACCTCAGCCAATTCTGAAAGGGATCCTTGTACTATAACCCTAACCTGGCCTAAAGCTGCTGTGTAGTCTAGCTAGATATGACCTACTGGTGCATCCCTCTAACTTTGCAGAAGCTGTCCCCTACCTAAAGGAAGGACTTAAGAAGTTCTCAGAAGAAGTATCAGAAGGACTCAGAAGAAGTAGCTGGACTCAGAGTCTAGCTAATTATCCCCCTCATGCAGAAGGAAGCCAGATTTCTGGGACATGTGGTTAGTGCCTTGGAAATAGCCACATGCACTAAAAAGATTTCCAGCAAGTGTGACTGTGTGTGATTAATACACATTTAACTCTACTAAAGATAAGCCTGCAATTTAATTGGTTATTTTAATTTCTCTTGCACTGTTGTATGTGAGTGTACCCTGCGATACACTTGTTACCTTGTCCAGGCTATGGACTTTAATTTCCATAATCCTGAGCTGGATTAAGTAAATATGATAATAAAAAGGTTGATGGAAGAGATATATTATTTAGATTTAGATAGGTTTGAACCTTTTAGTAGAGTAAAGGGTGCGTCTCATGGATCATCGAGAACTTTAAGAACATCACAAAATATCAAAAGGGTGAGACGGGCATTCAGCGTGACTTCAGAAAGTAGCATTAAACATTTCAAATTGGTAAATAAGACAACGTAAATAAACTGCACTGATTAAATTATGTTCGTCCCATCCTTTTGATGCACCTGCTATTTTAATAGTTTAGAACACAGGCAGGTGTCAAACTTATACAGGGTATTTGATTTCCTCTAGTTCCTCCACCACTAGAGCCCACCACTGCTCAGAAATAAGAACATTTCAACAGCGGAGCACTGTTTATAATGCTAACTGTGCAAGATAACAAACAGTCAGTGCTCTGGTCAGTTAGGTAAAGCTGGCATCACACTATGTGACTTTTCCTATGATATTCCATCAGAGGCTTCTTTACATAATCTGTAGACACTAACAGCATGATGTTTGTAATAAGCTGAGTTCTCATTTGTGTAATAACATCCCCAGTGACTCGGTCATCGAGCACTTAATAGTCCAAGCTTCATTCTGTATCAGACTACAACACAATCAAGCAGGCAGTACTCCTGTTTTTCCAGCTTTACCCATAGCCCAGTAGAGTTTACTTAACACATCCCAGTATGGCACATGATATATTTGGGGAGTAACAGTACCATCTGTTTATGTATAATCAAAACTACAAGCATCATACATCCTTCTGCAACATACATACCCTCTGCCTGTCGAATGAGTATGTCCTTTACACAGTAAACAAAACTACTGGCCTTCAATCATGGACAGTAAATCATGAAAAAATTTACCCAAAGCACGACAGGATCAGACTTACATTTTAAAAACCGATCTCTAAGTCTGAGATTCTGTAGGACGTGACCTGGAGAGCTGACCCCTGAGAGGAGAAAAAAAAACACAAAAATCAGAATTTTAGCCTCCTGCACTTATGACAATCGGTACCTCAGTGTCTCTCTTGATTTACTGAAGTCACTTAAGGAGACACAACCCACCAGTCTCACATCTTTTTACAAACTTCCAGCCACTGATCTCCTTCAGACTCCTTTTCAAATCAGTCAGGTTCTTCTTCAGAGTCTCGGGAAGCAGGCCTCCATTTACATTGATGTCTGGTTTGTCTTTATCATCCTGTGGGACACAGAGAGTTGGCAGCTTCTACAAGAGAGCAGTTGAGAGAAGGAGGAGATGAGTGTGTGTCAAACAGGTCTGCTGGTATCCTTTGGGTCAGCCTTCTCACCTTTAAGAAGTAGATGTAGTCATCAGTCTGTGAAAGCTCGACCAGCTCCGTGTCTCTCCTCTTCAGCTCCTTGATCTCCTTCTCCAACCGCTTGATGACCTCTTCAACTTTTCTCACTTCCTTCCTCTCATAATCTTTAATCACCTCTGTAACCTCTGATCTCAGCCTTTCAATGGACTGGAGGAGAGACCTGAAGATCTCCTCATTTTCCTGTACTTCACTGTCTGCAGAGTACTAAACTTAAACAAAACATAGGAATGTAGCTCAGTCACATATTCTTAATATATCATGAAGTTTCTTCTTCCAACTGCCATATTAACAAGCACAAAATGTGAATCACAATAAAGGTGTAGGTTTCAAAATCTTAACTTCTTCTTCCTCTTTCGGCTGCTCCCATTAGGGGTTGCTACAACAAATCATCTTGTTTCATATCTTTCTGTCCTCTGCATCTTGTTCTGTTACACCCATCACCTGCATGTCTTCTTTCACCACATCCATAAACGTTCTCTTAGGCCTTCCTCTTTTCCTCTTCCCTGGCAGCTCTATCTTTAACACCCTTTTCTCAATATACCCAGCATCTCTCCTCTGCACATGTCCAAACCAACGCAATCTCGCCTCTCTGACTTTGTCTCCTAACCGTCCAACTTGAGCTGACCCTCTAATGTATTAATTTCTAATCCTATCCATCCTCGTCACACCTAATACAAATCTTAGCATCTTTAACTCTGACACCTCCAGCTCTGTCTCCTGCTTTCTGGTCAGTGCCACCATCTCCAACCCATATAACACAGCTGGTCTCACTACTGTCCTGTAGACCTTCCCTTTCACTCTTGCTGATATCCGTCTGTCACCGATTACTCCTGACACTCTTCTCCACCCACTCCACCCTGTCTGCACTCTCTTTTTCACCTCTCTCCCACAATCCCCATTAATCTGTACTGTTGATCCCAAGTATTTAAACTCATCCACCTTTGCCAACTCTACTCCTTGCATCCTCACCATTCCACTGACCTCCCTCTCATTCACACACATGTATTCTGTCTTGTTCCTACTCACCTCCATTCCTCTCCTCTCTAGAGCATATCTCCACCTCTGCAGGGTCTCCTCAACCCGCTCCCTACTCTCGCTACAGATCACAATGTCCACAGGGACTCCTGTCTAATCTTGTCTGTCAACCTGTCCATCACCACTGCAAATAAGAAAGGGCTCAGAGCTGATCCCTGATGTAATCTCACCTCCATGTTCAATGCATCCGTCACTTCTACCGCAGACCTCACCACGGTCACACTTCCCTCGTATATATCCTGTACAACTCTTATGCTCTACTCTGCCACTTCCAACGTCTTCATACAATACCACAGTTCCTCACGAGGCACCCTGATAATTATATATAACCCAGCCACAGGGGATGCACAAACCAGAGTGTTTCTTCTTGCCAGTCCTAAGCCCAGATAAATGGGGAGGGTTACATCAGGAAGGGCATCTGGTGTAAAATTGTGCCAAGTCAATATGCGGAGAACAATACCAAATCTTAACAATGTATTTGATAAAGTGATGAAACTCTTCTTCTTGTTTTGTGGCAAGCTATGTTCAATTCTTATGGTAAACGTGAGAATTTTGTCCAGAACTGCATATTAATAGCATTCAGAGTCAACAAAGAACAGACAAGTAGCTTTGTTCGGCTTTGGCTTGACTTTATGAGTTTTAGGAATTAATTGGCTCATTGTTTTTTTATCATATTTATTATTCCGGTTTGCCTCACATGGCACAAATGCAATCATTATTTCACAAATTAGTACTATAGTTACATTATTACTAAAAAAAATATTTACATTTTTCTCATTTCTTAGCACATTTGACAGTACTTCAATATTATTTTAGTACTCGTTACATTGTGCTATCTAAACACAACCCACGACTCACCTGAATCCTCATCACGGCGCCCTTCATCTCCTCCAGTTCCTCCTCTTTCTCCTGAATTTTGTTTTTCATTTCTGCCTTTCTGTTCTCTAGCTGGCTCTGTGTGGAAACAAAATGGTGAAGAGATGTTTGTGGAGTGGACAAACCTGAAGATCTGTGTTTGAAGAGTTTAAAAATGTATTGCTTCGGGCTTTCATGTATTAAAGATAAACAGAATTCCCAGACCTGATGAGAATTTGCCCGTGATTTACAAAGAAATGAAAGACATTATTTAAAAAAAAACTGGTACTCCATATTAGAGAAGCACCTAATGAAACGTAAACCTGTGACTCCAAATCACAAGATGGCAAAGGGTGAAAAGCTTTAATCACTACATTGCTGTGCCTTCAGGTTTTTATTTTATTCAGTTTTTCACAAATCTTAAAAAGCCAATATTTACTGTTTTTGAATCTTTTTTCTCAGTTTTCCCACTTAATCATTCCCATTCCTACTCTTCTCCTCACCTGTCTCTCAGCTCTCTCTTCTTCTGCTGTCACCATGTCATGACTTTTGTGCTCAGTTGTTGCACACATTAAGCAGACGCAGGTGTCATCAGTCCTACAGAAGACTTCCAGGACTTTCTTATGTGTTTTACAAAGTTTATTTTTGATATTTTCAGTCGGCTCCAACATTTTGTGTCTCCTCAGAGCTTCAGACGCGAGGTGAGGCTGAAGGTGAATCTCACAATAACAAACCACACAGGTCAGGCAGGTCTTCACAGCCCTCATTTTGTTCCCAGTGCACACATCGCAGGGCACAGCATCAGATCCTGCGTAACTCTGAGATGGAGAAACAATTATTCCCTTGTCTTTTACTTTCTCTATTATATCTTTTATCATATCATTTCTTTTGATCACTGGCCTCTCATTGAATATTTCCCTGCATTGAGGACAGTTGTAGATTCCATCTGTCTCTGACTGGTCCCAGTACTCACTTATACAGCCCATACAGTAGTTGTGCCCGCATGTGAGGCTGACCGGCTCCTTCAGGACATCCAGACACATTGAGCAGGAATGCAGAACCACAGACGCAGAAGGTTTAGCTGCTGCCATCATGAACAGAGGTCTTGTCTGGCACACAGGTGTTGTTTCTGAAGAAATGAAAGTAAAAGTAATTTCACTCACATAAAGAAATGCGAACACACCCACCATTATGTCATCTGCAAGTCGTCACTGTTTGATTGTAGTTTAAAGGGGAATGTCTAGTTTCCAGTTTTGCCAAATTATAAAATATTATAAAAGAAGGCTCAGTAGGGACAGCAATTGCAAAAATGGAAAGGGAGTGGACTGTGTGTTTGCAGCTCCAGAGCAAGTAAACCTTTGGGGCACCACTGCATAGACATGGCTGAAATATTGATACATTTTTCCTTAAAAAACACTTAATTTTTTTGTAAACTAAACTGAAACTGAGAAAAGTATTTAATAGTTCTTTATTCATCCATCCATACATCAGTTCTTTTTCTGCCTCTTTTTTTGTGGTACCAGCAGTCTAATCACCAATGCCAAGACATCCCTTTTAACCTCTAAGTCCTACAGGGGGGATACCAAAGCTTTCCAATACTAGCCAAGAGATATGATCTCTCTGGTGTGTCCTAAGTCTGCCCCAAGGTCTCATCCCTGTTCGACATGACTAAAAAACTTCCCTAGGGCTCCATCCAGGGGTCATCCTAGTCATGAGCTCAGACTACCTCAGCTGGCTCCTTTCAACATAATGGAGCAGCAGCTCTACATTGACCTCCTCCCGAATGTCTCCTCTTCTCACCCTATCTCACTCTATCTCTAAGGCTGAACTCAGACACTCTGCAAAGAAAGCTCATTTCTGCTGGTTGTATTTGTTATGCACAGTAGTTCTTTCTGTTACTACCCACAGCTCATGGCCATAGGTGAGGTTAGGGATATAGATGGACCAGTGAATCGAGAGCTTCACCTTTCAGCTCAGCTCTCTCTTCACCATGATTGACAGGTACATTGTCCTCCGGTGCTGTTTCGATCCACCTTTCTTGTTCCTTCTTCCCCTACTCAGGAACAACATCCCGAGACACTTAAACTCTTCTGCTTGAGGCGGCACCCTATCTCCAACCTAATGAAAGCACACCAACCTTTTCCAGCTGAGAACCATGATCCCAGACTTGGAGGTGCTGATCCTCATCCTGGCCATTTCAATGTCAGCTCTAAACTGTCCTACTGTGTGTTTATGGTCAAAGCTTGCTAAAGGCAACAGGACCACATCATCTGCAAAACACAGAGATAAAATCTGGACACCCTCCACTCCTTGGCTGCACCTAGAAATTCCATTCATAAAAATTATGAACAGAATTGGTGACAAAGCTCAGTTTTGGCGGAGTCCCACATGCTCAGGAAATGAGTCTGACTTTTGCCGGCAATGAAAACTGAGCTTTGGTTCCAGTTGTATAGGGACTAAATACCCAGCAATGGTTGGCCTGGTACACCATACTCCACAAGCACCCTCCACAGGACACACTGAGGGACATAGACATATGCCTTTTATCAAGTCCACAAAAAATATGCAAACTGGTTGGTCATGCTTCCATGAAACCTCCAGAATCCTTATTAGGATAAAAAGCTGGTCCAATGTTCCATACTCAGGATGAAACCTGCATTGTTCCTCCTGTATCTAAGACTCAACCAAAAACAAGATCTTCCTTTCCAGATCCCTGATATAGGCCTTCCCAGAGAGGCTGAGGTGTGTGATCCCCCTAAAGTTAGTACATACCCACTTGTCCCCTTTCTTAACGATGGGGACCAACACTCCAGTTTGCCAATCCTGAGGTATCCACACAATGTTAAAGAACATCAGAGCCAAGACAATCCCAACAGCAATCTAGAGCCTTTAAGAACTCAGGGTAAATATCATCCTCCCCAGGAACCCTACCATAAAGGAGTTTTTAAATTACCTCAGCGACTTCAGCTCCAGTGAAAGAGTGAGTCCTCCTCTGAGTCTCCTGACTCTGCTTCTTCTAAGGAAGGTGTGCTGTTGGGATTTAGTAGGTCCTCAAATTCTTCCATATATGTAACTCAAATGGCGTGGACCTTTCCACCCCTTCACCACTGTCCGCACTATGGACACTAAGAGCTGTCTGCATTCTTGCATAGGGCTCAGTATGGACTTCAACTGGAACTGTACTGAGGGATAACATTACAATGAGTGGTAGCCAGCAGAACTTCCACTGATTTCACCAATGCAATCACGTGTCACATCTTTATGTCACATAAGCAATACAGGTTGGGGAGCATGCTGTGGTACAGCACGTTGCTGCACCCACCACATAACGAAACAGTTCAGGATCTCAGTTGTCAACCCCCCAGGCAAACATGTGGTCCTGTCCCACTGTCCATAAATGACTATCTGCCACAGTGTGACGATGCAGGTTTGATGTACAGTGGTGTGAAAAACTATTTGCCCCCTTCCTGATTTCTTATTCTTTTGCATGTTTGTCACACAAAATGTTTCTGATCATCAAACACATTTAACCATTAGTCAAATATAACACAAGTAAACACAAAATGCAGTTTTTAAATGATGGTTTTTATTATTTAGGGAGAAAAAAAATCCAAACCTACATGGCCCTGTGTGAAAAAGTAATTGCCCCTTGTTAAAAATAACCTAACTGTGGTGTATCACACCTGAGTTCAATTTCCGTAGCCACCCCCAGGCCTGATTACTGCCACACCTGTTTCAATCAAGAAATCACTTAAATAGGAGCTGCCTGACACAGAGAAGTAGACCAAAAGCACCTCAAAAGCTAGACATCATGCCAAGATCCAAAGAAATTCAGGAACAAATGAGAACAGAAGTAATTGAGATCTATCAGTCTGGTAAAGGTTATAAAGCCATTTCTAAAGCTTTGGGACTCCAGCGAACCACAGTGAGAGCCATTATCCACAAATGGCAAAACATGGAACAGTGGTGAACCTTCCCAGGAGTGGCCAGCCAACCAAAATTACCCCAAGAGCGCAGAGACGACTCATCCGAGAGGTCACAAAAGACCCCAGGGCAACGTCTAAAGAACTGCAGGCCTCACTTGCCTCAATTAAGGTCAGTGTTCACGACTCCACCATAAGAAAGAGACTGGGCAAAACGGCCTGCATGGCAGATTTCCAAGACGCAAACCACTGTTAAGCAAAAGAACATTAGGGCTCGTCTCAATTTTGCTAAGAAACATCTCAATGATTGCCAAGACTTTTGGGAAAATACCTTGTGGACTGATGAGACAAAAGTTGAACTTTTGGAAGGCAAATGTCCCGTTACATCTGGCGTAAAAGGAACACAGCATTTCAGAAAAAGAACATCATACCAACAGTAAAATATGGTGGTGGTAGTGTGATGGTCTGGGGTTGTTTTGCTGCTTCAGGACCTGGAAGGCTTGCTGTGATAGATGGAACCATGAATTCTACTGTCTACCAAAAAATCCTGAAGGAGAATGTCCGGCCATCTGTTCGTCAACTCAAGCTGAAGCGATCTTGGGTGCTGCAACAGGACAATGACCCAAAACACACCAGCAAATCCACTTCTGAATGGCTGAAGAAAAACAAAATGAAGACTTTGGAGTGGCCTAGTCAAAGTCCTGACCTGAATCCAATTGAGATGCTATGGCATGACCTTAAAAAGGCGGCTCATGCTAGAAAACCCTCAAATAAAGCTGAATTACAACAATTCTGCAAAGATGAGTGGGCCAAAATTCCTCCAGAGCTGTAAAAGACTCATTGCAAGTTATCGCAAACGCTTGATTGCAGTTATTGCTGCTAAGGGTGGCCCAACCAGTTATTAGGTTCAGGGGGCAATTACTTTTTCACACAGGGCCATGTAGGTTTGGATTTTTTTTTCTCCCTAAATAATAAAAACCATCATTTAAAAACTGCATTTTGTGTTTACTTGTGTTATATTTGACTAATGGTTAAATGTGTTTGATGATCAGAACTATTTTGTGTGACAAACATGCAAAAGAATAAGAAATCAGGAAGGGGGCAAATCGTTTTTCACACCACTGTATGCTCCCATCGTCTGTCCAGGAGCCCTTGAACCCTACACCATCGGTAATGTTACCGATGAGCTTAGCAGTGAGGCACAACAAAGCAAGGGGATGGTGCAAAAGTGTAAAGTGCTTTTATTCAAAAACCAACAATGTCAAAAAAGTCATTAAATAAATAAAAAGCACTGTCTTCAAAATCATCATCAAATAAATAATCCATAAAATCTGTTGTGAAATGGAGGTAAAAACCAATAAATAGAAAAACAATCCTTTAAAAACAAGGTTAAAACACAATGCAGGAAACAGTCTTTTAAAAACAAGCCCGGTGACTTCTCTACCTGGCAGCTCCCCTGCTTCTCTCGTCTGGGCTTCTCAACAGGGGAGTCGCCCTCTCAGCAGCTGAAATTTTCTCTGCTTGACTGGTCTGGAGGCCTCCCAATCCCTGGCTTCGGCCGCTCACTCAACGCAGACCGAGACTTGGTTTCCTTGACGACCAGGACGCTCACGTCAAGGACTTCACCAACCAAGCCACCCGACTCCCGCTGCCTTCACGGCCTTATGCGGCCTTACGTGGCCTGACGTCCTTCAACTGGGTACGCCAGCTCCTTACTCGCTCAGGTGGAGTGACTGCTTCCTTCTGCCCCCACCGAGTGTTTGCCAAACATGCTTCATGGGGCTCACCTTCCAGCTGTCTACCTGCGAGCCTGCACTCGCTTGCTTGCTCGCTCACTTGCTTACACCGGCTCTCTCGCCACACTGCTTCCTGCTCCCCAGCAACCATCGTTTCTTTCTCTCCCCCTTCGCCGACTCCTGCTTCTATTTATCAAGAGGGCATGGCAGCTCTGGCAAATCAGCAGCCCTAGGAACAATCACGGATGCAGACAGTTTCCCACCTGTGCACTTAGGTGAAAAATGCCCACATTATGAATCGCCCCGAGAACCGCTTCAGCCACACAACCACCACAACCCCCCACCAAGCCACGAGCACGGTGCTTATTTATTTAAACCTGGCCTTTGACGGGAGCTGTGGACCCGCTATACCACACACAGTCAGATGTTATGTGGGTATCCCCTTGGCTTGGTTTAACCGCTTGGTTCCTCAACAATGAGGATCCTGAAAGCCGGATCACCCTCGATGAATCGTGCTACATGGCCATAGTGACGTAACTGACACTCCCTCACAATGCAGGTAATGTGCCTCATTTCGGACTCCATGAGCAACCTCTCATTCGACACAAAGTCAAGCCAGCACTACCCAAGGATTCTCCGGAGAGACACAGTACCGAAGTAGTCCAGTCTTCGTCTCAGGTCACTGGAGAGCATCCATGTCTCACAACCATATAGCAAGACAGGAAGCACCAGGACTCTAAAGAGGACATTCGTCTTTTGCATAGATATCGGGAGTGCCACACACCCCTTTCCAGCAACCTCATGACCCCACTATACTCTCCTTTACTGACTTCATAGGAAAAGTCACCAGAGACATGAATGTCACTGCCGAGGTAAGTAAACCTCTTGATAAGGTCAACACTCTCTCCACAGACAGACATATTGCTGATGGCTGTGCCCAAGAGCTTATTAAAGGCCTGGATCTTGGTTTTTATCCAGGACACTCACAAGCACAGGCACTCAGACTTCTCACTCAGTCTCTTGAGAGCCCTGATTAGAGCCTCCATTGACTATGTGAAGATCACTGTATGGTCAGCAAAGTTAGGATAAGCAAGTAAAGAGGAAAAGAATGAAAAAAATTCTAAACATAATCAAACTGCAAATGGTCAGAAACCACTAAAAATCAGTTTTCTAAAAGGAGAAGTACTACAATAGCCATAAAAATAAGGGGTACATAAGCAAGGTATCAAAACAAGAAAAACAAATGATTCCCATGTGCTACAACAGCTGGAAGGTCATTCATCTGCAAATACAGTTATGGGTCATGTAACGGACAGTCTGCAGCTCAACCCGGCCGGGACATCCTAGAAGTGGAAGGATGAGGGATGGCAGTTTCCCTGCTTCACAACCATGCACCAGATTCCCACAGGGCACCATGGGACTTGTCTTTTGGTATTTCAGCCCTGTTGGGTGCCATGGTTTCCGCTAAGGGGTGCTGTGAATGGACCGGGGAACATGAGCTATCCGCCTGACCCAGAAGTGCTGGCAGAGCATGTGAGAGAAAGAGCAGAAGAACTTCCGGGTTGGACGATATGTTAAGGACTGGCTCAAACCCAGTAGGCGAGCCAGAGTCGGATGGAAGGTGGACAACGCTTTTGCTGGGAGGTGTGGAGGAGGAAAGAAAGGAGAGAAAAAAGAATAATTGTGGGCAGTGTGCATTAACCTGTGGCGGTGGTGCTTTTAATTTGTGTCCTCAGTGTCTGTCTGTTGGATTTGAGGAGCAACAGTGCCCTCTAGTGTCCACAATCATTCATTGTTAAATAAATGAGAATGTTATCTAGCTTTACTCTCATTCGATATGTGTATCTCTGTCTTTGCATAGCGGTGCTTGTTACAGTATTATTCTTGATGTTATAGTGAAGCGGCAACAACTACATACAGCTTAGCACAACATCCTACCTTATTATGATTCCATTCTTCTTTGAACGTTGTTATTATTAGTAGTAGTAGTAGCAGTAGTATTATTGTGTTTGTGGTGAAGCCTTAAAATTAGTATAAGAAAACTACAAAACGCCTTCATGAGTGCCATTTTGTGGAACAGGTTGTGGAAAATTTGTGACATCGTTCATTCTCAAACGTAACCTGTTTCTTGTCATTGGGAGTGGGTGTAGGACACTTCATAATTACTTTTCATGTCCTATTGTTGGTAGGGCAAATTCTTATCCTAGTGTGATTTTTAATGCAATTCCCACGAGTAATTCTGAGATGCTTGAAAAATATGGGCACTAGTTTCAGAAGTTCAAATTTATGTTTGAAGGCCCCCATATGTATATAGAAAATACACATAAATACCCCACAAAATGGAACCTTGAAAAACCCAAGTCTAACAGATAAATCCAATACAAAGTCTTTAAAAATTGGTGACTTTATTTAAAACTTGCAGACCTGGTGCGCTTTGCTGCAGTCGCTGTAGTTGGAATAATTATGTACCTACGTGGGAGTTATAGAGCTTGTTTATATACAACATTTTTGGTTTGTCCTCTTGGAGCCAAAATATATAAATTTTTTCTATGACTAATTCGTGAACATGCTACATAAAAAATAAAAATGGGAAAAATGGCAATACCACCGGGAACAGCAGTAAATGAGATAAAGTAAAAAAAAGGGCAACACCGCCGGGAAGAACAGTAAAAAATCAACAGTAAATGAGATAAAGTAAAAGTCTACTAAACAGTAAAGTACAGAAACGAAGTAGAAAGTAACAGTAAACCGCAACATTGCCGGGAACACCGGCACACCGCGTCTACTAAACACTAAGAAACACTAAGTAGGAACACTAAAGGAAAAAATACTACTCAGTAAATTAAGTCTAGTAAACAGTAAATTAGTAAAGGAAAGAGAGGACTAAACACTAAGGAAAAAGAACGGCAAGACCGCGTCAGCTGCAGAGCTCAGCGGAGGTCAGGGGGGTACTTTTCGTACGTGGATTACTCGTTTAGCCGGATGTAATTGTTGACGATTTGGCCTGATACTGGATCTGTCGGTTTTTCGAAACTCTTGCTGGAAGTGTTGTCATAGCAACACATCCTAATCCTCAAACCTGCTGTAAACAAGGATTAGCTCACACACATAATCAGTGACGGTGCGTGGAATTCATCCAGTCATGGCTTCGCCATTCATGAATGAGCGACTAGTTGATATCGGTGCGCAAATTATACGAAGAGAATTTGATATAGAGAGGGTTTTGCGCGATCGGCAAGAGCCTTTATTGCTCCCGGAGGAAATTCTTTTCGAAAGATACCGCTTTAGCCGAGGGGGGATATTGTACCTCAAAGATTTATTAGCCCCTTATATTCAAAGTCAAACTCGGCGAAGTCGGGCTGTCACAACCACACAGACAGTATGCATTGCTTTGAGGTTTTTTGCAAGCGGCCCTTTTTTATATACTGTAGGCGATGCGGAACATCTATCGAAAAGTGCAGTTTGCCAGGTAATTCGTAAAGTCTGTTTGGCTCTGAAACATCTCCTTCGGGTTTTCATAGTGTTTCCTGGACACCTGCGTGTGCAGACCATAAAAGAGGTGTTTCATGCCATTGCAGGTAGGTAATACACAGGAAAAACACCCACAGTTCCATAAATAATCTCACAATCAGCCTAACATTCTCATTACCTAGGATTTCCAAATGTGATTGGGGCACTGGATTGTATGCAGATCCGAATAAAAGGCCCCATCAGGTCCAAATGAGCCGGATTACGTGAACAGAAAAGGCTTCCACAGTATTTACGTGCAGGTAATGTCACTTTTTGAAAGAGTTGAAAATAGCCAATAGGTATGTTGACAGTAAAATTGTTTGACCTACATGCTATCAATTGTCAGATGATCTGTGATGCATCCTACCTTGTATCAAATGTGGAGGCTAAATGGCCAGGGTCTGTTCATGACTCTAGAATTTTTAAGGAGTCACACCGGTATCGGACATTTGAACAAAGTAATAATCTAATTATTAATCATGGTGATGTGTGTATTGTATTCACAATTTTTTACATATTCCACAGGTCATCATGATGGAATCCTGCTTGGGGACAGGGGATATGCCTGTAAGAATTTTCTAATGACCCCGTTTCCTGACCCCAACCCTGGGCCACAAACTCGATATAATGCAGCTCTGTCTAGGACAAGGGCACGAATTGAAATTACCTTTGGCCACCTAAAAGAGAGATTTCAATGTCTAAAATGGCTGAGGGTTGCACCTGACAGAGCATGTGACATAATTGTTGCATTTTCTGTCTTACACAACATAGCGACCATCAGAAAAGAGAGAGTTCCTGAGGTTTTGGTGCAGCCTGATGATGACCTTGACCCAGTGCATCTTGAGCAAACCAGTGACAGAGCTGCCAGAGACAGAATTGTGGCCCAACATTTTCAATGGAAAAGACAACAGTGGTTTCACACAAAACTGATTTATTATATATTACGGACCTTCAGGCTGTAAGGAGGAGAACATAAATTAAGGATACACTCATGCATACACATGATGGGAAAGAGAACAGAATTTTGTTACCAATTGTTTTTCTATTATTTTTATCTGCAACTTCATTTTGGTTGTCTTCACTTCACGAAGTTCCATGTCCTGCTGTATTTTCCTCATTTTTAGTTTCCTGTACGTGACTTTCTGCTGAAGATATCTCTTGTATAGAGCCCTCACATTTTTCTGCAAATAAATACACAATTACAAATGCCTTTTTTCCTCTATATTGTATACACAGTATCTCAATTTGAATCATTTCATATCAAGTACAACAGATGGCTCACCATCTCCTTTTTTTGATGTGGATGTTCCAAAAGGTACATGTGTGCTGGCTACAGGCTCCTGCCACACATTTATATCACGATTAGCACATGGGACTGATCAGAGTGGAGTTTGTTCAAACATTTGGAACATTTACCTCTCCTCCTGAAGAATAATCAGACACAGTGTCTTCATCAAATATTTGACATTCGTCAATAGCTCGGTGGTCAGACACAGGTTCTAGGGATATGACATTCCCTGCAACTGACCCAACAAAAAAACAAAGTAAAAAAGAGGGCTAAATGGGACATACCTATGGCACACATTGAGGACAAAATATATGCAATGACCATCCTTTACCTGAAATGAAGTTACCACTCCATCCTGCCACTGGTTTTGAGGAGGAGCTTCCCCCTGGAATGCCCTCAGAAACTGGGCGAGTTGGCTGGAGAGCCAACTCATTTGCAGGGGTTAGGTCTGGACCACGTGGACCTCCACCTGTTTTTTGCTTGTCTGCCTTCTTCTTATTAGCTTTCAAATTAATAGTTATTCTATTCTATATGATTCTTTATATCAACAATTCTTTAAATAGTTATATACCAATATTTATTAGTTTGAAGTATATTCTTGTACTTCACTTTAACCTGTTGCCATGTTCTCCTTGTGCTCACGTTTGATCTGGAATTATGACATATTAAATAATAATTAATGTGACACATAGGAAATGAAACGCTGCATTCAGTAAATACAATGCACATTACTTACGCGTTTAATTTGTCGGCCACTTTTTGCCAGCCATCTTTTCTAGTTTGTGCTGCTTTTGCAGTGTTACCCCTTGTAGGCTACATATTAACTCTTGAAATTCTTCATATCCTTCGAGTAACAGGTCCTGCTCTGCTGGCATGAAAGAATGCGCCCGTTCTTTCGTCATTTTGTTGCAACCTATCAAAGACTTGCTGATCATGTTGTCGTAGACTCAATATATATGTGCTTTTCAATCAATGTGGGCGCGCAATCATCTCAGATAATTAGATCCAGCTAGACTAATCTACTACACCATTGCGTTTGAAAAACCGACCTATCCCAGATGAATGTCACCGGCATTAACTTATCCAAGATGAGGCACCTGATCTCGGATGATTTAAGCGACGTACGGAAAATACTCACCAGGTTGGAGCGAAATGAAGTGAATGAAAGGAGGTGAATGAGAGGGGAGATGATCACGTGACTCCCCCACCTGCCTTAACTCTCCATCCCTCCACAAACACAGTCTCTCGGATCCCAACTCTCCTTTATATAAATCAGTAAAGAAGAGAGGACTAAACACTAAGGAAAAAGAATGGCAAGACCGCATCAGCTGCGGAGCTCAGCTCGGAGTGAAATGAAGTGAATGAAATGATGTGAATGGGAGGGGAGATGATCACGTGACTCCCCCACCTGCCTTAACTCTCCATCCCTCCACAAACAAACAAACACAGTCTCTCGGATCCCAACTCTCCTTTATATATATAGATAAACAAAAGAAGAACAAAACATGTCAAGGAAAAAATGCAAAGGCAAAAACGGCTTGACTAACAAGACAACCCACATCAACAAATCTAAATCTGCTTTCCAGTCATCCAAATTCAAAAACAAGCAAAAAATCCAAGAAGCTAAACAGTCAATACTCCCGAGAATAGTACTCTCCAAGTGTTAATTATCCACTGATGGTGCCACTCTTCAGACTAAAGGCTGAAGGCGGTCCTTCAGTGGTGACATCACAGTTTCACTCCTTTTTGTGGCTCCACCCATAAAACACAAGCAGCACAAGAGATCATAGAAGCACAATACGTAGATACTGAACAACAAATAAGCAGGGGAACACTAACAAAAAGACATGATCCACAATAAACACATGAAAGTAATATTTTACAACAAATAAAGAAGATACAGAAAAGAAAAATAAACAAGAGAGCTCTGGGTAAAGCACATGTAAATGATGAAATGTAGGTACATTGACCAGTATATATAAAAAGGAATAAGTCCACATTATTGATAAATGGTAACAGGGATTGTATTAAATCTTACAGTAGGTTGGTAAACTAAACAGTAAAAAAAAAAAACAAAAAAAAAAAACCATGACTACAACTACTGCTGTAATATAAGCACCTGGTTGATTTCTCCTGCCCCTGAGGGACTGCCCGCCTCATTAAGACCGGTTTGGTTAGTCTCATTAAGAGTATGATGTTACTTTCATTTTCGTTTCTTTGAAAACAACACCATTATTCTCTGACGGAAGCTGTTTTCACCATGGAAGAAGCTTTTCCTTCCCACTCTTGCTCAGTGTGTCAGGGTATCCTGAAGGAGTCTGTCACTATCCCATGTGGACACAGCTACTGTCTGAAGTGTATAAATGACTACTGGGACAAGTCAGACACAGTGGGCACTTACAGCTGTCCACGGTGTGGGGAAAGAATATTTAATGAGAGGCCAGAGCTTAACATAAACAATACATTAAACAAACTAACAGAACAACTGAAGGAAACGACAGCTGATGTCAGTCCATCTCAGAGTTACTCTGGACCTGAAGATACGACTTGTGATGTGTGCACAGGGAGAAAAAGGAAAGCTTTAAAGACCTGCCTGACCTGCATGATCACCTACTGCGAAACTCACTTCCAGCCTCACTCTGAGTTTCCAGTCTTCAAGAGACACAAAACACAGGAACCAACAGGAAACCTGGAAGAGTATATCTGTGCTAAACACCAGAAAGTGCTGGAAATGTTCTGTAGGACCGATGACGTCTGCATCTGCTCACTGTGTGCAGCAACTGAACATAAGAATCATGACACGGTGACCCTGGAGATGGAGAGAGCTGGGAGACAGGTGAGGAGCAGACTGGGAATGGGAGAACATAACTTGGCAAGGGAGCTGGGCTGCGGTATTGAGGTGGTCTGTGTGTTCTTCCATGTTTGAATGTAATCAATTTTTCATTACATAATATAGTCTATTCGCCATTAGATGCATAATTAGATTAAATAGTTAGGGAAATTAATGGAAGAAAATAACTGAATTATGCAGCAGACTGGATACCCGTCTCACAGCCCTGACAATCTGGCTTTAGTTTGTTACTGTTATGTCTATGTGAGATTTTTCTCCAGGTATTCTGGCCTAATTTTATAAAGATATTGATTTATTAAAGAGAATGTGACATTCCAATATGACAACCAAATGCTTTTCAAAAGGTGTACATTCTTTGTGTAAGTTTTAAAATTTTAAACTTAAATGTTTACTTCCCATGCCTAATGCCTTACATTTTTGTCCATTAAAATTATTATTTATTTATTGATTGATTTTTACCATTGGTTATACAGGGGTTAAGTTGCTGACTACTAAACATTTTAACATCAATCAATCAATCAATCAACATTTATTTATATAGCACATATTCATACAAACAAATGTAGCTCAAAGTACTTTACAAAATGAATAGAAAAATAGAAGACACAATAAAAAATAAACATAAGTCAACATTAATTAACATAGAATAAGAGTAAGGTCCGATGGCCAGGGTGGACAGAAAAACAAAAAAAACTCCAAAGGCTGGAGAAAAAATAAAATCTGTAGGGTTCCAGACCAAGAGACCGCCCAGTCCCCTCTGGGCAATCTACCTAACATAAGTCAAACAGTCCTCTTTGTATTTAGGGTTTTCATGGAAGGACCTGATGATGATGGTCACGTAGACTTCTGGCTTTCAGTCCATCAATGTTGGTGCATCATGATGCTTTGAGTAGGTGGAGGTGGCGCAGGCCGTCACGACAAAGAAACCGGAAAAAGAAACAGAAGAGAGAGTAGGGGTCAGTATGGATTTTGGAGCCACTGTGAATAATTATTATGAAGAATTGAACATACAGAGTATCAGGATTAAGTTAAAGTGAAGTTATAAAAAGGCCATGTTAAGGTAATGTGTTTTCAGCAGTTGTTTTAAAGTGCTCTACTGTATCAGCCTGGCAAATTCCTATTGGCAGGCTATTCCAGATTTTAGGTGCATAACAGCAGAAGGCCGCCTCACCACTTCTTTTAAGTTTAGCTTTTGGAATTGTAAGGAGACACTCATTTGAAGATCTAAGGTTACGATTTGGAATATAACGCGTCAGGCATTCCGATAACATCATAGCTAATATTACTTGTTTTCTTTGCTTTTTAGTTTCTGTTTAACCATATCTTAGGCCTGTTCTACTAAGACTGCATTGTTATGAAGATTTGTCATTTTTGATATCTTAATTGAACATTACATTCATCAGAAGGGTTCTGTGTGTTTTGGGTATGGCTGTCTCTTGGCATGTCAGAGGACTGTGGGGGCTTCTGAAGTGTCTGATCTTTTATGGGGTGTGGGGAGTAATGCTTTAAGTCAGGGGTGTCAAACTCCAGGCCTGGTGGGCCGCAGTGGCTGCAGGTTTTATTCTAACCCTTTTCCTAATAACTGACCAGTTTTCACTGCTAATTAACTCCTTTTCTCTTCATTTTAATAGCCCTGTTTTTAAGGATTCAGTCCTCTGAATGGATTCTTTTCTTCATTAAATGACAGCCAAACAGAAACGAGACGTGAAACAAGCCAACAGATGACCAGCTAAATTGGGGCTTTAAACTCCAACTAATTTAACTCCAACCAGTTTTTTAATGAGACGCCGATTCTTGTTGTTAATTAAACTCATTATTTAATTTCATGGCTTGTTGCTGCTCTCATTCTGCCACAGCAGACATTTAAAAAAACTGTTGATTTTCTGTTTTTTTCTAAGAACATCATTAAAACGTTTTGGTAATCCGAGAGATAAACCTTACTAAGACCTTCACCTTTGTTTATGTTCAGATATTGTGTGATGGCACAGGTGGGGTGGTCATGTGGTGGCTTGGTTTGTGTCTCGCTATTATTTGACTGCTAATTAAGGAAAAAGAATCAATAAAGGGACCTGAGTCAAGTTAGTTAGAATTAAGGAAAAAGAAGTTAATTACAAGCAAAAACTGGTCACTAATTAAGAAGATGGTTAGAAGGAAAACCTGCTGCCACTGCAGCCCTCCAGGACTCCAGGAATATTATGGATAAAAAGTACCTTTTGTATAATTTGTTCAGACATTTGGAACATTTACCTCTCCTCCTGATGAATAATCAGACACCATGTCTTCATCAAATATTTGACATTCGTCAATAGCTCGGTGGTCAAACACAGGTTCTAGGGATATGACATTCCCTGCAACTGACCCAACAAAAAAACAAAATAAAAAAGAGGGCTAAATGGGACATACCTACGGCACACATTGAGGACA
Organism: Polypterus senegalus; assembly: GCF_016835505.1. Classification (NCBI taxonomy): domain Eukaryota; kingdom Metazoa; phylum Chordata; class Cladistia; order Polypteriformes; family Polypteridae; genus Polypterus; species Polypterus senegalus. Next base: position 162,613,094 of record NC_053161.1, read on the forward strand.
AAATATATGCATCCTTTACCTGAAATGAAGTTACCACTGCATCCTGCCAATTGTTCTGAGGAGGAGCTTCCCCTGGAATCCCCTCAGAAACAGGGCGATGGGCATTTTGCTGGAGAGCCAACTCTTCTGTACGGGTTAGGTCTGGACCATGTGGACCTTCACCTGTTTTTTGCTTGTCTGCCTTCTTCTTATTAGCTTTCAAATTAATGGTTATTTTATTATATGCAATTCTTTATGTCAACAATTCTTTAAATAGTTATATACCAATATTTTCCAGTTTGAAGTATATTCTTGTACTTCACTTTAACCTTTAATTATGCAAGGAAAAAAAAAAAAGAATATTGTATAAAGTATGGAAAGAGGAAACCTACTTGGGCTAGAAAGGTTATGATCCTTAATAAACTGTGTGATTGCCACAGCGGTTTCACATGTTGCAGTTGCAGTTCCTGGTGACCTAAATCTATTCAGATCCCGTAAATTCTCTTGCATGTCAGAAAAAGCTTGACCTTTTTCACTTATTATGTCAGAACAGTTTCTATGACTTGGAATTACATGAAATCATAAAGATGAGGATAGGGCACCTTTTCAAACCATCTACTATGAGAACATTTAAAATCAGCCTGAACCCACAGCCTTCCAGCAGAGATTGGGGAATGTGTCAAGTCTGAGCAAAAACAAATTACTGTAAAACTTTCTTATTATGAAATACCACAAGTGCATATTTAAGTTACACACACAAACCATCAATACATCTTTTATGACTTTGTTTCATTCTTGCCTCTAGCCTAAGTTGCTTGCTGAGTTATGGGTTTTTTGGAAGCATCTTGTGACAGGGGTACAAGGGATCTGCATCTGTGTCAATTATTTTATCCTCAGATTGTTGATATATACTGTACACTGGAAATTTGAACATCATTAAGTGTCTTAGAGGGTTTTGCTTGGTTCAGGTTAACAGATGTTTGTGTCTGGCCATCTTATTGACAGAGTATTGGGGATGGGAGGCTCTATTGCAGATAAGTACTCAGTTAGAGGAGTAAATCACCAGTTTGGATTTACTTTGTTGACTTTGTTCAAGTGTATTCACTAAAGCATCAAACTGACCCCACACATAAATAACATTATGATCCTGAATAATATACAGTGGTGTGAAAAACTATTTGCCCCCTTCCTGATTTCTTATTCTTTTGCATGTTTGTCACACAAAATGTTTCTGATCATCAAACACATTTAACCATTAGTCAAATATAACACAAGTAAACACAAAATGCAGTTTTTAAATGATGGTTTTTATTATTTAGGGAGAAAAAAAAAATCCAAACCTACATGGCCCTGTGTGAATAAGTAATTGCCCCCTGAACCTAATAACTGGTTGGGCCACCCTTAGCAGCAATAACTGCAATCAAGCGTTTGCGATAACTTGCAATGAGTCTTTTACAGCGCTCTGGAGGAATTTTGGCCCACGCATCTTTGCAGAATTGTTGTAATTCAGCTTTATTTGAGGGTTTTCTAGCATGAACCACCTTTTTAAGGTCATGCCAAAGCATCTCAATTGGATTCAGGTCAGGACTTTGACTAGGCCACTCAAGTCTTCATTTTGTTTTTCTTCAGCCATTCAGAGGTGGATTTGCTGGTGTGTTTTGGGTCATTGTCCTGTTGCAGCACCCAAGATCGCTTCAGCTTGAGTTGACGAACAGATGGCCGGACATTCTCCTTCAGGATTTTTAGTAGACAGTAGAATTCATGGTTCCATCTATCACAGCAAGCCTTCCAGGTCCTGAAGCAGCAAAACAACCCCAGACCATCACACTACCACCACCGTATTTTACTGTTGGCATGATGTTCTTTTTCTGAAATGCTGTGTTCCTTTTACGCCAGATGTAACAGGACATTTGCCTTCCAAAAAGTTCAACTTTTGTCTCATCAGTCCACAAGGTATTTTCCCAAAAGTCTTGGCAATCATTGAGATGTTTCTTAGCAAAATTGAGACGAGCCCGAATGTTCTTTTTGCTTAACAGTGGTTTGCGTCTTGGAAATCTGCCATGCAGGCCGTTTTTGCCCAGTCTCTTTCTTATGGTGGAGTCGTGAACACTGACCTTAATTGAGGCAAGTGAGGCCTGCAGTTCTTTAGATGTTGTCCTGGGGTCTTTTGTGACTTCTCGGATGAGTCGTCTCTGCGCTCTTGGGGTAATTTTGGTCGGCCGGCCACTCCTGGGAAGGTTCACCACTGTTCCATGTTTTTGCCATTTGTGGATAATGGCTCTCACTGTGGTTCGCTGGAGTCCCAAAGCTTTAGAAATGGCTTTATAACCTTTACCAGACTGATAGATCTCAATTACTTCTGTTCTCATTTGTTCCTGAATTTCTTTGGATCTTGGCATGATGTCTAGCATTTGAGGTGCTTTTGGTCTACTTCTCTGTGTCAGGCAGCTCCTATTGAAGTGATTTCTTGATTGAAACAGGTGTGGCAGTAATCAGTCCTGGAGGTGGCTACGGAAATTGAACTCAGGTGTGATACCCCACAGTTAGGTTATTTTTTAACCAGGGGGCAATTACTTTTTCACACAGGGCCATGTAGGTTTGGATTTTTTCTCCCTAAATAATAAAACCATCATTTAAAAACTGCATTTTGTGTTTACTTGTGTTATATTTGACTAATGGTTAAATGTGTTTGATGATCAGAAACATTTTGTGTGACAAACATGCAAAAGAATAAGAAATTAGGAAGGGGGAAAATAGTTTTTCACACCACTGTATATTTCTCTATCTGTCACTTTTTTGACACATAAAATAAATCTATACTTGTTCATGTACTGTGTAGCTCACAGTTATGTAACATAGTTTATGTAGTGCAATTCATTCGCACTCAACGCGCTTTACATAGACCATGGAAAGTCACTCACTCATTACCAAAATATAAAATACAAAAACCATGAAATATTTAATTAGTAAAATCTTTTACTGATTTAATTTCTTTTTTGAAGTGTGCATCCCTACTTTGGTGCAAAAGAGAATATTAAAAGCTTTAATCGTTTTCTGTCACTGAGTTTTAAATTGGCCAGCAAAAAAAAAATGAAGAAAATAAATAGGCCAGTTTTTGGAAATTATTATTTTAGCTTACACTGCATTGGAGTTTTTGGGGAGTAAACACAATCTCAATAAAGCATATGAAATAATACAAGTGTGCACAACCTAGCATCTGATTTATAACTTAACTGAAAGGAAAGACTCAGAACCTCACTTCGAAATGATCTTCTATTAAAATCATTCATTTGGGAACTTTTGAACTTCATTTATCTCCGCCTTCCATGTTTTTCTTTTGGCATCCTGAATAATATAAACTCCTATGTAACACAATCTGCTACATTGGACAACTGTAAAGGTAATCCTGTAACAAGTTTATAGTCTGTCACTCCAAGAAACCCATCATATCTCACGTGGCAGTCAATCAAGTTTCTGTCTTATTGTCAACTTCACAAATTCCAAACTCTTATGAAAGCCCTATTAATCTCCCCACAATTCCCATTTTTTTAACATATTGACATCACTATAGATGTTAAAGATTCACCCACCTGACTGGCCTAATGCTCATCTCCCTTACACTTCATTTTCTTCATACATTGCTTTGATTCTTTTTTCTAATCAGAAAACCAAATTCAGTTTCCCCTGCTTTATCACTTTTTTTTAATTTTTCTCTCCACCATCTTAATTGCAATTGCAAAGATTGATCTCTCAATGTAGCCTTCATTCTGGTGGTCTTTTTCCTTTTGTGCGTCCTTCAATCTATTATTCCAGTCATTCTCAGTCCTCCTGGCATCAAATCCATCAAGCCTCTAACACATTCAGTTCCAAAAAAAACTTTCTCTTATTTCCTTCCTCATTCTTGTTTTGGCCTTGAATTTTTAATACCAACTGCTGGACTTTGTTTCTCCCATCTCTGTCCACAATGTTCTTCTTGCACACAGAGTCATCTAGAAGAGATAAAGGCTGAAATGAAAACAAGAATTAAAGAGAAACAGAAGAAACTGGAGATAAAGGAGAACATAGTGCGTTTGCAGGTGAGTCTGTTCAGACGTCACATAACCTGTATGTTAACATTTGCATTTATGATCATTTTATTTTACAGTTTTGAGCAAATACAGTGGAACCTTGGGTCACGAACATCTCGGAACACGTACAAATCGGGTTATGACCAAAAAGGTTGCCAAACTTTTACATCTGTTCACGACCACACACTCGGGTGACGAACAAGCCAGTTTCCCTTCCAGTTCGTACGCGCTGATGATTTCCGCACGTGTTCAGTCTCTCTCTGTGCATTCGCTGTGAACTCTTTGTGCTCTATTTCGTTTCCCTTCTGGTTTGTACGGACCGGTGATTTACACACGTGTTCATTCTCTCCCTGTATATTACATTGTACTCGGTCAGATGTGTATCGCGCAGAGGGACTTTACCTCAAAACTGTAATCTCCTCTGCACCCAGTTCCTCCTCACTTCCTTCATGCCAGACCTCGACTCATGCAAGGTTAGTCTTCTTGGTTGTTTATGGTTCGTTTTTGTATAAATTATGGATTTTTCAAATGTTCATTTTTTCCCTGTGCATAAAACTCATTAAAAAAAAAATGTTTACAGCGAGCAGATCGTAAGGTTGTAGCGTGAACTCTTGCAATGTTAGTTTTCTCTGTTCAAGGTTTTCTCAGTGTTGTTCAATGTTTTTACATTTTGTTTACTATTACACTGTGCATTCTATGGTATAATTAACTATTTTTGTGCTTAAAAATCTTCAAAAAAATATATTTACATACAGTTCGTACGGTCTGGAATGGATTCATTGTATTTACATACAATCCTATGGGGGAAATTACTTCAGGTCACGACCAAATCGGGTTTTGGAACGAATTACGGTCGTGACCCGAGGTTCCACTGTATTAAGAATTAAGAAACCTGTTTTGGCAGGCTGCAATATTTTTTGTGCTTAGAATATTTTTTTTCTGGTTTAGTTTCAGATATTAGAAAGTATAATTTATAAGTTTTGTTTTTATTTAGGAGTTTTATTTCTTTGTTTGAGAAAGACTTTTTTTTTTTGTAAGTATACTGTAAGTAATTCCCGTTGCCATTTTAGAAGCCTCAACAGACGTTTAATGGGTTGGTACTAGATTTTGTCACGTTGCAAAGAAACAATGCAGCACAGGGGCCTCTTTGTCTGAAATACAGATTTGATCAATGAACAAGCGTGGTTTGTTAGTCTTTATTTTGTTTCTCAGGTTTTGCCTCAACCTGGTTTTCTTGAGTGTGTTGCTTCTGGTAAAATAAGAAATTTTTTAGAACGAGTCTTTGTGTGCAACCATGATTATGGGCAAAACCCTCTGGCTTGAAAAATAACACACAACACTTAGAAATGACTTCTTTTTGTTTATGATTTTATTCCCATAAGAAACGTGCATCTCCAGGTCAGCTGCTTCAAACATCATAGCAGTGAATCTGAAACAGTCATTGGCAGAACTTTACCTGGGGTGTTTGGTTTGGGGAAAAGAAAGGTGATGTGTATCCAAGCTGCAAAGCTGTTAGGCCGCTTTATATTTCTACAACTGCCATAACAGTAAATGTATCAAAATTCATAGTAAAATGTTAAAACTTGAAAACAGAATTTTAAACAAATTTTGAATGTATAAGGCCCCACAATTACACCCAATATTTTTCTCTTTGTTATATAACTTGAACAAGTGGACGGACTTTTTTTACGCTGATACTTTTACATTCCCATTCTCTTCTGTTAATAGAACATCAGTTAGTGTCTCCATGTTTTTTAGTTTGTGTTCTTTTAACCAAAGCTGTGCAGAGAGAGGTACAGGAACACAAATAGGCATTCAAGAAGTGATGAGCGAAAAAGCAGAGTTTAATTTTTCACATACAGTTTTACAAGACTGCTCCTAAAATATGTTTCATATGCAATTTTGGATTTGCAAAGAATGACACTTTAATGAGATTTATAGAGATTTTAAAGTTTTGTATGAGGGAAGGTGTAAGTGACAGCTGGGAGCTGTGGTATAGCGGGTCCACAGCTCACTGAGCAAAGGCCATTTTTAAATCACCCCACCCGAGGCGGCTTCGTCGGGGGGGGGTGGGGTGAGGGTGGTGGCGATGTTGTAGCGGGCAGTCATCGATGTGGGCGTTTCTCACCGTGTGCAAAGGTGAGGAACTGCCCACATTCGTGATTGCTCCCGTGGCTAATGCTACAGCTGTGATGGCCCCTCACGTTATAAAAAAGAAGCGCGAGTCGGTTGTGGGGGGAAAAAAGGAACGATCGGAGAGAAAAAGGAAAGGAAAGGAAAGGAAAGGAAAGGAAAGAGGACGGAGGTTACCGGGAGCAGATGAGGAGGCAGGTCGGTGAAAGAGAGAGCGAGCGCTCACGGGCAGCTGCGAGGGCCTGGGGTGTTGGGCCTACACCCAGGCGTTTGAGTTAGATGTCGCTCCCGCTGAGCGATCAGGTAGCGGGATTGACCAAGGAAGGCGACTGGCCGCAGAGAAGCCACGGAAAGGCAGCGGAAGTCGGGAGACTTGGTGGTTGGAATCCCCAACGTGGGTGACCTGGCCGTTGGTGGAAACCAAGTTCTCCGAGGGTGGGATGAGTGCCATACCGGAGCCAGGGATCGGGAGGTCTCCAGTCTCGAATGTGTGTTGTAGGAGGGCAGCTGCATAGAGAGTGAGACTCCTCTGTTGCGAAGCCTGGACAGGGAGATGCAGGGGAGTCACATGTTAAAAGAAGCACCGAGCTTGTTTGTTGTTTTAAGACTGCTTCCTAAAGAAGATTTTTAACCTCTCGTTTTAAAGGATTGTTTTTTCTATTTATTGATTTTAACCTCCACGTTCTTTTATTGGATTATTTATTGAATGAACTGCACTATTTATTGGAACACTATTTTGTTTTTGATTGTTTCTTTTAAATAAAAGCACTGTTTCACTTTTAACCATCCCCTTGCTCAGATGCTCAATTATTTGCCTTCACTGACTAGCTCACTCGGTTTCATTATCGACGGTGTTGGGTTCAAGGGTTCCCAAACAGCCATGGGAGCGTGGAGCCAGAACCCACATCGTCACAGGAGCCCAACCCGGATGGGACGCCCAAGAGACGGAAGGTTGGGGAAAGGCAGCTTCTGTATTGGCACTGCCTCTCCCAGAATGCTAGATGGCATCCTCTTCTGGGTTGTAGTGTTGCCCCAGATTCCCACAGGCATCAGGGGACTTGGAATTATTTTCCTCAGCCCTGTTGGGTACCACGAATGCTGCCAGGGGAGTCATATGCCTTGGGGTTTCCACTTTACCTGGAACTGTGTACAGACCATGTGGGCGGAAGAGCAGAAGCACCTCCGGGTTGGCCAGTATAAAAGGACTTTCTGGCCTCAAAGGGGCGAACCAGAGTCGAGTGAAAAGTAGATGAAGCTTGATGGGAGGAGCAGAGGAGCCAGAGACCAAGAGATAGAAGAACAAAGAACAATAATTGTGCTATATTGTACTTGTGGCTGTGATGGTGGGAAATGCTGGGTTTGAAATGTTTCCCACACAATAAACAGATCTTTGTGCTTTTAACTTGTGCCCTGTGTCTGTCAGTGGTGGGTTTGGGGAGCTGGAGCAACCTCTACTGTCCACAAAGGTAACGAAATTGCTCCTGTGAGATGTGGCCAGCTTGTCATCCCGGCCAATACCCCCAGGCTGCCAGATGGAGCCCTCCCTGCAGAATGGAGGTGCCCCGAAGACCAGCAGGGAGTCATGGGACATGTAGTTTTTATACAAGACCCTGCTGGATACCACAGGGGCCACAAGAGAGAGCTGCAGGGAGGACCGAAGACTTCTTTGTGCCCTTTAACCCAGAAGTTCCTCAAAGGAAAAGCGACGGGCTTCCAGAGTGAAGAAAAGAACATTTGACCTGACCCGGAAGTGATACAAGATCACATGGACTGGGGATTGAGAACACTTCCGGGTCAGGGTATTTAAAAGGACTACGGGAGCTCCCAGACGGCGAGCTGAGCTGGGTGTAAGGGTGGCAACGTGTCTGGGAGTTGGAGGATTGTTTATTGTTATTGATTATTGTGGATTTATGAATATAGTGGAGGAGATGGTACTTTGTGCACTGTGGCAATTTAATAAAGTCATATCTTGGACTTTTACCTGGTGTCTGGAGTCGTGGACAGGGGTTCAGGGAAGTGATACTGCCTCCTATCTGTCACACTCCCTAAGGTTTATGTTGTAGTCAAAACATCTTTCTCCTTTATCAGCAACCATTCAGCTCTATCTAATCTTCCACACATCCTTCTTGGCAGGTTTATGCACTTTCATCTGCCTTGTGCACTGCCTTTCTGAGCATTCACAATGCCAGTTCTGCCCTGAGAAGGTGTGCTATACCTGTTTCATTTAGGGTGTGGGGTAACTGTGCTCACTTTCTCCAAGTCAGGATCCATCTGGAGGCTTGCTGCAAGCCACCTACCCGAAGTAGTGGATTTTAGCAGTGCTTGTAGTAAGTGCTCTCCAACCAACCTCCATTCCACATTCTGTACAAGCATAAATGTTCCCCTGCTTTTGCACATGGAGATCAAGATATATAATATGTGCTAATGATGCTAAGGTTGGTGCTAATTTTGCTTATGGCCCAGCAGTTTACTTTACAAATGTCTTCCGCAAAACGAAATTCTAAGTTTCACTGCAAATTCAATTTTGTGCGATTCGTTCCAATTACCACTACCTTTAAATTTGTGCTTGAGTCCATTGAGTGGCTGAGGTTAGAGGTCACATGTCTGAATAGAGAATCATGAGAAGAAATTAATGAATGAATTGTAAACATTTTAAAATGAGGAGTCGTACATCACCATCGGTTTTGCTATTGTTGGTGTACAGCTGTATTTTGTTATATTTAGTAAGTAACAGTTTCTTCACATTTTATATCTTCTTTAAAGTGTGTGACTGAAACAAATCCCTGACTCTTTTTAATCAGAATTCTGCAGACCGAGAACTACAAGAAACAGATGAGAACTTCAAGTCCCTACAACAATCCATTGAGAAACTGAGGTCAGACATAACTGAAGTAATTAGAGATCACGAGAAGAGTGAAGTGAGAAATGTTAAAGAGCTCATAGAGCAAATGGAGAAAGAGGTCAACGAGCTGAAGAGGAGAGATGCTAAGCTGGCTGAGCTTTCACAGACAGATGACCACATCTACTTCCTAAAGGTGAGAGGGCCAGTCTGAAGGAGGTCAGTAGGACTGTCTGATATACAAGTCTTTGTCTCTCACGTTCTCCTTTGCTCTCATCTCCACAAATAGGAGTTCCCATCTCTCTGTATTCCGTCCGGAGACGGAAAGACACCCAACATTACTATTAACTCCGTATTGCTTTCTGAATCTCTGAGGAAGGACCTTTCTGATCTGAATAAGAGTGTTGAAGAGATTAAAGGCTGTGAATTTGTGAAGACCATTGATGCAGGTGGGTTGTGTGTCCTCATGTGACCTCAGTGAATTTGGAGAGGACCTCAGGTGGGAAAAGTAAATGGCCATTTTTTTATATTCTGTCTTTCCCTTCCTCTTCTCAGGGGTTGATGATTTGGGTCACATCGTGCAGAATTCGAGGAGCAGAAATCACCTTTTAAAATGTAAGTCTCTTTCTAGTTTGTTTTGTTTAAATAATCAAAATACATGATTTTCAAGACTGAGTTGAGTTTGGCGGTGTGACAGTGTTACTTGTATGCTTGCTTTAAACCAATGAAAGGCAATCATGCTGCTTGTAAATTGGTTTAGACTTCATCAAATGGAACTCCTATATACTACCTCTATCATTTGCTGTAATGGATTGGTAGAACGCCACCCTTCATTATGGAGGGAGGATGATGTAGAAAAGAAAAAAAAAACATATCACACTGGCATTGAGAAGGAGCAGCGGAGCTCATTGTCACAACAGGTTGTGTAGCCAGTTGGTGAAAACTTTAAAACTACAATCCTTACCACTGACTCTCTTTTATAACCCTGAACAAGGTGTTCCATTCCTCTTAGTCTTTACATCAAACAAACATCAAACAATCTTACTTAAACTATCTAGAACTTTGCAAGTGTGGTCACCTTGAAAGGCACTAAAGAAAAGCAGGTTGTGACTGACAGAATCTTAAACAGGTCAATTTTCTGCTCATGACTCCTACTTTGTAAGACAAGCACTGTTGTCTTTTCCCCTAATTCAGGTTGGTATGGGTTAAAATACTTTTATTCTTTAAACATCAACTTTAGAATTAATTATTATAATTGTAAAGAACTGGAGCTACAAAGTGAGGTCAGGTTGATTGATCAAACAATTAAGTATAAGACAGCAGAATGTGTAAAACTAGGGTGTGTGAATCAAGCTTTAAGTGATGTCAACTGTAGAGACATTTGGGCCAGGCTCAGGTCTACCAAAGGGTGTTTGAGGTGACAAAGTGTGAAAGACTGTAGCAAGAAGGTTATTTTGTGTCAGTATCATCTTCGCAATTTATTTCAAAGTCATGCAATTCAGCTTAAAGAGAGAGACTGGCAGTGAGATAGAAAAATGACAACTGGAAGGTGCAGGCTAGAGAGATGGACAGAAAACATGTGGACACACAAGCAGATTATTTTATAAGTTTTGATGTCTGCTTGACTAGTCTGCAATAAATAAGTGCAGGTTAAGTTGTCTTTTGGGCTCAGTTCAGAAATAAACAGCCTGTTCCCATATCTGACAAGAATTCTTTGAATATGTAAATAAGTGAGTGGCTATAATGATGAGCATCCAGCATGTAGTCAGAAGTTCTTCTATGCCGCCCATCATTCCTGCTAGATGGAAATACGGTTGACAGCATTACCCCACCTGAAGAACTGGCTGTGATAGCTGTATTGTTTTTTGGCTACTCTCTGGCCTGAATGTGTATGAAAATGTGATTGTGCATTGTATTATGAGAATGGAAGCTATCATTTAAAGCAAGTTAAATACATATATCTCTTTTTGTACCATATTTCTCTTGTGTAATTATATACGTCATGTTTATAAAAGGGGATGTATAGGCTCTAGCCTGTTCTGCATCAAGAAACACATCCCAGGGGAGAAAGAGCATCCTTTGCTGGATAAAGAGACATTGAGAAGTTTACATTTAGAAGTTGGTGGGTGCATCTGCTTCTTTACATTCCTTTGGTTAAGAATTGAGACACTTCATTAGGAATGTTTGATGTTAAAGATACATTTTTCCTTTTATCCGTCTTTTACATTTTGAAAGCTTAAGCCTCAAGGAATACAACCATATATTTGTTCGGTATAAATCATTTAATTTAAGAAAAATGCAGATACATTTTTTGTCTTATTTTAAGTGCATCATGCCACCATTGTGTTAGTAGGTTGCTAGGACACATTTCACTATTGCATAAGGCTTCCTCTCACTGCTTTAAACCTAACACAGCGCTACAGCTCTTTGTGCGAAATTATCTTGTATTAGTGTCTGATGAATGATTCAAGATATTCCAGTTCTTGATTTGCTTCACAATGTTGCCAACCTTGACTCTGGAGGTAATCTAAGTTGACCCAATGTCTCCTTTAGACCATTTTACAAGTCACCAGGGTCTCTACTTTCACTTCTTCACTTGTTTTCTGACTTTCTTCTGTCTTATATGGTTTTCATGTTCATCTCCTTTGCTGTCCTCAAATATCTTCACTATTTACCTCACACAATTCTGATTAGTTCATTTTATTGAGACCTTCATGGATTTTGTTCACCTGACTGAAGTCCCCACTTCATACTTTAAGTTTTATGTTCCTCAAATAGTCAGTGCCCAACAGGCAGTTCACAAGGCGAGAAAAAGCAAGATCTCCAGGTCTGTAAGCAAGACTTTCACTCTGCATGTTCCTCCTTTGTTCTAACTGCTTATTAAAGCTGTAAAATCCTCCTCAGGTTGTATTTGATTGTTGGTTGTTCATAACTTTTGTTTTTCTCATTTAAGATGTCCATATTTTCCCACATCTGCTAGTAATCTTCCCGGCCCAATACTCCTTACTTTAAAAGTCAAAGCCTTTCCGCACCTTAGAATCATTTCTCTTGACTCCATCTTCCAGACATTGATCCTCCTCCTAAAGAGGCCCATTTATATTGTAACTCTCACCTCTGTGTTCACCATGTCAACTGACAATGATGTTCCAGTGGTCCTCCTGATCTTCAGCTCTATTAACAATTCATGATGACTTTGAGACTGACCTCAAAAATAAAAATGACAGATATCATTACTTTTTCCACTCCGTCATCATGGCCATATTGACAAAGTCAATGCCCACACCAATCCAATCACCTTTTCCATCTTTCCTTTGTCTACAATGCTGATTTGTTTTTCACATTTGTGCTGTAGCAGACTGATTATCCTGTTTAGACAATACAAAATTAGATTTTATTAAGTACAGCTGATAATTAGAAATCTATCATATGAACAACCACGATATTTAGCTCAATAGACTGGTAGACAGTGCTCTAAAAGACTGACATGACAGCAGCCATTTTCCTGAAGGTCACAAGTGAAATTCTTGGTGTTTCACATTCTTCTCTTCACAGTTCCAAGTGTCATGTGTCACAATGTCTCCAGATTTATTTATGTCTTTTCTTTTTCTTCATTCAGACTCCTGTCTGCTCACCATGAACCCCAACACAGCACACAGACACCTCTGCCTGTCTGAAGGGACAAGGAAGGTGACGTATGAAAGGACAGAGACCCCATATCCTGATCATCCTGACAGATTTGATTTTTGGCCCCAAGTTCTCTGCAGAGAAGCTTTGAGTGGGAATCGTAGTTACTGGGAAGTTGAGTGGAGTGGGAAATGGACTGACATTGGAGTCGCATATAAAGGAATCAGTAGGAAAGGAAATAGTGACGATTGTCTTCTTGGATACAATGACAAGTCGTGGCGTTTGATTTGCTCAAAGTCCAGTTGTACTGTATGGTACAATAAGAAGAAGACAAAAATTAGCACCCCCTGTAGTCACAGAATAGGCGTGTATCTGGACTGTCTTGCTGGCTCTTTGTCATTTTTTAGCATCTCAGACACAATTACCCTTCTGCACCGATTCAATAACTCCTTTATCGAACCTATCTATGCAGGGTTTGGGCTTAGTTGTGATTCTAGTATAACAATCTGCCATCTGAACCCATCTAATCATTGATCTATGGTCATCAGTAGGTGACATCATGTCTTCTATCACCCAGGCTGTCTTGTTATTTAAAATCCAAGAGGAACATTCCAAATATTATTATAGTGGAGATGATTCACCATGTTATTCCAGGCACCTCACATATATTTAGCTGGTAACTGCCCTGCCATTCCTCTTGCTACAGTGACTCTGGACACCTGTAGTCTGTTTGTTGTATCTGCACAGCCTTGCAGTAGTGCCATGTTTTGTGCTGTCTTTACAAGCCTTTGTTCAGTTCATGCTTTTTGTGAAATGTAAGATATTCTGTCAAGTAAAGGACTGTTGCATGCAGACTGTTTTACTGTCTTGACAAAATAACTTGTTTTACCTCCTTTTCCATTCATTGCTCATACAGTTGAGCCTCCTGTGCCATGGACTCACTGGGTCAAATTGTTTGAAATTCAAGACCATTGTTACCCTCCCCAGGAGTGGTCGACCAACAAAGATCACTCCAAGAGCAAGGCGTGTAATAGTCGACGAGGTCACAAAGGACCCCAGGGTAACTTCTAAGCAACTGAAGGCCTCTCTCACATTGGCTAATGTTCATGTTGATGAGTCCACCATCAGGAGAACACTGAACAACAATGGTGTGCATGGCAGGGTTGCAAGGAGAAAGCCACTGCTCTCCAAAAAAAAAATTGCTGCTTGTGTGCAGTTTGCTAAAGATCACATGGACAAACCAGAAGGCTATTGGTAGAATGTTTTGTGGACGGATGAGACCAAAATAGAACTTTTTGGTTTAAATGAAAAGCGTTATGTTTGGAGAAAGGAAAACACTGCATTCCAGCATAAGAACCTTATCCCATCTGTGAAACATGGTGGTGGTAGTATCATGGTTTGGGCCTGTTTTGCTGCATCTGGGCCAGGACAGCTTGCCTCCATTGATGGAACAATGAATTCTGAATTATATCTAAAGGAAAATGTCAGGACATTTGTCCATGAAGTGAATCTCAAGAGAAGGTGGGTTATGCAGCAAGACAACCAAAGAATGGTTAAAGAAGAATAGAGTTAATGTTTTGGAATGGCCAAGTCAAAGTCCTGACCTTAATCCAATCGAAATGTTGTGGAAGGACCTGAAGTGAGCAGTTAATGTGAGGAAACCTACCAACATCCAGAACTGAAGCTGCACTGTACAGAGGAATGGGCTAAAATTCAGGAATACAGGAATGATCAAAAGTTACTGGAAACGTTTAGTTGCAGTTATTGCTGCAAAGGGGGGTCACACCAGATACTGAAAGCAAAGGTTCACATACTTTTGCCACTCACAAATATGTAATATTCGATCATTTACCTTAATAAATAAATGACCAAGTACTTTGTATAATATTTTTGTCTCATTTGCTTTACTGGTATCTGTTTATCTACTTTTAGGACTTGAGTGAAAATCTGATGATGTTTTAGGTCATATTTATGGAGAAATATAGAAAATTCTAAAGGGTTCACAGACTTTCAAGCACAACTGTATGTCAGGCAATTGAAAGCTACTACTCTGGGCATCTCTCTCCTAGGAGGATTCGTTTTGCTGATATGCTCGCATCATTTGTGTATTAGTGGTAGGAGGAAAAGTAAAAGGGATACTGTTTTGTAGATGTGTTCACCTCGCTTCTGTATTAGTGACTAAGCGAGTTTGTTTCCTCAGAGGCGGAGCCCTTACCCCTACTCCACCTCTCACTTCCAGGCTGGACAGACAGGCACACACACTTCCACAGGTTGACATTTATATATAAGATAGACAAGCCTTGGAACTGCAGCTATAAATTCCACATTGGTAAATGTCTTGACAGCTCATTTCTCTTCTACACCACAGAGTGTCATCATCCAATGAGTTCTTTTCTGTCAGAGCCATGCAACTCAGTTCATCAGTTCATGACTGACTTGTGGGGTTTAGCCACCTTCTGAGTTATGGTACAAATTCATGAGGAACCAATTTTGCCTTGAACCCTTTCATATTGTAATCTTTTTCATTAGCTAATAAAATGTTTCATTTTGCTTGACTTCGCCTTACATGGGAAACACAGTACAACACCCTAGTACTACTGGAACATTCCAGCAATCCTAAAGTTCACAAAACACTACTGATGGCACCAGATCTAACAACTCTCTCAAACAAAACCTAATCAGCCGCTGAACTTGCAGTTTCCCCAGCCACTACACAAGTGACTGACGTCTCCTCTGCTGTCAGCATGGAAGCTCTTTCCTTACACAACTGCTCTGATGTTCACTGTACAATATGGATGAAAACTGTTTCCAGACAGTATTGTGGGAACTGTTCCTCCACTGTTCATGCATCCAAAGGGTGGTGCTGCCCTATACAAGGGCACAGTGGTCAACACCATAGGAAGCTTAACCACTTTGCTAAAGTCTGTTGTTCAGCCACAGCTGCATCTGCAGTGATATAAGAGGTGTCTTTCGCTCAGTAGGCAGCAACAACCACTTACTTGGTAAACTCAATAATCCATACCTATAATAACTTGAACTGCTAAATAACATAGGTGTGTGTCTTGCTCTGCTATTGGACACTGTGTAGTTGTGATTCATCTGACTGTCACTGCTCCTCTATATGGTTATGGCAGCATAAAAAAATTGCAAAGTGGGCACTCTCTCTGCCTGTATGCTATGGCCAAATGGACCTGCTTGAATTCACATTCCAGGTTGCCATTTTGATAAGCCTAGACTTATTATTCTTAGCTGAGTTCTTTTCATTCCTTGCCACCTGGAGTGTTTGTTATATTTGGAGACCTCTCTATCAATCACAGGAAAATGGAGTAGTGGAAAAACGTAACCAGACTTTAAATAATGGCATTAAGGCTTACTTGGCTGAGGGCTGCCTACTCATCTCTGTACTTTCTTCGATTACACATCCATATAGCACTCCATTACAGGCAACTCTAATACATGTCTTTATTTAGGGCATGAAGTGCAACTTCTTCTTGATTGTTTGTGGCCCTCACTTGTTCAAAGCCCAGCTAGATTTTGTCTCCAAACACCAACACAAGATGATGTCTCATTTTCAGCAGATGCATAGGGTGAGTGTTCCGAACTTTATGGCCCTTGCCTGGGTCTCTGTTTCTCATCCCTTAAAATTACCACACGCTGCAGTGTTCTGGTCCTCAGTACTACAAGTTCCTAAGCAAATCAATTCTGCTATTTTCCATCTTTCTGTCTACAGTAAGTTAGCTTGCCGTCACCAACTCTGCTGGATTCCCATCTGGATTTAAGATCACCTGTACCTTCTCCATGAACTGTTAGAACTTGGTGCTGTCCAAGTAACAAAACCTCAAGGACTACAGTATGTCACTGACTCTTAGCTTTTCATAATATAAATAACCACTTTTAGTGATTAACAAATAATATGTTAAGCTTTCTAGTTCACTTATTCCTGTTTTGCAATTTTTATGTTTGTTTCTGTGGAGAAGAATTTTATTTTGGGAGGTTGTGATTGTTACATTTGTATGTTCATAGTGCTGTATTTCATGCTATTTTTCAAAGCTTTGAAGCTTTGCCCCCTGCTCGCTTCGCTCGCCAACCCCTATTTTTGTTTTTAAGGATATACACTTTTAAGATTTTTTTTCTTTGAATTGTTGCTATTTTATTAGTTTCACTTTTATTTCAGAACTTCTGTAAAAACAATATTTGGAATCTTCTGAGTCCCAATGTGCTGAATCTTTTATTGAGGTCAGTAAGACGTGTTTAATAACGTGTTTATGTACCATAATTCAGGATAGCTTTCTCTGTTTGGAATTTCAGCACAGACAAAACAATATACATCATCATCAGCAAATAATTTTTTTGCAAAGTAACCAATAAATGCATGTGAGCTAAACCACGTTTTTGAAATTCTCTTGACTTAAACTTCAAAGCCCTACAATATTTACATACTTCTGACATATCACCTGTTCAATTTCTAGTCTAGTTGCCTTTTCGTTATTTCTCCGAGTAATAATTTCTTTCTTTGCGCTAATGCGATGTTTACTTTCTTTGATTTGACACTGTAATGTTTTTCTGCTTTCATATTCTGAATTTTGCTCTGCACGTGTTTCTCGCCTACGTTTTTTTTGAGTCTTTTAAATACCAGTTTTCATCATCTCTAACCTGCTCTGCATGTGTTTGGCCCCCTTGTTTTTTAACCTCTTTATGACTTTTTACTTTGTTTTCTACTCTGTCTTTTATTTCTGACCTCGCTTTATCCTGCTTTTTTTTTAATGACACCTGGTCCGTGGTGATTATTTTCCCTTTTTCGAGAAATAATTTCCATTTGTTTGCATTCCTGCTTTCATAATCTCTAACCTGCTCTGCATGAGTATAGCACCAACTTCTGGATTGGATGTGCTTTTTTTTTCAATTCCACTTGTTCCAGGCTGAAAATTACTTTCCTTATTTTCTGAATTTGCTCCTAGATTATTCTTTTTCTTGTTTGCTCTTTTTTCTCTCCAATACTTTTGAGTCTCTTTTTTCTGTGCTGCTCTTTCTTCTTCGCTTAGTCGTCTACGTTTCATTTATAACGTATTGTCCTTATACGCTTTATATGCGCTGAGAGCCCTGGATCTGTGTGTGCTCAAAGCCAAAACACGTCTGAGTGTGTTGCTGGCTGCCCTTGCTCTTATTTGTCTGTAAATATGCCGCGCCTTGCAAGAATCTCATGTTCTATGCCATCGCGAGACGGTACTGGGTCAATCTCTTGGCACAAAGTCTCATGTTTAAGGTCCCCATGAGATGCTCCATGGCCAATCTCTCTAGTCTCGTGGGTCTTTTAAGTGTCTTCCATGATCTGAACATGAAGATCAAATATTGTTGCCCTACTGTTTCTCTCCAGTTCTTTCCAGGATTTTTTTTTATAATATATTTTTATAGTTTATATATATACACACTAGGGGGCTTTTCCCCCTGCTCACTTCGCTCATCAACCCCCAACAGCCCTCTAACCCCCCAGCGTCTGCTACTCTCCAGCTACTTCACATCTCTGACACTCGCGTATATGGATTTGCATTCATCCATCCAATATCCAATCTGCTACATCCTAACACAGGGTCACGGGGGTCAGCTGGAGTCAATCCCAGCCAACACAGGGTGCAAGGCAGGAAACAAACCCCGGGCAGGGCACACACACACCAAGCACACACTAGGGACAATTTAGGATTGCCAATGCACCTAACCTGCATGACTTTGGACTGTGGCAGGAAACTGGAGCACCCGGAGGAAACCCACACAGACATGGGGAGAACATGCAAACTCCATGCAGGGAGGACCCCAGAAGCGAACCCGGGTCTCCTTACTGCGAGGCAACAAATGTTTTAATTCTCGCAGATATGCCTCTTTATTGGGAAGCAGCAGTACTTTTCCCTGATGGCAACATGAATTAGATGATCTACAAGTCTCCGACTTAAAGTTTCAATCTGAACATCCATCCATCAATTATCCAACCCGCTATATCCTAACTACACAGTCATGGGGGTCTGCTGGAGCCAATAATCTGAACAGTATATTCAAACTCTTTTCGCTATTCCATTATTTCACCAAGTAACAATTTCTGTATGTTTGCGCCAATGAGATTTTTACTATCATGTTTCTGAGATTTTCAAATTTTCATACTTTCATTATCTCTAACCTGCTTTGCTTGTGTATCGTGCCAACGTTTTTGAATTCTTTATGACATTTTACTTTGTTATCTACTCTTTGTCTTTTATTTCTGGCCCCGGGTGTGGTTAAATCTCCTGGCACAAAGTGTCATCTTACGGGATGTGAAAATATCTTTCTGAAAAAGTCACATCTCGTCTCATCCCAGGATTTTTTTATTATTATTATTATTATATATATATATATATATTTATATATTATTATATTATATTATATTTACATCCACATTATGTATACATATATATACAGTATATATGCATGCAGAGCGGCATACATGGTAAAAGACATGCACACTTATACAGGAATACCACAATGCCATCAAAAGGAAAGACCCACTGTCTCTGATTTACACACATCAGGCTGAATTGTGGCTCTCTAACGAAAATGTCATTAACAGACACTTAGACTTGAACCCAGCATATGCAGACTTAAAAAGAATAATATCCAAATAATAAATTAGAGTTTATGACCAACACCCTCTGAACCCCACCTGACTAATCCACCCCCAACCCTCCCCCCACAAATTCTCTCCATCCCTACCCTTCACCAGCTATATATTGCTTTTGATTCCTGTATGTCTAATACTTTTTCTCTGATGCTGACACCTGGTAGGATGTTGAAAGCTGAGGAATAAAAAAAAATATTTTAAGATATGTGACTTATTTTCTCCCTTCGTGGAGCTCTACCTAATATACATACATATATATATTCTTTTCCCTGGGTACCTGGATGGTCCTTGATCCCTAGGGAACAGTGCTTCCGGGACACCAGGAAGTGCTGACAGACCAGGGATGGTGTACGCCTGGAGTGCTTCTGGGTTCAAGGGCAACACTTCCACCACACTGGGAAGTGTTGCCAGAAGTTTATAATTCGGGGCATTATAAAAGGGGCGGCCTCACTCCATTCGGGGAGCCAGAGTTGGGTGGAGGATGACGGAGCTTGTGAGGTAGGAGTGGAGGCGGCTCAAAGAACTAAGGACTGAGAGTGAAAACTGTAAATAGTGTAATAAACATGTGTGTTTGGACATTGCAGTGTCGTGTCTGTCTGTGGCCGGGCTAGCTCTTACAATACATATATACAGTACATGCATACGTATTTTTCTATCACCTAATTTTTCTTTTAGTGCTTCCTGTATTTGCTTTACATTCTTTAAAAGCACTTTTCTCCCTCCTTAAATTATTTCAAAACCTTATTCTTTCCCTGTGTCCAGCACACAGGGTGTCAACAGCAGTTTTAATATTCCAGGAATTTTTGGTCTGCCTGTCTCTAATCTTATGATGAATCCCTTGCTTTGTCTGGAGTTATGCTCACCAACATTTTTCAACCACTTGACTCGTCTCAGCACTACTGAAATCTCTATTTCTGGTTAATCTTTTTTTTTATTTTTATATGACTCCTACTCCTTTGTCAAGGTCGTTTTGCTCTGCAAACTATAAAAATGGCTCAAGTTGTGCTTCAATAAGGACCAACTTAAAATGCAAGTGTTTGGACTGTTGTTAACTCTTTAAATGTTTCTCCTTAATTTTTTCCTTTCCAGTTTACATATAGTCACTCCCCTCTCACTTCTTCAAGATTTCTTACTTCACACTTATTCTTATTTCAGTTATGCTTCTCAATACCAAGTTCTTCTGCTCATCTGTATATTTGTCTCCTCTTTTTTAAATTCTTATTATTCTCTGTTCTCTCATTTCTCTCTAATCTTCCATATACTAACTGTAAGCAACCAGCCCACACCTGACTCCCTTAACTGCACGTTGATTACTGAAATTATTTTTGTCTGCTTTACTAGCATGAACTTGAATACTCTAAAATGGCACATTTTTGTTTTATATATGCATATTATTTTATTATTTTCTTTATTCTGTCTATGCTGAACTTCAGTCCAACTAATGGTTCAAAACAATAGCCATACAAACACTCCACATACATTCAAGAATGCCCGCTCTCTCTTTCACTTCTATATATGTGTATATATATATATATATATATATATATATATATATATATATATATATATATATATATATAGTCAGAGATGGCTGGGGTGGCGACCCGGCCGGGACGCCCTGGAGGACCAGAAGAGGGTTTGCACCCTCCCTAGACCATGTGGGGGCGACCGCACTGGTACCTTTGGGGGCCACAGGTACAGAGCTTTGAAGCTTCACCCTGTAGGGGCCCGTGGTCACCACCAGGGGGCGCCCCTATGCCTTTGGAACCCTGGACCTCAGCACTTCCGCCACACCCAGAAGTGCTGGGGGGAAGAGGAGCAGGGACACCTGAAGTGCTTCTTTTCTACACACACTTTAAACACTCTCAGTCTTCTCATGCACTCCCCTGATAGCAGTGGCTTAGTTCTTCACTTTTAGTTTCTTAAATATGAAGAGACCTGTCAGGCAGAGAGACCTGCTACAGGCTCCTCTGAGCGTGCTGCTGCTGAATGCGCCCGGGATGGCGCGTTGTCATGGAAGGCATGCCGAGGCATCTGCCTCGGACAGATAGGACCCGGTAGGTAAGTTCCCTGCTCACTGGCAGCCGGGGGGCCGCGCGTGTTTTATGTTTTGCAGGCAGGGACTGCTGCGGAGAGGGAGACACTGCGACCTGGAAAGCCGATGCGTCACCGCACCAGGAGAAGGAGAGCCAAGATGGCCGCAGACCGGAAGTCCTTCCCTGAGACAGGCACGGGATTGGACGGTGTGTCTTGTGTGCCCGCCAATGATTGGTTGGAGGCGGGACCAAGGAATGTCCGTCTCGTGCCGGGGAAGGACCCGATTGGGCCGGAGGAAAGGCCCCTCAGAAGGCAACCAGTGAATGTGCCTGACAGCCAGATAAGGCAACCGCCGACTGACTTTCTGTGCTTGCCGGCGGCTCTGCATGAGCTGGAGTGCCATCAGCCCGCAGAGTCGCTATTGCAGATAATGCGCGTCTTCCGTAAAGGTTTGAAGGAGCTCGAGGTGAAAGCGGTCACGTCTGTGATGACACTGCGACAGTGGGCAGATCGGCGTGATGCTGGAGTCTTCAGCCAGATGGACGCAGTGGGGAAGGTAAGTGAAGCCGTCCCCATAAAGAATAAGAGAGATCCCACCGAAAAGGCCCAGGATATGTGTGAATGGAACCGAGTAGATGGGTCTCCGACAGTGGACGCGGCGCTGAGTGCTGTGCGTGCAGCGAGGGGAGAGACAGCGAGAGAGCTAGCAGGACACGGGCTGATGTGTGCCCCAGATCCTAGCACCCTACAACCTGAGCCAGCGGCAGCCTCGCGTCATTCCACAGGGACGCAGAACGGAAAGGGTCTCTTTCTTTGCCATAAGGAGACTCAGACTGTCAAGGCATCCCAGAGAAACAGGAGGAATCGAGGGCAGGATGCTCACGTCCAGTTGCCTGCTGCCCTCTGCAGGGGCAGAAGGAAACCGTCAAGTCAGCGGAGAGGACAGGAGTGCAGGTGGTCCCATCTGTTGAGCCAACAGGAGGGACACAGAACCCACGGAGGGGATGCTGAAAAGGCAAGTCACAGGGTGGCGGTCAGAGGGGGGAATGCTGCCAGTGCGTGGCATGGAGGGACGCCAGGAGAGGGTGTCCAGGCAATGGTTTTGCCCCTTTTTCTCTGTGTGTTGCAGGACCGGACTCTGGACGGGCAGTAAGACCCACTTCATTGGGGACCTGACCTCACGGGACAGGCTGTTTCGCCAGAGGACTCTTCACTGGATATGCGGTGTTGCCACAGCTGGCGGAGGCTACAGAGGTATGAGTAGCTCTGACCAAAGGTGCATGAAAACCTCGGAGGGTGTGTTGAAGGAGTAGGCCCTGGGGTGCCAGTAGGATGGGGGAGCACTGCCTGTGCGAGGAACTGGAGGATGCCAGGAGGTGGCGTCCAGGCAGCATCTCCACCCCTGTTTCTGTTCTTTGTTTGACAGGACCGGACCCCGGTGCTTCAGGAGTAGGACCCACTATGGGGGTAAGGTGACCTAGTGGGACATGCCGCTCCACCCGATGGGTCTTCGCTGGCGGTGGGGCACTGTCAGAGATGGCTGGGGTGGCGACCCAGCCGGGATGCCCAGGAGGACCAGAGGAGGGTTTGCGCCATCCCCAGACCATGTGGGGGCGACCACCCTTGTACCTTTGGGGGCCACGGGTACAGAGCTTTGAAGCTTCACCCTGTAGGGGCCCATGGTCACCAACTGGGGGTGCCCCAATGCCTTTGGAACCCTGGACCTCAGCACTTCCACCACACTCGGAAGTGCTGGGGGGAAGAGGAGCAGGGACACCTGGAGTGCTTCCAGGGATGCAGCCAGCACTTCCGCCACACTGGGGCGTGTCAGTGGAAGATTGCCGGGACACATCTGGAGCACATCGGGGGGACCAGAAAAGGGGCCACCTCCCTTCATACAAGGGCTAGAGTCGGGTGAAAGACGGACGAGGTCTTGGAGGAGGCAAGGAAGCAGCCTGAAGGAAGAAGGCATTTGTGTTGTGGCCAGGACTTTGGGGTTGTTGTGCACTGTACAGTATGTACTGTATAATAAATGTGTTGTGGGTGATTTAAATGTGTCCACCTGTCTGTATCCGGGCAGGCTACCATAATATATAGCTCCTTTCACAAAACAGTATCCACAGGACTTTGCCTACCAATTCAGTCCTTTGCTTCCTTTGCTATACAGCACCTTTCACAAAGCACTATCCACAGGGCTCTACCTACTGATGCAACCTTTTGCTATAGCGCTTTATATAGTGCCAAACACCAAAATGGTATCCATGGGTCTTTCATGACTTCTTTTCTACACACACTTTAAACACTCTCAGTCTTCTCATGCACTCCCCCGATAGCAGTGGCTTAGTTCTTCACTTTTAGTTTCTTAAATATGAAGAGACCTGTCAGGCAGAGAGACCTGCACAGGCAGTTTCTGAGGTGAGCTGTACAAACTTTTCTCTATTAAAGCAAAATCTTTCTTTCTTTTTTGATGGCCACTGTTTGTGCAGCTCATGCTGCCTGTAGCAGGTCCAGCTGTAATCGTTTCTTTATCCAAGTCCCATTGTGGTTGACAAATTCTGTCGTAGAATAAAATCCCAAATCAATAATATACAATACTAGGAAATCACACAGAGCCCAGTTTAGACTTTTATTATCTTATATATAAACATCTACGCGTGGAAGTGTGTGTGTTTGTCTGTCCGGCCCAGAAATGTAAGGCTACAGCATGAAGCTTAAAGAGCCGGCAAGGCCAGCCCCAAGTTAATGAGTCCTCTTGCTTCCAATCCATCGCACAAATTCCTCCTTCTTGATCCTGCCTCTTTCATTAACCTCCTTTCCTTCTTCTTTCGATTCCTTTTCTCTCTTCCTTCCAGATTCTGCCATGCAGACTCCCTTTATGGAGACATTGAGGGCAGAGGCTGTCCTCCACTTGCTCTGAGCTGTGAATGACACACTTGACTGATGGATGGAAAATGTCTCAATTTAGTCAATCCTATTATGTCTTCTTCCCACACAGATTAAATAGGTTTCCTGGTCAAACGCAGTTGTCAGGTTTGTAATCTACTACTAGAGGTAGAACATGTTTATCAGCTGATAGATGTGCAAAATCCCCCGAGAGAATCTCTTTCTGTGCTTTTCACAAGAGGGCCAGATCAGCATTCTTGTAGTCATCTTCTGTAGGGTTATCTGTCATACTTGCCACCTCATAAGTTCTCGGACAGGAGGCAAATGCACTTGTGTCAGGAAGTGTGTGATCAGAAGTCACAGGAAGACATATGCAGAACAATAAAATAGATGAAATTTACACGGTGCAATAAGCCACAAAAATGAAGATCCTTAACTCCAGTGAATATCACCTATAAGCCAAGACAGGTTATATCATTGGAAGGATTCTTTCTTTGGGTTCACATAATGACAGAAGTTTAGATCTGTTAGCTACTCTTGTGCCAAAGAATACCTTAGAGTAGCACAACTCTGATCAGAGCCATTTCAAGACACTAGAGGAATCGAACAACTTTGTGATATGACTTGTGGGTAGTGCCACGGCCACCAAGTGCCACATTTACACTTGAGATGCAGACTCCTGAAAGGATGTGGAATTCAGACCTTCCTTAGTGAAAGCTTCAAGTGTTCACTGTCATGCACTCACAACCACCACAGATGTGCACACAAGGTCTGAGTGTGTGCTTAACTGAAGATTTACCCATCAAAGCATAGTATTCACTAGAGTCCACCCACTCAGCTCTTGACAATTGAAAATGACAGTTGTGTATTTTCATGTTGACATAAATATATAAATACATAAGAAATAAGCAATGCAAATATTTCATGACACAAAAGAGAGATACAAAAAATACCAAAAATAAATCTGTTCATCTGAGTACACCTTTTCAAAGATATTTTACCAGTCATTACATTCATCAGTGCTCCTTTACTTTACTTTATTACAATATCTTATAGCAAGCCTTTACTTTTCTGATCATCTTTGGGGCTAATTTAAAACTTCACAGGTACGATTAGTTTTATTATTAAAATCTCATCTGTAATTAAAATATACATATAATACATTTTATTTCATAGATACCTTTCGTAACATTCAAGGTCACCTTACAATGAAATTAAACAACAGTAAGATATAAAAACAAGGAGGATGATAAAGTCAAATAGCAATAAAGGTTCAGAGCTAGTAGCAAACATCAAAGATAACAGGCAGTAACAGTGTTAAATTCATAATTGGTATGCCAGTTTGAAGAGATAAGTTTTGAGGGCAACTTTAAAATGTTTTATTGAGTCTATCTGATGGTTATGAGAGGAAAGAGAATTCCCGAGTTGAGGAGCACAATGAGAGACGCTCGAGCTCCCATAGCACTGAGTCTGATGTGCGGTACAGAAAGTCGAGCTGCAGATGATAATCAGAGTAAGCGAAAGGAGTGTCAGTCTGTAGGAGATCAATGAGGTAGGGGGGAGCTTTAAATGTTCAGAGCGGTATTGTGTATTGTATTCTGTAGTGAACAGGGAGCCAGCGAAGTTGAGAGAGAATAGGTGTGATATGTTCAGTGGATTTAAAACAGCAGGTTATTATCCTGGCAGCAGAATTTTGAAGAAGTGGTAAGTGATGGATATGTTTTTGTGTGATGCCAGATAGAATAGCATTACAGTAATCTATACGTGAGGTGACTCGGGCATTAACTGATAGTTCAGTACTGTGCTGCGTAAGAACAGGACAAAGTCTAGAAATGTTTCGGAGATGGAAGAAGGCAGTCTGAGAAATGTTACTTATATGGGAAGAAAAAGAGAGAGTACTGTTTAGAATGAAGCCCCTGGGAAGAAATGTTTGTTTTAATGTTGTTAATTAAAATGGAAGAACGGTTACCTTAGTGAGAGTAGATTTAGAGCCAATGAGGAGCACCTCAGTTTTATTGCTATTTACTTGGAGAAAATTGAGAGTCAACCATGACTTTATGTCTTGTAGACATGCCATAAGAGTATTTAGAGGGAAAACAGGAGCATATTTAGTGGATAGATATAGCTGTGTGTCATTAGTGTAACAATGAAATGTAATACCATGGTGTCAAAAGATATTACCTATTGGGAAGATGTAAATGAGTAAAAGAAGCAGCCCCATCACAGAACCCTGCAGAACTCTCTGAGTAACGACTGCAGGCTCAGATTTAAAGCCCTTTATTTGAACAAATTCCCTCCTATCAGTGAGGTAGGAATATATATATATATATATATATATCATAAAAATCACAATTCAATAAATATCACAATATCACTACAGTAATCTACAAAGGCAAAGTCAGATAAAAAGTCTTTTTGCTTTTACATTTTTTCAAATTATAAATCTCTCTATTATAATAAGAAAATCCTGGGATGAGACATGACTTTTTCAGAGAAATACTTTCAAGTACTGCGAGACGAGACTTTATGCCAAGAGATTTAACCACGCCTGGGGCCGGAAATAAAAGACAAAGAGTAGATGATAAAGTAAAAAGTTGTAAAGAATTCAAAAACGTTGGCGTGATACACACGCAGAGCAGGTTAGAGATAATGAAAGTATTAAAATTCGAAATTCCCAAAAAAATGATAGTAAAAATCATATTAGCGAAAACAAACGGAAATTATTACTTGGTAAATAACGGAACAGCGAAAAGAGATTGAATATATTGTTCGGATTTAAACTTAAACTCAGAGACTTAGACTCAGAGATCTTCTAATTTGTGTTCCCATCAGGGAAAAGTAGTGTTTCTTCCCAATGATGAGGCCTATCTGTGAGAATTAAAAGATTTGTTGTTTGGTGAAAGTGAAATCCACATATGTGAGCATCAGAGTCGTGAAGTGGCTGGCACGTAGCACAGGCCACACAGGTTGGCGAGCGAAGGGAGCAGTCTGACCCCTAGTGAAATTTAATTGAAATCTCACTTGTATAATTTGGGACACTACTGGATCACTTAATTCTGTACATGTGCTGTCTACCTTCGGGCGGCATGGTTGCACAGTGGTTAGTGCTGCTGCCTCGTTGAGTTTGCATGTTGCAATTGCTGAGCACTTTGAGTAGTAAGAAAAGCGCAATATAAATGCATATAATTATCATTATGTTCTCCCCGTGTCTGCGTGGGTTTCCTCTGGGTGCTCCGGTTTCCTCCCACAGTCCAAAGACATGCAGGTTAGGTGCATTGGCGATTCTAAATTGTCCCTAGTGTGTGCTTGGTGTGTGTGAGTGTGTGTGCGCGCCCTGCCCGGGGTTTGTTTCCTGCTTTGCGCCCTGTGTTGGCTGGGATTGGCTCCAGCAGACCCCCGTGACCCTGTAGTTAGGATATAGCGGGTTGGATAATGGATGGATGGATGTCTGCCTTCTATTAAAAAACGAATGCTCCTTTAGTATCTGAAGCCTTGCAAAACCTCAGAGAGCAGACACAGAGAATGCGCCCTCCAGTGGTTATCTGTCATTATCACATACACTAACTCAGGCTTCTGTCTGTGTTCTCAAATGTTCAAAATTGAGTAATTTCTTAAGTCTGAAGTAGTCTGACAGAACATGCATTGATTTTGTAGTGTGAAAGAAAGTATGAAACCTTAGCAAACTCGGTACAGTGCATACTGTAAATTTCTTTGTATCAACATAGGTCTCGCTCTGTAATCTTGTATCTTTGATTTCTACATAAGACTGCTTAAGCTGACCTGAGTACAGTTTAATGTGATCAGCTTTTATTGAATTAAGATTTTACTGTCCTTCTCAAGACAAAACTGCCAGCTTATAAACAAGCTCACTTCTAAAATATGGGGACATGCTTTGCAATTAAAATGATCAAAGTGTAACATTGCTGTTTCACCTGAGGGGCACACCTATAGGTTCTCTGAGGGGATGTCATGGGTTGAACTATGAAGACAACCTGGATTATTATTAAAACTACTTTTTTAATTAATACAATTAAATGTATTCATGATTCATGTATTGATGTCAGCTGCAGGTTAAACATCATCTCTGCATTTTCTCTTACCTAAACAGAGTGAAGCATTGGTTTTTGTCCACAGTAGGAAACCCTACTACAAGAGTGGACTACATAAAAAACCTTGATTTTTAAAATTGATAAACAGATGAAGCAATGTGTGTTTGAAAGTCTCTAGGCGGAGTGGTCTACGGGCAATTCAGGTACTGAAATTCAGTCCATGTTGTTTAATAGGACATTTGTCAATTTCTTTTCCGTTACTTTAATTTATAGGGAGAACAATTCCTAAGTTTTTCTGTAACAAATTTTCCATCCAATTTATCTGACTGCTGGTCAAATGTCACCTCAGCAATCAGGACAAGTCTGAACTTTGATCCCTAAATAATTAATTACACAATTTACCAAGACACAGATACTAAAAACAAGTTAGCCTTAATTGAGCTTATTCCAGTGATGCTCACAATTCCATTTTTTTAAATCCTAGTCACTGTCCTTCTTTGAAAGTGTGCTCTCAAACTTTAAAATCCATGTCAAAAATCCTTGGTCATGTCTACTGGCCCAATGGTGTCACCTTTTAGCCATTCTTCATTCCTGCTGCTCATGTTTTTGACTAGCTACTATATAGCCTTTTGGTAATTTCCACAGTCACTGTGGGGCCTGCTGATCATTTCCCAAACTATAAACCCCATCCGTGTAGACGTGAAATTTCCCCTGTTGAGCTCATCATTCCTCTGAATTCACAGGATTTGGTGCTTGCACACCTTCAGTCCCCAACCTAAGACTCCTGATTCTAGATGTCACTCTAGTGTGCATTGTTATCTGGACCTCTTCTGATCTCACTTCTTATTTCCCTTTGGTTCATGAGGTTTACATTTTTTGGTTGCACTGAAAAGCACCATGTGATCCATGTAATTAAATGCCATTTTGTGTGCCATGCAGTCACCATCTCATCTGCTTCCCAAAGACTCCATTTGTCATTCTTTATAAACTCTTCAGTTTAGACTCACTGATTCAGTCATTCATGTTCATGGCTTCTTTCTATAAGGTATTTCAGTCACTTTTGTCAAAGCCATGAAATTCTTCCACATCATCACACCTACCCATCATGGTCAGATGACGCCGTGGATCTGTCCATCAAATGAGGCCAGTTTATTTCAGACACCAATATAATGGCAATTGGCACAATTACTATGTTAGTTAAGTTAACTGAATCTTCTTCTTCTTTTGGCTGCTCCTGTTAAGGATTGTCACAGCAGATTATCTTTTTTCATATCTTCCTGTCCACTGCATCTTGCGTCTATTAGCCCTACCTCTCTCACCACATCCATAAACCTTCTCTTATGCCTTCATCTTTAAGAATCAAAAAGCATCGGTGAACAGAATATTCCTATTCATGTAGAAATCTAGGCATTCATAAGCAATCTCATTGTATCCTGGTCTTGAAGCTGGAATCAACCTTGGACAGGATACCAGCCCATCACAGGCCATATCCAGGCACCAATCAGCCAAAGACACAGTACTTTGGAAACTGGAGGAGAAACTGGAAGAATGAGTGAAAAATGCAAATGCAAACTTTGAGAAAATGGTAATTCAACACAGGAAGTGACAAGGCCAAAACTGAACGTAGGCTCCAGGAGCTGTGAGGCAGCAGCGATAACAACTGTGTCACTGGAGTGAATTAAAATACAAAAAACATTTTTAGACAGAGTTTAGTAGTCAGCTCTGATATCTGAGTTACACTCAGTTCTTAATATTTTTTAACCAAGTAAGGAGTTCATATTGAGCTTTATTCACTGTTACTGCTACTGCAGACTGAATTTACATTTTAACCATTACACAGAGATCCACTCTGTAGGTACTAAAATGTGGGTCACCTAATGATTCAAGGTTTTCAATCTGATCTCACTGAATGGACTTCAACTCACAGTCCACTCTTCTCAATGTTTTCTTGATGATAACCAATTTAAAGGACAGAGGATCAGATAGCCACATCAGTCTACAATTACTGTAGAGAAGAAATGGCAGAGCATCCAGTTGTGGTCTGAGAGATGGCAGGAATGAGAACTCCAGCATGGTCCACAGAATTTTCCTCTTCACCCCAAAATAGCAAGACGTCTTGTATAACAGAAGACATGAGAAGACCTGTAGATGAAACTGATCACTGGTCAGATGGGCTCAGAGAGTGGATTGTAACACTAGAGTTTAATCCAACCCCAAACCCTGGATAGAGAGACTCAGTGAAGGAGGTCTTGAACCTGTGCAGAAGGGTCATTGTGTGTGAGATGCTATAAAATGACAGACAGCCAGCAGGATAGTCCAAATAAACACCTATTCTGGGACTGCAAGGGGCACGGATTACAAACTTCATGTTATTGTGACACACCGCATAACTGGAACGAGAGCAGAACAAACGCCAGGACTTGTCATTGAATCCAAGGAGACACTCTTTACTCTGTCCTTTCCTTGTTATTCCTTTATAGGTCACACCAATATCAATCATGTCTCCACTCCACTCGACCTCCCAGTAACAGCGACTTCCACTTAGAGCCTCTCTGCACAGAACTTGGGGTCGACAGTCAAATCTGTCAGGATGATCAGGATATGGACTCACTGTGAACTTGTCTGTCACCTTTTTGTTCTCTTCAGACAGGTGAAGGCATCTGTGCACTGTGTTGCTGTCCAGAGTGAGTGGACAGGAGTCTGAATGGACAGAAAAGAAAATGAGTGAAGAAATCTGCTAACAGTGTGACACATACAGCCCAAACCTGAAGGCAAATGCAAAGAATGACATTTGTGATCATCACAAACCTCCAAATTTCACATGACTGCAGTGATGTCACTAACTAAACAATTACATTTAAATCAAACATCTTAGATGAATACAATGAAATGATCTAACTTCAAAGCGCCAAGAGTCAGAGAGGTGTGTGGAATAGTTGCAGTGGTCATGTGGACCAGCAGAGGGCAGCATCTCCATCTTTACATCAGCCCAGTGCCAGGGGGTCAGTCCTTCAGTCCCATGTGGAGACATACTGTCATGGAAGAACAAGGAACACTCAGCCTGGGGTCAAAAGATAAGAGTGGAGATCAGGAGACCAGAGAAGTAGAAAAAGGGCAAAAGGAATAAAGAGAAGTGGGACTGCTGGAATACACACAAAAAAGCCAAGAGGGAAGAGGAAGTGGAATTGGTGTGTCACATTTAAATAACACAATAGAGGATGAGCAATAAATAAAACACTTGTGAAAGGGAAGGAAGGAGGCAAAACAGCAGAGAAGGTGGACAATGGAGACAGGAGTGAGAAGGAAAAGGAAGATGAGGAGGATGACTAGCAAGAAGAGAAAGGGAAAAAAGATAAAAGATGAAAGAATTGAGGTGAGAAAAAATGGAAGAAACAAATCTGAAAACAACAAACTTAAATGAGAAAAAAAAAAATAAGAAAAGATCAGCCAGCTTTGGTAGTTAAGATGCATCAAGTGAACTGTCGAACCAAACTGAACACAAGGGCCTGTGTTTCTAAAGTGAGGTTTGATAATATATTAAGGATGGAGAAACAGAAGAAAGATCAAAGGTGAATAGAACAGTCTGGAATATGCAATAGATAGATGTCTCTACCATACGTAACAATCTCTAGATTTAATTTTTCCTGAGCTTCACAAACACAATCAACACCACCTGCCATTTAAATCACGCAGTTGCAGCATGTAAATGTGATCATAACCTGACATTTTCATTGGTAGGCAGTCTTTCCTCATTGGTCAGTGAAGTTGCTAGATTTTTGTCTTGCAGTATGTAAAATACTGTGTGTTCTAGCTTCCTCCATTGTGCTTTGACTGGAATGAAGACATATTTGGCCATCGCCACTACCTTATAACATCAGGAAAGACCTTGTAACTAAACTAAAAAAAACTAAATTTTGAAAAAAATGTTAGTTTGTGGATTTTTCCATTGCACGTGAGAGATGTGTGTAGCCTGTGTTTTCTGTCCATGTTTTATAGTGACTTGTCCTTTTTCACCTTGATCACTTCTAAACTTGAGGTGATGCCATTTAAATGCAAGCACTTCATAGTCAATACATTTTAATGAGTATGTGCAGGATTTTCTCGAGTTTTATGACCTGTCTGCACCTGTACTTCTTCGTGTCATCACCACCACTTTGGGATGCCGCTGTCTACAATTTGAACAGCAAAACATTTACTAACAAAGGGCATGAATTAAAAAAGGACAGAAAGTAAAAAGATAATAGAAGTACAAGATGGGTTTTAGATAAGTAGAATTATAGTATTAATACTGGTAAGCACAACATAGAATTAGCAAGTAAAAGTGCTATCTGGTAAACTTGAATCAGATCTGCTAGCAACACATACAGCTTTCCACCGATTGACTTTGAACATGCAAGACCCACTTAACACTGTTACACTGTCGGACTTAACTCAGGAACAATAAATTAGGAAAACTGTTCACTTTGATCACCTAAACTTGGCAAAACTAGAAGGACACTTACATTTTAAAAGTCCATTTCTACTCCTCAAGTTGTGCAGAATGTAACCTGGATTATCAACTTCTAAGGGGAGAAAGAAATGAGTGGATTATGAGTCATCATCATTTGTGACAGGCAGGACAGCTTCTTCTCCCACCTCTCTGGATTCACTAAGGAGGACCCATGAAGACACACAACCCACCAGTCTCACTGCTCTTCACAAACTCCCAGCTGCTCATCTCCTCTAGACTCTTCTTCATTTCAGAAAAACTGATCCTTAGAGTGTCAGGAAGAAAATCTTCATTAATAGAGATGTTGAATTTGTCTTCTTCTCCAAGAGAGTCACAGAAATACTGGAACCTCTACATGCAGGAAGTACAGAAAAGATGAAAATGAGAGACAAAGACATGTGTGTCAGGCAGGCCTGTTGGGGTCCTTTAGATCTGCCTACTCACCTTCAGGAAGTGGACGTGGTCGTCTGTCTGTGAAAGCTCGGTCATATCAGTGTCTCTTGTCTTCAGGTCCTTGATCTCATTCTCCAGTTTTGTCATTAGCTCTTTAACCTTTCCCACTTTCCTCTGCATGTAATCTCTGATCACCTCAGTTACCTCTGATCTCAGCTTCTCAATAGACTGAAGCATAGACTTGAAGGTCTCTTCATGTTCCTGTACTTCTTTTTCTGCAGAGCTCTGATTAGAACATTAGAACAACCTTCGTGAAAACAGGCCTTTCAACCCAACAAGCCTACCAATCCCACTCTCCTACTTTTTTTTTTAAGTCGTGTTTTAAAAGTCACAAACTCCCACTCAATACCACGCTACTTGGTCACTTATTTCATGTGTCTGTAGATGTCTGGGTGAAGAAGATCTGTCTAACGATAGTATATCTACCTTTATCAAGTTTCCATCTGTGTCCCAATGTTCTTGTTAGAGAACTTCATTTAATGTAATGGCTAAAGTCCACCATACTAATTCCCTTCACATTTCTAAATCTTCAGATATGTTAAGTCTTCATCTACTTTAGCAAAGGTTCAGCTCCTCAAGTCTTTCATTATAGCTCTATTTCCCATAATCAACCTAGTCACTCTTCTCTGGACTAAGTCTTTTTCTTAAGTTGCATTTTTAAATTTTAGAAGACTAACCATCCCCCCGCAGCTTTGCCCACATGGTAGTGAAACAGGACAAACTATAAAAGTCAATAAACAAACAGGTCTCGCTAGCTAAGCGGAGGCAGGGACCACTGCAACATGTGGCCAGAGGCAGACTGACGTGAACAGAGGCCGGAGCGTGAGTGAGGAGGGCCCTGCCCGGCTCTTCACTCCTGGCGTCATGCATCCCCCTCTCCTGGGCCTGCAACCTCTGTCTTGGATTAGCGCAAATAAATCGCTCCTGCATGCGAACTATGATACGATGACAGAACTCGCAAAATCAACCGGAATGTTCAAGTGAATTATAGAAAAAAAACCAATCTTAATCTGTTAATTAGTTCTTTCGTGAAAAGCAGGCAGACATACAGACAGACAGACAGACAGGTAGACATTGGATTTTATATATATATAGAGAGAGAGAAGATGGGAGTTCATTTCAACCCTAGGTGTGTTACAGGAGCTTCAAAACATGGAGGCACAGATAACCTCTGCTATATTCAACACAAAGGAAGAACTGAAAGCCTAAAGCCTAAGCAAATAAAGGGAAAACTGACAACAATTTGTTTAATATCAATTAACAGAGAAGAAAATATTGGGGGTTTCCTCCGGGTGCTCCGGTTTCCTCCCACATTCCAAAGACATGCAGGTTAGGTGGATTGGTGATTCTAAATTGGCCCTAGTGTGTGCTTGGTGTGTGGGTGTGTTTGTGTGTGTCCTGCGGTGGGTTGGCACCCTGCCCAGGATTGGTTCCTGCCTTGTGCCCTATGTTGGTTGGGATTGGCTCCAGCGGACCCCCGTGACCCTGTGTTCGGATTCAGCGGGTTAGAAAATGGATGGTTGGATGGAAAATATTGGGGGCAGGTTCCCATTTACTCACTAACAAAAATCCTTAGTGTGATCACTGGTATTTTTACTCAATGGTTCTAAAATGTACTTTCAACCTTTATAGCTTGTAAGCTCATCATTTTTCCTCACTTTTCGTTGGTTTCCATTATGGGATCTGAAACACAACTCACCTGAATCCTCACTATAGTCTCCTTCATCTCCGCAAGTTTCTCCTCTTTCTCCTGAATTCTCTTTATCATTTCAGCCTTTTTTTCTCCCAATTGACTCTATGAGGGGTCAAAGAAGAAGACAAACAACTGAGGAGTGGATTGAGATGGAAAACATAATCAAGTGGGGAAGGAAAAGGACTGAATGAGAACTATGAAGAACAGAGAAACAAAAGGACATTGGCTGAGAATCTTGAATGTGTGAGAGACACGAGAGATTGAAATGGAAGGTGGATTGAGGATGACGGGTTGAAAATGAGTGAAAGATGGAAAGAAGTGATTCAGTGTTCAAGAATTTAGAGTTACAATAAAGATAGAGGACTAAAGGGGTAGGAATGGTGAGGGGAAGGATGGGAGCATCAGCAGAGTCTACTGCTATTTGAGATGGAGATGAGGGGGAGGACAAGAAAGGAACTTGAATGGCTCTTATCCAAAATATTAAATAAAAATGAAAGAGAAGAATCTGAAAGGAAATTGTTGTGTCTTACAACATTCTACCTTATATATAGTTGAGAACTGCTTTCCATGTTTTTCTTTTTATTGACTTGTATTACCCAGAAAAACTTATATCAATGCGCATACGCACACATAATGGTTAACAGTATACATACACTACAAAAAGTAGATCCACTAACACAATATACATAACAACTCCTCCCACACAACAAATATATATATATATATATATATATATATATATATATATATATTAAAATCTTTTAGGAGGGTTCCTTACTCTGTCAGGGTAACATCTAGTGCATGTTGAGCTAGAACTACCAACTGAGTCCTGACTCTCAGGTTGCGTTGTTTCCTGGTTGTCTGTGGTAATGGCAGACTACTGGCCATCATGCTCTGGTACAGCTGTGCCCTGCGATGAAGTTGGCTGTGCAATTTCTTCCTGTTGGTGGTTGTCAAAAGGAGTAGTGTCTAACAATTGATCTGTATGTCAATGCCAGACAACATCATCCCCAATGTCTACAGTATAAGTCAGTGGTCCTGTCTGTGAGGCAATGACACCTTGCTGCCATGCCACTGTTACGATAATTGCGAGCCAAAACTCTCTGACTCACACAAAAGGTACGCATGGTTTGTGACTTTTGACTCTGATTCCAGGTGGCCTGCTTCTGTTGGACATGCCTACATAGGTCAGGTTACATCAAGTCCAGATGGGATCTCAGGGGACGGCCTAGAAAAAGCATTGCAGGTGTCTGTCCGGTAGTCGAATGAGGGCTGTTATGATAAGCCAGTAAAAACTTGGACACAACTTGTGTTGTAGTGATATTCCTTCAGATGACATTGCCTTAATGGACTGTTTGAAGGACTGCACAACAAGCTCAGCAAGACCATTCATTGCAGGGTGTTATGGTGATGTGGTAATGTGTTGTATTCCATTTTTCCTGAGGAAGGTTTTAAACTCCTCAGATAAGAACTGGCTACCATTATCACTTACTATTTGTTCTGGTTCTCCTTTACGTGAAAAAAAGTTACGTAGGAGTTCCACAGTCTTTATGGAAGTTGCTTTAGTAGTACAGAAAACCTCTGGCCACTTAGAGTGGGCATCTACAACAATAAGAAGCATCTTATCAAAGCATGGGCCTGCATAGTCAATGTGTATGCGCTGCCATGGGGTGGTGGGCCATTCCCAGTGGTGAAGTGGTGCAGACGCTGGTGACCTTTGAGTCTGCTGGCACCCATTACATGTCTTTGTTAGGTCTTCCAGCTGGTGATCATTGCTAGGCCACCAGACATATCTGTGAGCCAAGTTCTTCATCTTTACCACCCCTAAGTGCCCTTCATGTAGCACCTCAAGGATCTTGGTGCGAAGTTTTGGTGGAATTATAACACATGTGCCCCACAAAATGCAACCTTGACTTACAGACAGTTGGTCACATCGTGATGAGTGGGCTGATAAAGTTGCATTGCCCTTGGATGGCCAGCCTTTAACTGTCAGTTCATAAACCTTAGAAAGTGTTGGGTCGCAGTGTGTCTCTCGCTGGATGTCAGAGCATGTGACTGGCAATGAGTCTACCTGAGCCATTTGAAACATGTCTACTGGTTCCACTAAATTCCTGGGGTGTGAAAACTCCAATGGAAGCTGTGACAGTCCATCAGCATTACTATGATGCTCTTTACCTTTGAATACAATTGTGTAAGTGTGGGCCCCAAGAAATAATGCCCATCGTTGAAGTCGTGCAGCAGCCACTCCTGGGACACCCTTACATGGATTCCTCTGTCGGCATCTTTAAGTGCATAGATATCAAAGCAAGCCAGCTCGTGTTCAGAAGAGTCTGATGTGGTAGTATTCGTTTTGTGCACATTTTTATGCTTGTGTTTATTCTTTGCAAACTTTTTGTCACATGGGCAGGGTTTTACACATTTTCTGAATATGCCCTGGTTTCTGACATTGACGACACACTTT
Source organism: Polypterus senegalus (assembly GCF_016835505.1). Classification (NCBI taxonomy): domain Eukaryota; kingdom Metazoa; phylum Chordata; class Cladistia; order Polypteriformes; family Polypteridae; genus Polypterus; species Polypterus senegalus. The sequence continues at coordinate 162,650,444 of NC_053161.1, forward strand.
GTCTTTAAACCACTACTCTGAGCAGGATAATGTACTGGTAGAAATTTAGCGGGGAAGTATTGGGTTTCATTGGAAGGGCTGATGCTTAATTACAACTGAAATAAAACACACAAATGTTTTCAGTTCTCTTCAAATATGTCTGAGTTACATATTCAGCAGACGAGATGGAACAGAACTTCATCCTAGATAACGTAAAGCCTCAAGTACACATTGTTGGTCAGCAAATACAGAAAGGTGGCGTCTGTGAGTATGCAAATACAGAATATCCAAGAGACCAAACAGATTGTACTGATCAGTGTAATGCGGCAGTAGAGAATAAGGCAAATTCTATATTCATTTATAGTTAGAAATCCACAAAGAGAGAAAACAAATCATGCTATCTTAAAATAGTCTTTTATTCCTGAGCTTTCGACAACTTGCCAGGTATTATCATCAGAGGAAAATGATTAGACAAACAAGAATCAAAGGCAATATAGAGCAAATGAAGAAGGGGGGAGGGTAGGCAGATGTAAGAGGGTTGGATTAGTAAGGTGGGATTCAGAAGGTGTTGGCCTTAAAGTCTTCATTATTATTTGGATGTTCTTCTTTTTAAGCATTTACTTTACTCTCAAAACTAACTAATTACCCCACCACAACAGCATGAATGAAGCTGACCACGAAGGACATAATGCTTTTAACATCACTTTGCCAGAAAACTCACACTCATTTAAATGGAAAATATTATAGCCAGAAAGAAGGCATGCCAATGGGTAGGGCCATCGTAACGTATGGGCACAATGGGCCTTAGGAGCAAGGTGGCCCACGATGTTTCTGTTGCCTATGCATGTTTCTGTTTTGCTATCAAAACACGTGCCCCAGTACACTACTTTGCCTGTTAAGACAGCCCTGCCAATGGGATCTCTGTTATCAGTACTCTAAGCCGAACTGGTTATGCATCAGTTTGAAAGCTCTGACTCAGTTCACACCTAAACTTTGGAGACGCTACATCAATGATACAATTCTCATATTAAAAAGTGACCAGCTAAGTCAATTCTATTGTCACATCAACTTGGTATTCCTTGCAATTCAGTTCGCCATGGAAAGAGAAATGAAAGGATGCATCACCTTCCTGGACATCTGCAATGAAAGAGGTAACGACGCCACTTTGTTTACAAGTGTTTATCGTAAAGAATGGCATGCAGACAAAATAGCACACTTTGGTAGCAATCCCCCCCTATTTCATATATATAGTTGTATGAAGAAATTGTTCAAAAGGATATACACACACTGTAATGCAAAGGAAACTAAAAAGAATGAAAGACATTATCTGTTTCATCTGTTTACATCAAACAGCTACTCCAAGACATTTATCAAACAATGCTTACATAGGAGACACCCCAGATCCCAGCAAATAAGTGGCACCAACCCGATATCCTGTTCCACCTGATAGAGTCTTCCTCATCACCGTGATGTATCAGAAACCACACAGCGCATCCTCTCTAGATTGGGCATTAAAATAGCGCATAAACAGGGAAACACTCTGCAGACAGTTCTTTTTTTTAATGGCAAGAGCAAGAAATTTTCAGCTGAGACACAAAACACAGTGTACAGTATACCATGCAGTGCATGCCCAGCAGTATACGTGGGATGAACACTCACATCACGTATACAAGAACACTGCAATGCTGTCAGAAGGAAGGACCCACAGTCCCTGATATATGCACATACCAGTTCAACCGAGCACATGTTTAACTGGGACAAGGTGCAAGTAAGATTCAGCTCTGCAGCTGAATTGGTTTAGAAATGTGACACTCAGTGAGCAGTTTACATGTTCCCATCCAGTTTTAAGCAGAATTCACTCATGGCTGTCTGCAAACATGAATATTATATGTTTGGTTTCATCGAGGGTATAAAGTTGGAAACTAAAATAGCCCCAACTGTGGAAATTAGCTTGCCCTCTAGTATAAAATGACAGGGAGAGCTAATAAATAAAAAATGGCTGAGGACACTGCCTGCTAGCTTTTTAAGCTGATTTTGAAAAAAGTGCTCGAGAACACTGCCTACTAGCTTCTTAAAAATATGGTGAATTGGTGAAAGTAAAATACCTTTTCTGAAAAAAAGGAAACGATTCCAATTTCCACTGAAACTTACCTGTATCTCTTAATACATTTCATTACTTTTTACAGTCAAGTTCAGTAAAATCGATATTGTTTTTACCTTCAAAATATGCTACATACCGTATACTGATACTTGATTGTTATTTACATTAAACTGTGAATAATTTGTCACTGCGCATGCTTTTATATGGCAGGCACAGATTAGATGTTGAATGTTCTGAAGTGTTTCTTTTTACAAAAGACGTGATTATTTATTAAGTTAGATGTCAGTTTAGAAGAGCTTTACATTTTTTAAAATTCACTTGTGTTCAATTCGGTCCTTATCAATAAAATAAGTTGTGAGTTTGTGCTAAAGTGATCTCGGTTTTAATAAATTACTATTTGTAAATATAGCATAGCTATTTAAAGTACTTAATTTTTAATTACAATATTTTTGTTTGTCAAAGAAGCTGAAACCATTTTTAGCACTTTTTAAGAATCTCTTGGGTGGGAGAGTGTGTCCGCCATATTAAGGGTTCTGTTTCATAATAGCTTGTATATACTGTATTTGTGGTGGTGGTAGTGTTTTTGTTGACTTTGGGAAATAATATAGGATGATATTTTCCTTACTTTGTTAACTATCGCTATTGTTGGAAAATGTCTAGTAGTTAAAATTGATGTACGAAGTAAATCAAGTGTTTTGTCATCAGCGATAAAAACATTTTTAATTGTTAATCATGCTTGTTGTTGTTCCTGGGGAGAAAAACTGATTGTGGCACATAAATGCTAGATTATGTGAATTTCCCCTAGGGATTAATAAAGTATCTATCTATCTATCTATCTATCTATCTATCTATCTATCTATCTATCTATCTATCTATCTATCTATCTATCTATCTATCTATCTAAATGTCTTGAAACATATTTTATATTAAACCGTCTAGTCATAAAATACACATGTTCAGACTCTGTAGTGAGTCTTTACAAATTGTGAAAGGGTACGTACTCCACTGCAGATTACACCTGTAGCAGGAGAATGGACACCCTGGCCAGGAAGAAGCATGGATTAGTACCTGGACGGGCTTCCCCACAAAAATGATGGACAAATTGGCTGGCTGGGCAGAAAGAGAACAGTGCAGCCCTGTAGGGGTCCCTTGGTATCAAAAGAGGGCGCTGTCGGGCAGGACCCCCCTACTTTGTCTATGGCCTGGAAGAAGTGCTTTCTAGAGGAGACAGAATGGCACTAGAAGCATTCCCAGGTCCTGAATAAAAGGAAGCTCACCACCTACCGACTCTAACTTGTTCAAGACTCAGTGGAGGTGGAGAAGGAGGAGCAACTGGTGATTAATTGTTCATTTATTGTATTTGTGGCTTATTATTGAAGAGGTGATTGTGAAACGTGGTTTGGTGGAATAAAGAATCCTTTATTTTATTAATTCAAAGAGTAGTGATTTACTGAGTCTGTGGTTTAGGGCTTTTTGGCACTCCTGGTGGGTCCCCCACCGAAATGAACCATGCCGTATGTTCACGTGTATAGCAACAGGTTGCAAGCAAACATTTTAACGTCAAGTCGCACTTTTATTAACAACACATTTAACTCACATATAAAATAGGTTTTAAAAAATTATTACAAAGCTAAAATGTTGTATTTCTTTATGTGAAAAAGATTTTTTACAATATCTCCTTTGTCATTTAAAAGAACATTTTTTGAGGGTCACAAAGTCCCCTGCACTATGAAGTGCTGTGATAAAGTGTTTAATATTAAATCATCATTTAATATTACAACCTGCTGCTTGCTTCCAGAAAGCAATGACGCTGGTTAGTAAATAATGTGTCTGATGCATATTCAGGTAGGAACCCATCCATAATTATGTCAGAAGGTGGTGTTTCTACATCATGCACATTCCCTACCGAGTCATTCTCTGAAGATAACATAGAAATATCACATAATTTCAGTGACTTGTGTCTGTCTGTTTTACATGAAACTACAGGGCCAAGTCCTTTTACCATCCTCCACTCTTCAGAATACAGAAGAGGAAATGTAGAATATAGATGAATTGTGTCAGACATATGTAAGAAACAAACTGAGTTGTTTGCTAAGAAATGAACTGTTATCTTCAAATGGAGTTATCTGCAAAATCTGTAACACAATAACAGAGAGTGATCTGTTCAGAGCATGCCATTCAGCTCCAGTTAGGACCAGTTACTCAAGGATTCAGTCATTTCCAAGTCTGTTTAACTATGTAGAACCTCTAAGCATACATCTTGACATAGATGAAAACAGTCAAGATAGATCTGTCTATTATATACATAGCAATCAAACTTTGAAAACATTGATGACAAATTCAGAAGTGTGGCAGGAATAATATACTATGTCATGTGGGCATGCCAAAGAGGTACATAATGATGTGATCTGTGACACATGTAACATTTTATTTCTTAAGATTATTTTATACCAGGATGCATTTGAAGTTGTGGTCTGCCAAAAAAAAACACAAGGTGTGTAATGGATAGCCGGGATGTCTCTGTAAAGGAAGGACAGGTAGAGAGAGCTTGCATGGGATGACAGAAGACAGCCCCCTGGCTTGCTATAGTGCCACAGGCTTGAAGCATGGGAGCTCAGCCCTACTGGGTCCCATGGCCTCTGCCAGGGGGTGCATGGAGAATGGCTCAGCCCTCCTCTGCATGACTGCCACCCCACCCGGAACTGCAGGGAAAAGTATATTGTGGAACACCTGGAGTACTTCTGGGTGCTCTATGAAAGGGGCCACCTCTCTCAATTCAGACAGCCAGAGTCGGGAGGTGGAGGGCAAAGCTTGCGGAAGGAGGAGTGGAGGTGAAGAAGTGGCAGGAGAGAGAGAGACAGAAAGGAATACATTCTTTCTGGTTATTATGCTTGCTGGACTGTGCTGTATAATGTGGCAAACGAGGGAAAAACGTTTCCCACACTTAATAAAGGTGTGCTGTGTGCTGGACTTGGGCTCGGTGTCTGTTGTGTCTGGGGTTTGGGGAGTTGTAAAAAGTAAAATATATAAAAAAATATAAAACCTCTTAGTGTCCACAGGTGTTAGTTGTCTACTTTTCCTTTGCTAATATTTCACCACATATGCGGTCAAATACAGCTCAGATGGAACTTGTTCTCTCTTTTGTAAGGAGAAAGACTTTGAGCAGTTTGGCCATGAAAACGTTTTCTTAAAAATCGCTGCTTGTCTTGAAAGATTTAGAGGATAATGGAACTGTTCTTTTTAAAGATACTGTACATGTATAAAAGTAACACTCTGCTGCATTGTTGGTGATAATTTAGATTCACACTGTATTGGGAGCTTCACTGAAAATTTTGCTCGCTCACAATGCTTCTTGTGATGCCATCTAATAACTCGAGCAGAATTTGAAAAAGATAGTTTGGTTGCTTATGGTCCACTAAGAACCAGTTCTGCCTTTGATTTATTGCAGTCTGAAAAAACATCAGAAGTGGAAGGAATAAACTTCAACTCTCTATTTAATTCTTTAAAATATTTTAATGTTTGTCAGCCGGGTTTGCCTCCTTGCCTTGGCCATGACATTTTTGAAGGTGTCCTTTCTTATAATGTCACTATTTACCTTAAGTACTTCATTAAAACAAAGAATTGGTTCACTTAAACAGTTTCGAACAGACGTATCCAACAGTTCAAGTATAACGCTTCTGATGCTGTCAGAAAGCCATGAGAGATTAATCCACAGATTGGGGGTCAAGCTGTACAGAATTGAACTTTCTTGAGACTTTTGCCCCTGCTAATTGGTGACAGGGTATCTAATCTAAATGATGATGTGTGTCAACTGCTACTTCAGCTAAAAGATATTGTATGAGAGCCATTCAAATATAAACAGGAATTTATGAGCTACACTTTATTTATTGAATACAATGAAATGACTTCCACACTATTTTTCTATGTAGTCACTTGTTCTAGCGCTCAGGAAGCTTCTTAATCCCAGAAGAATAGAACTCTTTTGAATGCATGTTGACCCATTCTTGCACAGCGTCAATAGCCTCCACATCTGACTTGAATTTCTTCCCTCCTAAAAATACTGAAAGTGGACCGAAGAGATTATAGTCAGTCGCTTTCTAAATGACTTCAATCACACATTCTAGACTGCAAGAGGCACTGTTATGACCTACTCTACTGTAGATCTTTTTGTTAAACTCCAATTTGGTGCTGATGACTTCATTGAGTTCCACCCTAATTACCCACCTATTGAGTTGCCCATTGTTAATACATCACCTGAGTTGTGGGTGGGGTGTAGATTATAAAAGAAGTTTCTTTGGGTTATAGGTTAGTGAAAGAGTATAAGAGGAGAAGGACAGAACAAGGTATGGACAGTTAGGATTAGGGTAGGGGATTAAAGCTATAATTAGCCACACACACTGGTACTCTAATCCAAATCATTATCAATCAATTTCAACGTTTGTCCTTTCTCAATTACTTGAGATGAATCTAATTAAGGACATGATTCCATTAACTTTTTTCATTTAATCCATTCGGAACCATTGTCCCCAGGGCATCTATCCATTCCTTCTCCTTTCTTAACCTATTAGTCTTATTCCAATAGCTCTGTTGTTCTAATCCGAAAAATACAGGCTCATGGTCCTCTTGTTGGAAATGTTTATATAACTCAACTGGCTTCTTTTGATTTTCTATGAGTCTTAGATGTTGAATGCACCTAGCCCCAATAGAGTTCTTGGTCTCACCCACATAAATCTTTTTACATTTTTTACACTGTAGGCCATAAATACAATTCACAGATGTTTTTTTTAGATCTTGGAAAATAGGCAACTCTACTCGTGTAAAAGGATTTTTTATGATTTTCATGTTTTTAAAGGGAATTACCCAAGCACATTTATTTCTTTGTTTTTGTTTTGTGCACGAAGCCCTTACTAACAAATCCTTTAATGTTTTATTCCGGCGGTAGGCAGCTACTACTTTCCATTCTGCCCAATCAACATCTTTACTTTGGAAATTCAGGAAATTTTCTCTTAATCTTTCCATTACCTGTCTGGCCTGTCCGGAAAAGGTAAAAATCATGGGTAGGATCCTCCCCCCTCTATTGTTCTCTTCCTGTATTATATCTTGTTGTTGTAATTGCTCATCTCCATACAATACCACTTCACCCATCCCAACTTCCTCAATTCCATTCCTTTTTCTATTATTACTCCCATCCTCCAATCCTTCCTCTCTCTCAATACCTGGTGTCTCTAAACCAATCCACTCTACTTCCCTCCATTCAAGTCGCCCCCATCCTTCCCGTACCATCTCCATTCTCCATGATACATCCGGACACTCAAAATATAAATCGAAACCTTCCACCACCCCATTCCCTAGTCCTCTCAATTCCGAACTAACCCAATAATTATCTTGATCCCCCTCATTGGACTCCCATCTTGTAAGGGTCTGAGCCCTACAGTTCTTCTTCCGAAAGAAGATTCCCTTAACCTTAGGGACCCTATTGTTCTCTAAGAGGTTAAGATTAGAGGAGGGGTGGGTTATATCCTCATTATTAAGTTCCGGAATGGAAGGGATGTACATGTTATTATTAACTTTGGGAATCTCCCTACTAATATTAAATTTAGGATTGGAGAAGGGGTAGATAGTAATATCCTCCAAATATTCCAAGTCTAAAGGGGGCTGAAGTGTCTGTCTCCCCACCATGATCTCATTAACATTAGGCATCCATTTATTAACTTTAAGGTTAGAATTAGGAGTGGGGGAAGGGCCATCATTATTAATATTAGGCCAAAATTGGGTCTTACTACTGGTTTTTGTTTTACCCAAATCCATCCCATCTCCAGTATCTGCCGGGTTGAAAGAAAATTGGGCCTGTACTCCATCCATATCTTTCCACTCATCCAATCTCCCATCCTCCATAATATCCCCATTGATAGTGTCCCACTCAGGTGACCTATCCCAATCCACCAGGCAATACTCCTCCACCTGGTAACCTTCCATCAGATGTAACATGGCCCAATCCCTGTCTACCCCCAGTTGTATTCCCCCATTCACTATTTTCTGTATATTTCGAGGGGATGAGCAAACAGATATCCTAATATTTCTCTCTCTCTCCTCTACTATTCTCTGGATGTTATTAAGGTCTAAGAGCATAGGTGGAACCATCCAAATCGGCAAGACTCCAGAAAAGAAAACAGAAAGGTAAGTTTCCATAGAGATACATTGTTGATAATTCACTTTGAACCAGTTCTTAATCATAGCCCACCATGAGTAACATTGATTTGCTCCATTTATTATCCTCTTTACCCCCCATAGCAGATTACAACCATATACTGGCAATACCGAATTCCACCACTCATCCTCATTTTCATCATCCCAACAGGTTAACGAGGAACATTCCAACTCTCCAGATCCACTTTGTACCAACACCGGACATTCTGGGATCCCTATATTTTTATTATCAGAGACAAATTTGTAATCCAAATACTTTTTATACTCCATTCTAACCTCATTATTAATTTCTTTTAGGAAATTCCTAGAGTATCCCCTCCTTCTTAATGATGTAAATAATATATGCACTGCCTCCTCAGTATCTCTCATATCCGAGTTAATCCTATAAAACCGGATGAGCTGTGATTTAACAATACCTCTGAAGGTATGTTTAGGATGATAACTCTTCCTATGTAGTAGTGCATGGGAGTCAGTCACTTTGAAATAAATTTTGGATTTGATTTTTTTAAAAAGTCCCTGAAAGTTGGTAAAAAAATAACTGGGTGTCCAAGAAGGTCACCGTTATTTCACTTACTTCCGCTGTTAATCTAATCATCGGATGTATGTTATTAAGAATTTCAACAAACTCATAAAAATCGTCCCATGGATAGGTCCAGATACCGAAGATATCATCCAAATATCTGAGATAGAATAAAGGTACTTTACTACATTTACGAAAAGCTGTTCTTTCCCATTCTGCCATATATATGTTAGCATAGGCCGGGGCATACCGTTTTCCCATAGCTGTCCCATGGGTCTGTAAATATAACCTGCCATTGAATTCAAATTCATTTGTTCTTAAGCTCAAATCTAACAATTCCAATAAATATTTATCCGGTCTAGCAGGATCTGGATACCTCTTAAATACCTTCCTCACTGCCTCCAAACCCATATTTATATCGATGTTGGTGTATAGAGACTCTACGTCCATAGCAAACAAAATTGCTTGACTTGGGAATATTTTGTCCCTGATTAACCCTAAAAAATGGTACGTATCCCTTACATAACTGTTATGCTTTTGGGATAAAGGATTCAGGTAATAATCTAGAAATTCCGATAGGGCATAAGATTCAGATGAGCAGTCCGAGACTATTGGTCTCCCTGCCGGTACCTCACCAGGAATTGTCCATTTTCCTGGATCCTTGTGGATTTTTGGAAGAAGATAAAACTTTCTAGTCACTGGTTCGGGGGGCCCTTTCAGATATTCCTTTTGTTTAGCAGAAATAAATCCGTCGGCTTGCAGTCCATCTAATATGTTAGTTATTTTCTGTTTGGTCTGCAATTGCATTAGTTTTTTAAGGGGTCGATAATGTAACCTATTATTAAGTTGTCGTTCTGCCTCCAAAATATATTGGGTCCTATCCAGGATCACACACATCGAGCCCTTATCTGCCGGTTTAATGATAATTTCCTTATTTCTGCTAAAATTATTAAGAGCTTCCCTCTCCCCAATTGACAAATTGTCCACAAAGGAGGAATGGACCGAGTTAAGACTTATATCTTCTCTATCTTTTTTGATCAGATTCAGGGTCTCTATATCCAACCCTTCATCCTTAGGTACCCAGTGGGAAGGTTTAACAAATCTTCTAGGCTCGTCCCCTGTTTCACCCTGGAAGTAGTCAATTAATTTTAATCTTCTATGATATTTATACATATCCCGTTTAATCTCATCCATATCAACTGCCAAGGGGGTTGGGATAAAGGTCAATCCCTTTTGTAATAACGTTATCTCATCCTGTGTTAGTCTAAAGCAATTACTCAAATTCATCACATTTGCTTGTAGGCAGGGTACAAATCGTATTGACCCTTCTAGTAGTTTAAACTATCCAACCAATCGTCCATAATTAAGTAGGCCTGATTCTGTTCCCAATGTATCAAATCGTCCTCCAGGTCTACATCTCCCTGGCCCTGAGTTTCCAATACCTTATATTTAAGTTCTTCTCCCAATATTTTGTTTAATCTCATTATCCTATCACATAATTCCTCCATTTGTTTTTCTAGGGAGTATGGAATTTTGGCAAACCAAATGTGTGCCGTTGGGAATTTCTCCCTAATTATTCCATACAAACCTTCTAAAGTCTTCCTCAGGTTATTATCCCTAAAATCAGTTTTCTTAAGACAATTGTTCAGACCAATACATATTATAATCTTTTGAACATCAGTCCTAGGATTTTTAACCTTTAGGAAAATTGATTTAAAATGTTCAATTGTCGCCCCTGGATAACTATGTGCCTCCATCTTACTTTGCCTTAAATGCGGTATTCTACTGATATTGGAGTCCCCTAAAAGCACATATGGTTTCTTTGGATCCAAGACCCAATTCCGCCAATCTGAACTATTTTTATGCCTTATAGGCTTATCTACCACTTCCACCTCTTCATAATTCTTTTTTTTTTTTTAGGGTTAGGGTTAGGGTTAGGGTTGGCTTTGGCTTTGTTGTTGCTTATTAAAGAAATGTAATTGTTGTAATGTGATAAATGTGGATAGTATTATCTAAGCTGTGTAAACTTTGTGAAGCTGGACAGCTAAGTTAGTGTCCTCCTGCCTTGTTTCTGTTCTGTGTAACTTTCTTCATATTTTCTTTTTCACTATAAATAGAGTCTGTTTTTATTTAGCTGGTTTAGTTATTTCTGTGTTTTGTCTCCCTCTCTCTCTCTCACTTGTGTGTGGCCTATTTAAATACCCCTAGGTAGGCCATAACAACACTCATCCCCAAAATGATTTTTAAGTCTCAAAACAATTGTAAGATGGAATGACTCCTTCATTTGTCAAAAATGTAATAATAATTTGTTGCACAATACTCCTGCTCCAACATGTTATTTACAACTGACAGGAAGGGTAGAAGAGCAGCTAGCCTTACTAATGATAAGCTAAGGCATGCATGTGTTTGTCCAATGAGTCATATCTGCCTTGCAGTCTTAATAAGAACAGAGCATGAGAATTCCAGTTTTTTAATTGAATGGCCCTCGCAGAATTGATTTGTACTCATAACATATTGTATCACAGGCTGTCTATTTGGATGTTCTTATTCAATAATATTTCTAGTGTAGAAAAGAACTGCTTCCACACAATAAGCATCATTATTTAAGGCATTAACCCTGGATTAATACTGAAGTTTGGCCCAATCATTAGATTATGGACAATGTGCTTTGAAAGCAAACACTCTGACTCTAAGAGATGTGCATGGCATTTGAAACATTTTAAAAACCTCTGCCAAACGCTTGTTGAAAGGCATCAAATATTTCAAGCTTATCTTACAGCTGGTTTATTATTTTTTGCCTTTTTTGCAAACAAAAGATTGTTCTCCACTTTTTCTGAGGTTTACAGTGTGGCAGGCATGAACCCCAGCCGGGACGCCCCTGCACTCTATATTCAGGGGGAGCAGCCCTGGATGGTGCAATACCTCCCCCTGGACGCTAGATGGCCGCCCCCCTGGGTTGGAGTGGTGGATCGGTTTCTCGTAGGGCTCCATGGGAATTGGAGTTGGGTGCAGCCCTGTTGGGTCCTGCAGGCACCGCCAGGGGGTGCTTCAACTGAGACTCCTGAGCCCGTATGCCCACACCTGGAAGTGCAGCCAGAACTCGGCGATCAACCACCTGGAGCACTTCTGGGTGGACTATAAAAATGGCCCAGCAACCACCACTCAGAGAGCATCAGGAATCAGGAGGAGGAGGACGAGGTTTCCTGGGAGGAGTGGTAGAGGAAGAAAAGAATAAGTGCGTTTTTTGTGTTGCTGTTTTTGGGACGGTGCAGTGGCTGGGGAATACGGGGAAGATGTGCCCCCCCAGCTGAAGAAAAATAAATTTGTGTTTTATTTTTACATGTGCCTCCATGTCCATCTGTGTCAAGTCGGCAGCTATATAGCGTCTTTTCACAACAGCAAAGAAATAAAGAAAGCAGTTAAAGATTTTGGCTTCAATGAGCCTGACAGGAAGGTATATCTGGAAGGAGCAACATACAAGAAAGGCCTGCTGGTAGTGATCAAGGCTGATGGCACTTTGGAGTTTGCTGAAATTATTTAACTTGTAATTAAAAATGATTCCTTGTTGTGACAAGGATATTTATATCAGAGTTTCTTTCCCATTTCCCTATGTATTGTAAAACAGTAGAATGAGGTCATAAAATGCCAGAACATTAAGGATATCATTGTTTTTTATGACTTTCCTTCCTATAAGTTGGATGGGGCTCGGTTAATACCATTAAAGCACAGTATAGTCTTATAAAAATGGATGCTATACTGTAGATGTGTGTTCTGGTTTGATTTGTAAAAGCAGGGTTTTATAAATACTGCATAAAGTTAATGTTAATTGTTATTGTTGTGTTTGTAAAACATCATATTATTGATTATTGAAGATCTGAAGTGTTTTCATTCCTCACCATTTTTAGACATGGATTTCTACAATAAAAGTAGTGTAGGCATTGCTATTAACAAGGTAGTATGTGAATACTCTTACTTTTATTCTATGTTAATTAATGTTGACGTATGTTTATTTTTTATTGTGTCTTCTATTTTTCTATTCATTTTGTAAAGCACTTTGAGCTACATTTTTTTTGTATGAATATGTGCTATATAAATAAATGTTGATTGCTTGATTGATTGACCCTTCCAGATCCATCCAAAGCCCACTAATGGAGATGCAGAAATGTCTTGGGGTGGAAAGCTGTAGAAGAGCAGGCAAGAAGACTGGTAACTTCATGGAGCATGACAAATTATAAAAATAAAATATTAAAAATATATAAATTATAAAGGTCATCAAGCTCACAAATGGTTTCATCCCTCCCAGGGTCTTGCAATACTGTTAATACTTTTTTTTTCCCAGCGTTTATTTTAGCATTCCTTGTACTGAGTTGCACTCTGCACTTTGTATGCATATACGAGGGACATTCAAAAAGTTTCCACACTTTTGTATTTTCATTGGTAACGGTGAAGGCGGGAGGAGTAGTAATTGGGCATTAAAAAGTTGATACGACGCTGGGAAAATTGCATCACAAAGGAAGGTGACTATGTAGAAAAATGTTGTTATTTGTTCTTGAAATTCTTAATAAATAGAATTTTTAAAAAAAGTGCAGAAACTTTTTGAACATCCCACTTACAGTGGTGTGAAAAACTATTTGCCCCCTTCCTGATTTCTTATTCTTTTGCATGTTTGTCACATAAAATGTTTCTGCTCATCAAACACATTTAACTATTAGTCAAATATAACACAAGTAAACACAAAATGCAGTTTTTAAATGATGGTTTTATTATTTAGGGAGAAAAAATCCAAACCTACATGGCCCTGTGTGAAAAAGTAATTGCCCCCTGAACCTAATAACTGGTTGGGCCACCCTTAGCAGCAATAACTGCAATCAAGCGTTTGCGATAACTTGCAATGAGTCTTTTACTGCGCTCTGGAGGAATTTTGGCCCACTCATCTTTGCAGAATTGTTGTAATTCAGCTTTATTTGAGGGTTTTCTAGCATGAACCACCTTTTTAAGGTCATGCCATAGCATCTCAATTGGATTCAGGTCAGGACTTTGACTAGGCCACTCCAAAGTCTTCATTTTGTTTTTCTTCTTCAGCCATTCAGAGGTGGATTTGCTGGTGTGTTTTGGGTCATTGTCCTGTTGCAGCACCCAAGATCGCTTCAGCTTGAGTTGACGAACAGATGGCCGGATATTCTCCTTCAGGATTTTTTGGTAGACAGTAGAATTCATGGTTCCATCTATCACAGCAAGCCTTCCAGGTCCTGAAGCAGCAAAACAACCCCAGACCATCACACTACCACCACCATATTTTACTGTTGGTATGATGTTCTTTTTCTGAAATGCTGTGTTCCTTTTACGCCAGATGTAACGGGACATTTGTCTTCCAAAAAGTTCAACTTTTGTCTTATCAGTCCACAAGGTATTTTCCCAAAAGTCTTGGCAATCATTGAGATGTTTCTTAGCAAATTTGAGACGAGCCCTAATGTTCTTTTTGCTTAACAGTGGTTTGCGTCTTGGAAATCTGCCATGCAGGCCGTTTTTGCCCAGTCTCTTTCTTATGGTGGAGTCATGAACACTGACCTTAATTGAGGCAAGTGAGGCCTGCAGTTCTTTAGACGTTGGCCTGGGGTCTTTTGTGACCTCTCGCATGAGCCGTCTCTGCGCTTTTGGGGTAATTTTGGTCGGCCGGCCACTCCTGGGAAGGTTCACCACTGTTCCATGTTTTTGCCATTTGTGGATAATGGCTCTCACTGTGGTTCGCTGGAGTCCCAAAGCTTTAGAAATGGCTTTATAACCTTTACCAGACTGATAGATCTCAATTACTTCTGTTCTCATTTGTTCCTGAATTTCTTTGGATCTTGGCATGATGTCTAGCTTTTGAGGTGCTTTTGGTCTACTTCTCTGTGTCAGGCAGCTCCTATTGAAGTGATTTCTTGACTGAAACAGGTGTAGCAGTAATCAGGCCTGGGAGTGGCTATGGAAATTGAACTCAGGTGTGATACACCACAGTTAGGTGATTTTTGAACAAGGGGGCAATTACTTTTTCACACAGGGCCATGTAGGTTTGGATTTTTTCTCCCTAAATAATAAAAACCATCATTTAAAAACTGCATTTTGTGTTTACTTGTGTTATATTTGACTAATGGTTAAATGTGTTTGATGATCAGAAACATTTTGTGTGACAAACATGCAAAAGAATAAGAAATCAGGAAGGGGGCAAATAGTTTTTCACACCACTGTATATCTTATATATAAATGTCTACACTGGGAAGTGTGTGTGTCTGTCTGGCCTGGAAGTGGGAGGTGGAGTCGGGCTAAGGCCTGCACCTCCGAGGAAATAGAAAACTCGCTTAGCAGCTAATAACACAAGGGAGGCCAGCACGTCAGCAAAATGAAACCTCAGAAGAACGACAAAGTCTCTTAGCTGTTAACATCGGCAGAACGGTATCCCTTTAACTGTTCCTCCCGCCGCTAATACACAATCGTGGTGAGCACGTCAGCAAAATGAAACCTGAGAAGAAAGACAACGTTGCTTAGCCGCTAACATCAGCAGAACAGTGTCCCTTTTACTTTCTCCTCCCACCACTAATACACAAGCGAAGTGGGCACATCAGCACAATGAAACCTCCAAAGAAAGACAAAGTCGTTTAGCTGCTAATGCACAAGTGAGGTGAGCACATCGGAAAAACAGATCCTCCTAGGAGAGAGAGATGTCCAGAGTAGTTCCTTTCAATTACCTAACATTACTAAATTTTAATTTTTTTCTGATGATTTCAATAGTTTCTAGGACCCCAGGCTTTTTAAAGCACAGGCTTACACAGCTATTATTGCGTGTATATATATATACATTCTTTGTCTTGTGTGTGTGTGTGTGTGTGTTTTCTTAATCTCAGTTGTGTGATTAATTGTTGTGTGTACTGTATATCGATTATCCATCCATCCATTTCCCAACCCGCTGAATCCAAACACAGGGTCACGGGTGTCTGCTGGAGCCAATCCCAGCCAACACAGGGCACAAGGCAGGAACCAATCCTGGGCAGGGTGCCAACCCACCGCAGGACGTATATCGATTATGAAACTTATAATTGGAGAGTCACCAAAACTGGAGTCAGATTTTTTATATGCATGTATACTTGGCCAATAAATCTGATTCTGATTAGTGAAATTTGATGGATTTTCTAGTTTATAGATAGTTGCCTTTTGACAAGCTCAGTATTTTAGAAAGACCTATGGTAAGCATTAATATTATTTGTTTTGATTTAGAAAAATCCCAGGATTGTATGTACCTTTAGTATAATTAAAATACAATATTCAGATGAATTATGATTTCTTTTTTAGGAGACCATCAATGACACTTGTTGCTCTACAAGTCTTATGGCTTCTCCTTCACCTTCACCTTCAACTTCTTCTCCACGTCAACTGTATACCACTACAATCCCAAACTGGACTGACAGTTTTCAGATCCCATACTTGAAATTCCCAGAGGATTTAATGCAATCCCTGGAGAGGGGCAGAAGACCAAGCCCACATGAAATGATCAGAATAGTCATCAAAGAAATCATCAAACATTCATTCTACCAAAACGCTACAACATGTATTTCAATAGCACGTTTAGCTCAAAGTGCTTTACAAGATATAGGAAGAAAAAAGAAAAATATAAAAATAAAATTAGGCAATACTAATTAGCAAAGAATAAAGTAAGGTCCGATTGCCAGGGAGGACAGAAAAAACACAAACAAATCTCCAGAGAGCAGCAGAGAAAAACAAAATCTGCAGGGGTTCCAAGGCCACAAGACCGCCCAGCCCACACTAGGCATACAAGATAAAATAAATTTCATTATAACACAAGAAATGTCCTAACCCTGAAAAATGGTTGCAAACGATTATGAATATCTTCAAGATGTAATTGAGGGAGACATTATAGGCACCGGATATGACTCCGATATGACAAGATACATACGGAGGGAGCAGATGGGAGTTGCCACATATACCCCTTCACGAAACAACAGAACGTTTGCCGAGAAAAGAATGGACACTCAGAAATAATTACATAGAAGCCAGGTGGAAAGATATGCAGTCAACTTATTATTCTCAGAGAAAAGAAATAAATCAGGGCACCAGCATTCCTCTACTTTCAGAGGACTGGCCTTTTCGGTTTAATGAGAATGGCATGGCAGTTCATTTTAAAAGAACTCACAGGTATTCAACTGAAAGAAATCTTTCTTACTAGTCTTGACAAAAATGGAACTCCTTAACTATATGAGTCGTGTTGCTGCTGTAAAAAATAGACGATTCCTTCAGAGCTCTAGAAAGCTGGATGTTGCTCAGAGTCATTTACAAGGCTGCTCGACTGAAATAACAAATATGATCCTGCTGCTCCTGCCTTACTTTGGTAAGAAGAAAGAAAAACATGATGCACTATCTCGGAAAAACAGGTCTGTCTATGGAATTACAAGCGGATCAGCTTCCTTTGACACCCTGCATTATAATTTGTGGTAAGAACATCTCATTTTAAATATCTTCTACCTGCTCCTTACATAGATTAGTTTTATGTTACAGTATATCTATGCTAATTTTACATATAATGAAAATTCCAGTTTGCAATTAGAAATAGTATATAAAGGTAATGTGGTGGACAGCTAGGGTCCTTACCTGGCCAGGTTGCCTCTACATTGGAAGGACCTGGGGAAGGAGTGTCTCCAGAGCATTGCCTCCCTCAAAACCGTTAGAGGGCAGCACCCCTGGAGTGCGGTGGTATGACAGGTTTGGAGCATGGAAGCTCAACCCTGTTGGGGCCCATGGCCACCGCCGGGGGTGCAGCTGGAGAACTGTTGAGCTGTTTGATGCAGCACTGATTCCACACCCAGAAGTGCTGCCGGAACTGAGTCAACAAGCACCTGGAGCACTTCTGGTTGCCTTATAAAAGGAGCCAGCAGCCACAACTCCGGGAGCCAGAGTCGGGTGGGAGAAGATGAAGCTCACCAGGAGGAGTGGAGTCAAGAGAAAAAAGGAAGAAGAGAAGGTTGTGCGCTGACCTGTGCTTTGTGTTTGGGACTGTGTTGTATTGGTGGGAAACGGACAATGGCGTTCCCACAGGAAAGAAAGAAAAAACAAAAGTAAAAAAACAAAAGTGTGTGTGCTTGCACTTGTGTCCTGTCTGTCTGTGTCAGGATTAGGGCAGCTGTACGCACCCTTGGGCAAAACATTACATATTAAAGGACTCTCTTTAAATAACAATTAGAAAACAATGAGAACCTAAAGCACTAATACAGAACACAATGGCTGTTGCTGTTTTAAAGCTATTGATTAAATGTATAACACTTGTGCTCTAATCTGCTTAATGCATATTTTAGGCTTTCATTCAAAGTGCTACCTTGTTCATGTTCAGCATTGACAAAACAATTGTGAATGACAGCATAACTACATGTGTATCTTTGTATGATGGTTGCAAGCTACTTCTGTCTCAACATACATTATCTTATGGAATTACACTCTGTCCTCGAGTTTTTACAGAGGTAAGTCTTGAAGTAAATGGTGTTTAGTTGACTAGATAAGAAATAATAGTATGTAGTAGTTGAAATACAACAGCTAATGCTAACACGTTAGCTGGAGACACGTGCAAAGATACTAGTAGCAGTATTAGTATTTAAAAAATTAAAATGTAGTTTAGAAATTAATGAATAAAAAGGCATCTTCTTTCCAACATATTTACATCTTTACAACTTAATATTGCATACTGTACTAACTTCTTCTGGAAGTCTATTAGTTTTACTTTGCTCTTGGTATTTTACTTTCCTCTTGTTTGATGTTTCTTCAAAATCAATCCCGATAAACGAACAAATGTGGAATGGAAAAAGTCCAGGAAGTGGCATTCTGTGACCGCCAGGGTGCTGTCACTCATTTCAGCTCTTGTCGATTATGAATGTAAATAGTAAAGTAAGTATTTGATATGCATGAAATGAAAGCTTATAAATTTAGAAGAAAAGACACACTTAATATTAAAACTACACCATGTTTGGGAGTTTTGTTAACTGTAACTTTATTTTATTCTCCTAGGTGTTTTCACTGTGACTTCTAACAAAACTGCAAGTGGAATGAAGATTGAACTCCAAGGGTTTAAAGGTTTACATATTCACAGAGGGTCACCAGTTATGTTTTTGTTAAGGATTGTTAAAATGTTTCATCTTTTTTCAATGTTATTGCTTGATATGAGTATTATTGTTTTGTTATTAAAATACAGCTTTTACACTGCAATAAAAAAGAAAAATATAAATATGATCAGAAGATAATATGATTTCTTTATTTACTTATTTGCAACTTCCAATCTTTAGAAATTTGATAAAACACAGGAGCCTCTGGTGTCACCTCATCTGACTCAAACAGCAATTCAGTGTGTGCTGTCAGTGCCTGCAGATGAGGCAAACTGGAACAGAACAGAACACACCTACTGCATTTACCATCAGGGCAGATCATAAACATTACAGAAAGTTATTTCTCTATTATGTAAAAAAATTCTGGGACGAGACGAGACTTTTTCAGAGAGATACTTTCATGTCCCGCGAGATGAGACTTTGTGGCAAAAGATTTAACCACACCTGGGGCCGGAAATAAAAGACAAAGAGTAGATGACAAAGTAGAACATCGTAAAGAATTCAAAAAGTTGTCGTGATACACATGCAGAGCAGGTTAGAGATAATAAAAGTACTAAAATTTGAACATCTCAAAAAAATGATAGTGAAGATCGCATTAGCGCAACCAAATGGAAATTATTGCTTGATGAAATAATGGAACAGCCAAAAGAGATTATATTATTCGGATTTAAACTTTAATGTCGGAGACTTGTAGATCATCTAATTTGTATTGTCATCAGGGAAAAGTAGTGTTTCTTCCCAATGAAGAGGCATATCCATGAGAATTAAAACATTTGTTGTTTGGTGAAAGTGAAATACACATACGTGAGCAGCAGAGACGCGAAGTGACTCACAGGCCAGGGTGTTGGCGAGAGAAGCGAGCAGGGGGGTGAAGCCCCCTAGTTACTAATTATTATTAATTAGTTGACTGATGCCTTTAATCCACAACCTCAGGATTTGAAGCTTAAAGGCTGTGGGTTCAAATCCCATTACTGATGCTGCAAGACCATGAGCAAGTCACTTCACCTGTCTGTATTTCAATTGGAAGACAAAAGGAATGGAGCCAATTGTATCTCAGATGTTGCAAGTCGACCTGGATAAGGGCATCAGTCAAATAAGTAAATAACTATAAGTTTTAAGAATTGTTGTACTCTGTGCAAAAAGCTGCTTTTGGAATTTTCTAATAGAAATTAGCAAAAATCACGAATTGCAAAGTTTTGCAAATAAATGAAAATTTGTCTGCGGTGGGCTGGCACCCTGCCCGGGGTTTGTTCCTGTCTTGCGCCCTGTGCTGGCATGGGATTGGCTCCGGCAGACCCCCATGGCCCTGTGCTTGGCTATAACGGGTTGGATAATGGATGGATGAAAATGTGTGTAAAGTGTCTTTTTTAGTACGTATAGATGATGTTAGATCCAAAATTGATTTTTTGAAGGCCAATGCCTAATGTGCATTTTATAACTCGTCTTTTGCCTTTAATTTAATCGAGGACTCTTAAAATGACATGTAAAAGACCCCCGGATTTCTGCAGCTTTGAGCCACAGCCTCGCTTCTCAAACGAAACGTATGCATGTCAAAATAAAAGCCCTCCAGTGTTACTGTACTTGTTTTCCTGTCCTACTCCTCCCCTCACCTGTCTCTCGGTTCTTTCTTCCTCAGGTGTCACCGTGTCATGACTCTTGTGTTCAGTCGCCACACAAAGTAAGCAGACGCAGGTGTCATCAGTCCTGCAGAAGATTTCCAGAACTTTGTGATGTTGCGCGCAGAGTTTCTCTTGCAGGTTTCCAGTCGCCTCCTCCAGTTTGTGTCTTTTGAAAGCTTCAGACTTGCGGTGAGGCTGCAGATGAGCCTCACAGTAGGAAGCCATGCAGGTCAGGCAGGTCTTTGAAGCTTTCCTTTTTCTCCTGGAACATACATCACAGGAGACATCGTCAGGTCCTGCGTAACTCTGAGACGGACCGACATCGGCTTCCGCGCCCTTCAGTTTCTCCAGAATATCTTTCAGCATTGTATTTCTCTTAATCTGAGGCCTTACTGTAAACGTTTCTCTGCACTCAGGACACTTGTAAATTCCCGGTGTGTCCGACTTGTCCCAGTAGTCATTAATACAGTCCATACAATAGCTGTGTCCACACGAGATAGTGACCGGCTCATTCAGGGCATCCAGACACATCGGACAGAAGTACTGATCAGCGGACAGGGAAGGCTTACCCGCTTCCATCTTTAAAGGAGATTGCTATTACTCAACTTGGATTTGTTGCCCACGAAGATGAAACAATTGTACGCGTCCCTAGCTCATCCGTCTTACCTTCCCTAAACTTTTTCACTTTTACATCACTGCCCGATTCGCGATTCATGTGAGTCCATACCCGATTTGCATCGCTCGTGCACTCTCTGCTCACTAAAAATAACTTTTTACGACACTCCCCGATTTGTACTGCGCATGTGTAGTGTGTTGTGATTTTCCCTCTCAAGACCTGAATTGCGCTTGTGAATCATTTTCATATTGCCGTTAATCTCCGTCTCCAAGTGGACTCGTCGCTTCTTACTGGAAAACATGGGATCTTTAGAACTTTATAACGTTTTCAAACAATAGTTTTCATCTAAAAAAGATAACCCTAGTTGAGCGAAGAGGGATCGAAGTGAACTCTAACGTGTAATGTTTAACTTTTTATTTGTTTATTTTTTTTACTGACATGACGTACAGTACAGTTCATCTTAGATGTGTTACTCCTAGAGATAAGACTACTGAGGTTGTCAGTTTTATAAGGAATGTGTGCATAATTCCTGCTAAGATTTCTTTTATTTGATCTGCAATTAGATTAGATTAATCTTTATTAATCCCATGGGGAATTTCAGATGTATACTGCATCAGCAACATAAAAACAAGGGAACAGATTACAGACGTGTAGGACACATAATACAATTAATCAACGAATCAATAAGTAAATAAATAAATACAAATAAACTTAAGTAAGGCAGGTGGAAGCATTGACTTGCCAGATAGCAGTGAGCAGAAAAGATCCCACAGAGCCGCTTATTAGCATGCCATGGTGGAATGAGCCCCCTGGTTAAAAGTGCATCAAAAGAGCACCTCCTACAGGGGATGGAAGGGATATTTCAAGTCATGGCATCCAAATTTGCCATCATCCTCTTTTCTATAACAGCTTCCAGTTTGTCCAGGGTTCACCCCGTGATTGACAAAAACTTTCCTGATACGTTTGTTCAGGTATTGTGCATCTTTTGTGCTCAGGATGTTTCCCCAGGATCCTACAGCACAGACCATCACACTGGCTGCTATGGTCTGGTAGAACATTTCCAGCAGCTTGCTGCACACATCAAAAGACCTGAGTCTCCTTAGCAAGTCCATTGCTCTGACCCTTCTTGTCCAGTGCCACTGTTAGATCAGTCCAGTTTGTTGTTTATGTGGACCCCCGGATACTTTTAGCTCTACACCACTTCCACGTCCTCATCCTGAATGGTGACTGGTCTCAGAGGCTCCTTGACACACCAGAAGTCCAGCACCAACTCTTTCATATTGCTGATGCTGAATTGCAGGTTGTTGTCCTTGCACCACAAGACAATCTCCTCCATAACTATCCTGTATTCCGACTCATCTCCATTATTAATGTGGCCTATGACGAATGGGTCATCTGAAAATTTCTGTAGATGGAGCTGGTATTGAACTGGAAGTCTGTGGTGAGGAGGCTGAACAGGACAGTTCCCAGACATGCACCAGTATTACATACCATCACTTCTGACATGCAGTCCCTCAGTCTCACAAACAGCTGTCTGTTGGTCAGGTAATCTGTGATCCAGGAGATTATGGGGATGTCAAGATTCAAAGCCTTGAGATTTCTCTCCCATTTGATGAAAAAGAATGGTGTTTAACCACTGGAAAAGTCAAAGAACATTACCTTGACTGTGGTGCCAGCTTTGTCAAAGTGGGGGTAGGCTCTTTGGAGCATGCAGATGAGAGCATCCTCCACACCTATATGTATCTGATTGGCAAATTTCAGGGAATCCAGATGTTCTGAAACCATAGCTGTTTTAAGACCAGACTCTCAAAGGCATTCATGATCTATGAAATAAGAGCAACTGGTCTCAAGTTCCTGGTTAACTGGAATTCTCTTCCTTTGATACTGGGACCACACAAGGTGTTTTCTGCAGCTGAGGATCCTTCTGCAAATGAAGGGAAAGGGAGGAGAGGTGCCAAAAGACCCAGCAGAGCTGGCCGGCACATGTTTTCAGCATCTTGGGGTCGATTTAATCTGGCATTAAAGCCTTGTTTATGCAGAGTTTTCCCAGCTCTCTCCTCACTTGATCAGCAGAGATGTACAGTCCAGGGATTGGAGCTGGGCTACAGACCACATTTGTGATGTCACTGTAAGGGAAAGTTGGGCAGGGTGCAGAAGGCAGTTGAGTTTCTGGAACCTCTTCAGCTTGCACACAGTGGCTAGCAGTGCTAGCAGAGTGCTGTACTGGCAAGATCAAGTCAGACCTGTTGAAGAATGTTATCCAAGGCTTTTTGTTAGTTAAACAGCGCACTTTGTTATACATGTACACCCAAAATATGATGTTGTCAGTGCAGCACTGGTTGAGACCCTCAATGTACTGTCCCTGTGACTCACAGAGCACATACCAGTTGCTGTTTTCTAAGTCATCCTTCAAAGCCTCCTCATCCTCCACAGTCCATTCCTGCATGATCCTGGTGGTGGCTGCCGACTTCTGGACAATGGGTTTATACTGTGCATCCAGAAAGTATTCACAGCGCATCACTTTTTCCGCATTTTGTTATGTTACAGCCTTATTCCAAAATGGATTAAATTCATTTTTTTCCTCAGAATACTACACACAACATCCCATAATGACAACATGAAAAAAGTTTACTTGAGGTTTTTGTAAATTTATTAAAAATAAAAAAAACCTGAGAAATCACATGTACATAAGTATTCACAGCCTTTGTTCAATACTTTGTTGATGCACCTTTGGCAGCAATTACAGCCTCAAGTCTTTTTGAATATGATGCCACAAGCTTGGCACACCTATCCTTGGCCAGTTTCACCCATTCCTCTTTGCAGCACCTCTCAAGCTCCATCAGGTTGGATGGGAAGCGTTGGTGCACAGCCATTTTAAGATCTCTCCAGAGATGTTCAATCGGATTCAAGTCTGGGCTCTGGATGGGCCACTCAAGGACATTCACAAAGTTGTCTTGAAGCCACTCCTTTGATATCTTGGCTGTGTGCTTAGGGTCGTTGTCTTGCTGAAAGATGAACCATCGCCCCAGTCTGAGGTCAAGAGCGCTCTGGAGCAGGTTTTCATCCAGGATGTCTCTGTACATTGCTGCAGTCATCTTTCCCTTTATCCTGACTAGTCTCCCAGTTCCTGTCACTGAAAAACATCCCCACAGTATGATGCTGCCACCACCATGCTTCACTGTAGGGATGGTATTGGCCTGGTGATGAGTGGTGCCTGGTTTCCTCCAAACATGACACCTACCATTCACACCAAAGAGTTCAATCTTTGTCTCATCAGACCAGAGAATTTTGCTTCTCATCGCTTGAGAGTCCTTCAGGTGACTTTTGTCAAACTCCAGGCAGGCTGCCATGTGCCTTTTACTAAGGAGTGGCTTCCGTCTGGCCACTCTACCATACAGGCCTGATTGGTGGATTGCTGCAGAGATGGTTGTCCTTCTGGAAAGTTCTCCTCTCTCCACAGAGGACCTCTGGAGCTCTGACAGAGTGACCATCGGGTTCTTGGTCACCTCCCTGACTAAGGTCCTTCTCCCCCGATCGCTCAGTTTAGATGGCCGGCCAGCTCTAGAAAGAGTCCTGGTGGTTTCAAACTTCTTCCACTTACAGATGATGGAGGCCACTGTGCTCATTGGGACCTTCAAAGCAGCAGAACTTTTTTTGTAACCTACCCCAGATTTGTGCCTCGAGACAATCCTGTCTCGGAGGTCTACGGACAATTCCTTTGACTTCATGCTTTGTTTGTGCTCTGACATGAACTGTCAACTGTGGGACCTTATATAGACAGGTGTGTGCCTTTCCAAATCCTATCCAATCAACTGAATTTACCACAGGTGGACTCCAATTAAGCTGCTGAAACATCTCAAGGATGATCAGGGGAAACACGATGCACCTGAGCTCAATTTTGAGCTTCATGGCAAAGGCTGTGAATACTTATGTACATGTGTTTTCTCAGTTTTTTTATTTTTAATAAATTTGCAACGTTGTCATTATGGGGTGTTGTATGTAGAATTCTGAGGAAAAAAATGAATTTAATCCATTATGGAATAAGGCTGTAACATAACAAAATGTGGAAAAAGTGATGCGCTGTATGTAGGTATGATCTCAAAAAATGATCCTCCTAAAGGTGACAAAGCAACAGAGCTATATGCCTTTTTTTACATTGACATACAACAAGTCCATGGTCTTGTTTTCTTTTGTTGCAGTCTACAAATTGCTAAAAAGTGGTGAGGATGAAGGAAAATGAAACAATTTCCTCAGAAATTATGATGAAAGAACTGGGATGATAATATTTTTCTGTCTTGAATACTGTCATCTATATTTGCTCACCCTGTCCAGTAATCAACAGTGAAATTATAATTTTTGACAGGAAAGTCTCAGTGTACGAATCCGCACAAACACAGTGACTGAGGCACACCAATACCAACAATCACAAAACAGAGATGTTGTTGCAAAGTAGCATGCAAAGTAACATTTATTGTTTTAAGTTATTGTGCTTTGTTGTTGGAGTTTGAAGAACATGGGCTTAATTTTAGCCTTAAACAAATTTAAGGTAGGAAAGAAAACCCAAGATGTCAGCATTACAGCAGTTCAGATATACAGATATTATAGCACAATGTCTTAATGTACAGGTCATGTAAAGGAAGAAAAGTGACGCTACATATACAGGTAATGGAAATTCAGTCTGGGTTCTTTCAAAATCTAACAGCAAACCACAATCATTTAAAAAATATATACTATTAGTTAGATTTTAATCTAAGCAGACCTTTACCTATTTTCATGGTTTACTTTGGTAATGCTATACAGGTGTACACTTTATTAATGTTTGAACTAAGTACAGGAGCTTTGTTTATCTACTGCGCCCATCTTTTTAATGGTTGCAGTGAGGTGGAAGAGTCCAGTCATGTTATGGAGCAGCAGTTAAAGAAGAAGCAAGGACAGATGTGTGCCATGTTGAAGTAGCATGTGGCCATCTTGCCTGGCACCTCCAGAATCCTCCATCTGAATCTCTAATTGGGATCTTCTGTGCCTTTGCCAAGTGATCAAAAGACCTGTCTCTTTTTCATATTTTTTCCCCAACTTCTGAAAACTGTCTCAGTCTCATTGCACAGGCTGGATGATCCAGTTTCATCATCAATAAAGAGAATTGGACCAGGTCCAGTGGCAGCCATACATGTCTAAGCTATAACATCGTCCCCAACACGTTTAACAGATGCGGTGGTCTGCTTTGGATCTTGGGCAGTCCCGTTTCATCTCCCCACTTTGCTCTTGCCACAACTCCCATTCAGGTTTATCATTGTCTCGTCTGTCCACAAGACCTTTTCCTAGAATTCTGAAGGCTCTTTTAAGTTGTTAAATTGTAATCTGGCCATCCTATGTTTGTGTCTATCTAGTGGTTTGCATCTTGCGATGTGGCCTCTGTATTTCTGTTCATGAAGTCTTCAGCTAATAGTCATTCCTCACACATACACATCGGCCTGCTAAAGTCTGTTTCTGATCTGTCAGACAGGTGTTTGAGGCTTTTTCTTCACTATAGTGAGGATTCTTCAGTCAGCAGTAGTGGAGATCTTACTTTTCTGGAAAATAAAATTAGTACATTCATGTATTAGCATAGAGCGGCACGGTGGCGCAGTGGTAGCGCTGCTGCCTCGCAGTTAGGAGCCCGGATTGGCTTCCTGGGTGGAGTTTGCATGTTCTCCCTGTGTCTGCCTGGGTTTCCTCCGGGCACTCCGGTTTCCTCCCACAGTCCAAAGACATGCAGGTTAGGTGGATTGGTGATTCTAAATTGGCCCTAGTGTGTGGTTTGTGTGTGTCCTGCAGTGGGTTGGCACCCTGCCCGGGATTGGATCCTGCCTTGTGCCCTGTGTTGGCTGGGATTAGCTCCAGCAGACCCCCATGACCCTGTGTTCGGATTCAACGGGTTGGAAAATGGATGGATGGATGTTTTAGCATAAATAAATATAGGAAAATGTATAAGCATTAACCTTAGTGCAAATATTAATGCAAGTTTACCTACTAAACAAATGGTTAAACAAAGGCACATGCCATATTTCTTTTTTAGTTGCAGCTTGGCTTTAGCTGCCAATATAATCTA
Source organism: Polypterus senegalus (assembly GCF_016835505.1). Taxonomy (NCBI): domain Eukaryota; kingdom Metazoa; phylum Chordata; class Cladistia; order Polypteriformes; family Polypteridae; genus Polypterus; species Polypterus senegalus. Next base: position 162,677,713 of record NC_053161.1, read on the forward strand.
GCAAGAGGACCCAGGAAGGGAGGTAGATGAGGTAAAGACAGCTCAAGGATAGAGAAAGTGAAAACACCTGTTGGCTCTCAGCCGACCTAAAAATAAACGAAGCAGAAAAATAAAGATAATTGACAAAAAATAAGAATTATTGGTAGTTTTAATAAAAGTTAATTAGACCAGCTGCAGAAGGGGAGTCAGAATAAGCAGCGAATGGGCTGCTTCGAGTGAGGTCAGAGTGATAAGAAATGAGGATATAAACTGTGACTTTTGAACTGTTTGGGACTCAGCCTGATTTAGTTGAATTGGGTTGAGTCCGTGTTATTGTTTATTGAAATAAAACAATAAACTCTGTTTGCCCATCCTCTTGACTCCTGAGAGCCTTCATTCTGGGTGAAGACCTTTGGGTGCATCTTTAGCTATGGCAATTTTCTCTTCGACAGATTCTGGTGACCCCTTGATGTGAGGAAGAAAAAGGCAGCTGCGACATCCAGAGATGGGACGGTGCTCGGCGAAACGAACACAGATGGTGATCACCTAAATAGGTAAGCAATATTTCATTATAATTTATTGTGTGAAGTTTCAAAACAGCGCCCGCCCCTCCAACGGAGACAGCAGCAGAAAGCCTCTCTAAAAGAACAAGGTAGAAGGAGGAGATGGGCATACAGACCTAAATGGAATATGTGAAGGGTGCACAGCTGATGTAAATGTGATTGTACGAATGTTATGTGCAGTAAATAATGGGAATTTGAATTTAAAGGTTTTTTGAATTGATTAAAGGTTTGACGGGGGTAAAATGCTCCCATCAGGAGGATGGAGGGCTGCACGAGTAACGGGTGGTGCTAAAATCCTATCAAATACTAAGGTTACCATGATGATGGCAAACAGTGTATAGAATAGGTGTGGAATTCCTGAACTAACACCCCTTGCTGTGGCTGCACATGCTCTTCAGGAAGGCATGAGCAGGAGAGTGTAAAACAGGCAAAATTGCCAGCTACTTGCAAGCCATCTCGAGAAAGAGCCAATCTGAGGGAAAGCTGCAGCAATAGTGTGCTAATGAGCCCCTTCTGACTCCGATCGGAGTCCTATCATTACTGCCCTGGATTAGAGATGGGGGCTGCCATGTGTAGGTGAAATTCCTGTCCAGATAACGCTTCCAAGTTCAGTTTAGAGACAGAGCTGGTGGAAGGGATCCACGTGTTGACAGGTGGTGTGAGTGTGCTAGCACTAGGGACAGATAAGGGATAGCATATTTTTTATGTTTATTGATAGGTTAGGGAAGCACGCAAGTGCAAAGAGAGTGTGGAGCGCGACCAGCGACGAGGTGAGTGGGAGCACATTAGTGCGGATATGTGTGGAGCGCATTAAAGCGACGCGGCAAGTGAAGCACACAGGTGCAGAAAGTAGAGCGTGTGTGTGGCACAAAGGTGCAAATCTAGCGTAGGGCAAAGATAGGGCACCAGGGAAGCACACAAGGTGCAAAAAGTACGAGTGAGTACGAGTGTGAACATTAGGGAATGTACAAAGTATATACAGTATGTATATATAAATGTGTACAGCTTTCTGCATATAAAATATAGGACTGTATTGCTTTAAAGAACACAGAGTGATAAGAAGGGAAACCTATGCATGTAAAAAGTGTCTGTAAATACATTTCATACTGTGGGAGGAAAAGTAGAGCAAGAGCTTACATTGGGCATTAAAAGTATTGGGCTATTGTTTAAATATTTGTTGGTAGAGGAATAAAAAGAGATTATAGTAATTGAATATAAGAAATCAGGATAGGAGTAAATTGCAAAGAAATATATAAATGTATTTAAGAATAAGAAAATAGCAGTGAAGTGTTGAAAGAGTTACTTCAATCCGAATATTTGTGCTTCTTGAGTTAGTCCCTATTGAAACACAATTAGAGCTATATTTATAGTCTGATAAGTGAAACAGCCTTCTTTGAGAAATGTAGGAGGAAAGCACAAAAAAGAAAGAAAGAAAAAGATGGATAGGATTAAACATTTTTATACCATGACTACTGGAATGTTGAGACTCGGGAAAGAAATATAGTACAGATTTATTACTGCAAGTACAAGTTGTGGGAAGGTTAGGCATTAATTTTTTTTATGGCACAAGAGCATGTCGTCGAGAGGATCTTGCAAATAACTCGTGGTGTGCATACACACTATTGGGACGTGGATTTTTACATAAACGCAACAGGACAGCCGTGTGAACTAACGGAAGGTGCTAAAGATTTTTTTACTAAGGGCTATTACAGAAATATCAAATTTGGACGAGATAAGGGAAGAGTGGCCCTATATAGATTGGTAAACTGCGATTGAGAGAAACTGGGCGGTGAGAAAATTAGGAGGTACTTTGAAGGAGTTGGTGGAGTCTAACAGACTTCACTTTATTGTAATTCCTTTTGAGGGACATTTAGAGCCATACTTACAGGAAGGAATAAATCGTGGCTTTGAGAGAGGACAAGGAATAGCAGGAGAGGTGCTAACAAAACCTGGTGCTGAACTTAGTATAATAGTGAGAAGTGTAAATTGGTGTCCAGAAAACGCCGTAGAGAGATATGTGCTGCCAGTGGTCACAGTAAGGAAGGCCCTGTGCAAAATCAAACCTAATTTAAATAGAGATCCAAATTTAAGATTGGCGGTAGGAAGCCCATGGCTACAAGGGATTGAAATGGATGCAAGTGAGATGCCCATGGTCATCTTGGGGCGTAAAGTTCCACTCCGCATAGAAACTCATTGAAAAATTATCTCAAAAATGGCATAAGAGAACAAGAGGTCTTAAGACCCGCTGGCCCAGGAAAGGCTCATTTAATCTGGGACTGTGCGAGGAAATGATAAAGCACATAAAGAATTATAAGACAAAAGATGCAAGCGCTAAAAGAGTGGGCAAGAGAAAAACAGAAATGAACATAATGCAAATGTTTGTGGGTGAGGCAATGAAAAGAAGCACAACACTAGAGAGGGTGAGTCGGTGCTTTGATAATGAAGAGACAGGGGGTAGGACTCCATCGGCACCGCTGTTGGATATGTCATATGAACTCCCATTGTTAGAAGGAAAAGTGGAGTTTAAAGGACAAGTAAAGGTGCAAGATGAGGAGGTAGAACTGGAAGAAATTAGGTTACGGGAGTGTGAAAAAGGCCTTACAGGAATATCAAAACACTGGTGAAATACTGAGGAATTGTGGAAAAACTTATTATAGAACTATAATGAAGAAACATGAAAATTCAGGATTAGGCTTTGTAGGAGAGTGGGACAAACAGAAAGAATTACTGGAGTAAACTAACGAGTGTGGAAAATAGATACGAGGAGTCAGTTTTTCCACAACCCGAGGTTCGGGAACTGACACACGCACTCGTAGTAGTAGAGGATGCTCCATTGAGAGACTGTGTAATGATATGACAGTAAAAAGGGGTGAGGCTGAAGGCAAAGATCATGGACATTGCAGGCACATATATATTAATTCAGGAGATGAATCCAAAGGCAATGAGGATTGGGATGAGGGCATGTCAGATAAAACTGTGAAAAATGGGAAAGTGTAAAATAAAAAAGAAGCATGGGGAAGAAATCAGGTTTCAGGGGAAACCCCGTTGCTGGAGAAAACTCAGAAAAGAAAAGAACCAAACGATGAAGCCGAAGGCTTACAGAGGCAGGTCTTTGAACTGAGCCTGGAGGTATTAGATCAAGTGCTTAGTGTTGGAAGGGAAGAATACACAAATAGATTAAGAAACAGAAAAACACTGAAACCACCAGCCAAATTAGAAGGAGGGCAGTGCCCTGTGTTGATTAAGGCAGACAGACAACAATACACGCCATGGATGACATAAGACCTGGAGGGCCTTGTGGCGGCACTTCCCAGCATATGCAGTACGAAGGATGGGCCAAATGGATAACAGCATTTGAGGAAAGAACAACAGTAAAGTTGCTGGCTGTGGGGGACATTAAGGCATTGTTAGCATAAATAGGGGTCAGCAGTACTTTGTCGGATTTGCTTGAACAAGCCAATTTATCATACGTGCTGGGCACCACTGTATATGATGCAAACCTCTTTGACCCTCATAGGGCTGCATTGTGGAGGGTCTTGCGAGAAGAGTATCCGACTAAAACACATCCAAAAATATTGAAGGGGGACCCCATTGTTGATTTGGAAAATCCTATTGCTTTGTGGACAGACAGTTGAGAAAGTGGAGGTTGGAGACGGAAAAGGATCCTGAAAAGGATTCACTAACAACTGTACTGTTCCGAAGGGCAGTGCTCGAGGCCTTGCCTAGACCAGTGAGAGAGAAGCTGGAGGACACAATAGGCCTGGAAACGAAGTTGTATAGAGAGTTCTGTGATCATGTGTCCTATGTGGTGGAAAAACACTGTGCAGAGGAAAAGAGGCTGAGTGAGCAGGAATGGGAAATGTTGATAAAGCTGACTCAGCTTCAGTTGGGGGAACTGACACAGAAAAATAAAAAGAAGGTCCAGGCAGTGATCCATGCCCCAGAACCGGGTCCAGCTGAGGATGGTAAGGTAATGGAGCCAATGGTCTCCCAGTAGACTGCCTCAGTCCAGCCTCAGGCAGGACACCCTGTAGTAATGCCAGCTCCTGTTCAGGTGACCCAGCAGTCTGCCTATGTCCAACCACAGGCAGGGCAGCCCCCCGGAATGCCAGTTCCGGTATTCACTTACCCTGTCCCACACCAGCAGACAGCCGGTGGATGGGGACAACACAGATTTCCAAGAGGTGGAAACTCTAGGTCAAAATCAGGACCCCCTTTGGTATGCTGGATGTGTGGCCAGCCGGGTCATATTAGTAAGTTTTGCCGAGCTAGACCATGGCAACAAGGCAGTAGCCAGCTGGCCCAGAATAATTCTGGTTTCCAGTCCAGTGTGCCACAGATGCATAATCAAACAAATTGTAATGCTCTCCAACTCCCGAGCCAGGTGAATGGTAATAGCCCCCAAACTCAGAGTCAGTTTTATGGGGGACACCAACAGACCGTGTTAGGACCCACCAATCCTTGGATGGGGTTCGTTGAAGACTTTAAGGGAGGCCCAGAGAATCCTACTTGGGAAGGACAGTATCCTATGTTATCTGGGGGTGCTGATGGTGAACCACTTGCAAGTGTAGAAATAGAAGGTAGACCTATTTCAGTTATGATAGACACTGGGGCCACATACACCTGTGTGCAAAAGAAAGATGCAACACACCTTCCCCTGTCTGGAAAACATGTTAAGATGATAGGATAAGCTCAGTTTATTCCACTATTCCTCCAGTACAGCTGTGCTTACAAGGTAAAGTAATAAAAGTCTTGGATCACTCGCCAATAAATCTTTTGGGAAGGGGTGCGCTGTGCAAAATGAATCTTACAATTTCATGCACCACGGCTGGAGTGCGCTTAGATGCAGGTTGCATCCCAACCCAGATGACAATTCAGGTGCTTGAAACAACTGTTTATTTGCTTAGAAATATGCCTTCAGACTCACTCAAGCGATAACCCTGTTATGGGAAAAATGGGGAGGGTTTATGTCATCTCGATTGCCACAGGCCAGAAAACCTAAGCTAGAATACCACTGTACTATGATTTATGACACTGAAAATAATCAGGAACTGGAGAAAAAATGGCTTTCCGAGACCGGCTCCATGCCTGTCTCGCTCTACTCTCGGTATTTCATAATTGGCAAACAGGGAGCAGCCATGTGAGTAGAAAATAATCAGTTTACAGACAAATGGTTTCGAATTCCTAACGCCTTACCACATGTGATGTTACTAGTAGCATCGGGCTTTGACAGATTTAGGCCCCATGATTAAGAGAGCAGAGACAGTGGATTGGGAGGAGACAGCTAACCCAGCATTCCAGCGTTCCTCTGATAATGATTATTTAAAAATCTACCACCCAGCTTGCGTGAAAGCAGTTCCTAAATTAGTGATGCTAACTGCCTGCAAGCAGGCACTAAAACTTGACACCTCACAAGATGCACTTAGACAAGAGATGGAACGTGCAGTCCCGGCTGAGCTGTGGTCAGCTCACGACACTGATGTAGGATTAGTGCAGTCAGCAAACCCGGTGGAGATGAAAATTAAAACTGGACATCGCCCGCCATGAAAACTGCAGTACCTACTTAAGCCAGATGATGAGGAAGGCATTCAGGGCACAATTACTGGACTGTTGGCAGTGGGTGTATTAAAAGAGACAAAGAGTGTTTGTAATACCCCTCTCTTGCCAGTCTTAAAAGCAGATAAATCAAAATGGAGGCTTGTTCACGACTTGAGAGCAGTGAATGCAATAATTGAGGATTGGCCCGCCGAGGACCCCAATCCACACACGCTTTTGACAAATGTACCTGACGAGGCAGAATATTTTACTGTCATTGATTTGTGTTCAGTCTTTTTCAGTATTCCACTAGCAGAGGATTGTCAGTTTCTATTTGCCTTTACATACAGAGGAAGACAGTATACCTATATTAAAATGCTACAAGGGTTCAAACATTCACCTCATGTATTTAATCAGGCTTTGAGGACAGATTTGGAAGACTTAATGTTGGAAAGTGTGGTGATTCAGTACTTAGATGATATTCTGCTTTGTTCTGTTACACAAGAACAATGCCATGAGGACTCAATACAGTTGTTGCAGAGGCTAGCAAAGGGGGGACATAAAGTCTCAAAGATTAAACTACAGTACTGCCAAAACAGTGTAGAATATTTAGGACGCATTATCTCTCGAGGCTGGCGAGCCATTGCCCCCTTGCAATTGGAAGGGATTAGCAAAGCCCCTAAACCAATCACCATGGGACAAATGATGACTTTCTTAGGTATGACTGGATTTAGTTCTGAGTGGATTCCTGACTACATGCTAAAAACGGCCCCCTTGAGGGACCCAATGAAAACTGCAGGACTGCAGAACCTTAGGAATATGCTAAATTGGACAATAGATGTGAATGTGGCATTTGATGCTATTAAACGAGAACTTCAGTCTGCACCAGCACTTGCCTTACCAAATTACAATAAACCATTCCTGCGCTATGTCGGAAATCCGTGCTCCGGATTTGCAACTGCAGTCCTAGTGTAGGACATTTGTCATGGAAGGAAACGATAACCTGTTGCTTAATATAGTACCAAACTGGACAGTGTGGCTCAGGGCTACCCGCCCTGCTTCTAAGGGTTGGCAGCAGTTCAATTTGCACACAACAAGGCATCTGCTATTACGATGGGCTAACCAAGTGCTCATTCTGGCTCCCCACAGAATAGCTGAATTAATTAACAAAGGGAGGTTTGTCATGACACCTGCCAGACTGATTGTTGCATCTTTACTGTTGACATATCCAGATGTCACCATTCAGAGATGTGATACGTTGAACATTGCTGAATTTGTTCCAGTAGAAGGAGAGCCACATGATTGCATTGCAGACTCACTAGCTTTTACAAAGCTGCGGCCTGATTTGGAGTCTGATCCACTCCATGTTTCAGACCATGCATTTTTTGTTGATGGCTCTTGCTTCAAGAACCATCAATCAATCAATCAATCAACATTTATTTATATAGCACATATTCATACAAAAAATGTAGCTCAAAGTGCTTTACAAAATGAATAGAAAAATAGAAGACACAATAAAAAATAAACATAAGTCAACATTAATTAACATAGAATAAGTAAGGTCCGATGGCCAGGGTGGACAGAAAAAACAAAACAAAAAAAACTCCAAAGGCTGGAGAAAAAAATAAAATCTGTAGGGGTTCCAGACCAAGAGACCGCCCAGTCCCCTCTGGGCAATCTACCTAACATAAGTTAAACAGTCCTCTTTGTATTTAGGGTTTTCATGGAAGGACCTGATGATGATGGTCACGTAGACTTCTGGCTTTCAGTCCATCAATGTTGGTGCATCATGATGCTTTGAGTAGGTGGAGGTGGCGCAGGCCGCCACCACAAAGAAACCGGAAAAAGAAACAGAAGAGAGAGTAGGGGTCAGTATTGATTTTGGAGCCACTGTGAATAGTTATTATGAAGAATTGAACATACAGAGTATCAGTATTAAGTTACAGTGAAGTTATAAAAAGGCCATGTTAAAGTAATGTGTTTTCAGCAGTGTTTTAAAGTGCTCTACTGTATTTGCCTGGCGAATTCCTATTGGCAGGCTATTCCAGATTTTAGGTGCATAACAGCAGAAGGCCGCCTCACCACTTCTTTTAAGTTTAGCTTTTGGAATTATAAGGAGACACTCATTTGAAGATCTAAGAAACCATGTAGGTCTCCATGTGGGATTTGGAGTTGTGGAATATGTTGGAGGACAGTTCCAAACACTAATTTCACAGAAGTGCAATCAGCCATGCTCAGCACAATTGGCTGAACTCAAAGCCGTCACTGAGGCATGCAGGATAGGGGAACAGAAAAGCGTTTTTTCCTGACTCAGCTGCACATGGTGTTTGTCACATCTTTGGGGCTATATGGAAACAGAGAGGGTTCAAAAGGAGTGATGGTTCACCCGACACTATGACCAAATTGTGCAGTTAATAACAGCAATGTTATTGCCTAAGAGACTATTGTCAAATACCAAGCCCACAAAAAAGGCAATGATTATGTGACCAAGTGTAATGACTTTGCAGATGCAGTTGCTCGTCAAGCTGTCAACTCTGCCATTGCGGTGCTGGCACCATTGATCATTATTGAGACAAACACCACAGAAAAAGACATAATTGTCATGCAGGACAGAGCTGGAATGGCAGAAAAAATGCTCTGGGACCACAGAGGTGCACAAAGGTCAGAGCAACGACTATGGAGAACCCCAGATGGTTTGTTTGTGGCCCCTGCCTCACTTTTACAAATGCTTATAAGAGATGCACATGGTTCTGACCATTGTGCATTGGGGGGGGGGTGGGGGGAGTGCTGAATAAGATTAAAAGTTATGGTTTTTGGTCACCTTGTTTACAAGCAGCAGTGGATAAATACCTATCAGATTGTGAAATCTGTGCAAAAAACAATGTCAGAAAAGGAATCACTGCCCCCATAGGGCACATTCCAGTACCTTTAAACATCTTCTAATGGACTATGCAGACATGAATATTAAAATTTCTGGAAAAAGGTGATGATAATAGACAGGTTCAGCAGAAGGATAGAAGCGGTTCCTTCACCAAATCAAAGTGCTTAAACAGTGATCCAGTTCTTGACAAGAGAGGTCATACCGAGGTTTGGCATCCCATCAATGATCAGCTCAGATAATGGGTCAGCCTTCATTGAGAAAACATTGAGCAAACAATAAAGAAGGTACTACGAACGCTGAGAATAAAACAAAGACTTGGATGTGTGTACCACCGCTAATCACAAAGGATGGTGGAAAGAGCAAATGGGATCCTAAAAAATAAAACAGCCAAGATCTGCTCATACACTGTTCTCAATTGACAGACGTGGAGAGAGCAAACCAAATGAACAACTTCTTTAATAGGTTTAATCACAGTAACCTACTCTCACCTCGGAGTACTGCATCCTCCAACCATCCTTCTGCTGATACCAGCATAGGTGAGACATCCCCACCCACAATTACAGCAGCCCAGGTGAGCAGAGAGCTGAAAAGACTTTGTGCCAGCAAAGCAGTGGGTCCAGATGGTGTATCGCCACGATTGCTGAAGGCCTGTGCGTTGGAACTGGGGAGTCCTCTACAGCGCATCTTCAACCTGAGCCTGGAACAGGGGAGAGTTCCAAGGCTTTGGAAAACATCTTGTATCACTCCTGTCCCAAAGGTATCACGTCCTAGTGAGCTGAATGACTTCCGGCCTGTTGCTCTGACGTCACATCTGATGAAGACCATGGAGCGGCTGCTGCTTCACCACCTGAGGCCACAGGTCCGCCACGCCCTCGACCCTCTGCAGTTCGCATACCAGGAGAAGGTGGGAGCGGAGGATGCCATCATCTATATGCTTCACAGATCCCTCTCCCACCGGGACAGAGGCAGTGGTGCTGTAAGAATTATGTTTTTGGACTTCTCTAGCGCCTTCAACACCATCCAACCTCTGCTCCTTAGAGACAAGCTGACTGAGATGGGAGTAGACTCACACCTGGTGGCATGGATCGTGGACTATCTTACAGACAGACCTCAATATGTGCGTCTTGGGAACTACAGGTCTGACATTGTGTGCAGCAATACAGGGGCGCCGCAGGGGACTGTACGTTCTCCGGTCCTGTTCAGTCTATATACATCAGACTTCCAATATGACTCGGAGTCCTGCCACGTGCAAAGGTTCGCTGATGACACTGCTGTTGTGGGCTGCATCAGGAGTGGGCAGGAGGAGGAGTACAGAAAGTTAATCAAAGACTTTGTTAAATGGTGCGACTCAAACCACTTACACCTTAACACCAGCAAGATCAAGGAGCTGGTGGTGGATTTTAGGAGGCCCAGGCCCCTCATGGACCTTGTGATCATCATAGGTGACTGTGTGCAGAGGGTGCAGACCTTTAAATATCTGGGAGTGCAGTTGGATGACAAATTGGACTGGACTGCCAATACTGATGCTCTATGTAAGAAAGGTCAGAGCAGACTATACTTTCTGAGAAGGTTGGCATCCTTCAACATCTGCAGTAAGATGCTGCAGATGTTCTACCAGACGGTTGTGGCGAGTGCCCTCTTCTACGCGGTGGTGTGCTGGGGTAGCAGCATAAAGATGAAAGACGCCTCACGCCTGGACAAACTTGTTAAGAAGGCAGGCTCTATTGTAGGATTAAAGTTGGACAGTTTAACATCTGTGGCAGAGCGACGGGCACTAAGCAAACTCCTGTCAATCATGAATAATCCACTGCATCCACTTAACAGTGTCATTTCCAGGCAGAGGAGTAGCTTCAGTGACAGACTTTTCTCACTGTCCTGCTCCACTGACAGACTGAGGAGATCATTCCTCCCCCTCACTATGCGACTCTTCAATTCCACCCGGGGGAGTAAATGCTAACATTAATTTTATTTTAATTAAGTCAGTGGGAAACTGATGTGTTATATTATTTAAAATTGGAAAAAATCAAATACTCAGTTAGAGGATCTGTGCAGACTTTTTTCAAAACATGGCAGGATCTAATCAGTAATATTTTGAAATAAGTTTATAAAGTACAGAGAATTTGTTGATTTAGGTATTTTTTAAAAGCCTTAAATTTTACACCGTTTGGCTTGCTCTCTCTCAAGGGTGGGGATTGATCTGTTCTTAGCATAATTCTTTTTTTCTTTTTTTTTTGTAAAAATGTGATTGCTATGTATTGATTGTAATAAAATTAATAAAATAAAAAAAAAAAAAAAAATTATTTTAATTAATCTAATTGGGTAAATGCTTTGCCAATTGCTTTAATGTTGTATCGTTTGCAAACTAACAGAGTAACGCATCTAACACAGCATGAAATGCTTATTGGTCGACCAATGCCTATACCTGTTTGGAGGGAACCCCATAAGGGTCCTACTGTAGAGCAGCTTGAGCTTGAAATGCAGCATTATATAAGGCAACTAATAACTATCCACAAAGTTATATGTTCACAGGAAAAGAAGAGACAGCCTGTTCCAGAACAACCCGAACACCCCATTAGGCCTGGGGTCCAGGTATACTTAAGGATTTTTCAAAGACAGTGGGACCAAGCCAGACAAGAAGGCCCATACGAGGTGACATGAGCTACAGCCAAAGCTGTCCAAGTGAGAGGCAGTACAACCTGGCATCATCTGAACCACTGCACTCGAGTCCCAAAAGCACCTCATGGACCACAACAAGATGACAACTGTGCTCCTGACGAAAGAGGAGAAGCCACATCAGGAGACACCTCCGATGTTACTCCAAGTGCCACCCCAAGCGATGCTTGAAATGGAAGACAAAGCCCAGGAGACCAGCCAGGCAATGAGGCCACTCCAAGTGATGCTCAGTGGAAGACAAAGCACAGGAGACCAGCCAGGCAGTCAAGATGTTGGTCTTCAGGAAACGCCTACCAGAAGAAGTGCCAGTCCTGGCAGTCAGACCGACTCCGCAGGTGATACAGACGACAACAACGATGGCAGGAGATCGAATGATGAGCTCTCTGATTCGGATGACGCCAGCTGGACATGTAAAGATCCACTTGCTGCTGATGCTTCTTCTAGTGCTGAGCCTGGGGATACTAACCCTAGTGGTCATATTGAGGAACAGACGAGCCCGGGAGAAGGTCCACCTGACCCCCTCCCCACAATCGAATATTCAGACATTGCCTGGGCCCCACAATGACGCTGATTTTTATATAGAAGAGGAGACACGGGTATTTGAGACAGATGATACTCATCTATTAAGAACCTGGAGAAGCATTGAAATTGAATGGATCAATAAAAATGACAGTGAGGACTCTGAGCTATGAGAGGATGCCCAGAACAATGACTGGTACCAATGGGCAATGTACACAGCCAGAGAATTAGCAAAAAAGGAGTGTTGTTTCTGTGCTAAAGCTAGACCAGCCATAATTGTATTACCATTTCCGTATTCTTCGGAATTGTGTAAACAGCATATTAAGGAGACTGATGGGTATTGTCCATATTGGTGCATATTATTGCAGGGGTCATCACAATTCACTAATGAAGGGCTTAAAATGTTGAATTGTAAACATTCAGGGATTTGGCCCACCACAAGACAAAAAACACCTAGGTACACTAAGGTAACCTCTTCAGTGTATGAGTGTTATTCAAGAAAAGGGACAGTACCAGTTGGAAGGTTTGAAGGTGACTGTCTCAAGACATGGAACCTGGAATGATCTTTAATAGTAATCAAAGCAGTAGATATACAGGATAGGCCCTTAGCAGATGGTAGTGGTTGTGTGGTCCAAGACTCGGACTTCTTGATACCCTACCAGCAAACTGGTCGGGAAAGTGTGCATGGTAATGGCAGTACAGGAAGTTACTATAGGATACCGGCAGGAAGAGGGAAGGGTCAAAAGAGCATATACACCTGATCCAAGAGTAAAGCATATCTTGATGCAATAGGACGGCCTAGGGGGATTCCTGAAGAACAGAAGGCACAAAGTGAGATTAAAGCTGGATTTGAATCAATCTTTATCTTGGTAACCCAATATAAGAACCTAGAGTGGATTAACTACTTGTATTATAACCAACAGACGTTTATTAACTGTACTGATAATGCTTTAACTGCCCTGGGGGAACAGGTGGATGCCACTAGCAGGATGGCCTGGCAGAATAGACAAGCATTAGACTGGCTATTGACAGAACAAGGAGGAGTATGTCAGATGTTCGAGGATGAGTGCTGTACGTTTATTTCAAACAACACTGCCCCGAATGGTTCCTTCACACAGGCAATGAATAAAATAAAGGCACTCAGAAAGGAAGTGTATGAAAACCCTGGAAAGGATAAAGATTTCTGGGATATCCATGGGTTAGGATTCTGGAAGTCTCTACTTATTAAGGCAGGCATTGTTTTACTGGCTGTGTACATATTGCTCTGTTGTGCATTGCCGATTACCCGATCTTTTATCACCAAGCTCGCTGTGAAACAATTGAACGTACAGATTTATGAGCCACAGCCTACCCCAAGGCCAGACATCGCTTTTGTTTTGAATGATATTTTGCAGAATGAAGCTCAAAAGAGGAGGCTCCCTGGGTGAAGTGCTGGTAACCGCTCCCCAGGGAGGTGACACTCTACGGTGCGCAAAGTACCTGGGTTGAAGAAAAATGTAATTTCTGTGGAAACTTATTTTTCCCTTAAAACAAGGAAAAATACCTATTATAGACAATTACTTTATTATTTTTAAACCATATATATGTACTACTCTCTTGTAGCCTTCATGTATTATGTTATATTCTGATGTACTCATGACTAATTATGCATACTGTATTTTTAACTGTTAGTATAGGGCCAGGAAGTCTTTTACTCCTCTCTGCTGATTGATGGGGTAGATGTTTGGCTCCTGTGCCACCAGAGGATACGGGTATAGATGGATTGAGAAGACCTATGAGGAGCCTGTATTAGGCTCCGTGGAAGATTTAAGCGATGTCCGCTACCTTTCTTTTGGAATTTCAGGTTAGATGGTAAGGCTTAATTAAGCCTCAAAGGAAGGAAATATATGGAAAATAAAATTAGTACTTTTATGTATTAGCATAAATAAATATAGGAAAATGTATAAACATTAACCTTAGTACAAATATTAGTGCAAGTTAAGCCTACTAAACAAATGGTTAAACAAAGCCACATGCCATATTTCTTTTTTAATTGCAGCTTGGCTTTAGCTACCAATATAATCTAGCAAGAGGACCCAGGAAGGGAGGTAGATGAGGTAAAGACAGACCAAGGATAGAGAAAGGGAAAACACCTGTTGGATCTCAGCCAACCCATAAATAAGCAAATCAGAAAAATAAAGATAATTGACAGAAAATAAGAATTATTGGTAGCTTTAATAAAAGTTAATTAGACCAGCTGCAGATGGGGAGTCAGAATAAGCAGCAAATGGGTTGCTCCGAGCGAGGTCAGAATGGTAAGAAATGAGGATATAAACTGTGACTTTTGAACTGTTTGGGGCTCAGCCTGATTTGGCCGAATTGGGTTGAGTCCATGTTGTTGTTTATTGCAATAAAACAATAAACTCTGTTTGCCCATTCTCTTGACTCCTGAGAGCCTTCATTCTGGGTGAAGACCTTTAGTCTTTGACACTTTGCCTATCGGTTGTGTTCTTTCTTCTTAATGATATTCCAGACATTTGATTTAAGTCATCCTAAGATTTTACCGATGTCTCTAATGGTCTGATTGTTGTTTTTTAGCCTCATAATGGCTTCTTTGACCTTCACTAGCACAGTTCTTGTCCTCATGTTGAACAATACGAACTACTACAGACTCTAAAGGGTAGAAGCAAGCTGAGGTATCTTATAAAGCCATGAACCCCACCTGAGGAATCACAAGCACCTGGGACAGCAATTGTCCCAAACATTATGGTGTCCTGAAATGGGGTGACGCTGTATAAAAAGTATTGTCATTTCTAAATGGTGGGACTGACTGGTGGCACTTTAATCACCTATGAATTATTGGATTTGTAAATTTAAACCTTAGAGCAGAGGGGTAAGTAAAGGAAAAATGGGTCTTTGTCGCAAACATTATGAGGGCACTGTAAATGGTTATGATATCCTATGAACTGACTTTTGTTGGATTGAATATAGTTTTTATATAAATAATGTCTTAAAATTGTTCTAAATAGGGAAAAGATGTTTATTAAATTATGTGCATATATGGTGTTCTCACATAGAAAGCCACTTGTTGGTTTGCTGGTGAGCTCCTATTACAGTACTCATATTCACATACCATACAGTAATATGTAAATACACAAAACTATAAATGTTAATGTTTATATCCCAAAAATTACAAAGCATCCCTGTTTCAAATCTTGGACGGAGTTGGCAACAAGATCAAGTTGATCACTAGTTGCTATGTGTTGAGTAAATTTTACCAGCATACAACATTAATATTTTATGCCATTTTTTTAAAGAACAAAGTTTAATGCTCGTCATTTTGAAATATGTCAATTTCAACTTCTATCAGTGGCATAAAGATTGATATTTTTTCTGGACTGATAATTTTGGAGATGAGGCCTACAGAACCATATTTAGATCCTGTAGATAATTGCTTAGACTTCGTGTTTGCCATTCTTGTTTTATGGTTTAATGGGAACCCTTGTTTACTGGGTACAGGTTCCATGTGTGGCTTTATTTTATGGCTACAGGTTTATCTGTTAAGGTTTGTGTGGTGTTATGGGTCCACAGCTCGTTGAGTAAAGGCCATTTTTAAATAAATAATCAATGTGCTCGCGGCTTAGTGAGGGGACGTTGGGCCATAGTGGGCCGTGGGACGATCCGTAGGGTGTGGGCGTTTCTCACCTAGTGCACAGGTGAGGAACTGCCCACATTCATGATTGTCCCGCGGCTAATGCTGCAGCTGCTGTGGCCCTCGTCATTTTAAAAAGAAGCGCGAGTCGGTTTTAGGGAGGAGAAAGAAACGTTCGGGAAGAAAAAAAACGATCGGAGAGAAAAAGGAAAGGAAAGGAAAGGAGAGGAAGCAGGTCGGTGAGAGGGAGAGAGCCGCGAAGAGCGAGCGGACGTGCGAGCGAATGAGCGCTCGTGGACAGCTGCATGGAAGCTGGGTGTTAGGCCGACACCCACGTGTTTGTGTTGATGTCGCTCCCGCTGAGCGAGCAGGTAGCGGGAGTGACCAAGGTGAAAGCGACGAGCCGCAGAAGGCCGCAGAAAGGCAGCGGAAGTCGGGAGGCTTGGAGTGGCAGTCCTTGGTGTGAGCGTCCTGGAGACCAAGGAGTCCAAGTCTCGAGGCTGGGATGAGAGCCAAACCGAAGCCAGGGATCGGGAGGTCTCCAGTCTTGCGTGTGTTTGAGGAGGGCAGCTGTAGAGAGCGTCTTGCCTGCTGCTTGGCCCATACGGGATAAGCAGGTGAGACGCTAACAGAAGAGCACCGTATTTGTTGATGGTTTTAAGACTGCTTCCTAAAAAGATTTTAACCTCTCGTTTTTAAGGATTGTTTTTTCCAATGGTTTTAACCCCCACGTGTTCGTTTTATGGATTATTTAATGAATATGAAGACCTGCACTATTTATGGAACACTGTTTTTGTTGACTGTTTTAATAAAAACACTTTTGTACTTTCAACCATCCCCTTGCTCAGATGCTCAATTATTGCCTCCATTGACTAGCTCATTCGGCAACATTATCGACGGTGTTGGGTTCAAGTGCTTCCAACATCAAAGGGAGTGTGGAGCCAGAACCCACATCGTCACAGTTTGCCCTAAGGAAGTTTTCAACTGATTGTTTGGACAAAATACAAACCACATTGACTCAGGACATTGGATTGAGGAGATGGGCAGACACTTTGACATAAATACTACTGCTGTGTTATATGTTTATTTTTACTGTAACATAATACACTGTCTGTCACAAGGAGTTCCAGTAGGCAATCCTATGCACTAGAATATGTATAGGGTGACACCTAAAGTGATTTTGGACCGAGGCTCAAAAGCTCTGTACTGTTAAAGCTGGTTTAAGTGATAAACAGAGAGATTGGCTTTTTGGCCAAAGTGATGGAAGGAGAGACTGGAGGGTCAAAGGGAGTATTTTGACACTGCTACAAAGAAAGAGACATGGGGAAGTTAACAAGACGCTCTCTGATAGTTAGGAACACTCAGGCTCAGAGTTACCTCAGTACCTCAGATATCTGTTGTGTTCTTTCTGTTGTTTTGTACTTTGATTTGCCCTTTACTCATCACTCTATTGTTTTCAAAGTGAATCTCCTTTTGTTATTTTTTTGCATTCGCCTAGTCATTCTAGGTTTGAGGATGGTCCAAGAGCACCACTAACATACACAGTCAAGAAACTAATCTGAAGTACAGGAAGCTCTCAGGTTACAAAACAGTGTCATTCTATTACAGACTCATGGGGTGCCAGAGGATTATTGTGAGAAGGAATATGACAAGAGAAGAATTCAGAGTAAGTTGAAGGTCAAATAAATGAAGGCAAATGGATGCAAGTGAATTGGAGTTAAAAGCACAACATGAAACTGTCAGTGAAACTTAAAAAGGAAGTTTAAACCTAATGCAAGTACACAAATAAAGGTGCCAGAGTGGTTTTTCAGAGCAATGCCATACGGGAAACATTTTTGCTTCCCAAAAGATTCATCCACATAAATGGTTCCAGAAAGATCAATTTATTTATTTAGATCTGTATAGCACAGTAAATAACTACAACTAGATGGTAACAGATTTGTGGAATACTAATGGCTCATGATTTTAAAGGGACTCTTACTACATATGTCCAGTAGCACAGGTGAAGTTCAGGTTTTTCTTAATCTGTTAGTGTTCTGCAGCCTACCATATATTAAAGATTTAATTTTTTTTCCTACATATTAGGAAGGTTAATCTGCATCCAGCCGTGCAAGCAAGTCCTCCAACTTACTGGGAAAACTTGTGGATTGGTGACAGGATTGGCACTCCAGCCTCCATAAAATACCCCACGCTGTTCCAGTGGGTTGCTGAGGTGTCACCCACTGCACTCAGGTCCCAATTCAGGTGTGTGGTGGGTGAAGCAACAAGCTATCAGCTCATGCTCCAAACCTAGGAATGCTTGTCAAGCCCAAGAAACAACATCAAATCCAAAAAACCCGACTCAGAATGAAATAGATCTTTGTCCAGGAATGGTTCTATGAGGAACCAAACAACCCGGTGGAGAACAATAAAGTGCCATTAAAGAACCAGGATTTTTATGAGTGTAGGACATTCCAAAATGTCAGAGTAAGCATTAAGAAATATAGACATATGCTTAGATTACCCTAGTTATACCTCACATCCTGTGACATCACTGCTGTAAGAAATATGGTCATGTGACCCACTTCAAAATGGTGTCATGGTACACATGAAAATCAATATTTTATGTTCAACATTTACATGCAATCTTGAATTTGCACATGCTGAAAACTCATGATTAAGCAAAAATATACATGTAAAAATATTTTAAATTACATATTCCTGTAGCCAATTTTGTTTTTAAGTCAGAAGTTCCACTCAAAAGTATCTCTTAATAGAATATTTGTAAAAATAAATAAATAGATAAATAATAGGGTGGCATGGTGGCACAGTGGGTAGTGCTGCTGCCTCTCAGTTAGGAGACCTGGGTTCGCTTCCTGGGTCCACCCTGCATAGAGTTTGCATGTTCTCCCCGTGTCTGTGTGGGTTTCCTCCCACACTCCAAAGACATGCAGGTTAGGTGCATTGGCGATTCTAAGTCGTCCCTGGTGTGTGCCCTGTGGTGGACTGGCGCCCCACCTGGGGTTTGTTTCCTGCCTTGCGCCCTGTGTTGGTTGGGATTGGCTCCAGCAGACCCCTGTTACCCTGTAGTTAGGATATAGCGGGTTGGATAATGGATGAATGGAAATAAATAATACTTATAACTTATGTTGCCATACCTCCATTAGATGCACAGTTTGTAGTGATACTAAAAACATGAAAATCCATTACTATCGTGATTTATCGTTATGGTCCTTTGTGAGTTTTTGTATTTGTATTTCCTGAACTTGTTTATTTTTAAAGTTATGGTGGCACTGTCATTATGTATGTCATGTAAAAGACAGGACTCTTGACCAATGAATGAGGGGGAGAGACAGGCCTTCAAATCAAAATTCTGGCTTGCTGTCTGTGGACTACTTTGGTTTTCGGAAGCTATTTATTTAACAATATTTTAGCAAAAAGTGTTAGTTATGGTTTGTGTGCAACAAAGTTTTGACTGCTAATATTGCCTTGCTTAACACAAGGTCAATGGTAAATCACTGTACTGTCTGAATTCATAATGGACTACAATCTCTCTATATTAAGTTTGGGAATATGAAAATTAAAAAAAAAAAACTATTAAGTTACTGTCCCAAAATGAGACAACGCTCATCTGTTTACTTTTCAGGGGCAGGTCAAGGAGGTGGTCTGGGTGGAACTGTTAAATCAAAACTAAACATCAAAAGAATAGGCAGTGGCCTTTGAATGTTTCACTTGAAAACAGATAATGGAATCTGTGGGTTTTATTTTTTTTTACTTTTCATTGTTCTCCAGAACACACTGGGTCATTATAGATAGATGTGATGGAATAACTAACTCCTGTCTCTTTCACAGACAGCCATTGTTATGGGTGATTTAATACCTACAGTTATACTCCTACAGATTACATTAGAAAAAAGATGTTATTTGTTCAAGGTTTCCATTTAACCATTTGTATTTCTATATTTTTGGTCCTTTTTTTTAATATTTAGCACATGTATTAATTTATTCTTTGGTATTTAATGTTTGATATTAGTTTGTATCCATTGTTATTTATTTCAAGTTACTCTGTGTTTTTGTTCTTTTTGTACCCTTTTGAATATTTTTATATGAAGCCATTTAATCATGGAAAAGGTGCTATATCAATAGAATGTATTTTTATTATTATTTTAATGCAAAGCAATTAAATGGAGAGGGAACTTACTGAAAAGGAATTAAAGTGTAACAAATGCTTTAGGTAGGTCAAGTGTAAATTGCTCCAGGGGCGCTGTACAATGGCTGACCCAGCACTCTGACCCCAAGAGGTATGCGAAAACCAAGTACTTTTTCTTCGGGATTAATAGAGTGTAATAAAAAAAAATCGCAGACGACACAACAGTGGTGGAGATAATCAGCAACAATGATAACTCTGTCTACAGAGAGGAAGAGAACCACTCGTTGTCTGGTGTGACGACAACAATAACCTGTCAACAAGACGAAGGAGATCATTCTTGACTTCAGGAGGAAACAAATGGCACATATTCCACCTTTATTTATTTATAAGCATCAGCTAAACAAGAATATAGTATAGACGCACTGATAAGTCGTGTTCTAATTATTAGTTTAATATAAGTACGCTTAGAAAGCCAGAACCAGCGTAGTGTACAAGTGATAGGTGGGGATGTTTCCTGTGCAGAGCAAGAACGCATTCGGATTGATAACGAAACGAAATAATAAATTGTAAATTAGACGTGTATCTTCCTAGAAATAATTTGTGTAATGTTTATGTTTATTTTTGTTATTGCGTCATACATTTCAACTGTGTCTGATGCCGTCACAGAAGGACAGTCTAAAAAATAGTTTTGAAGCATTTGTGGATAAAAATCAGAGAATTTTACTTTTTTCATTTAAGAGCGATATTTGTCCGAACCCTGATGCGTACACAAGAATTGTATTTTGGCTAATAATGCCGCCCTCAAAAAATGTCCCGCCCGGGGCGGATCGTCCCCCTCCGCCGGCCCCTATCTACGTCACTGCACAGACTGTTTGAACACAAATATTCTCCTAAAATGCTCTTATGTCTGTGCATTATATTAATGTTTTTCGTCAGTTGAACACTTTACAACTATTCACCAATTTATCTATACATGTATTCTGTCAGTTTATGCGGTCTGTGATGTCTATCTGTTGTATAACGTGCACATCGCTCTAAGTTTGTGTTCGTACACAACTTTCGCTCAGCTGTGCACACCTTGTTGAATGGTTTGAATGACAATAAAGTACATCCAAACCAATGAACAAATTTTACACTTGTACTAATAAATCTATACATTTTATTTGATCAAATTATTTAAGTGAGAAATATTTGGCCACCAGATGACAATTAATGGCAATGTTTGAAACGTTATGAAAGATTTTATCTTTTTCCGAATAAATCGTTTCGTTTCGATCCCACATATGCCCATCGTAAATACTTTAAAGGCGCATATTATTACTATTATACATTTGCATTCAACCTTTCCAATAAAGTCGAGCAGCACAGAGAGCTCCGCTTCGTGGAGGAGCCAATCAAATTACACATACCCCACAACATCCAATGGCGGAGTGCCGCGTGACGTCATGTAGGTCGACGGAAACTGAAGCCACGGCATCACCTGGTACTGTGCAGTAGAGGTTGCTTTTTTCAGTGTGTACAGGTGAGCCAATAGTGCGGACGAATTTAAAATGCAGTACATGACAGAGTGAGAGTGGGTGAGTCCCCTGGATTTGGGGTTGTCACTTTATAGATGTGTGAGTTTTCATTCAGTCCAGTTAGTGCACGCGGCTTGAATCAAAGATTAGATGTTCGTTCGAGTTAGCCTATTTAACGCACCCGCCGGACTTTCTATCCAATGGTGTCTACGGTTCAATGCCCGTTATTGAGTTTCAGTTTTGTGTAGCGCTTACTTCACCCTTTTGTCCATTGACAAATCCCCGAATTCTTTTTAAAAGGTATGTAATTTATTATTTTTGCTTTTTCTCTTTCCTTTAAACAGCTCCATTCTCAATACATACATACGTTAACTAATTTCGATTAAATGTACAGGTTTAAATATTGGTACACTACTTAATTGCTTTTATTTATTAGATTTTGCAGTAGTAAGTGAAAATGCAGTGCACAACTATTTACATTTCAGGTGTTTAACATTTATTCGAATTAAAAAAATAAAAGTGTCAGTTCTTCATTTAACAGGGCAGACTCTCCTATTCAATGTCTATGCCTTTTTCAAATACAGATCTGTTCTTTATATTCTTACGTAAAAATGCTTGATTTTAACATAAAGCTGTTTTTATTTTTCCATTTTAGGGCAACTGAATATGCCCAGTAATTAACCATATAGAGTTTCTTTCTCTCTGTCTCTCTAGCACATTTACTACCCAGTAAACAGCACATCAAACGAACAGTACAAATGATAAGTGAATGATTAATGAAGTAACAGTCCCCCTCCAGGAGTATCAAGAGGTTTATATTCTTGTCAGGCTGTCAGATGTTAAGCTGCAAAACCATTGCTGTTTCAAATGCTGTTCCTTGTAGAAACGAGTGAAGTATTTCTTCTCTCTCTGTGTACAGGGAATTCATCTTCATACTGGATTCCTGAATCTCTTACTTTGATAAAATGACAAAAAAACTGCAGGTACAAATGCTCAAGACAAACCAAACCTAAATGGTCCTATTGACCCAGTTTTGTTCTTTTTTTTTTTTTTTCTTTTCTTTTTCTATCTCTCACCTGCACAGAGTTAAAGTCTGGTGGCTCTGCATTCACATCCCACCATTCCCTTTTCTGTTTCTCTCCCCATACTGTCTCCCTCCTCCCACTTATTCAAATGCAGGTGCAGGAAACAGACTCTCACTCATCCATTCTCAATGAAGAATTAGGCAGCTTTCAAGTTGCTCCATTTTTAAATTGGGCACTTCCCAAACAACTATTCAAGTTTACTAAAATGGGTCAAAAATGAAACCAATTAGAAGCAAACTGAAATACAACATGGCCACATCTGCTTCAAAACACCCAGCGACCCCACCATCCCCTGCTCGAATTCATTCTTTCCAGATATTCCTTCAGTTGTGTCCTCAAATAAAAGGAGGAGGTAAATTCTTCACACGCATCACTTTGGTTTGTTTTTCCACTGAATCCATGGTGCCAAGTTCAAGGAAGATCACAGAAGTGGTAACTGTTCAGCTGTTGAAAGAGCTGTGAGGAGTCAAGCTTTATGCTACTGATTAGTAAAACAAAGAAACAAACAGAATTGACTGGAGTCTGTGACTGTGGATATGAGCTGTATATCTGTAAGTATACAGCATATAGTGGAGGAAACATCTAGTCCCATACTGTTACTCGTCTGTTAACTTACCTGTAGGTCTATATGCTGAATATTAATAATTAACAAAGTTTGGATATCATCAGTATGTATGTATTTATAAAGTAACACAGTCTAACACTCTCTGAAGCCTGCTTAATCTAATTAGATAACATACGTCACTTTGGTTTTTTGATTTATTGCACTTTAGCGTATAAAATTTTGAAAACCTTTATGGTTTTGTGCTAAAGCCCAAATCAGAAATGTCGGAAAATGAGAATTAGAGAAGCTAATAGAAATTTGATATTTAGCCTAACAGACTGACAG
This sequence comes from Polypterus senegalus, assembly GCF_016835505.1. Lineage (NCBI taxonomy): Eukaryota > Metazoa > Chordata > Cladistia > Polypteriformes > Polypteridae > Polypterus > Polypterus senegalus. Next base: position 162,701,114 of record NC_053161.1, read on the forward strand.
CTCCAGGAGTCTGAATTTCAGTCCCAAACTATTTCTATCTATAAACTGGGGGTTTCTCTCACATTCTTAACATGTGCTGATTTAGTAGATTGGTGAATGTAAATGTTGTAAGTGTGCTCTTGCACATGGTTGGTCTCTGCTCCATATAGGGACTCTGGTTTTCTATCCATATCTCAAGGATTTCTGTTTTTGTTTCTTATACCAGACTATAGTGGTGATGTTGATGCAAAGTTCCATACGTTGGATGCATGTAGCATGCCATACTTGACTAAGCTGTGTGGATTATTCCATCTGCTACAAGGCACTCTCAAGGTCAACATCCCTCTTCTTGGCAAAGCTATATATGATATAATTAGAATATTCATGAGGTTCAATAATGGATTTATCATTAGAACATAGTTTGACAAATGAGTAAATCATTCAGTCCATCAAGCCTGTTTGTTTAGCTAATAGCCAAGCTGTCCCAATATCTCATCCAGATTCTTAAAGTTTAAGGTTTCTGCAACTTCATGGCTCTTTAATTTGTTTCAGATTCCCACAACTCCACATAAAGAAGTGCTTCCTGGCTTCAGTTTTAAATGCACTTTGCCTTTATTTCCACTGATGTTCTCAAGAATGTGATTCACCCTTAACCTGAAAAAATGTTGCTTTGTCTGCTCCAATCTCCCCATCAGTTTAGGGTTAACCCGTGGCAAATTGGTAAAATCGTGAGCACTAATCTCTAGACAATGGAATTCTAAGGAAGTCTGGGGCAAAAAGGCCTCCATTATGCCAAGATCACAATACTTGGATTATCTGGTATTTATAGGGTTTCAGTACTGTGTTAAATATTAAATTATTATTAATATTATTATTTATTTATTTATTTGTTCAGTGTTTGCATTCCACAAGATGAAATCAATGAAGATAAAACTTCGCTTTAGAGTTGTGGAAAACAAAGCTGAAATTCTGTTTCAGAGATTTTAAAGGGAAAAAAAAGGCAAACATTTGTTAAGAGTTCTATCATTTAGCTGCTGCCCATGATCATGAAGCACCTTTTTCCAGTTTTATTGGTAAACACCCTGCTGACAGGTAATGTTTCCATTGCACAAGATCCCCCTAAATATTTGGATGAAAATTTTGAAAGTTATACAAAAGATCATAATTACATTATATTTAAATTTCTTCTTCGTAAAGTCTAAATAACAAAGTCCATGTAATCCTTCCTGTGGGCACTCCTCTATTGTCAGAATGGCTAACTGCTTTAGTTGGCCAATGTTTAACAGTAGGTTATCGTTTTGGCATTTTTGTTTGGTTTGGTTAAGGAGTAACAGATGTTTGTATTTCCGTTTGACAATTTGTGGCTGTCTGCTTGTCTGTCTGGGATTTTAAATCGCCTGTTGCTCACAAAGCTTTTCACCTATTAAACTGAAATTTGGTACACATGTACTATGTCTACTAGCTTCTTTTGGGGTAATGATTTACCTCCAAGGTTATTCCTCTTTTTATTTTATTGTAGAATCAACTCTCGGCAGTGTGCGGCACATGCGTACGGGCGCCGTTCTCATCCCTACCACCTTCAGCGTCACTTCCCCTACCTCTTCATATCTTAAATCATTCTTAATGCAGATTGAAGACTTAAGTGCCAGGTTGAGTGAAAAATTTAAGAAAATGTACTAAGTAATTGCAACACAAACACTGACTTAATGAGTTTTAACGTGAAAAGATGCCGACGAAAGAAGAGAAGAAGCGGGCCACTAGGGTGGAGAAAAGAAGAGCTGCTCAGGAAGCAGCAAGCGCATCAGCCTCTGAGCAAACGAATGCTAAATGTACAGAGAAAGAGGATGAAAATTATGAGTGTTCAAGTCAAGTGTATTCACTGCTCGTTATCGTGCAGTACGCCATTACTGGTAGATTTAATAATGTGAATGTATATTTGTATGTAAATTATTTACTGTGCATTTGTAAAGTTTTATGTAGAATAAGGATAACAAGGAGGCATGACTCGGCACTCATGGGATGTGCATACCTAATAGATTGAAGATATAATAAGGAAATTATTTCAAGTGAGGGTCTTCTTTTCCATTTGAGAATGACATTAGCCTGCCTCTGTTGTAACTAAGAAATGAGTTGCTTGAGCAGAAAATGAATTTTAACACTGCTGCAAAATTGAGTCCAGGTTGTGTATTTTATGTATGTATTCTGCCTGCGCTTCTCCTTATGGAATAAGATGCTTTGATTATACTGAATAGAAAAACAATTTTCCTGTACTGCTAATCCGTCTGTGGTTTCTCGCCAGGGAAATTAAGAGCTTGTTAATTCCAAGTCAGTACAGGATGAGGTCTTTACATTGCGAAGTGTGCATAAGCTAGCAAACCCATTATTTCACATTCTTGAATTCTCCTGTGCAGGCCGTGTGCTCCAGCGATGCTTAGTTCCTCTTCATCTTCGCCTTCCTGCTGTGTCTGTTTGAGGCCCTACTTGTATAAGCATTCTTTATAACACAATTATAGTACTGTAACAACACTTTATGTAATCTAAGTATTAAATGCTGCTGACCTCCAACTGTGGAAGCTGGACTTTTGCCAGCCCATTGGATTTTAACTCCGTTCCCAAGTCTGTTTCACTTCCAGTACGCAATAGTGTTGCTACTCTAAAATCTCTAACTTGATGTAAAACTTTAACTGAGAGGGTGTTGTAAAGTGAAATTTTTCAATGTCTTTAGATCAGAATGGTGCTGTTTTGATGGAATTCAATTCTGTTCTTTCCACAGAGAGAGCGAGTGAGAAATCTGCCATTTACCGTAACATCTAGATGAATCTGAAAGTAGAATCGTGTGAAGCTAACATGGAGAAAAGGGCCGTGAATGTTAAGGAGGAGGACTGTGAATGGGAGTCTATCCACCCTAAACAGAAGAGTGTGGGCATCAAGGATGAGGATTGTGAACTGGGTTCGGTGGGAATTAAAAAAGAAGCCGAAGAGAAGTCTGTTAGTATTGAGACACACAAATGTGAAAGTATGGAGAGTGTCAAGGAAGACCATCTTCATTATCTGTGTCAAAATGGATTAGTGTATTTTCAAAGCAGTCACTGTTCATCTCTGGAGCCTTCTATAGATGTGAAGTCCGAGTCATTACAGTCTGATACAAAGAGGACTAAGGAAATCTTATCTGTTAGAACTTGGGAAGATCAGCCACTACCTACAAACAAGTCTGGAAAAAGTAAGTGTAAAATAAAATGAATGTATAAGTTTTAAGGATGGAGTATGTACTTGAAAGAGGGGAAAAGGCTTGTGCATTTTATAGGAAACTAGCAAAATACCTGCAATTCGCAGCAGAGAAGTAGTGTGTTAAAGAAGTTATGAAAAAAGAAAAGGAAACATTGGATGCACGCCCGTCTCTCTCTCTCTGTCTCTGTCTCTGTCTCTCACGCGCCTCTCTCTCTCTCTGTTGCGCACATGTGACTCTCTCTCTGGTGTGGTGGAAGTGCTGCCATCCAGGATTTCCCAATTGTCCGGGCACCCCCTGGCGGTGGCCACGTCCGTTCATAATGGTGAGCGTCCCAGCTCCGTTCCCGTGGCCCCCAGACAGACGCGGGTGGCTGCCCTCTCATGGCGGAGGAGAAGTATCGTCCAACTCGGACACTGTCCAGGCGTCCCGGCTGGGCAGTGTCCCCGCTCATCTGTGACATATATATATATATACACACACACACTCACCTAAAGGATTATTAAGAACACCTGTTCAATTTCTCATTAATGCAATTCTCTAATCAACCAATCACATGGCAGTTGCTTCAGTGCATTTAGGGGTGTGGTCCTGGTCAAGACAATCTCCTGAACTCCAAACTGAATGTCAGAATGGGAAAGAAAGGTGATTTAAGCAATTTTGAGCGTGGCATGTTTGTTGGTGCCAGACGGGCCGGTCTGAGTATTTCACAATCTGTTCAGTTACTGGGATTTTCACGCACAACCATTTCTAGGGTTTACAAAGTACGGTGTGAAAAGGGAAAAACATCCAGTATGCGGCAGTCCTGTGGGCGAAAATGCCTTGTTGATGCTAGAGGTCAGAGGAGAATGGGCCGACTGATTCAAGCTGATAGAAGAGCAACTTTGACTGAAATAACCACTCGTTACAACCGAGGTATGCAGCAAAGCATTTGTGAAGCCACAACACGCACAACCTTGAGGCGGATGGGCTACAACAGCAGAAGACCCCACCGGGTACCACTCATCTCCACTACAAATAGGAAAAAGAGGCTACAATTTGCACAAGCTCACCAAAATTGGACAGCTGAAGACTGGAAAAATGTTGCCTGGTCTGATGAGTCTCGATTTCTGTTGAGACATTCAAATGGTAGAGTCAGAATTTGGCGTAAACAGAATGAGAACATGGATCCATCATGGCTTGTTACCACTGTGCAGGCTGGTGGTGGTGGTGTAATGGTGTGGGGGATGTTTTCTTGGCACACTTTAGGCCCCTTAGTGCCAATTGGGCATGGTTTAAATGCCACGGGCTACCTGAGCATTGTTTCTGACCATGTCCATCCCTTCCTGACCACCATGTACCCATCCTCTGATGGCTACTTCCAGCAGGATAATCCACAATGTCACAAAGCTCGAATCATTTCAAATTGGTTTCTTGAACATGACAATGAGTTCACTGTACTAAAATGACCCCCACAGTCGCCAGATCTCAACCCAATAGAGCATCTTTGGGATGTGGTGGAACGGGAGCTTCATGCCCTGGATATGCATCCCACAAATCTCCATCAACTGCAAGATGCTATCCTATCAATATGGGCCAACATTTCTAAAGAATGCTTTCAGCACCTTGTTGAATCAATGCCACGTAGAATTAAGGCAGTTCTGAAGGCGAAAGGGGGTCAAGCACCTTATTAGTATGGTGCTTCTAATAATCGTTTAGGTGAGTATATATACTGCTCAAAAGAATTAAAGGAACACTTTTTAATCAGAGTATAGCATAAAGTCAATGAAACTTATGGGATATTAATCTGGTCAGTTAAGTAGCAGAGGGGGTTGTTAATCAGTTTCAGCTGCTGTGGTGTTAATGAAATTAACAACAGATGCACTAGAGGGGCAACAATGAGATGACCCCCAAAACAGGAATGGTTTAACAGGTGGAGGCCACTGACATTTTTCCCTCCTCATCTTTTCTGACTGTTTCTTCACTAGTTTTGCATTTGGCTACAGTCAGTGTCACTACTGGTAGCATGAGGCGATACCTGGACCCTACAGAGGTTGCACAGCTAGTCCAACTTCTCCAGGATGGCACATCAATACGTGTCATTGCCAGAAGGTTTGCTGTGTCTCCCTGCACAGTCTCAAGGGCATGGAGGAGATTCTAGGAGACAAGCAGTTACTCTAGGAGAGCTGGAGAGGCCCATAGAAGGTCCATAACCCATCAGCAGGACCAGTATCTGCTCCTTTGGGCAAGGAGGAACAGGATGAGCACTGCCAGAGCCCTACAAAATGACCTCCAGCAGGCCACTGGTGTGAATGTCTCTGACCAAACAACCAGAAAGACTTCATGAGGGTGACCCAAGGGCCCCATGTCCTCTAATGGGCCCTGAGCTCACTGCCCAGCAGCATGCAGCTCGATTGGCATTCGCCATAGAATACCAGAATTGGCAGATGCACCACTTGTGCCCTGTGCTTTTTACAGATGAGAGCAGGTTCACCCTGAGCACGTGACAGAAGTGAAAGGGTCTGGAGAAGCCATGGAGAACATTATGCTGCCTGTAACATCATTTAGCATGAGCAGTTTGGTGGTGGGTTAATGATTGTCTGGGGAGGCATATCCATGGAGGGTCACACAGACCGCTACAGGCTTGACAAAGGCACCTTGTCTGCCATTAGGTATCAGGATGAAATCCTTGGACCCATTGTCAGACCCTATGCTGGTACAGTGGCTCCTGGTGCATGACAATTTCTGACCTCATGTGGTGAGAGTATGCAGGCAGTTCCTGGAGGATGAAGGAATTGATACCATTGACTGGCCACCACACTTTCCTGACCTAAATCCAATAGAACACCTCTGGGACATTATGTTTTGGTCCATCCAATGCCACCAGGTTGCACCTCGGACTGTCCAGGAGCTCAGTGATGCCCTGGTCCAGATCTGGGAGGAGATCCCCCACAACACCATCTGTCATCTCATTAGAAGTATGCACCGATGTTGTCAGGCATGTATACAAGAACACAGGGGCCATACAAAGTGCTGCGTACAATTTTGAGTTGCTGCGATTAAATTTTGGCAAAATGGACTAGCCTGCCACATCATTTTTTCACTCTGATTTTTGGGGCGTCTTTGAATTCAGGGCTCTGTAGGTTGATCATTTTCATTTCCATCAAACGATGTGGCATCTTTTCGTTCCTAACACATTACCCAGTCTATATCAGTATAGATATCCAGGAGGATTTCTTTTTCCCATTGAGATCTGATGTGTTTTCAAAGTGTTCCTTTAATTTTTTTGAGCAGTTTATATATAAATAAATATTGGCTCAAGAGTGTCCTGCATTTCAATAAAGAACAGGTAGACAGGCACCCCCTGCTGGACGCAACCACACAAAACATATTCAACAAACAATAAAATGCATTGATTTCAATTTGATCAACAAATAAGTTACAGTACACATACATTAACATTATAGTGGAGAATATAAATGGAAGTAGTTTGTCACAAAGCTGACCAGTCCTGGTTTCACCTGCCACGTCCCATCCAGATCAGACACAAATAACTGCAGTAATCCAATGTCTCTCATTTTCTGTTTTCTCTCCCAAAGTACTGAAGCTCATTCAGGACTGTACATTTAATACATTACTTTGTTTATTCCTCTCTTTTTTTGTGGTTTAAACAAGTAATTTTGGTATATGTTTTGGAATTTAATTGGCTTTGGTCTAATTTTGGAGAAATGTCAGAGAACATTCTGATTATTAAATGTGTATTTCACATGCTTCCCATGACACTGTTTTAGAAATAAAACTCACTTTGATATCATGATCATTTTTTTACCTCCAGTAATCAAATGAAATCTAGAATTTTAAATATTTTAAGAGTATGATAGCAAAATTATTATTGAGTCCTGTAATAAAGTTAAAAAAGTAACCAGTACTCTTGTTGATTGAGTTTATTTTACGTGATCTACATAGTTTACTGCTACTTGGGTATAGTAAACTTGCATATATGGTGAGTAATTTTATCATAGAAGGGGAAAAAGAATAAGTTGTGTTTCTTATTATGTGCAGCTTCATTTTTACAACAGCTTTTGCTTTTAAAAATTTGTTACTAATTTCATGCTGAATTTAGCTAATGTGATTTAATTAGAATAATGGGGCATTGGGTTGAAAATAAGCTTTTTTTTTTTTTTTTTTTAAACTTCATACAGGAATCCAACCTCACATGTGTTCTGAATGTGGAAAACAGTTCTGTTACAAAAGTACTCTTCAGATACACACTAGAACTCATACTGGAGAGAAGCCCTATTGCTGTAATGAGTGTGGTAAGCAATTCTGTTACAGAAGTACTCTTCAGATACACTCCAAAATTCACACCAGAGAGAAGCCATATTGCTGTTCTGAATGTGGGAAACGATTCTGTCACAGGAGTAATCTTAGGATACATATTAGGATTCACACTGGCGAGAAGTCATACTGCTGTAATGAATGTGGTAAACAATTCCGTCAAAGGAGTATTCTTCAGAATCATAAAAAAATTCACTCTGGTGAGAAGCCATATTGCTGTTCTCAGTGTGGCAAGCAGTTTTTGAGAAAGAGCCATCTTCAGAGCCATAAAAGAAGTCACACTGGGGAGAAGCCATATTGCTGTTTGGAATGCGGGAAACAATTTTGTGACAGGAGTACTCTCCGGAGACATAGTAGAATTCACACTGGAGAGAAGCCATATTGCTGTTCTCAGTGTGGCAAAGAGTTTATGCAAAGGAGCCATCTTCAGAGCCACAAAAAAATTCACATTGGAGAGAAACCATATTGCTGTTCAAAATGCGGCAAAGAGTTTTCGCAAAGCAGTGGACTTAGGACCCATTCAAGAATTCACACTGGAGAGAGACCATTTTGCTGTTCTGAATGTGGCAAACAATTCTCACGACTAGGTAATCTTCAGAGCCATAAGCGAATTCACACAGGAGAGAAGCCGTATTGCTGTTTTGAATGTGGCAAACAATTTGGGCATATGATCAGCCTTAAGAGACACTCTACAGTTCACACAGGAGAGAAGGTTTGTTGTTCTGAATGTGGCAAACTATTTGCTCATATGATCAGTCTTAAGAGACACTTTACAGTCCATACACAAGAGAAGGAGGAAGAGTTGAAGGAGTAAGTTAGTGGTTGAAAAAGTAAAATATAACCTACCTAACTAAAAGTCCTGAGGAGTCCCTTCACATGGGGGATCTTCGTTGTGCAACATCTATATCAAAACTCTCTAATGAGAATCTATTCTTCTTGTATTCATGCTGGCTGAATTGTCTAGAGATGAAGAGAAGACCTCCAATATGGTTTCAGTCCAGGTGGACAGTATTGCTGACCCCACCACAGGCGGAACTGATTGGACCATAAAAGCATGACATGACCAAGAAATTAAGAGAACTGGACACAAGCCAGAGGTTAATTGAAGATAAAGAGAACATCACGTACTGCTACTTTAATGCAAGAAGTCCAGAAATACTGGCCCTGAGGAGAAGGAATGAGGAGGAGACCTCATGGTGTGGCATTTATTACAAAATGAAACCATCAACAGGCAAACTAAGTTTAAGAAAAAAAGGCATATTTGTAATGAGATTAAAAAATACAAAACAACAAAATACGAACATATCCACTGTCATTGAGTGGGGGAATAACACAGTCTAAAAAATGAAAACTTTGGGATGCCAGCTGGATTGTCCTGTCTAATCTTTAAACAAAAACAGCACACAATGGTTAAGTACCAACAGCAGAGTCCAAAATTCAAAGAAGATAGCCTTGGTAGGCATACTGGACCCATTGTTTCAGTGATCTCTCAACTAGAATGGAGCTCCATCCTGCAGTCAGCTTAGTCCAATAAGTGATGCTCTCTCCTAGGGAGCCTGGGCTTCTTATAGCTCTTGACGAGAAGGGTCGGAGTCAATTGCTGTCATAGGGAGTCTTCTCTGAGCTGTGCAGAGAAAGGGTGACAACACCATTAATGACCGTGCCCCCTCTCATCCTAAGGTGGTACAGTACGTCTCTGATGAGCCCAGAAGGTGCTCCTCTGACGCGCATGTGTAACACAACTCAAAAAATGATAATCATACAAAAGTGGAATGTCCTTATTAGCAGCCAGTTCTTAAATAAAGTTTTACAAAGAGCCATGAGAGATGTATTTTGAAAGAGCTAAAAATGGAAAAACGTAAAATTAAAGGCCACAACAAATGTCAAATTTTCAAAGGCCACAAATATAACAGCACCAGATGGCCAGCAGAAAGGAGTGACCAGAAATAGAAAACTATCAGTAAAAACATTATCAGTACCTTGGCTAAATTCTAAAAGGAAATATCAACTAGAGAAAATGCCAGGAAAAAGTAGAAAAGGACCCCACAATAAAGCACAAAGTTATCCAGGAAATAAAAGAAGACCTTCTGCACCTGCCTAATATGGACAACTACGCAGAAATACAGAGTAGAAAGAAATTATTGAGAATATCATTAAATAACACCATATGCAGTATTATAGCTAAAGTCAACAAAGTCTTAACTGAAATAAAGCAAGCCACATCACTTTTTAAGTAACAGTACAGAGTAAGGAGAAAAGAATAATCCACAATGGAAAATGAAGTAAAATTAAGAATCTGTGTAGGGGAGTGTTATTAATCAAGGCATACAGGCAAGGATTTAAATCCCCCAAAGAGCAAACCAAAATATGCAACTACTGAAATCACAGCATTGTCCATTAACATACGAAGCCTTGAACTTCACATTGTCAAGTAAAACAATGCAAAATGCTGGCAGAAGCTGAAAATGCACTGAAAACAAACAAAAACACAAAGAGAACGTACATATCATGATTGTTCAGGGAAAACCCATAAAAGATGTACAAAATTTTGACAAGGCAACATAGAAGTGACTATAATACTAGACAGTGAAGAAATCGAATTTCTCAGAGAAATAAATATATACAGTGGACCCTTGACTTACAAACTCAATTTGTTTGCGAGGGCTGGTTGTAACTCAAGTTGGTTGTAAGTCAAGACTATTTTTCTCATAAGAAATAATGGAAATACCCATAATGTGCTCCGAACCTCCCACAGCAACACTTACTTAACCTTTTCATAATAAAAAAGGGTTGTATAATGTGCATAATTTACCAAAACACCAATAATTTTTCTAATATACTAACCAAAAAGTTATAAAAAGTGCCTAGCCAACCAGAAACAACAATTTCATACTGTACTCACCATTTAATTTGACATCTTTGGGCTGCAGGAAGGGAGGAGGAGGAGGAGAATGAAACGGAAGGTGGATATTGTTTAGAAGGAGCCTCCTTATGCAAATCTTTTCTTTGCAAAATTGTCGAGATGGTGGATTTTAACATGCTGTACATACTAGCGAGATCAGTCGCACGAACGTCACTCTCATATTTCCACACAATTTCCTTCTTCGTTTCGATTGTGATCGCTGTTTCTCAAGTTAATAATGACAGTAGTCGAGCACTCAGTTCAAAGCTGGTCGTGTAGTGAACTGCTGCAATAATGCACTCCAAAGCAAGCCGGTGCTGACTCAGCTTGATGACATCATCATGTGCCACACCAGCCTGCTAGCTACCATCCCTTAAAAATCGCTTTCTTTACCTTTGTTACCTTCTCTTCCTTCCTTAGCAATTATGCGTCTTGCTTGCCATGGTCTTAGTGAATTATATATATAGACTAGCAGAATACCCGCGCTTCACAGCGGAGAAGTAGTGTGTTAAAGAAGTTATGAAAAAGAAAAGGAAACATTTAAAAAATAACGTAAGATGATTGTTTATGTAATTGTATTGTCATTGATATGAGTAGTGTTGTCATATCTAGCTATATATATATATATATATATATCAAAATACCCGCTTGGCAGCGGAGAAGTAAAAAGAAAAGGAAACATTTTAATAATAACGTAACATGATTGACAATGTAATTGTTTTGTCATTGTCATGAGTGTTGCTGGCATATATAAACATATATATATATATATATATATATACATCATATACTGTATATATATATACACACATATACATATATACATATACAAATATAGACATATATACATATAAATATATATATATATATATATATATATATATATACACACACATATACATATTTACATATATACTGTATATACACATATATATACAAATCTACATATATATATATATCTACATATATATATATTAGGGGTGGGACTCGATTAACAAAATTAATCCAATTAATTAGAGGCTGTGTAAGAATTAATCTTGATTAATCGTATGTAATCGCACACGTAAATTTGCCCCAAATCGCACATTTTTTTTTTAATTTAAAAGGGTTTTAGTGGGCGACAGAATCAAATAATAGACATGGACATGAATATTGTAAGCTCAAGCTGTTTTAATTTCTGAAAAAAAAATGCTTTTAAACTGCATTTGAATTCAAAATAGAAACAAAAATATCATCCCTGGTTAAAATTGGGCAGACTAAAAAATAAAGTGGTAGTTTAAGTACTTTAAGTACATTTTCAGAATAGTATTTTCTTTAAATAATGATAACCAAAATTTCAGCATAAAGTGCAGTTTTTCTTCTTAAAAAAATAAGTCAGAAACATAAAAGGTAATTTGACCAACTTAATCTTTAAACTGAGTAACCTCAGCCAAAATTATTTTGTACATTAGGCTAAAACAGTGTGATCATTAAACATTTTGTAATTAGATGTAATTAGAATTACTAACGGTCACGGAAGTCCAATGATCCCCAGTAAGAGCCACAAAGTCCGCTTTCTGTAATGCATTTAATATTGCTTGCTTTTCAGTGTGCATAAAACCACGCTTTTATCAAGGCTTCGCTCGGGTAGTCTTTTGAAATGAAATTTGCCTCCGATCAGCCTTAGGAACGCGCTTTATTCCGACTCTAACATTTTTGTAGCTGTGATGTGTGCATCAGTGTTATCGATGTACCAGGAAATCATGCATTGACAAAAGTTCCCCTTTGCTTGGAATTAAAAGTGTGATTAAATGCTTTATTTTTTTAACGCGTTATGGAGTACATGCATCGAAGCTTCTCAGCTGTGCTTGTGCTAAGAAAAGTAAACTTTTAAAAATAACGTAACATGATTCTGCGTTAACCGCATATTTTTTCATACGTCCCAAACCAAGGAGATGCGAGGGTAAAATGAATCGGGAAGCGCGTGTACATACTCCCCTCTCGGGAATTGAACCTCGGATGTCGGCGCTAGAGGCGAAGCCTCTACAATTGTGCCACGGTGTGTGGCTTGTCTATTTGAAAGTATGTAGATCGGGGTATATATATATATTCGCAGCGGAGAAGTAGTTTGTTAAAGAAGTTATGAAAAAGAAAAGGAAACATTTTAAAACTAACGTAACATGATTGTCAATATACAGTAATTGTTTTGTGAGTGTTATTGAGTGTTGCTGTCATCAAGGATTTGATTATCATTATTTCTGTCAATCAGGTTCGTATTTGTAGGATGTGTTGTGTTCAAGTTACAATCCGTGTTTGTCAATCGTTGTAAAGATGACAGGTTTCATTCATCGATTCGTTTCTTACTGCATCAATAAACAGCTCGTCTTCTTCTTTATCTGAGATGTGACACACTGCATGCCCGTTTTTTTTTACACTGTCTTCCTTTAGCGGGACATTGACTTTTTCCACCGTGTGCTTTGTTTCTGCAGTAGCTGCACTTATGAATATGATTCTATGTATCAGACGCTTCATATTTTTTTGCTGCCTTCTCAATTGTGTAATTCAGTTTTTGTTCAGCACTCTTTGGAACTGTTGCTTTTTGTCTGTGCACTGCGTCAGTTCACGTGAGCCGCTCGGTGTACATGCATCGAAGTTTCCCAGCTGTGCTGGTGCCATCTCGTGTGATGTCCACAGCTGTATTTAATGTTAGCTAAGACACGGCACTTAAAAGTTTCTCTCGCAGTTTCGCTGAGTTTGTGCCAAACACCACCCTGACCATCTCATCTTCCTGTGCATAAGCACAGTCCCTCACCCGTGAATATTTAGCGGCAGTGTTTCTATTGGATTGCCGCTGACGGACGGCCTTATATGGGCAGGCACTAAATTACAAACGCCAGTGGCAGCCTGTCTATGAACTTAATTTAAACTTTAGGTTTACACCATGCTTTGTTTCCGAAGTAGCAGCACTCATGAATATGGTTGTAAATGTCAGTCGCTCACTTCTTATTGTTTTGCTGCCTTCTCAATTATATAATGCATGTTTTGTTCAGCGCTATTTTTTAGCTCTTCCTGGTTTTCTATGTACTGTGTTGATAGTCAGTTCACGTGATTACGTGGGAGGCGTGATGATGTCACATGAAACTCCGCCCCCCACGGCCGTCCAGCTCAACTCCATTACAGTATATAGAGAAAAATAGCTTCCAGTTATGACCATTACGTGTAGCATTTCGAAATGAAACCCAACTTTTGTAAGTAAGCTGTAAGGAATGAGCCTGCCAAATTTCAGCCTTCTACCTACACGGGAAGTTGGAGAATTAGTGATGAGTCAGTGAGTGAGTGAGTGAGTCAGTCAGTGAGGGCTTTGCCTTTTATTAGTATAGATAAATCACTGCACTGACTGAAATTACGTCTACAAACACATGTATCTGGGCTCCGACTGACGCTTACGAATGCTCTCGGCTGTTTGTTTACAATCAAATAAGCGGATGCACGTGACCGCATTCGGGTCATAACGCAAGATGCTGGTTGTAAATCAAAACAAAAATTTTGGTTGTTAATCAAGTTGTTCGCTGGCCAATTGTATATCAAGGGTCGACTGTATGAGATTGTTCAAGAGCACAATAAAGAAGCAGACTGGTTAATCAAACTACAGACAGACCTTGAAAAGAAAGTCATTTCAAAAATGGCTTCAGTTGGCAATGGAAGAAGCAGCCACCACACTCAGAACCACTGCTAACTGGAAAATGCATAGCCAAGGCAGCACATCCAACTTCTGGCTCAAACAGCTAACGGCAGCACACCAGAATATGTCAGAGTGTAAAAACATGTTAATGAAACATTCGTAGATGACGCCACAGAGGCTTACCCCAGGAATGACATTCATACTTCCAACACCAGAGCAAACCAAATAACTCCCTTCCCATAATGTATCTAAACACACAGAAGACCTTTGCAGCAGCAGGCACCAATAGAATTTACAATCACCAGGATCGAAAAAAACATAATGGCAACAGAACAGAAATTGAAATAAAACAACGTCACATAGCACTGAAGACCAGCTATTGTTAAATAAAGTAATTATGGAGAGCTGCAAGAAGGGAAGAAAAAAACTGAGTGTGGCTTGGATTAACTGTCGAAAAGACTTTAATGGTATACCGTGCACTTGGATTCATAAATGTTTGGAAGTGTATAAAATCCACCCTGCTATCATGAGTTGAATTTCAAATAATCCTTTACCACTTGTAGACAACCCTTCAGCTTTAATATAACAAATGCCAAGTTACAAGTCCATCATTAATATTAGAAGGGAAATGTTTCAAGGAGTCTTGTTATCATCACACTTGTGCGTATTCTTGAACCCTGTAATCAGCCCCCTCAATATCCTCAGTCATTGTTCATTAATAGGACACAAAGTCAACTCCTTTTTTGCTGCTAAGTTTAAAACTTCAGATAATGATAAGTCAAGACATGGTGTACTCTGAGAGAGTTGAACAGCCCATTGTCTTAAAATACAGCTGCTGAGAACTAAACAGGCCACTATTTTAGAAAATATACACATAGAATTTAAATCTCTGCATTAATATTTTCTTATATCCATCCATCCATTATCTAACCTGCTATATCCTAAGTATAGGGTCACGGGGGGTCTGCTGGAGCCAATCCCAGGGCGCAAGTCAGGAAACAAACCCCGGGCAGGGCGCCAGCCTAATACAGGGCGCACACACACACACAGGACAATTTAGAGGCGCCAATGCACTTAACCTGCATGTCTTTGGACTGTGGGAGGAAACCAGAGCACCCAGAGGAAACCCACGCAGACACGGGGAGAACATGCAAACTCCACAAAGGGAGGACACAGGAAGCGAACCCAGGTCTCCTTACTGCGAGGCAGCAGTGCTACCGCTGTGCCACTGTGTCACCCATTTTCTTATATCAATGCTTTTAATTAATTTAAAATAAAATGTGTTATATTAGCTACCTTTAACTCATAGAAGTTAAAAGCTTTTGTCTGTTTTTTCGATCAGCTCAAGGCCATTTGCTCTGTCTGCCTGCTTAAACACTAGTATGAGGTGATGACAAGCCAAGGAAAGCAAATTTTATAAGAAAACGTAGTGCTCTTGACTTTTAAGAGATGCAGCTGCCTGAACCTGCAGCCTTGAGGGATTCTTGTGCAATAATTAATTTGAAGCAGACCAATTTCTTATATCTGAGTCCTCCTGATTCCAACTTAGCAGGGGGAACTGATCGGCAAGCAAGTCTCAGTCGCCTGCATGGGGTAAGGAGTAGTCTTAGCAAGTTTTAGTCAAAAGATGGACATAAGGCCAGGTGATGGGCATTAAGTAATGGTGGGAAAAACTAGAAGGAGGAAGAGTATTTTGCATAGATGATAAGAAATGTAATATAAACCGATGCACTTCCTAGTTTAAGCACTTACTGCATGGTTAAGTCTCGTTGTTACATTGCTGTGTAATAAATATTTTTGAACGCTCTGTTGCATAAGTTGCTTTTCTTTCACAATTTACATGTTATGTATGTGAACTGTGTCATAATTATAGGGTTTGATTATTTAGCTATGTGCTATTGGTCTGCAGTTCAGAGATGGCAGTGGGGTTTATGGGAAATAAAGATAAAGGAGATAGGTGTTATACTTAACGCATGTCAGTGTCTCTCTTTCAAACAGTGTATCTTCTATTGGGACATGCAGCACTACACATTTTAAGCGCAAGTGCGACCTTTCAGTTCACACAGATTACACCTTTATGCGAATGTCTGTTTGAAGACTGCTTTCCTCTCATTTAAAACTGGGCACTAGGTTGTTTTACCGTGTTAGTCATTATGGATGCAATGAGAAGTCAAGCAAAATGACACCTTTCATGGGTTAACTAAAAAGATTACAATATGCATCTTTCGAGGCAATTCAAGCCCCATCTTACCTGAAGAAGCGGTCTGAGTTGCCTCGAAAGCCTGCATATTGTAATCTTTTTAGTTTGCCAATGAAAGGTGTCATTTTGGTTGACTTAAAATTGAGCAGAAACAGGGATGACAGTAGGAGCGCGCACTTAATAAAAACCAGAACGAGTGAACGCGCGTGCACGTAAATAGCCGGCAATGCCTCCGCCTGTGACGTCATCAAAGGCGACGAAAGCGGAGGTAGGCAAAAGTGTACTACATTTGTAAATAGTAAATTTGAAGTGGTAAGGTGATAGGTCCTTGCGTTTGAGCTGCCGACTTTAAAAAGCACAGCACGATCCAAAGGTAGAAGGTAAGTGATCCGAGTTTGGGGTCGTCGGTTCATGTACATGAGCTGTTGCATTCGATTTATTCAGTGTTACATACAGTGCACAACCCGACTCGCAAGTAACAACAGGAGTTTTAGTTCTCTCTTAGAGTGAATTGTCATTTATAGTCACTACGGCCGATTAATATTCGTCCCTTACCTTTTATTCCTTTGGTGTCCTTGTGGGCATCGCTGGCTTCTTTTACAGTTCAAGGAGGAGTCCGTTCCACACAGAAATAGCATTTCTATTTTTGCACATCTGAATACAATAACGCACTGTTCGGTCAAAGATACACTTGCGACACCAAACGGCGGTACGGTCATTGCCTTCCAATACATTCATCAAAGAAAACACACACTGCCACCTTCTCCAATGCCAATATTAGAGCACCGAAAACATGCAATGTGATTTTTCCTTATTTGGTGAAACAGCAATAAATGCCTAGATCATGGAAAAGGCTCTATATAAATAAGTAAATTATTATCCATCCAGCTATATCCAAACTAAAGGGTCGCGGGGGTCTGCTGGAGCCAATCCCAGCTAACACAGGGCGCAAGGCAGGAAACAAACCCGGGCAGGGTCCCAGCCCACCGCAGGGCGCGCGCGCACACACACACCAGGCACAATTTAGGATCGCCAATGCACCTAACCTGCATGTCTTTGGACTGTGGGAGGAAACCGGAGCACCTGGGGGAAACCCACGTAGACATGGGTAGAACATGCAAACTCCACGCCGGGAGGACCCGAGAAGCGAACACAGGGCTCCTAACTGCGAGACAGCAGCGCAACCCACCGTCGCACTCATAAATTATTATTATTATTGTAAAAGTACAATGAATACACGGAAAGCTGTTTTACGGTAACATTAAAGAATTCCTTCCAACATCTAAACAGATATTCTCATACAGCTCCTTAAACAGATTACTTTTTCTTCCAGTTCAAGGTAAAACATCATTTTCCCATTGAGGTTTATTTGGGCTCTTCCAATGTAACAAAATGAGTATTTTTGCATACCATACTTTTTCCATTAAATAATTTGCACATTTCAGTAATTTCCAATACAAACATTAATAGAACCAATATTCAATATCAAAATGGTTTAAATTATATTAGAAATTATTGAAGTTTAAAAGCCTTAACAAAGTAATAGGCTTCATTGTTTTTTTTGTTTTTTTGTTTTTTTTGGATTTTAAACCTAAGTGAGTAAAAGTGAGGGTACGCTCCATAACCCATCATACCCAGGACATGCATTGTTTGAACACCTGCCTTCAGGCAGACGTTTCAGATTCATAAAGACTAAGACAAATAGACAGAGAAACAGTTTCTATCTTTTAGCCATCACCATGCTGAATGCTGCTAAGTGGTCAATCTGACTGAGTGCACCTTCATGTTTATAATATAATACACTGTCATGGTTGCAATACAGCTCTAGGTTAACATTAGATAAGGGACAAGTGCAATATGACGTATGTATGAGTGGAAAACATTATTCTGCTGTTACAGACTATTTTGGTATTTATTTTATTCCCTCTTTATTTTAGTTTTAACTTGAATAATTGTGTTTTTGTTTAGTTTTTATTTTATTTTTTTGCACTGGAAAATTAAACCTAAAAATGTCGTTGTACAATGTCTCAATGCTACAATGACAATAAAGATTTTGATTTTTTCATCTGTACTCTTTAAAGAGTGCTATACAAAATTAAACTGATAGTAAGTTGTCAAAGTGTAACAGTATGTATCAAATTTGAAAAATACACACACAAAAATGCATAAGCAAAAAATAAGTATTCAATTGATTCTGTAGCCCCTTTACATAACACACAAGCATCTCTTATGTCAAGGAACTTGTGTCCTGTTTTATTAAATGGGTAGTATCTGACCTATATTTTAAACAATTTTCAAATCACTTTTATGAATTATTAACGCCGTATACAATTATTTAACCTCTTGTCAGATATGTTAACTCAAGTTTTGGACAATAAAGTAATGAAAAGTGACTGTTTTGGAGCAATTGCCTTTAATTAAAGAGGAGAAAGGAAAGGAGAGAGAGAGTCACAACAATTTAATGCTTTCTTATTGAAGAGATATTTTTAAATTTTGTAGAAAAGTCAGAATAGGCAATTGTGGCAGAAAAAAACTGGGTCGGCTTAGGACGGCAAGTCAAGCTGCTCCACTCGTGGCACAAGAGAACACAAAAGTATTTCAGAAAGGTTTTCCTTTGCAGAGCCACAAAATAGTAAAAACCAGGTGCTTAATCTTTTGTATTCTTCAGCTTGTGCAGCATTCAAACATAAAACTAACTGTTCAGAACTCTGCGTTTTGCCATCTTACCAATTAAGTTTTAATGGTAAACTAGTCCCATGCCACTTTTTACCCTCAATCTCTAAATGTCACTATAAATCGTTAACATGCAATACAAACTTTTATTATTCATAATGCACTTAACGCTGCTGTACTCTGCCGCCCACCCTGCAGAGCTGCGTCTGCTGTCAGTAATTTAGATTGGCTCTGCTTTTCTTACAGCAATCACTTGATGATTATTATCAGTTAAATGATGAACCAATAAAATGCTGTTATTAAACAATTTATCTTAGAATATCGATCCACTGTTTTTGTTTTTATACTCATTGTGGACAGTAATTATGTCTGTAAAGTAAAAGACAAGTCCTCAACATTTGTTTATGAAAGGCATGCAAATGTAAAAGTAATTCTGAAAGGGTATACTGTACAGTATTAGCAGAAACTCTACTATATAATAAAACACTACTGTGTGTGTGTTTGGTGCCCCATAAGCAATCTGATTGGTCAGTTTAGTTACTCAGTCAAACGAGATTGTGACATGAAATTCCAGGTAAGAGATGTTGACCCACACGAGGGATGCAACATTTAGTACCCAATTGGGACAAATCTTTTTGTTAAAAGTAGTTAAAAATGGAGCATTTCAATGACAGCAAAGAAAGTAATGTACCGAGCAATGTTGAATCACAAAATACTGATGATGCACAAACTGAGTCACCTTCAAAGACAGGAAACATAAAGCAGACGGAAGGTGAGCAGCACACCTTGAAACGACAGAGTCGGGGAAGCTGCCTTTACTGGAGAACAATTGAGAGAAGAAGCGCTGGGCTTGAGTAGTTAAGATAAAAAGCAAAGGAGAGCTCAGACTTCATTGCTGGATGTCTATTTCAACATTAAAACAGTTTGGCCTTCTATTGTAAAACTTAACTAAGCTATTGGTAAGTTCATATAAAGTTTTAATGATCTGGTCAAAGAAAACCCCTATATTAAAAAACAAAAAAAACGTAATTTATTAAAAATTAAAGTATATATCATTTACTATGTCAAATGGTTTGTGAAACTCAATGAGTAGTAATAGTAGTTCACTATTTAACTATTCACAATAATACTTAAGGTCCATTATCAGTTGAATGCCCCACAACCCTACTCAGGATAAAGGAGTCTTTAAAAATGGCATGGTATGGTATCACATGAATATTATTTGATATTTGTCTTCCCTTTAATAAAGTTACATTTAGATTCAGTTATAATGTTGTCTAGGTCTGATTTATAAGATCTAGCCAACATTAAAAAAAATTATTTTGTAATCATTATTAAGCAGGGTGATAGGGTGCCACTTATCAATTAATTAAGTGCTTTTATGAAAGTAATTACTACTTGTTTCATACTAAGTGTATTAAGTAATGAATGAATCCCCATAAATCACAAGTTAAAGTATAGCAAGTTTGTGAAGCGTGCCTCAAAACATTTAGCAGTTAACCCAGCTTTTGCTTTTCAAATTAGGAATGCTTTACTTCTTGCACAGTTTCCCCTAATTCCTTGTTATCAATCACTGCATTCTTAACTGAATTGAGGAAGCTGAGCTCTGTCAGGGTGGGTATTGGCTTTATGCTAGCCGTTCTAAAAATCAGCAACAGTCCTGCACAGTTCACTGTATCACTGCATATTGCTTCACCAACATTCACTGTCCTTATCATATTGTTTTACTCATTCCTCTTCTCAAGCCCAAATAAATGTCTACTGTTTTTTTTTTTTTTTTTATTTCTGTTTCTTCCAGGAGTCATTCCATGTCTAATCAACTCATACACTTCAGCCTCAACAAATTCTGAAAAAATACCAGGTGTACCCATGTTATCCAGAAGACATACTGCCAATTTTTTTTTGTCCATGTAAAATCAATACTTTCCAAGACACAGCCAGTTTTGTGAGGGGAGAGGGGTGTCAAATTTAACACAGCTTTATTTTTTCAGCAATTTCTCAAGACCACATCTCAAGAACTAAACCACCTAGTAGGCTCAGATTTTGTATACTGGTACATTTATAGGTGTAGTGTGTAACCATAACCATAATGTATGGTCCAGATGACACCACTTGGCACGAGCAGACCTTCAAAACTGGAACAAAAATATTTTGCGTCTTTGGCTTTGCCATGTTAAGGCTTTCAAAAGGCAGAAAGCACACTTCTAACTGATGCAGCCTGCTGAAATGTTTTCCATGTTTAGATACCTCAAAGGGTTATAAGCAAACAAGAAACTGCATCTGAGTTTCACCATCAGACCTCTCAAATGTGAAAAAATCATTTTGGGTCTTATTTCCAGACCAGCTTAATGCACTGTTTTAAAATTATTTTCCTGTATCCTACATGGCCCCTTCTTTCTCAAAAAACAACTTTACTGTCATTTTTATTTTCCTTTCTACACATGGGTTAATTTCACGATTTGTCAGTAATGATAATCATCAAGTTATTCATCACTAATTTGGGTATAGGATTAATGGAAAAAAAAAAACCACATGAACAATGCTGATGGATTTATGATTAAATACAACACTAGTTTCTGAGGCTAGGGATCTGTGCCAGCAATCGGAAGGTTGCCAGTTTGAATCCTGTAAATGACAGACATGACTCCACTTCGTTGGGACCTTGAGCAAGGCCCTTAACCTGCAATTGCTCCATCCTGGGTATGACGTTAATTTGCATCCAGCACTACAAGCAGGTCGTCCGACTTGCAGGGAAAATTTGGGGGTTGGTGGCAGAATTGCCACTCCAGCAACTGTAAAAAAATCCTCACACTGTTCCAGTGTGGTGCACTCGGGTCCCAATCCAAGTGGATTGTCATGTGGTGGGTGCAGCAATGCATGATCAGCGCTCACTCCTAACCTCTCTAGTTATAATGAAATGTTAACATCTTGGTATTGGAGCAGCAGGAATGTGCCCCATTTCATTTCTGTTTCAATCGACGTGCAGAGTGTACAGCATCTTTGTCTTGGAGATCAAGATGGCACTGTAGCCTCTCACTAACTGTTGTAGGTGCAGTAAGCAGTGCAATGACACACTGAGATGGCACCCAACAAATATCATCTCTAGGTGGCCAATGGAAAGATTGTGCAGGATAGTTTGGATGCATAAAGTATATCTGGATGTCTGATTCTGCTTCACTCTTGTCACAAATCACAACAATCAAATATTTTTCATTGTGCAACATCCCAGCTTAGCCTCCAACAGGACACTTGTCTAATGTAAGGGACGCATTTGATCCATCAGGAGTGTTATAGCGAGAGGGCAGGACCTCCTCTGCTGCTTCAGTGGTAGATATTCAGGGTAGTCAATTGACCGTCTTCACCAGATTCCCGGCTGACTTTGAGTTTGCCATCTTCTGTAGGGATGGTACTGTTTTGGCCTTGGAGAATCACATTCTGTGCTCAGCAACATGAGATAAGACATCATCATTTAATATTAAAGCAAGTTTGAGATTTTTGATAACTTATTGATTGAAAACTCACTGAATACTATTATTGACACCTGGCACATTCAGCCAATGTTTAGGATGGAAAATAAACATGAAAGGTTTGCATAAGAAAAGTAAGGTGTGTTAATAAAGAAGGGACCATGCAGAATAAATGAAAAATATTTTTAAAAATTATTTGCACATTCCCACATACTGTTCGGGTGCCCTGAAAATTAAATCCAAAATGATTTTTTTGGATTTGAGAGGTTTGCTGTTCAAACCTTGATACAGTTACTGTCGCGTTTATTGCATTTTCAAAAAGCCTATATAGTTATCTGAATAAAGAAAACAAAGGTCTGTGTTGGTTACAAATTAGTGCTTATGAGGCCTAAACATAACTAAGCCAAAAACTAAAATTAAATTTTGGTCAATTTTAAAGGGCTACTTTGACTATGTAGGGTCATCTGGAGCAAATGTTTTAATTTCATCACATGCTACAACAATTAATGTACCAGCACACAAAGTCTGAGTGTGCTCGGTGGTATGGTTCTTGAGCTATGGACTTGAGAAATTTGATGAAAAACTGAGACGGGGTAACATCGACTCCCACCTCCCCTCGGTGAACTGGCTGCATCCTGGAAAGTATTGAGAAAAAAAAAAACTTACAGGATGACTCCTGACTAACATGGATACACCTGGTAAATTTTCCAGAATTTTTTGAGTCCGAAGTGTTTGTGCCGTTGGTAGATTTGATATGGAATGACCCTCCACTTATCCTTATTTTATCTATTGTTGTAATCTTTCGTACTCAATAGCATTAACAAAGTTTTCCATTTTGTATTTATTAAAAGTTACAATTTCAAAATATTGCTGGGATTGGCTCCAGCAGACCCCCGTGACCCTGTAGTTAGGATATAGCGGGTTGGATTGAATGGATGAAATCCTGTTTATTTATTTTTTCGATTCTCTTTTTTAATTTCCACACTTTTAATTTTAGATTATAAAAGCTCCCAGTTTTTTCCATGTACTTTACTTTCCAATGCAAAATTCTACAGTTAATGAAGAAGTATATATGTAAGCTCTTGAACAAATCACATTTATCAAATAATCTGTTATTTAATTTCTAGTTTTTTCCATCTTTTTGTAATCGTTGTAGACCTATATATCTAATATTCCATAATAATGTTGGTTAATATATTGATCTATAATCAGATTTTCAGTCATGTCAGAATTATCTACTTTTATTAATTAATTTATCCTAAAACCTGCCACCTGCACAGGAGAAGACCAAGGTGTTGTTACAAAGGACTCCATAGTGTGACTGTACAATAAACTCCTGCTCTCACTATGTGCAGAGTACAGCGACCCAACTAAAACTAACACCTTTCTTATGAACAATTTATTTGTAAACTGATAAGTGAATGATCTGTTTTATGTTGTTTCACATTTAATACTGTGCATTAAAAGTAACTTTAATCAATGAACATTGAAAAACAATTGTCCCATTTCAACAAGTGCATCAGAAATAGGTGAAGATTTAATAGTACCACAGTGTAATCTGAAAGCTTGTATTTAGATTTAAAAAAACTGGATGTTATTTAAAGATTGAATCTGATCCAGTAAATGTACAACCGTAACCTAAAACATGATATTATTTAATCTCAATAACAGTTAAATGTTTTTTGGCCAAACACCTTGTATATAAATGTCTATGCGTGGAAGTGTGTGCGTCTGTCTGTCTGTCCAGCCCAGAAGTGAGTGGATACACAATTGAGGCCAGCACATTGGCAAAAGTGAAACCTCTGAAGACAGAGTCACTCGCTTAGCTGCTAATACAGAAGTGAGGCGAGCACATCGGCAAAATGGTATCCCCTTTACTCCCACCACCAATACACAAGTGAGGTGAGCACGTCAGCAAAACGAAACCTCTGAAGAAAGACAAAGTTGCTTAGCCGCTAATGCACAAGCAATGCGAGCACGTTGGTAACGCAAATCCACCTGGAGTAGTTCCTTCCAATTACCTGACATCTCTACATTTCAATTTTTTTTTTCTATTTCAATAGTTTCTAGGACCCCGTGCTGTCTTACACAGCTAGTATTCACATAAACATCTAAGTATGTTTATTACCATTTACATGTATTGATAAATTTTGTTTAAATGAGACGTCCAAGTTATTTTACTTGGAAATCAATCGAAAATGTAATCTATGATACAACAGTTTGATCACATTATTTAAGATGTGGTGCAGGTCTTTTAATCCTCGTTATGAGTAATTGTGTTTCTAACTGAAAAGTGTATTAGTGTACTCGCAGGACTCACAGGACTTTCAGCAAATGAATCATTCAGCAGAAGTTCGTCAAGAAACGCAATGGGGGCTCCTTTATACCAACAGCAATATGTCTGCATGATGCCTCACTGGGACTGCCAAGTCAGAACTTTTCTTTCTTTTGAATTGTTCTTGATTTATAGTAATGGCGGTGTGTGTTCAGACTAAAGTGTGTGTATATATTTATTTAATTACTTATCTACTCTCCCTGGGGATGAATACAGATCTATCCATCTATCTGTCATATTTATTGTATATAGTGCCCTTCATCCATCTGTCTATCTGTGAAACATTTCTATCTCTCTAACAGCCTCTGTTGCATTTGGACACGTCAAACAGGAAGTTCGTTTCTTTCTCAATTTTGCATCTTCCTTAAGTTAACCAGCCTCTCCATGTGAAGAAGTGAAATGGAGATGAAAGGGACTCTGAGCTATTCCTTTCTGATGACAAACATTTACACTTTGAATACTGGCACAGCAATATTAGTAATGTTAAATGAGCTGTTTTAGTTTTAAGTTAACATTTCAGATTTTACTGTGTGCTCTGAAAACATTTTAGACAATTCTCAACAATATACACTTGTGCTCATAATTTACATACCTTGGCAGAATTTGTGACTTGTACGGCTTGTGGGCTTGTAGGTTTCTCTTGGCAGCTCGACAAATGATCCTGGCAGTCCATCCATCCATTATCCACCGCTTATCTGAGGTCAGGTCGTGGGGGCAGCAGCCTAAGCAGGGAAGCCCACACCTCCCTCTTCCCTCTACTGCCAGCAATATGGACCAAGCTCTGACGGCAGTTGTACAGGGACCGACCAGCTCTTATCAGGGGGTCCGTACCCCATACTCTCGGAGCACCCCCCACAGGATTCCCCGAGGGACACAGTCGAATGCCTTTTCCAAGTTCACAAAACACATGTAGACTGGTTGGGCAAACTCCCATGCCCTCCAGGATCCTGTCAAGGGTGCAGAGCTGGTCCACTGTTCTGCGACTGGGACGAAAACCACACTGTTCCTCCTGAATCCAAGGTTCGACTATCTGATGGACCCTCCTCTCAAGGACCCCCAAATACACTTTTCCAGTGAGGCTGAGGAGTGTGATCCCTCTGTAGTTGGTGTGTCAACCAAGACAGTCCTACAACATCTAGAGCCTTGAGGAACTCCGGGTGTTTCTCATCCACCCCCGGGGCCCTGCCACCAGGGAGTTTTTTTGACCACCTCGGTGACCTCAGTCTCAGATATGGGGGAGTCCACCTCCGAGTCCCCAGGCTCTTTTTTCCTCATTGGAAGGTATGTTAGTGAGATTGAGACGGTCTTTGAAGTACTCCCTCAGCAACCCACAATGTCCCGAGTCAAGGTCAGCAGCACACCATCCCCACCATATACAGTGTTGACACTGCACTGCTACCCCCTCCTGAGATGCCGGATGGTGGACCAGAATCCCCTCAAAGCCGTCCAGAAGTCGTTCTCCATGGCCTCCCCACCTCCTCCCACGCTCGAGTTTTTGCCTCAGCAACCACCGAAGCCGCATTCCGCTTGGCCTGCCGGTACCTATTAGCCACCTCCAGAGTCCATCCATCCATCCATTGTCCAATGTGCTGAATCCGTACACAGGGTCATGGGGGTCTGCTGGAGCCAATCCCAGCCAACACAGGGCACAAGGCAGGAACCAATCCCGGGCAGGGTGCCAACCCATCACAGGACACACACAAACACATCCAAACACCAAGCACACACTAGGGCCAATTCAGAATCGCCAATCCACCTAACCTGCGTGTCTTTGGACTGTGGGAGGAAAGCGGAGTGCCCGGAGTAAACCCTCGCAGACACGGGGAGAACATGCAAACTCCACGCAGCGAGGACCTGGGAAGCGAACCCGGGTCTCCTAACTGCGAGGCAGCAGCGCTACCACTGCGCCACCGTGCCGCCCACCCTCGAGTCCCACAGGACAAAAGGGGCCTGTAGGACTCCTTCTTCAGCTTGACGGCATCCCTCATCGCCAGTGTCCACCAACAGGTTCCGGGATTGCCGCTACGACATGCACCGACCACCTTATGGCCACAGCTCCGGTCAGCCGCCTCAACAATAGAGGCATGGAACATGGCCCATTCAGACTCAATGTCCCCCACCTCTTTCGGGATGTGGTCGGAGTTCTTCTGGAGGTGGGAGTTGAAGCTGCTTCTGACAGAGGACTCTGCCAGATGTTCCCAGCAGACCCTCACAACACGTTTGGGCCTACTAGGCCTGACCGGCATCCACCCCCACCATTGAAGCCAACTCACCACCATGTGGTGATCAGTTGATAGCTTTGCCCCTCTCTTCACCCGAGTGTCCAAGACATGTGGCTGCAAGTCCGACGACACGGCCACAAAGTCGATCATTGAACTGAGGCCTAGGGTGTCCTGGTGCCAAGTGCACATATGAACACCCCTATTCTTGAACATGATGTTCGTTATGGACAATTGTGACGAGCACAGAAGTCCAATAACAAAACACCGCTCGGGTTCAGATGGGGGGGAGGGGCATTCCTCCCAATCACGCCCTTTCAGGTCTCACTGTCATTGCCCATGTGAGCATTGAAGTCTTCCAGCAGAACGAGGGAGTCCCCAGAATCTATGCCCTCTAGCACACCCTCCAGGGACTCCAAAAAGTGTGGGTACTCCATACTGCCATTTGGCGCATATAAACACAAAAAACAGTTAGGACCCGTCCCCCCCACCCGAAGGCGGAGGGAGGCTACCCTCTCGTCCACTGGGGTAAACCATTGAGCTCGCCATTGAGCCCCACCTCTAGGCCTGGCTCCAGAGGGGGGCTCCGGTGACCTGCGTCCAGGCGAGGGAAAACACCATCCAAAGTTTTTGTTTTTCATAGGAGGTTTACTGAACTGCTATTTGTCTCATCCCTAACCTAGGACCAGTTTGCCTTGGGTGACCCTACCAGGGGCATAAAGCCCCAGACAACAGAGCTCCTAGGATCATTGGGACACGTAAACCCCTCCACCACTATAAGGTGGTGGTTCAAGGAGGGGTCATGTTTGTTTTACACCTGATAATTACAATGAAGAGTTATGGATTACTGTCAACATTCTATAGCATTATTTCTTATATCTACCCTACCTGACATCAAACTTAGTTGAGAGGCTACTATAAAGAGAAACTTAAATGTTTTTAGATCTGAATACTGCAGTTTTGATTAAATTAAATCCTGTTCTTTCAACAGCAGGGAGGAAGCAATTGCCATTTACTGTATTGCCAAGATGGATGTGAAAGAGGAGCCATGTGAGAGTAAAATAAATATCATGGAGATGAAGGATGTGAGTGTTAAGGAGGAGGACTGTAAATGGGAGTCTGTCGAGTCCAACATTAAAAATGAGGATTATGAACTGGTGACTGTGGGCATTAAAGATGAGGCAGACGAGACACCTGTCAGCATTGATAAGCATAAATATAAAATTATGGAGCACATTGACTGCAAACTGAGGTCTGAGTCACTGCAATCTGACCCAAAGAGTATGGAGGAAATATCACCTGTCAGAACTCGCGAAGATCAGCCGTCGCTGCTAAATCAGTCTGAAGAAAGTAAGTTTAACCTAAAAATATGTTTTTGTTTTAGGGTCAGAGACATCAGCTTTTTATGTAAAATCTGGAAATATAGTGAGGTTTAATATTTAATGATGAAAGGTGGAGGGCAATTTTACAAAAAAATAAAAAATATGTGTGATTTCAACTGGTTTTTGACAGCACAAGAGTTCATTTCTGTTTATTAAAGTAACACCAGAGATTTTGGGTGTTCAGGGTTTAATTTTTGTGAGAAGTCAAACGAAATGACACCTTTTATTGACTAACTAAAAAGATTACAATATGCAAGCTTTCGAGGCAGCTCAGGCCCCTTCTTCAGGCAAGATGCAATTACATGTAATTAAGATGTAATTACAAGATATGATTACATCTAACCTGAATAAATGGCCTGAATTACCTTGAAAGCTTGCATATTGTAATCTTTTTAGTTAGCCAATAAAAGGTGTCATTTTGCTTGACTTCTCACTACATTCATAATGGCAAACACGGTACAACACCCTAGTAATACAGGGTTTAATTTTGAATGAATGAATCTCTTATTAGACTTTCCAGCATGTTTTTGTGATATTATAGACTGTACAGCGTAGGGGGTCATCCAGAGTTTTATTTTTTTCATGAATGTTGTTGACCGGAGTTTTTGTTTTTCTCTCCTCTCAATTGCCTCCTGGCCATATCTTTATTATCATCATAAGGGGCATTGCCATGACCAGTTTTTGTTTGGTAATTGACTTACTTTTGTAAAATCAAGTTTTGTATGTTTATATACTGTAGATTTGTATATAAATGTTGCATACTGTGAGACAATGAATTCTTCAGCAGACGTGTGTCAAAAACACGTATTTATATCAACAGCTGTACATTTGCATAATGCCTCCCTGGGACTGTGTGGACGAAATCTCAGACCCGACAGCAGGTGTGGTTATAAAGCAGCTTTATTTTTAGAGTCACGGTGAGAAGAGTTTCAGAAAAGCAGACAATCAAATATACATGACAGCGTCAGGGCTCTTCTGAACCCCGTCTGTTGGGTGGGGTCCAGCTTTATACCCCTAGAATGCGTAATTTAATATCATTATAAAATGTAACAGTCAACACTTTATTATACACAATCCTTGAGCCCCTTCAATGCCCCTTGTACAACTTGATTTCTTGGCCCCTTTTGTTAAGGCATTCAGATGTAAGCTAAGGGAAAACGTGATAAGGCAGACTCATGTGTGGAATGCTCAGACCTTGAGTCCTTTGCACAAATATTTTTCTGTTTGCTAAAACAAAGCATGCTGTTACTTGGTTTCGTAAAGCTTACTTCTCAGACATGAATTAGTACAAGGGAACGAAGAGAACATTCGTCTTCCACAACTGTGACAGCCAAGTCATAACTTTTCTTTCTTTTTAATTTTCTTGTTTCATAGTCATTGTGGTGTGCTACCTCTTAGAATTCCAGCATATTATAGAAAGTGACCTTCCTCGTCTGAACCCATGTTGAGTATTTGCTGATATCCCATTCTGGACATGATTATTTTTTCCTTAATAATTGCTTCCATTACTTTACATTATTTGAAATGCACATTAAGCTTACTGGTCAATAGTAACTTGAATCAGCCTGATTACTCTTTTTATATCATGGGATAATATTTGCTAACCTCCAAGCTATATAAATTACCCTGTGTGCAGAAATGTTCAAAAAATATTTGCCAAGGATTTATATATGTACCCACTAACTTAAATAAATATTATCTGGTCCTGGGGCCTCATGTATAAATGGTGCGTACGCGCAAAAATGTTGCGTAAGCCTGTTTCCACGTTCAAATCGCAATGTATAAAACCTAAACTTGGCGTAAAGCCATACACATTTCCATGGTAGCTCATACCCTGGCGTATGTAAGTTCTGCACTCAGTTTTGCAGACTGGTGGCACCCAGTGTCAAAGCAGTGCTGCTGTTCATGTGTGGTTACCCTTTCTTTTTTAGATCCACATCCCTGACGCAGCTTTATAAATACACTGAAATTAACCACATATTGTTTATTAGTTGCATGCATCTGATTCTAATTAACTTGTAACAATATAATGGTCCACGGAATGGCCAAACTGTTCCAAATACCATAACTGCTTTAGCGTTGTTACATCTCACTGCACCTTCTTTTTCTTCTTTTAGCTGCTCCCGTTAGGGGTTGCCACAGCGGATCATCTTTTTACGTATTACTTTCACTACACCACTCGGAGCAGCTGATTGGAAAGAGAATTATCGGTATACTGCATCAAGCACACGCTGCTTCAGCCATGCTGTCTATTGAACTGCTCTCACACAGCAAACGCTTCAAAACTTTTCCTTGAAGGAACCTCGCGATTTAGAAACAGTTTCATCCAAAGAACTATAAACGCACTCAATCAGTCCATCAAGTGCTCCTTGTAGAACTGTTTGTACTTATAAGTACAATCACCTTACTGTAAACTTGCGATACAGTTATAATATTGCACAACCTGAGCCACTTTATAAAGCGCGTATTTACATTTGATGATGATATCATTTTTAAGATGAAATGCAGGAAAATATGTTTATTATATTATACAGATCAAACTTTAATTTCATTTAAATAATCTATATTGTTAATAATTAAACATGTGAGGACACAATGTCGCTGCGCTAGCAAGGATCTGGCTCTCCGTTCACGGATTGTTCCTGCCTCACGCTGTATGCTTGCTGAGACTGGCGTGACACTGGAAGGATAGATGGATAGAATAATTAAACATGTACTACGAAGATATTTCAATGTTCCTTAAAAGTTTTACAGAATCAGCATTTTAAGCTTACAGATGGCTTCACGTCTATTACAGAGCTGATTGTGTGGTGATTGGGTATTTGGAGAAAGAAAAGTAAGGACGGAAGGAAGTAAGGAGCTCATAGAAGATCAAATACAAAACAAAGCATTTAACGTGCTACTTTAATGACGATGTGATTTGAGAAACTGGTTAATTAAACGATTTTAAGATGACGTTTATGATGCTCTACTTTAATGACAAAATAAACTACATGATTAAAGTGGAAATTTCAGGATTAAAGTTGACATTTCATGCTTTTTTCCCACTTTGTGCCTATTTTTTTTTTCTCTGTACCCTAATAAGCTTTCATATGACACTCAGACAGTAGGCAACGACTTGCCTTTTTACGGTGACTTTGATATCTGACAACTTCTTTTTTATTTCGGGCCTCTGTGCGACTTTGTGAACTTGAGCTTTCAAGTTTCTCCAACACGCTATGTCACTCGATCAACTTCCTTTTGCTGTTTATATCACTGTTTAAACCAACAAATAGTATGTTTTTATTTGCCTTCACTTGGTATTTGCTGAACTACTTCTATTTCTCCCTGTGCTTTTACCATTGCCTTTTCACAGAACGCTGAGCTTAAGGGCTGTTTATATTGATTTGCATATTCAAAGAGGCGTAATTCTGGGAGGAGAATGGGCGGGACAGCAGGCGCGTGCACGAGTGTTACTTTTCACGCTGACCGGGATTTATGTAGCGGAAGAACGTGGAAGTGGGCGAATGCACAGATTTATGCATCTGGATTTTTTTGTGCGTAAGTATATTTCCACTTTTGTGCTTACACCATGTTATAGTGTGAATTCTTTGAACGGCATTATGCATGAGGCCCCTGGTGATTTAATAGATTTCAGTCTATTTAATCCAAGCAGCACTTCTCCCACTACACTCTCCAAATCAATAAGCACTCTATTTGTAGTCTTGCATTCCCTGATAGCCAACATAAACCAGTCAGGCATAGTCTAGAAAAGACACAGTAGCCACGGTGTAGGGTGAAGGGAAAGAATTTGGTGCAGTGGCAGGAGTGGGACAAATCCAGGTATATTAGACGTTGGAAATAAAAATGGTTATTGGAATATGGAACATTACTTCTCTAATGTGTGTAGTAAGAGCATCAACTCTAGCTTCTTTTTTTTTCTTTTTTAAAATTTTTAATCAAGGATCATCTCTCTCCTACTCTGGAATTACCCCACAGGAGAGTAGTCAGAACTGATAGAACATCTGCAGGAGTTTCTTACATTTATTATAGGAGCCGAGCCTCCTCAGAAAATAGAGCCAGCTTTGTCTCTTCTTGAACAGATCCTTTGTGTTCTCTGACCAGTCCAGCCTGTCATCCAACTGCACTTCAAGGTATTTATAGGTCTTGACCCACTCCACATCAACCCCTTTAATGCAGACAGGTCTCAGTGGTGGTCTAGGCTTTGAGTGCTTAACTTTTTTCGGCTTAAAAAAGTATGGTGGAGATAATTAACTTGCACTAAAACACAAAATATAGAGTGGTCCAGATCTAATTATGAAATTTTCATGACGCTATAACTTATTAAGTTTATTACATAGAAAATCACCCGAAAATCCTGGACCATCGAGAAGTGTGCGAACTGACGACATGCAGAATCGTCTTTGTGCCGAACTGGAATTGTCCCCGCATAAATCAAAGTCATCCAGATAATTACATAATTAGATCTGGACCACCCTGTAGATCAAATATACATTAATCACAGCAGATTTTAATATAATTAGCATAAACAAATCATGTCTGTATTAACATCATAATGGAGCGTTTAAATTTAATTGGTGTGTCAAACTGCTGACCAGTGCTAGTTTCAATCCAACATAGACACAAGAACGTGCACTGATCCAATATCTCTCTAATCTCCTAATCTTTCTCTAAAACCATTGCAGCTTTTCGAGACCAGTGTCTTAATGTATCACCTTTCCCATTTATTTGTTTTGCTTTGGTGATTTATATAAATCCTTTGGAATTAAGTGGCATTATTCTAAGTGAGGAAAAATATCGGGGTGTAATCTGATTATTATCAGTTAATTTCACATGCTTGGCATGGCACTCTGCTTTACATGTGAACCTTTGTTCAGTATGGTAATAACTGGAGATTATTATTGTCTTCATCTATTAATTAAATAAAAAAGAACTTAATTTTAAATAATATATTAAGGGTATGATGACATTGACGAGGAGGTTCTGTAATACAGTTAACAAAATCTAACAAACCTTGTCCACTGGGTCTTTTGAATATGATCTGTTTGGTTTACTGTTTCAACTTCTTGGCTACAGTTATTTTGCTTATGTGGTGAGCAGTTGTAATACAGAAGGCCAAGTTAACAAGGTGTGTCTTCCACAAACAATTTTCTGAATGCTTTTGATTGTAAAAGAGTTTGCTCATAATTTCAGCTTGTTTTTATTTAATGTGTGAATTAAATCTGGTAATAGGGAAATGGATTAAAAGTAACCTTTGATTTTTACTTTTAAACTTAATACAGGAAACAAACCACACTGCTGTTCTGAATGTGGCAAACAATTCTGTCACAGGAGTAACCTTTGGAGGCACATGAAAATTCACACTGGAGAGAAGCCACATTGCTGTTCTGAGTGTGGCCAAGAGTTTTTGCACAGGAGTAGTCTTCTGAGGCACACAAGAATTCACACAGGAGAGAAGCCATATTTCTGTTCAGATTGTGGCAAACAATTCTGTTACTTGAGTACTCTTCAGAACCACAAAAGAATTCACACAGGAGAGAAGCCATTTTGCTGTGTGGAATGTGGCAAACAATTCTTAGACAGGAGTACTCTTCAGAAACATACTACAATTCATAAAGGAGAGAAGCCATTTTGCTGTTCTGAATGTGGCAAACAGTTCTCCCATAAAAGCGGACTTCGAAGCCACAGAAAAATTCATACGGGAGAGAAGTCACATAGCTGCTCTGAATGTGGCAAACAATTCTATGACAGGAGTAGTCTTCAGAGACACATTAGAATTCATACGGGAGAGAAGCCATATTTCTGTTCTCAATGTGGCAAAACGTTTTCGCAAGTGAGCAGTTTTAAGAACCACAAAAACATTCACATGGGAGAGAAGCCATATAGTTGTTCTGAATGTGACAAAAAATTTTTGACGATGAGTAATCTTCAGAGTCATAAAAGAATTCACACAGGAGAGAAGCCATTTTGCTGTTCTAAATGTGGCAAACAATTTGTGCATATGAGCAGCCTTAGGCGACACACTGCAGTTCATACAGTAGAGAACGAGGAAGCCTTGAAGAAGTAAGTTGACTTATGAAGGAGAAAGAAATGGAGAAGGGAGGGAAATGTAACCCTCCTACCTGCTCAAGTCTTGATAGTTAGTTTGAGTTGTTGGAAATCTCATGAAACTACTCTTATAGAAAGATTTTTTAAAAAGTATTCATTCTGACCAAACATCTCCCAGGATGAAAACATGCCCACATTCTACCTCGGCATTTGGGAAGGTGATGGTGACAGTGATTGAGCAAAGTCCTCAGAGAATAAGACCTCCGATGTGGTGTCACTCCAGATCATCAGTGTTACTGGACCCAATACTTTGGAACAAGACCGTAAAAGTCCAACTTGAGCAAGAAATGAAAAGGACTGAACTGTGCAGCGGTCATAAAGAGAAGATCATGTACTGCTACTTTTGCGCAGCAAATCCAGAATTTCCAACTAAAGGGTATGCCAAGAAGACTTGCAGAAAACAGAAATTCTTGAAAAGTAATCCCTACATCCAAATTAAGTAAGATAATTGATGCAAACCTCAGATCTCTAATTGGAATGATTAAAGAAAGAAAACGGGTAAGGCACGACAAATAAAACACCTGTAAAAAAAAAGTAAAATATAAAATAATACTGAAGAAATTCAACACCCAGAAATAACGAGAAGGGTGATGGGGTTTATATATTCTGACATGAAAGCATCAGCAGCCAAATTAAATGAAATAAGAGAAGGTAGGGTATATTTGAAAAGAAATGTACAAATAAACACCCAATTACGACAGAAATACTCTGTAAATGATAATCACGCAGAAGTGGAATGTCCTCTGAAGCAACCAATTTTATAATAATGATATACACACAATAAACAAAGACATTTTGGAGGGGCATAAAATGGCAGAGATAGAAGAACATTAAATTGAAAGCAATGGCAAAATCAGTATTTACCTCAACCTGTCCAAAGGCCTCAAGAGACAACATCACCAGATTAAGAGTAGAGTGCAAGAAATATAAATATTAGGAAATGCCATTTCCAGAAACTTGCAAAATCTCAAAAAGAAATGAAGTAACAAAAGAGAATATCACAACAAAACAAACAAGAAATAATAATTCTGCATACACGTCCAATAATATACAAGAATCAGTGCTGTCCAAGACTTTGTGTCCTGAGATCTGAAAGAGCTGTGGTCTTGACTGAAACAGATTACACATAAGGATCAGCAATCAAAAATAAGACTTCAAGCTTACCCAATCCACCTTAATGAACTAACATTTATAGAAAGTATTTAGCAGTGCAACAAACTAATAAATTTAATACAAAACAGCCTCCAATTATAAAGCGTAAACATTTTGCAAAAGTAAATGCAAACCAGATTCTCTCCCTCCTGGTATGTACATATAGTCAGTTCAACTTCCTGGACAGCATAAGCAAGGATTTTAAAAATTGGACAAACAGAAAAGAACAGACAACTGACAAGACCACAGATACAGTGGGAAATGTGCTATCCCAAGTAGACCAGGGACTTACTCTTTTTGTATGGGTGTGTGTGTCTTTTTTTGGTATCATGTTATTGTCAACTGTTCTAGGGAGACACACAAGTGAGAATGTCTTTGCACTTTGTATAAATGACATTAAACTTGATTTTAATCTTCCATGCAAAATTCAACACTATGTTCACAGTTGGGACTGTGGTCCCCGGCCGGGGCTGGAGCCCGGCCGGGACGCCCAGGAGGAGGAGAGGAGGGCTTGTGCCTCCTCCAGACCGCGAGGGGGCGTCCGTCTTGGTTGTGTAGGGGACCACGGGTACAGGGCTTGGAAGCCCAGCCCTGTAGGGACCCGTGGACACCGCCGGGCGGCGCCCCGATGCCGGTTTACCCTGTGTGGTCTTTGGCCGGGGATGGAGCCCGGCCGGGACGCCTTGGAAGACCGGAGGAGGGAGTGTGCCTCCTCCAGACTGAGTGGGGGCGTCCGTCCTGGTTAGGCAGGGGCCTCGGGTACAGGGCTTGGAAGCCCAGCCCTGTAGGGGACCCGTGGCCACCGCCAGGCGGCGCCCGGTGCCTAATTATCCCGGGAGCCCGGCACTTCCGCCACACCAGGAAGTGCCGGGGGGAAGACTTTGTGTGGCGCCCGGAGAGCCGCCAGGAAAGCAGCCGACACTTCCGCCACGCTGGGGCGTGGCTAAAGAGAAGAGGCCGGAAACACCTGGGGCTCATCCGGGGCATTATTTAAGGGGCCGCCTCCCTCCAGTCATTTGGTGGAAGTCGGGAGGAAGCAGACGGAGCTGGAGAGAGGACAGGAGGCGGCCAGTGGAAAGGCACAGTGACTGTGGGCCCTGGACTTTTGGGGGATTCGGTGCAGAAGGCACTGGGGTTTCGTGAGTGCACGAATTTATAACTTTGTATATATTGTACATAATAAACAGTGTGTGGAGCAAAATATGTCGTCCGTCTGTCTGTGCTGGGGCCAGCGTTCACAGGACCTACCATGTCAGTCATTTAACATGAGTTTAGACCACAGGAATTTCAAAGAAATGTAAATCTACCAGAATGTTATACAAAAAATGTATTTAATATTTGTGTTCTATCTCATGCAACATCTAATATGATTGTATGCCCCACTTTTTTAATGTTCCCCAAGTCATGTCATGTTAATTCAGATTTCCTAGTTTTGTTGACATCCATCCATCCATTATCCAATCCGCTATATCCTAACACAGGGACAGTGACTGCATATTTTAAATATTTAATTTATTCCTGAAAGACCAACAACACATTTCAAATACAAAGTCAACATCTTAAGTAAACACAGTTTTGATGGGAAATGGAAATTCAGTCCTACATTAGTCGTCAACTGCGGTGGGCTGGCGCCCTGCCTAAGGTTTGTTACCTGCCTTGCGCCCTGTGTTGGCTGGGATTGGCTCCAGCAGACCCCCGTTACCCTGTAGTCAGGATATAGCGGGTTGGATAATGGATGGATGTATGGATTACTCGTCAATTCCAGTTCACGTAAATTTTCAAATTATCATAAAGTCGATTGTTGAAGATCCCCAATACACTAATATATACCAAATTGTTTGTAAATTATGACCAGCATCCATAGTTTTCAGAGTGAAGTAAACTTTAATATCCGTGAGAAATGTACGCTTAGGCAGTGGGCATCTGTTGCCCTTTGTTCTAAGTAAAGAACTTGTTTTAAAATGAACCACTTCATCAACACTAAAAATTGTCTTTATTTACACATTTATGTTCTGTATAGCCTTAACCTCTGTTAAATTGAGACCCCATTCCTTCAGTATTTTCTAGTAAGTGAAGTATCTCTTCTCTTCCTTTTTATGTAACACATAGACCCAAACCACACACAATATTTCAGATGAGACCTTACAAGTGTTTTGTGCAAATTTAACTTGTATGTGAAAACTTATTAGATCTCAATCTTCTTCTTCTTCTTTCGGCTGCTCCCATTTGGG
Organism: Polypterus senegalus; assembly: GCF_016835505.1. Taxonomy (NCBI): domain Eukaryota; kingdom Metazoa; phylum Chordata; class Cladistia; order Polypteriformes; family Polypteridae; genus Polypterus; species Polypterus senegalus. The sequence continues at coordinate 162,738,966 of NC_053161.1, forward strand.
GTTGCCACAGCAGATCTTCTTCTTCCATATCTCCCTGTCCTCTGCATCTTGTTCTGTTACACCCATCACCTGCATGTCCTCTCTCACCACATACATAAACCTTCTCTTAGGCCTTCCACTTTTCCTCTTCCCTGGCAGCTCTATCCTTAGCATCCTTCTCCCAATATACCCAGCATCTCTCTTCTGCACGTCCAAACCAATGCAATCTCGCCTCTATGAGTTTGTCTCCCAACTGTCCAATCTGACCTGACACTCTGATATACTCATTCCTAATCCTGTCCATCCTCGTCACACCATAATGCAAATCTTAACATCTTTAACTCTGCTATCTCCAGCTCTGTATTCTGTTTTTTGGTCAGTGCCACTGTCCCCAACCCCATATATTATAGCTCAATAACTTGATATATCTTCTTGCCCTTTTTAATTGCTTCGGTAAGAGGTCTGGATGTGGACTGATATGAGTCAACTATGATGCCTTAGTTCTTCTCATAAGGTGTACTGACAAGTGTCAGAATCTTACATATATAAATTATATCCAATATTTTTCCTCCCTATTTTCAAAATGTGACCTTTATTCCTATCTGTGTTCCAAATGTCATAATTATGTCCATCTGTAGTAATTCAATTGCCTTGTCTCCATATCTGTCAATCTATTTGTCACCTGCAACTTAACCTGTTTGTTCATTTCATTTTTATCCAGATCATTTCTATGAATTAAAATGAGCAGAGACCCCAGCACTGACCACTAAGAGAACTGACATCAGAAAGTTCCAAATCCCCCCACTGACTGTCATTCCTGATGTTTCTGCCAGTTTTGCTCTCATCTACACAGTCAACCTTGAACTTCTTTTAGTTTGTTCATGGGCCCTCATGCAGTACCTTACTAAAGTTTCATTTTTACTTTTATTTATTTAGTTAGATTTTATGTTTCCTTGTTTCCTCCTGGAATTCCAGCATATTAGTGACACACCATCTCCCCATCTAAACGTGCGTTGACATATGTTTATTTTTCCTTTAATAATTGTCTCCATTTTATATTCTATGTTACACTTTGTTTTCAGCCTATGCTTTAGATCACCTCCTTTCACCGTTTTAGGTGATTTCATAAAATATGAGGCCCATGTTGTTTTCATTATATTTGTCTTCTGTCTTTGCACAAGAAAGAAAAATCCATTTGGTAAAACAACAGTGACCATAAACAATGACAAAGTGGGCAAAGTTGTTCAACAGTGTGTTCATGATTGATTGCAGTTGTCAAAAACTTAAATTGAATAAATTAAACACACAAAAACATCACATATAAAATTACAATAAAATTAATCTTCTACAGGGAGGGCATGTTATTGACTTCCTATTAGCATCAGTTCCAGCTGGCACATATGGCAGTGCATACAAGGGTTCTACCACAGAAGTACAGGGCAGTGGTCTTGACACAAGTCATGGTGCAGCAGTAGGTGGGCTTAGCTCTGAAGAGGGTGTAGCACGTGTTGGCCTTCGCAGTGCAGAAACTTGACACAACACTAAATGCCTTTCCATATCTAACCATCGTATTAATTGTTTTATTACAGAAAGGGCAGTGATAATGTCCCTCAGTCCTGCATGGTAGCTTACACCGGCTTAAAATTTTGTCTGCAAGAGAAAGAAGAAGAAAAAGAAAAAAAGAATCAATGTAAGTGCATATGGATATACAGTACAGGCCAAACGTTTGGACACAACTCCTCATTCAATGTGTTTTCTTTATTTTCATGACCATTTACATTGGTAGATTCTCACTGAAGGCATCAAAACTAGGAATGAACACGTGGAGTTATGTACTTAACAAAAAAAGGTGAAATAACTGAAAACATGTTTTATCTTCTAGTTTCTTCAAAATAGCCACCCTTTGCTCCGATTACTGCTTTGCACACTCTTGGCATTCTCTTGATGAGCTTCAACAGGTAGTCACCTGAAATGGTATGTATATACAATATATTGGCAATTTATCCAACAATTTCAGTGTATGAGCAAAATGTGTGAACATGTAAAAAGAGACCACATTAATAAACAACTACCTTACTATCCCACAAAATAAAAGGGCGAAAACATATTTAGTTACAAACAAAAGTCATCAAGCAATATGGGCATCATCATGACAAGGAGATTATTATTAAAAACAAGACACATAACTAAAGTCATGTTGGTGTTGTATGTACTGTACTTCAAGAAAACATTTCTTGCACTTGCAGTTGAATCATTCAATGTGAATGGTAACTTCTAAGGCTACAAAGGAGATGGCTGCATTTGCAAATATGGTTCATTTAAGTGCTGGGTATAACATCTACACAAGAAAGTTCAAAAAGACAGAACAAACCATGCTGTAACTTGAACATGAACGGTCTAAGCATTGAAGAAGGTGTTACGGGTGGTGGCCTTGGCACAACACTAAATGCCTTTCCATATCAATCCGCCGTATAACAGTTCTTTTACAGAAAGGGCAGTGATAATGTCCCTCAGCCCTGCACGGTACCCTGCACCGGCATACAATTTTGTCTGTAAGAGGGGAAAAAAAATTCTGTATTAATTAAGTGCAATTATATAAATATAACCAACGTATTCAACTTTCTCAGCTTACGTGTTAAAAAGTGATCTAATTAAAACTAGGGGGCTTCGCCCCTGCTTACTCCTTCGCCAACCCCCAGTCCTGCGCTATGTGCCAGCCACATCTCATCTTTGCTCCTCATGTATGTGGATTTCACTTTCACCAAACAACAAATCTTTTATTTCTCGTGGATACACCTCTTCATTGGGAAGAAACACTACTTCTCCCTGATGGCAACACGAATTAGACGATCCACATGTCTCCAACTTAAAGTTTGAAGTCAAACAATATTTACATTCTTCTGTCATATCACCCATGTCTCTATATCCGATTCCTTTTCGCTGTTCTGTTATTTCACTGAGTAATAATTTCCGTATGTTAGCACTAATGTGATCTTTACTATCAGTTTTTTGAGACTTTCTAATTTTAGTACTTTCATAATCTCTAACCTGCTCTGCATGTGTATAGTGCCAATGTTTTTGAACCTCTTTACGATGTTCTACTTTGTCTTCTACTCTGTCTTTTATTTCCAACCCCGCTTAGATCTGAGAGTGCAGGAACTGTGTCTGACAATAGCATTCAAACGAATGAGAAGTGAGTGGACCGTGGGTGCACCAGCCACTTCGTGTCTCTCCTGCTCGCATATGTGGCTTTCAGTTTCACCAAACAACAAAACTTTTCATTCTTGCTGATACGCCTCTTCATTGGGAAGAAACACTGCTTTTCCCTTATAGCAAAAAGAATTCCTTTGTGTTGACGTGTGCTTTGCAAACGCTAGAGGCTGTTGAGAGTTTTTGGTCTGTTTTGTGGTGTGAGATTTTAAATAAAAAAAAATACATTTTGCTCTTAGAAACTTGGGTTTTGGTTGCCGCTAAGGAACCATTTTGGAATTTTTAAAGCTTTTTTCCCTTTAGAAGGGTTTTTTTTTTTGCCCGCACAAGAGCAAAAGTAGCTGGGTGTTTGGAGGTGCGCTTGGAAAAGTTACTTGTACCTGTTCTTGTTATCTGTATTTGAATTAGCGAGGAGGCAGGGTAGAAAGCAGCAGTAACTGATATCGGCATTTGTAAATAAATAACCGCGTCGTCGTAACAGCGATTCCTTAGTTTAAAGGAAAAGAAAAAAGGCCACGGCTGACTTCAAAGCAGTAAAAGGTGGAAACTCAGTAGTGCAGGTAAGCGGCCAGTGTTAAGACGCAGATCAGGCACAAGGAGCAGTAGGAGCAAATAAGGTAGTAAAGTTTTATTTATTTGTTTATTTTAGATTAAACAGTCCTTAGCGGTCCAGAGGCAGAACAGTTAAGTGGGCGACAGCGTATTGGTTCATTAATACGGGGGAATACAAACAGTGCGAGTGAAGAGCTTATAAGTAAGAAGAGCGCAAAGTTAGAAGAGACAGAGAAAAGTAAAGTTAACCTCATAGAAAGGCAATAGCAGGCAGCTGAGAGGGAGAACAGTACAGGAGCTTAAGGGGAAAAGGTGTAAAATATCTGTAGCAGATCTTAGTGTTACCATTTAAGTTAAGGAGCAGCTGAAAGAAGAAGAAATTTAATTTTAAGAAAAAAAATATATAGTTAAGGCAGCTTAGTAATCCCAAATCAAATTTTAATAATGAGGCCAGTGCAATGCAAGTCCTGTTGGATGTTGGACTTTTAGATGATGGTTTGGAAGAGCCAGTTGTCTATGAGGGCTACATCTGCAAGAGATGCCAGCTGATCCAGCACCTCGAGCTCAGGGTCGCTGAACTGGAGGAGGAGTTGGCTGACCTGCTTGTAATAGAGAATTGGCGGACTTGGCCCAGGTGTCCTTTAGAGAGATAGTGTGCACCCCCAAGGTGGCGGGAGGAGATTCCAGACCAGACAGGTAGGAATAGGTGGGTCACGGTCACAAGGCGTAAGGTAAAGGGTGCACACTGTCCGGGGCATCAACCCCAGAATTAGAAGTGTCTAACCTATCATGTCCTGGCGGAGCTGGACGGTGACTCTGATAATTCTGAGGTGGTAGGCAGGGTTGAGGAGCCCCAACGGGCCACCTCAAAACCAGTTCCCAAAAAGAGAGAGGTAGTGATAGTTGGGGACTCAATCATTAGGGGGATTGAAGCGCAGGTGTGCTCCAGAGAGAGAGAGTCTCGACGGTGTGTTGCCTTCCGGGAGCACAGGTGGGAGACCTCCTGGAAGGGTGGATAGGCTCTTGGCCAGCGGGGGTGGATCCAGTTGTCATTGTCCACGTTGGAACAAATGACATACATAAGGGTAGTCTGTCAGTTCTGCGATCCAAATTCAAAGAGTTAGGTACCAAGCTGAGGAGCAGAACTGACAAGGTAGTCTTCTGAAGTTCTGCCTGTGCCACGCCAGTCCAGGTAAGATTGAGGAGATTAGAAGGCTTAACGTGGCTCAAATCTTGGTGCAGGGTAGAAGGGTATAGGTTTATGGGGCATTGGGACTCCTTTTGGAACAGATGGGACCTGTTCGCCGTGACGGGTTACATCTGAACGGAGGGGCACCAATGTATTGGGGAGGCGTATGTGTAGGCTAGTCGAGGATTGTTTAAACTAGGGAATGGGGGCAGGGAGTTTAGGACAGGCCAGATTTAGATCTATACATGGAAGAACAAACAATGGTGTAGAAATAAAAATGCATAGTAATGTAAATTTTAAGCAAACACGTAAAGATAGAAGGATTAACACATTAAAAATAGCTTGCCTTAATGCTAGAAGTATCAAAAATAAGGTAAGTGAGTTGGAGTTGTATGTAGCAGAGCATAATTATGATATTATAGCAATAACGGAAACCTGGCTAAATAACAAAGATGGGGATGAGTGTAACATAGAGGGATACACATTTTTAGGAAGGATAGACAGAACAGAAAAGGAGGTGGGGTTGCTGTTTATGCCAAACAGGAATTAAATGTAAGTCATCTTCAGTTGGATGATGAGCCCCATCTTAGTGAGGACATGTGGCTTCGCCTGGAAAATATTAGGGAAAAGGTCTCATTTTAGGAGTGTGTTATAGACCACCCAATTCAGACAGTAATTTCAACACACATCTTTTAGTAATATCAAAAGGCAAGTTTACAGGGGATATTATAGTCATGGGGACTTTAATTATCCAAATATTAACTGGGATAACCTTACAGATGGAGGAGCACAAGAGCAGGAGTTTTAGAAGTAATCAGCGACTGTTTTTAACACAGCATGTTAAAGCACCAACAAGGGGTGAAGCCTATCTGGATTTAGTATTCTGTAATAATCAGGATAGAATTGAGGGTGTAGAGGTGATTGAACCACTAGGGTCAAGTGACCATAATGTAATACAATTCTCAGTATTTTGTAAGAGTACAGATGCAAAGACTAAAATTGTTAAGTTGAACTTTAGTAGGGCTAATTTTGAGCAGATGCACAAAGTCTAAGTAGGATAGACTGGGATAAGCTTTTAAATGTGGAGACAGTCGAGGAGCAGTGGAACAGGTTTAAAATGTTTTACATGTAATGCAGGACAGATACATACCTAAATTTGGAAGTAATAGGAAACTAAAAAACTCCAGATGGATTAATAAAGATTTAAAAAGAAGTTGCAAAGGAAAAAACTGCTGTATAAGGCATATAAGACTAATGACTGCAAAGAGAACCGTAGAGCATATGAGAACATGAGGGCAACCATTAAGAAGGATATCAGAGAGGCTAAAAGACAGTTGGAGAGGAATATAGCAGATAAGGCAAAGAAGACCCCAAGAGATTCTTTCAGTATTTTAGTAGTAAAAGAACAGTTAAGGAGGAGGTCAAGTTCATCAGGAATAGTAAAGGGAATTAAAAGATACAGACAATGAAATAGCAGATGCCCTAAACTTACATTTTTCTGAGGTGTTTACAAGTGAGCAAGTGGATAACCTGCCAGAGGTAAACACAACTACTAAGGAGGTACTGAGGGATTTGGAAATTGTAGAGGGAGAAGTGCTGCTCAGATTAAATAAGATGAAATCAAACAAATCACCAGGCCCAGATAATATTTATCCTCGTGTTCTTAAGGAGGCTAGTGAGTACATATATAAACCCTTGACACATATTTTTAGGAAGTCACTGTGCACTGGAGAGATTCCAAAGGACTGGAAAATGGCAAATATCATCCCATTATATAAAAAGGGTGACAGGGCAGATCCAAGCAACTATAGGCCAGTAAGCTTAACAAGCATCACAGGAAAATTAATGGAAGGAATTATTAAGGATAAGATTGAGCAACACATGACAAGGACAGGAGTTATTCTGAACAGTCAGCATGGGTTCAGAAGAGGGAGGTCGTGTTTTACTAACATGTTGGAATTCTATGAGGAGGCAACAAAAGGATACGATCAAAGTGGAGCTTATGATATTATTTATCTGGACTTTCAGAAAGCATTTGATAAGGTGCCACATGAGAGGTTGGGCATCAAGTTAAAAGAAGTGGGAATTCAGGGTGATGTTTTTAGATGGGTGCAGAATTGGCTCAGACACAGGAAGCAGAGGGTGATGGTGCGAGGAACCTCATCAGAACTGGCGATGTTAAGAGTGGTGTTCCACAGGGGTCAGTGCTAGGGCCGCTGCTATTTTAATATATATAAATGATTTAGATAGGAATATAAGTAACAAGCTGGTTAAGTTTGCAGATGATACCAAGATAGGTGGATTAGCAGATAATTTGGAATCCGTTATATCATTACAGAAGGACTTGGATAGCATACAGGCTTGGGCAGATTTGTGGCAGATGAAATTTAATGTCAGTAAATGTAAAGTATTACACATAGGAAGTAAAAATATTAGGTTTGAATACACAATGGGCGGTCGGAAAATCGAGAATACACCTTATGAGAAGGATTTAGGAGTCATAGTGGACTCCAAGCTATCAACTTCCCAAACAGTGTTCAGAAGCCATTAAGAAGGCTAACAGAATGTTAGGTTATATAGCACGATCTGTGGAGTACAAGTCCAAGGAGGTTATGCTCAACCTTTATAATGCACTGGTGAGGCCTCATCTTGAGTACTGTGTGCAGTTTTGGTCTCCAGGCTACAAAAGGACATAGCAGCGCAAGAAAAGGTCCAGAGAAGAGTGACTAGGCTGATTCCAGGTCTACAGGGGTTGAATTATGAGGAAAGATTAAAAGAGCTGAGCCTTTACAGTTTAAGCAAAAGAAGATTAAGAGGTGACATGATTGAAGTGTTTAAAATTATGAAGGGAATTAGTACAGTGGATCGAGACTTGTATTTTAAAATGAGCTCATCAAGAACACGGGACACAGTTGGAAACTTGTTAAGGGTAAATTTCACAAACATTAGGAAGTTTTTCTTTACACAAAGAACGATAGACACTTGGAATAAACTACCAAGTAGTGTGGTAGACAAAAAGATGTTAGGGACTTTCAACACTCAACTCGATGTTTTTTTGAAAGAAATACATGGATAGGACTGGCGAGCTTTGTTGGGCGGATGGCCTGTTCTCATCTAGAGTGTTCTAATGTTCTAATTAGACAATCTACAAGTCTCAGACTTAAAAGTTTAAAGCCGAAAAATATCCACATAATTCTGTCATATCACCTATGTCCACATATTCAATCTCTTTTCACTGTTCTGTTATTTCACCGAGTAATAATTTCCATCTGTTAGCGCTAATGTGATCTTTACCATCAGTCTTTGAGACTTTCGAATTTTAGTACTTTCATTATCTCTAACCTGCTCTGCATGTGTAGTGCGGCAACGTTTTTGAATCTCTTTACGATGTTCTACTTTGTCTTCTACTCTTTGTCTTTTATTTCCAATCCTGCTTGGAAATGAAATTGCAGGAACTGTCTCTGACAACCACACCCACGGTCCACACACTTCTCATTCATGTCAGTGTTTGAGAGGAGTGCGGGACTTGGCAGAATCTCTTGGCAAAAAATCTTGTCTCACGGGACCTAAAATTATCTTGTCCCAGGATTTTCTTATATAATAGGGAGATAACTACCTTACTATTCCCTATGATAAATTGTAAATCCATAAGTAGGGATCATAACATTTATAGACACAAACAAAAGTCATGAAGCAATGAGGTAAACTGTTAAGACAAGGAGATGTCTTACATTTTAGTTAGGCTGATGCTGTATATATGTATTTTAAGAAAACATTCAGAGAAAAAAAAAATGATATAGTAATTAAATGCATTTATATAAAATACTACCAGGCTTTGTCCAAACAATTTTGTAAGGCAATAGCCATCAGTTAGTCAGATGTACCAAAAGCACAATGTTACTGTTTTTCTGAACAGTTTAAAAAACACACACACACAAAGGCAAATAAAGTGGGTGTAGTGGTAATTTTACCTGCCTGTGCTCCAATTGGAAAAACAAGTGAAATGTAACCTGTTATATCTTAAATGTTATGAATCACTTTGGGTAAAGGCATCAGTCAAATAATAAGTAGTATTAACATCATTAGGTCACTGAAGCGGCTTACTTTTGAACATGTACACAATTGCCTCCGAGTAAAACATTCTCACCATAAATCAATTCCTGCTTTTCCTAGTGACTTTGCTTTTACTGCTGGTCATTGCAAAACACAGTTTTACAGGATAAGTTTTTACTTTTCAGATGAAATGGGTATTCAATAGAAATAATATGAAATGTGAGTATATATTATCATCATTCAATGTTTATGATTTTCATTTGTTTATATTGTTCACTCAAGTACACTGTTTCTTTTTATGGTTTTCATCTATTTGATGAAGTCCCCCTTTAAAGTCCCCATGCAGACACAAGTGTATATGTAAACTTGCAAATCAGTGCTTGAAGTGAATATACATAACTACCTTTACCTTGGGTGTTACCATAAAGAGCAGTAATTGTGGAGAAGTTGCTTTTGAGCAATGCGACAATTTCTGTGGGCTTCCACATTAGAAATGAACATGCCACTTTCTTAGACTGACACTCTAGTATTACGTGATTTAAGCGCCATGATCGACCAGCTATGGGGATTGATTCCCAGGAGCTGGAGATCAAAGGAATGGCATGAATAACCAAGATAAGAGCCGATAAGCATCTAAGAGTGTTGGAAGTGAAACAGCAAAAAACAGTACTTGCTAACCACTGAGCTTTGCATCTTTCTTGAGTTCATTAGGTGAACATGCCTCTTTTTCCTTGTCCAGGACACCACCCCGTCTTCAGTTGTCCATCCTCCCTATTTGAGTGGCCTGTGAAAATCTTTTTCTCTATCTTTTATTTGCATAAAGGATGCTCTGAACGCAGAGCATGTAGGTTCTCAAATTTCATCTCATCTCAAATCCATCAAAGCATTATTGAGTTTTTGGGGTACTTAGTTTTTATATCATGTGGGGGTTTACTCCCAAGTACTGATATATCACAATGTTCTCTCTTAGTGGATACCTACAGGCCTTGATGTATCATCCTGGCAAATTTCAAATTTTTAGCTAAGATAGGAAATAGTATTTTTGTTGATGCATGATTGAGTGAAAGAATGGATCGGTCAACTCTGCCTTTTAAATTATATATATATATATATATATATATATATATATATATATATATTGCTCAAAAGAATTAAAGGAACACTTTTAATCAGAGTATAGCATAAAGTCAATGAAACTTATGGGATATTAATCTGGTCAGTGAAGTAGCAGAGGGGGTTGTTAATCAGTTTCAGCTGCTGTGGTGTTAATGAAATTAACAACAGATGCACTAGAGGGGCAACAATGAGATGACCCCCAAAACAGGAATGGTTTAACAGGTGGAGGCCACTGACATTTTTCCTCCTCATCTTTTCTGACTGTTTCTTCACTAGTTTTGCATTTGGCTACAGTCAGTGTCACTACTGGTAGCATGAGGCGATACCTGGACCATACAGAGGTTGCACAGGTAGTCCAACTTCTCCAGGATGGCACATCAATACGTGTCATTGCCAGAAGGTTTGCTGTGTCTCCCCTGCACAGTCTCAAGGGCATGGAGGAGATTCTAGGAGACAAGCAGTTACTCTAGGAGAGCTGGAGAGGGCCATAGAAGGTCCATAACCCATCAGCAGGACCAGCATCTGCTCCTTTGGGCAAGGAGGAACAGGATGAGCACTGCCAGAGCCCTACAAAATGACCTCCAGCAGGCCACTGGTGTGAATGTCTCTGACCAAACAACCAGAAAGACTTCATGAGGGTAACCCAAGGGCCCCATGTCCTCTAATGGGCCCTGAGCTCACTGCCCAGCAGCATGCAGCTCGATTGGCATTCGCCATAGAATACCAGAATTGGCAGATGCCCCCCTGGTGCCCTGTGCTTTTTACAGATGAGAGCAGGTTCACCCTGAGCACGTGACAGAAGTGAAAGGGTCTGGAGAAGCCATGGAGAACATTATGCTGCCTGTAACATCATTCAGCATGAGCAGTTTGGTGGTGGGTTAATGATTGTCTGGGGAGGCATATCCATGGAGAGTCATACAGACCGCTACAGGCTTGACAAAGGCACCTTGGCTGCCATTAGGTATCAGGATGAAATCCTTGGACCCATTGTCAGACCCTATGCTGGTACAGTGGCTCCTGGTGCATGACAATTCCTGGCCTCATGTGGTGAGAGTATGCAGGCAGTTCCTGGAGGATGAAGGAATTGATACCATTGACTGGCCACCACACTTTCCTGACCTAAATCCAATAGAACACCTCTGGGACATTATGTTTTGGTCCATCCAATGCCACCAGGTTGCACCTCAGACTGTCCAGGAGCTCAGTGATGCCCTGGTCCAGATCTGGGAGGAGATCCCCACAACACCATCTGTCATCTCATTAGAAGCATGCACCGATGTTGTCAGGCATGTATACAAGAACACAGGGCCATACAAAGTGCTGCATAATTTTGAGTTGCTGCAATTAAATTTTGGCAAAATGGACTAGCCTGCCACATAATTTTTCACTCTGATTTTTGGAGCGCCTTTGAATTCAGGGCTCTGTAGGTTGATCATTTTCATTTCCATCAAACCATGTGGCATCCTTTCGCTCCTAACACATTACCCAGTCTATATCAGTATAGATATCCAGGAGGATTTCTTTTTCCCATTGAGATCTGATGTGTTTTCAAAGTGTTCCTTTAATTTTTGAGCAGTTTATATATATATATATATATATATATATATATATATATATATATATATATATATATAATAAATTTATCCAACAGTCCCAGTGTATATGTAAAAATATTCACATATGTAAAGAGATTTAATTGAAACTACCACCTTACTAGCCCCATTAACAAAATGATCACTCATAGGTAGGTAGACTTGTAACAAAATATTTAACAAAACAAAACAGAGAGACACACAATCTGGCTGCTGGTCGCTAAACGTGCAGCACCCCATCAAACATAACATAACCAAAACATATACAAAGACAAAAGTCTTCAAGCAATATGGTAAACTATTTAACAAAAAGAGATCTTTATTAAAAACAGGGCTTATGACTGAATTACATGCTGGTGCTGCATGTATTTCAAGAAAGTATTTCTTGCTGTCAAAAGCATTGAATTATTCAATGAAAATTGTAATATCTAAGGCAAGGGTGGGCAAAGTTGTTCCTAGAGGGCTGCAGTAGCTGCAGGTTTTTGTTCCAACCCAATTGCTTATTTGGAAGCACTTATAGTGGGACGGTGTGTGTCCCCTCCAGACTCCTCCTTCATATATGGGAGCCTCTCGAACCCAAAACTGTTGATAGTTATGAGCAATCTGAGCTAACAAATCTCACATGGGGCAAGGGGATGATGGAAAATGCTCAGGTGTTTTTATTATAAACAGTCAAAACCAAACCAAAAAGTGTCCACTACTGTGCTTTGTTCTCCAACACAGTGTTTCCCAACCTTGGTTCTGGAGGCACACTGTGGCTACAGGTTTTTGTTCTAACCCGCTTCTGTTTTTAATTAGACTCCTGGGCTAATTAAATGATGTGTTATTTCCAAAGTTCTGTTTTTTGGGAACAATAAGAAATTAGAAAAAAAAATGGGATAGATATATATATATATATATATATATATATATATATATATATATATATATATAAATAAATTTACCAAGCAGTTATGTGGGAATAATGTATTTTTTTCCTTTTTAACAATATTTTCATCTTGACTTTTCTAGGAGTTCTAATTGTTTAATTAATCCATTATTTACTAATTAGTGTGTCTGATGCTAAAGTAGTTGCAGCCTTTCATTATTCAGTGTTTGCCAGCGTGTCTCCTCTGCTCATTTTTAATTGTCATTAATAAAATACAAAGGGGAAAAACTGCACAGAGAAACAGCAAAATATAATGAAATCAACCAAAGAAAGTTAAGCATTAAATTTATAGCAAAAGCAGAAATATTTATAAATGTCTTATAAATGTAAAAATCATGCTGCTGTGCTTGTCTGAATGTAGAATACCAGGAAAAAATACCAGCTAATTAAATGAGATTAGTACTAGCAGGTGTTGTCACTGATTATGAATCTGGTTGGAACAAAAACTGAGGTTGGGTAACACTGCTCTAACAGTACATAAATAAATCCATAAAAACTAAATGAAAAGTGGGGATAAAATTCCATAATAAATAAATCACATAAAAGCAGAGGTTAAAAAGCAGCCATTAAGTCCTCACAATCTCAGCCCACCTCTTTCTTTGTCTCCTCAGCTCACCCAACTCTCGCGTAGCCGGCGGAGACTCAGCAGCCACGAACTCCTTTCATCTGACCCCTATCTTAGCTGCCTCCATAATGTGTAGCCAGACCATCCAAGGTCAGCTCTAATCCCATCTTCCTTCATGCTCCCACAGTCATACCTCAGATACATAGAGAGGTCATCCACCCTGCTCCCCCCACTGGACACTATTATTCAGTGGGGCAAACCAGCCCCTAGAGCACCACAGCCTACACGCCTTCGCAGGGCCCCAGCTCGTGTTGCCTTCCCATTCCAGGTGGCCAGATCGTCCTCCCGAGACTGCTTCTTCAGTCGTCTAACCTCAATTCCCAATCCCTCCTTTTTCCTTTGCTCCTGTGCAGGCCCGTACTTATCCGGCTTTGTGGGCGCACTGCCTTAATCACACATTGCAGGAAACCGATGAAGCAATTGAGAATGATCTCACCCCAATTACCCCATTACCTCCCCGAGACGCACCCATGGAGACTGGCAGGGCTATCTGGATTTATTTAAAATTAGGACCTGCTATACCACATATTGCTCAAGTGACACTTTTGCTTCATTTTAGTGGTCTCGCTCATTAAGATTTTAAACCCTTATTGCTTATTGTAGTCTTAAGGAGCAATTAAAAAACAAGAAAACTGCTGTTTATTAGCAATAAGATGCAAATGACAAAAGAAACCAGCATTTCTCCATTTAGCTAGTTTCCAAGGACACCTGTATGTAATTATTGTGCACTATTTGGTTTAATTAAATGCTTGGAAGGAAAGTAAAGAGAAAAAAAGTGAAGGGCTAAGAATTACTCATCTGTTTTAGACTTCAAATCATTTGGATGATATCCTTAGAAAGGGACAAAAAATCTAGGATATGAAAATGACCTGTCGTGGCAGAGTTAAAGCACTAGCAAGCTATGAAGTTAAATTATTGGCAGGGATTATTTTCTAATCAAGCAACTGGTTTGAAACAAAAACTTGCAGCCACCACAGCCCTCCGGGACTGACTTTGCCCACCCCAATCTAAGGTTACAAAGAAGATGACAGATTTTGAAAATGAAAGGCAGGGTATAACAAGAAAAATATATGATGTTCAAAAAGATTTAACAAACCTTGCTGTAACTTAAAAATGAATGACCGTGGCACTGGATGGGGTGCAGTGGGTGGCAGGCTCAACGCTGAAGAGGGTACAGTAGGTGGCGGACTCGGCAGTGCAGAAACTTAACACAACACTAAATGTCTTTTCATATCTAACCGTCATATAACTGTTCTGTTAAAGAAAGGGCAGTGATAATGTCCCTCAGCCCTGCAAGGTAGCTGGCACCGGCATATAATTTTGTCTGTAAGAGGAAAACATCTGTATTAATTAAATGCAATTATATAAATATAACCAATGTAAACAACATTCTCAGTGTACATGTTAAAAGTGACTTAATTAAAATAACTACCTTACGATCTCCTACAATAAAATGTAAACCCATGGATAGGGATTAAAAACAAATAAAGATGCAAATAAAAGTCATCAAGCAATGTGGTAAACTGTTAACAAAAGGAGATGTTTTATCAAAAACAAATCTTACAACTTAATGTTACGCTGATGCTGCATGTACGAGGTGTGGCAGAAAAGTAATGAGACTGGCAGCACTGCAAGCGATCTGGCAACGCTGCGCTGTTGTCCTTGATAGAGCACGTGTATCAGTACCCTCCCATAGCTCAGTGCGAGTTTCAACTCCTTCCGTTAACTACGTGATTTTTGTGACTGCTATTAGCGAAGTTGTGTTTAGGTTGTGCGTCACGCAAAATGGAACAGCGGAATTTGGAGCAACGTTGTGCCATTAAATTTTGTGTTAAGCTTGAAGAATTTTTATAAAGACATCCTTGAAAGGCTCAGAAAAAGGGTCATTCGCGTGAGACCAGACATTGCAGACAAATGGATGCTCCATCATGACAACGCCTCATGTCACACTGCCCTCTCCATAACAGAATTTTTAACCTCAAAAGGCATTCCTGTGGTTCCCCAGCCCCCTTATTCACCTGACCTCAGTTCGTGTCCTCAAAGGACATCATTTCGGGACTTTAGAAAACATCCAAAAGAGTGTAACGGACATGCTGAAGACCATACCGGTTGAAGACTTCCAGCGCTGCTACCAACAGTGGGAACGACATCTCCATCGGTGTGTAGCTGCCCAAGGGAACTACTTTGAAGGGGATAACATTGATGTTTGAAAAAAATAAAAACTTTGGTAAATAAAAAATCAGTCTCATTACTTTTCTGCCACACCTCGTATTTCAAGAAAACAGTTTCTTTGAAAGCCTTAAATTATTCAATGTGAACGGTAACTTCCAAGGCAACAAAGTATGGAGGAATATTTCGGACAAAATGAAATAAATAAATAAATGCGTAAATAAATAAAAGTACTGTGAAATGTGAGCATAAATAAATAAATGTGTCATGAAATGACAGCCTTAATAAATAAATATGTCATGAAATGAGAGCATAAATAAATAAATGTGTCACGAAATATGTTTTTCGTTGCTTATTTATTTATTTCATTTTGTCCGTAACATTCCTGAAAACCGTCATGAAATACGGCTTAAAATAAAACTGACACTTTCACTCGTCAAAGTTGAGAGGGTGGGCTCTAACACGCCCTCTAGTTACTGATTGGTGAATCGATAGCACAAGAATTAATTAGAAAAATACTTACTACTGCCGATGAAATGGATTCTGCCGAAGATATTACGTATTTCAGAAAGAGAACTGAAGATTTATCGGAAGAAATTACAATGTTGGCGGCCCTTTTAGACTCCGATATAGATGAAACTGTTTTTGAAATTATCGAAGAACTTGTGGAACAGACTCTACTACACTGCAGTTCAGGTGATGCAGTACCCTGCTCTGGACGTCCATCCTTTGACATTCCAGCTGAGTCAATAGAACACCTTCTGTTATGCGGTTTAAAAGTACAACAGATTGCAGATCTGTATGATGTATCAGAGAAGAAGATCACAAGACGAATGAGCCAGTTTGATATACGGTAAGCTGCAACGGCTGTATTAGTTTAGGTACTTTGACATGGAATGCCCAAAGCAGCTCCACCTAATATTTTGAACTGAACAACTTTACCACTGATCAGAGCTGTACAGTTGTTTGAAAAAGTAGCTGCTAATATGCAACTGACTTTCTACTCGTAAAACAAGGGTCAAATACTCAGTTCTAAAAGGGCCGCCAACATTGTAATTTCTTCCGATAAATCTTCAATTCTCTCTGAAATACGTAATATCTTCGGCAGAATCCATTTAATCGGCAGTAGTAAGCATTTTTCTAATTAATTCTTGTGCTATCGATTCACCAATCAGTAACTAGAGGGCGTGTTAGAGCCCACCCTCTCAACTTTGACGAGTGAAAGTGACAGTTTTATTTCAAGCCGTATTTCATGACGGTTTTCAGGAATGTTACGGACAAAATGAAATAAATAAATAAGCAACGAAAAACATATTTCGTGACACATTTATTTATTTATGCTCTCATTTCATGACATATTTATTTATTAAGGCTGTCATTTCATGACACATTTATTTATTTATGCTCACATTTCACAGTACTTTTATTTATTTACGCATTTATTTATTTATTTAATTTTGTCCGAAATATTCCTCCATAACAAAGGAGATGTCACAATTTGCAAATACAGTTTAAGTGCAGGGTATAATATTTAGACAAGAAAAAATGTGATGCCCAAAAAGAATGAGCAAACCTTGCTGTAAACTGAAAATGAACTGGCATGTAGGTTTAATGGCAACATACCTTTGAAATGCAAAGCATTTTTTTATGTGGAGATCCATATGCATCTCAATCTTTGCCCTGACAGTTGGGCTGAAGGTGGGACAAAGACCTTCAATTCTTTGCAACAGGTGTTGCATTCCTCCAGTGCTAGCTGTGTGCTGGCGTCACAGATTGATATGTGCATCTAAAATAGAGAGTAAAGAGTAGATGAACACCATGTAAACATTTAAGCTGGCATTTTGATATTGCTTTGTTTCGTGTTCTTCAAAATGTTAAGCGTTACAAAAGATGAGAAAAGACACTCAAAAAAAGATTAAAGTTTATGTCGCAATTGATGATGTTTTTGGTGATTTTCAGTCATAGCCTTGAGTTAAATTATCTTAGAGAGTCGGAGGCAGTCAGTGGTGTGCTCCTGTTAAGCCGGTCACCTAATGTGACATACTCTGCGACTTACTCATATAAAACCAAACAGGTTTGATTTTGACTTTATTTGTAAAAGTGGCCTCAGTGATCATGACAGCTGACAACCAATGAATGCAGCAATGAGGAATAAAGAACATGTGTGTTTTGAAACTCTGAAACAGAAGACAGGATTGTCTTTCTACTGTATCATGTTTTACATACTAGAACAAAATGGGGGAAACCAAAGGACAGAGACTGCAGCTGAACTTGCCATACCTTTTAACCTGTTAACTAACCCCTCATACAGTGACAGATCTGACTGGTACCACTGCACCCCAGAGCCTTCACACTGCAGTTCGAAGTACGTGGAGTTGACTTAATAGACAGCCATTATTATCTCATGAGTCAGATAATCTTCCCTAATCCCCCAACCCTAATCTTAACCATAGTGGGACAGTATGGAGCTCTGGAGAACTGCAGTTGGACTCTATTGGCACAATTTCAAGTTAACTCCACCTACTTGGAGCTCCAGGGAGGAGGCTCTGGGCTGCAAAGATATATACCTACAAGCAAGGGGCCTTTGCACCTCACTATCTGATTTTTTTTTTTTTTTTACCTATTCTGCAAGGCTGAATTAAGACCCCACTCTTTTAAGATCATACCTTTAACAATACAGCACCCAAACACCGAGTCTTTAAACACAATGCGGTAGTGCTGGGAGGTATACAATTTCATACCGAAAACTGTTTTTTATTTTTGTTATGATATGGATTTTTCTTATACCACAATACCGGTTTAAATAGCCTAAACAATGTTCGGAAAGCGGTGCAGCGGGAAACAGTTTAAGGGGGGACCTTTTTCATTGCTACACCGCTAAACACGTACAGCAGAGTACAGTACATGCTTTAGTGGAAGTATTAAGCGGTGAAAATGGACAGAGAACATTCCGAAACTGAAGCTGTAGCAGACGATAAAGTTGAACATGATGACACAGAAGAACTTTTGCCAAAAAAGGAGCCGCGTCAGTTGTCTGGAGATATTTTGGTTTTAAAAGGTCGGATGTGGACCAAACAACTATTTACTGCAAATGCTGTCAAGCTAAAGTTGTCACCAGAGGCGGCATCATGAGGAATCTGCTGCACCACTTTAGCCGCAAACATGCTTTGGAGTACCACGAATGTATGGAATTAAGATTGGCACCCTCCACGCCCTCAGGTAAAACTGAAAAAGCTAGAAGACTCTCGAGTCAGACGTCACTTGTAGAGGTACCGCTTACGACAAAAAAAAACAAGTGGTGGATTGAGATAACTAGTGCCATTACAATCCATATAGCTAACATGTTAGTGGACAGAGATTGTTAACATTAACAGAAAGTGTAGTTGGTTTACAGAAAATATTTACTATTTATACCTTTTCTAAGACATGTTCAGTGCAATACAACTTTTGACAAGCACCTCTGGATATTTTACCAAGTCTAAATGTCTCTTTTGCATGATTGAAAATATGTTGTCAAAATTATAGTTCAAGTTGTTTGCAAAATTTGTTCAATAAAAAGGTTCTGTATTTTGAGTGCAACTGTCATGCAATGTGATTCCTTCTCTTCATTAGTGCCACCCCCTTGAAAACTGTCACTTTATGTGGCCATGCAAACCTGTGTTATTAATACTTGTGTGCACATTAAAATGTTTTTTTGTACAATGCTTATGACAGTGGAATAGGTTATTCTTAGCCAGTCTACTGCAGTAATTACAATGGAAAATGTGGTTAACATCCACTCATGCATGGGGAATAAAATACTGTTGAATACCTTGAAACCAGTATAATTTTGAAAAATACCGTCACCTAGAATTTTTGTCATACCGCCCAGCACTACAATGCGGTATTTCTCACTCTTGATTTCAGCACAAGACTCGACTGCTTCATCGCCCCAATTGTCGTCCTAGCTAATTTTGACTAGCAGATACTCCAATGTTTCATCAAGAAGGCAGATACCCTTTAATCATTTCAGTTTGCAGATATTCTGTTGTGTCATTCAGCGAGGGTGGGATTTGGTTAAAAAAAAGCCTTTTGCCATCATAGGACCCTCATTGTGCATCCACAACATTCCTGCAACATTGACAGTATGAAAACATTAAAAAAAAGGGCCAAGATTACTGCTGAACTCACTGCAGCCATTAACTTTTCGTACAGCACCAACTCCGTCAGGAAGCATGCTATTGGCTGTCAGAAAAAGGAGCCAGCAGGACTGTGCTAGAAGGTCAGCAATTACTAAACGTGACATAGCAAGCGATTTTCAGCCATGTATATTAACATGATCTAGTGAGATCAGCAACTACAGATGGCAAATATGATATGCCCCATAACCAGGAGCCACCTAATGTGACATCGGCTTCAGTTGAAATGGATGTTCAAAGGTGTATTATGTCTTACACAGAACAGAGAAGCGAATAGTGTTAATACTATTTTTTTCTGTTGAGATGTACAAACTTTAAACGTTTGAAGGAAGGCAGAGCAAGACACTGGTCTAGGTAAGAAAATTCAATTTGGAATTGGATAAAGGTACTAGCCTGAAGAGAGAAATTTGTTTTTACAAAGAGACAGATTAAGTTAAAAAAAAATCTAAATACAATAAATCTGTGATTTTTTTTTTTTTTTTAAATTAAACCCATTGATGTTTGACATTAAGATCTGATGAACTTCATTCATCCCAAGGGGCAATTCACATTTACTTATTTGGCTGACATCTTTATCCAACAGGACTTACAACATTTCTGACACAATTGTTTACATTTCTTTTTGGTTTTTCAATTGGAGAACAAGCCAGGTCAAGTGACTTGCTCAGGGTCACACAGTGTCAGTAGTAAGATTTGAACAAACAGCATCGGTGTTTCAAGTCTACGTCCTTCACCATTACACCACACGGTCTACAATTTAGATGCATACAGCAGCAGAAATAGTGATGGAATCACAGGACAAATATACTCAACCAATAGATAGATAAACAAATGAATGTATATTATAAACAGCAAAATCAACTTAAAAAGAGTATAAGCATTTCGTCTGATGAGTCGAGAGAAAGCACTGAATTTCCTTATAGCAGCGGGCAGAAAAGACCCCCGGAGGCGCTTCTTGGCACACCGCGGTGGAATGAGCATGTGGATAAGAGCGATCCAAGAGTGCACCTCCGGCAGGGGATGGAGGGGATTTTTCATGATAGCATTCTATGGCTCTGCCGTTGGATACAATTAGAGAATATTATTGTCTGATTTTGCCACCATTTTTTCTTCCGTCCAGCGTGTCTGTGATGGAGCGGTCTTTCCTGATACTTTTGTTCAGGCATTATACATCTTTTGAACTCGAATTGCTGCCCCAGGTGACCACAGCGTACAACACAACACTGGCTACTTCGGACTAGTATTACAGTCAAGTTGTTCAGTCTGCTCTAATATATAACAATTTATCCAGCGCTCCAAATCAATGCTCCCAATAATGTCCTTACTAGAATACGTTAAATCCAACGCAGTATATATGTATTAATCCGCAAAAGGCTACATATTCAGTATATTTAACCGTTTAAATATGGTAAACAAGACAGCGGCATACGCGAAGAACCAAATGTAAAGAAGATAATGGAAGTTTTCGGATGAAATTTAGTAAACGCCAACAAAGAATATAACAGCTAGCTATGCAACATATTTATCGGGAAACGCTTCACGTGACTTACCATAGCTTCGGAGAAGAAAAGAAAAAAAAAAAACTTGAATAACGATTGTTAAATCTGCGAGGCTCGTGCAGCTCTAGGAATCGAGAACAGGCAAATAACTGCGCCGGCATTGAGGTCACGTTTTTTCCTGTCTGTCGTGGAGCTCCACGCCTTACAGTGGCTAAAGTCAGACACTCTTGCGCTTTTTTTCTGTTTTAGATGTTCAAAGCATGTGTGTATCTTGTTGCCATATTCTATGCTTTGAACTTCCGGATGACTCGTGGAGGAGAATCTTGTAATGGGGTGTCGTATGACGTCATTGCGAGCGACGAAAATTGAAGCAGGCGTTCCCGTCGCGCTCCTCACTTGTGGGCACACAGTAATCAGAAGCCGTGAAACGAGTTGTGCAGGTTTTTTGAAGTGTCATATCATCTACAGGCAAAAAAAGGTACGTTTTTCGAGTTTGGGGCAGTCACTTTATGGAAGTGAGATTTTCTTTTTATTTTCTTCGGTCAGAATTACAGCACCCGATTTGAATTATAGGCAAGCGGCGCCTTTGCGTCATTCAGTCTTAAGGATTCTTCTCGACTTGGCCTTTGTCCCCGACTCACTTTATGTTATGTTGTCGATTCCAATTTCTGTTTCTCAACACCCAGAAACACTGCCGCCGCTGATTAATTTGCATTCATTGCAGTATATTTATTTTTCAGTCAAGTGTCCTCATAGGATCGTCAGACGTCGATCAGGGGACGATTTCAAACTGGAAAACGATGTTTTTGTTTTACTTTTTTAATTAAGAAATTGAAACACATACAATAAGAGTTAAATATCAGATTAAAACAGCCTTGCGAAAAACGTATGGCGATACATCTATAAATAAAAAACGTTCACAGTCTCCTTTTCTTACCCATAGATTAAAAGCAGCAATATGGAAAAGCTACTGTAATTAATTGTTGTATTGTGCAATACATTCTTGCCAAGTTCTAAAAGTATACGCGGTCCCTCATCGACTCGATACCAGTTTTTTTTTTTTTTTCTTCTTCAGTTTTAAGAAAATATATTTCTTTTAAGTTATGAGAAGTGAATTTGTATTCAAATCCTCTAATTTAGTAAGATGAGGGTTCATCTCCTAGACAACGCGTCCTCTGGGGTGGCGAAAGTAAGACGAGGCTGAAGTTGTCTGATTTTTCGCTTCCATCCAGCTTCTTATTCACATACCTTCTTGACAAACAACAGTTGAGTTTTGCCCTGCCCACTGTTGGTAATGAATCAGATGTACTCTGTTTAACTGCAGTTGGTTTTTGTCCGGCCCAACCCTGGTTTATAAGTTAAATGGACTGGCAAGTTGGGCTACTTTTATATCTAATGAATGGGATTTACTGTGAAGTTTGATGGGCACTGGGAAAAGTTAGATGCCATTGAGGCACATTGATTTTAACAATTTCAAGAAAAGAAACATGTCTCTGTGAATTTGCAGGTCAATTTTGTCTGGCCCAACGAAAATACCTGGGTCAGATGGACTGGCAAAGTTGGCATAATTTTATATGTAGTGAATGGGATTTACTGTAATGTTTAATGGCCAGTGTAAAGGGTTAATGGGGTGTTTTGTCAAAACTAGGAAAATTAAGATGGCCCTACCTGCTTTAACAGTTTTGGTAGTGGGATTTGAACCCACAAACTTGGGTATATTGAGAGAAAACATGAGCAATCATTTTAAAAAGGCCTCCAAATATAAAACATTTGAAACCCCATCTGCCAGTGTTTGAGCATCATATCAATAGATTACAGTTACAAGGTTATCTGTTATTTATCCAGATATTGCTTTTAAGTTAAATGAAGCATAAAAATGTTCTGTTAAAATGGTCAACAGTTTAGAGCACTCCCAAAACGTATCATGTAGTGACACCAGACACCAGCGTCATATCACTCTCTTATGTTTTATATCCTCTCCCAAAGAGTTTGGCCAAGATGCCGCAACCTCTTGAGTCAGATGTTTTGCTAACATTGAACTCCTCGACCTTAGAGCCGATAGGGTTCCATCTTTTTCACCTTTTTAATAACTGGTGGCAAACCAACTCCCATTTATTCATTTAAACAATCCCTCTACCTTTATAGATTGCAAATAATTCACAACAGCTCTGTGAATTAGTCTAAACATTTCTATGTAACTTAATTTTTATTAAGTTTAACCAATTAATCAGTTTTCTTTTCTAAAAAGCCTGCAACTTATGCCCAGCTGTCTCATAATGATTACACAATCTATAAAATCCTGAATGATGTGTCTCCTCCAGAAACAACATGTAATTTAACATAGTTAAGTCAAATTCTAAGGATTGTTAATATAATTTCTTTCTTTTCATTAGGTCTATGGGGAAAGGGGATTAAAAAAAAAATTCCAAAAAATTTATAAAGATGTCTCCCTTTACTTCAAGAATACCACACATTTTTTTTTACAACACAGCAGTTCTTCATCTTAAACTCTTGATTTCTGATTTACTATATGTACAATAATGTAAATCCGCTTTAGGGTGTTTAGTATTTTTCTCATTCCACTTTACTCCATAATAAAGTGGAACCCACAAAAACAAATAGGTCAGTACATTATAACATATCTAATTCACTTCCATCAGCAGCCATACCACCTGCACTTCAGAAGAGGTCATCAACCTGAAGCTAAGCATGTTTGGGCCCAGCCAGTACTTGAATGGGAGACAACCCAGGAAATGCTTGGGTTGCTGCTGGAAGAGATGTTGGTGGACCCAGTAGGGGGGTGCTTACCCTGTGATCTGAATGTTGATCCTAATGCCCCAGCACAGTGACAGGGACACTGTGCTGTAAAATTTGCACTGTCCTTCAGATGAGAAAATCTGAGCTCCTGAGTCTCTGTGGTCATAAAAGATCTCTGGTCATCCTTTGTAAAAAGTAGGGTGTATCCCAATGTCAAGACTAAATTGCCCTCCATGGCCTAGTCATTCTGCCCCCCTAATCATTCCCTGTCTCTAATTGACTATCTCTCTCACCACTTCATCACCTAATAGCTAATGTGTGGTGAGCATACTGACGCAATAATGGCTGCCAGTGCATCATCCAGGTAGAAGCTACATATTAGTTATGGTTGAAGTGGCTCCCCACTCAGTATGAAAAGCACTATATAATTGTAAATAATTATTGTTATCAATAAATCGTATATCGATAAAGAATGAACTGTTTTAATATATTGTAGAACTGAAAAGAATCGGAAGAAATAACTACACTATTTGGGCAAAGTTCCTCAATCCAAAATGGCAGCCATCATATCTGTTGCATATACTGATAAATAATTGGAAAGACTTCTCTTTTTAAATACATAAAATGGAGAAACAAAAATAGCTGTCCCAGCTATTGAGAAGTTCGATTTTACACTAATGATGCTATTACAGCTGTTAGATGAAATGATGATGATCTTTCTCTCAATAAAAGTCAAGTATACCAAATAAGTGTAGCATGTAAGTGCTGGTTCCAATTTGCAGAAATATCCTACATGATTACCCGGGAAAGACAGTCTGCGACTGTGGGAATGTGTCTCGTTCAGCCTTTCACCGGTAATGTGAGACTTGTCGCCTCTGACAATGTTTCAACATCACTATCAGTGCTAATAAGCTGCTTTTTTTTTTAAAAAAAAAAACCTTGCTGCATACTGCACTGCAAACAAATACGATGAAAGCTGCCAGCCCACTGTGGAAGGCAACACGGAAGAGATGGGCAAGGTGGCAGCCACTGATAAAGAGCACAGGCAGGTGGGAAGATGCATACACAGCAAAACCAAAATGAAATGAAGTGTCACCTGTTTGCGTGCCCACAGTAGACTCCAAAAACCCATGCAGACTGCTGATGTGGACTGTTTTATGATCATTTAATTATGTTGCTTTTCGTTTGTATACATATTCTGTGAAATCTGTAAGCATGACTGTAATATGTTTAAAGTATTTACACTAACAAAGGTTTTAGAACAGTTTGTTTTTATGAAAATGCACCTAGTTGAATGTCTTAATATATCATGAAATCAAGGCATAGAATAAATAATGGCAAGTAAAAAAGAAAAGTCAAGCAATCATTAAGTGCACAAAATGTTATTCAAACTTTTAATTCATCAAAGTAGCCACCTTTTGCTGATATAACACATGTGGCATTCTTTCTTAAGGGAAATTATGTATGAGTAAGAAAAATCATCCCAACACTGTTGCAGAAGTTCCCACAGATGTGTTGCACTTGTAGGTGGCTTTCCTTTCACCCTTCTTGTTCAGTTCTTCCCAAACTTGCTTAATGGGGTTTAAGTCTGGAGACTATGCTGGCCAGTCCATGTTTTGAAGTGTACTTTCTTATTCTTTTCTTTTAATGTACTTCTGTCTTAGCCTGTAGGTATGTTTTGGGTCATTGTTTTGCCTTAGGATGAACCCCTGACCTACTAGATGCAGACCAGAAGGTTTTGTGAGGTGCTGCAAAATGCTCTATTTCAGAATGCCAGTCGCTTTGTGCAAGTCACCAACTCTTCCTCCAGTAAAAGAACCCCAGACCATCACACTTCCTCCTTCATGCTTGACAGTTGGTGTCACACACTGATGAACCATCCTGTCACCAACTCAACGGCATACAAACACCCTGCGTGACGAACCAAAGATTTCAGATTTGGATTAATCAGTCCATAAGACTTTTTTTCCAATCTGCAGTAATCCACAGCCGGTATTTCAAGGCATTATTTTGTCTTTTAAGGAATGGCTTTCTTACTGCCACTTGCCCCGTCAAACCTGCAGCATAAAGTCTCCTTTTTACAATAGAAATTAAGACTTGCTTTTTTTGACCACTGTAAAGCTGTGCTTGAAGGTGTTGTGCTGTGATGTGCCTATCACACAAGCTGGTGATCCTCAGAAACATGTCTTCTGATGAGATGGAACTTTGACTTTGCCAGATCTCTTCCTATCAGAGTTTATTCCAGTTTCCAAACGTCTTTGGATTGTGTAGGATACCACTGACACATTGATTTTTTTTTTTTTTTTGTGGTTTCTCTAAATGAAAGGCCTGCACTTCTAAGGGTAATCATGTTCTGTCTCATTTCATTTGTTAATTGCCGTTTCTTGCCATTATCACTGAAATATTTTCCAAGTAGTACTTCAGAGGGTGTAGTAACACAGTCTGTTCAAACTCTGCTCTAAGACAGACAGATTTTAAAGTAATCAACAGAAGTTGGGACACCTGTGCAAATTGTTTTCCTCAACTTGCAAGATTTCATTTACTTAAATTGCTGCAGAACATCTGTAGGTTGTGACCTATTAGTTGTTCCCCGAAGAAGGCCCATTTGCAATATTCTGAAATTTACTTTCATTTTTTCCAACCTTGAACTTTAACTTTAAACCTCTGAATCAGTTGAAAACGTGAGCAGTAAACTGGCAATTTGAAGAAAGACTGAAAAAACAGAGATGTTCTAAAACATTGACTGGTAGTGTATATAGAAAAATGTTATTTTATATTCCCAGTTGATTAAAAAGTGTTATTTTGCTTTTTACAGTGCGACACTAAAGTGATTTTATGTTAGCAGAATGAGTTTGACACAAGCAGATTTTCATGGCATCCCCTTAGATCACTTTTTCTTCTGGCAGAAAGACATAGTTGCAGGTTTGAAAACAAACACATAGTAAAACTAAAGAAATCTGTGTAAAGTGTCACCATTTTTTGTGTGGGTGCTGCTCACACTTAGATGTTTAGAATCTGTGATGGCTGCTATTGTGGACTGTTGTAATATGCCTACGTGCCACTTGAAAATGTTTACATATCTAAAGATATATGTGAGTATGATTGTAAAATTTAAACTATTTCCATAAAAACAAAATTACTTGATTTGTTTTATTTCCTACTACTACATTTTGAAGCAGTTTTCTGCTGAGCACAATTAGAAAACTTACGCCAACATCCACCCATCTATTTTCTATCAATACTTTATTCTAAGCATAGTTATATAGAAACAGTAGCCTATCCCAGCAAGCATAGGGTGCAAGGCAGGGACAAATCCAGGACAGGGTGGCAGCCTATCATATGGAGAACACCACCAAACCCGCATTAGGGTGTCAGTGTCACCGCTTTTGCCAAAATTTTAAATGAAAAAATTTGCAAACAAGAAGTCATGTACTAAGAATTTTTTTATTTATTTATTTAAAATTTCACTCAACTGCTTTTATGATATTGTACTGCTTTTGGAGAAAGGGAATTAGGGAAGCACTTTTAGGATTCTAAGGGCCATTAGTGAGAACAAAGGATTCAAATTCCACTTGCCATTATAATATTTAACAAATCTATGGAGACTGTATTATTAACTAAGAGGATTAAATGAAAGGAAGTTGAAATGTTTTCAAATCTTAATGGAGACATTTTGATGGAATTCACTTTCTGTTCTTTTAACAGTAAGAAAGAAGCAGCTGTCATTTACTGTAACGCCACGATGAATGTGAAAGAAGAGAAATGTGAAGCTGACATAAACACCTTGGAGATAATGACTGTAAATATTAAGGAGGAGGAGCACTGTGAATGGGATTCTGTCCCTCATGAACAGAAGGGCCTTTGCCTTAAGGATGAGGATTATGAGCTGGTGACTGTGGGCATTAAAGCAGAGGTCGAGGACACACCTGTTATCATTGACACACACCACCATAAAAGTGTGGAGCATCTCGATCTCAAGGTCAGGTCTGAGTCATTACAGTCTGACACAAAGAGGATTGAGGAGATTTCATCTGTTAGAACTTGGGAGGATCATTCACTACCTTCAAGTCAGTCTGGAGAAAGTAAGTTCTCTGTGCTCTAAGAAGAGCATTGTATACAAATTACTTGAATGAAGCTGAATAGTTACTAATTGTGATGAAAATCTGATTAGATGTAATTGATAGACTTGTATGGGATATCACAGTCATTTTCCATCATTAGAACACATGAAAATACTTAAATTAATTAAAAAACGTACGTTAACTCCGTAAAAGCAAAACTTTCATTAATACTACTTAATAGGCATGCAGTAGGCCTCAGAGTTTACTGTTTTTGATTAGTTCCCCTCAGTTTAATTGATTGTACTTTGTGAGGTTTTAATTCAGACAAGTTGTGTGCAAGAGGAATGAATGCATTGGATAACTAGAGAAATGCATTCTTTGATCATAGGATAAAGAGTGGGTAGTATGAGCAAAAATATCTCAGTAAAATTAAGAATTCTACTGGTTTCAGCAGCTACTGATGTAATATTATTTGTATATATTTTTAAGCTGACATGTTTTTAGCAAATGGCAAATATATTAATGATTAATTGTGTATATTGGCATGTCTCTTTTCCAACAATGTACAGTAGGACTCAATAGCAGGTGTTCACCTCTCCTGAACCGATAAACGTTTGCCTTCTCACTCACTTGTGCCACCAAGTAAACACAGCACAAGACACGTTTTTTTTTCATGTCCTCTCTTCCTATTTGCATTGACTGATTTTTGAAGCTCTAAGGGAAAAATCTTACTGTATGAACTTGTAAAGTATTTGAAACTCTTCAACTAGGTCACCCTGACTTCACTTGTACCAGTACATTAGGTTACAGTTGAGATAATTTAACATTTTACGTTTTTACTTCTGTTCCCTGGTAATAATGTACAAGTGCAAGAAATCTTAGTTTATAAACCAGATATTTACCTGACTTTTTAAATGTTTGACTAATTTGAAAACCAAAAGGTAATATTAAGATATTAGGGCTATTACTAGAACATTCCATTTATCTGTGTGCCGTTTAGGTTAACCCTAATAATAGGCATTTGATACGTAAAAGAATCGTCAGTACTTTAGACCATTGGTTTGTCATCTTAGTCAGTCTGTTATGTTGCACTGAACAGAAGCACATGATGGCTCCACCAGTCTGGTGTAAATAAAGGACTTACATCTTTGGATTAATTTGTAATGATGACTCACAACTTTTAATTATTTTATGAAGTACTAGCCGACCCGCGGCGTACCATACGCCGCATAATCGGGCCGGTTTTTTAAAGATTTTTAAGCACAGGGAGAAAATTAACATTTGAAAAATCAGTAATGTAATCATTCAGCAAGAAAAGCAACATTGTAACAATGGACGGAACGAACCAACACACAATCGTCCGTGACTGAAAACTGACGGACCGTTTTAAGGATCCCATGGGATACCCCTCGCAAACCGTTTTACACGCTGCATATGGCGATTCACCTCTGCGAGAAACATGCCTCTATGAACAGTCAACGTGGCTCGGAGGTGCATGTGGCCTCTACGACAGACGAATATAAATGATGACTTTTTTCCGTGTTGTCGTGTCCGTGATGATGGGCGTGGCTCTGCGAGTTGTCGTCGTATCCAATGGTCTTGGAGTTGGTGGGCGTGGCTCCTTCCTGCGTGCGCCATAGGTGTCTTACTTGTCGGCAGCTTAGTGAATCCACGCCCCTTCCGGCGTGCTTTCAATGGGTGTCTTGCCTTGGTGAATTATATATGTAGATTTTCCTTAATAAATCTCTCCTCACTTCCGGTATTCCCAGATAACAAGTTCCCACCCGCAAATCTCTCCAGCCACATCCCACTTCAAGCCAGCTGCAAACACAATGGTGAAATAAAACCTACTCTTACTTGATATGGGTGTTTGTAATAGAGGTGGTAGTTTGATTGTCCTTGGAGACAAGAGTTAAAGAGACATAAATAGAATACAGAGGGTGATAGGATATCCAATTCTTTTTTGCTAATCTTCTAGATATAAATAACTCCTGTTGTGCAAACTGATGGAATTTATCTATGTGTGTGGTCTAATATAATGAAACAAAACGGTTCAATTACGCAGAATAGCAAGTAAAATATAATATCTTTACATTGCTTTTGACAGCTCAAGTTAAACCAGTTTAGAAAAAGTTAGAGACAAGGAGTATAAAATAAATCTAACAATTAACAAGACCTAAAGTAAAATAATTTGCTTTATCAACTATATGCAATGCTAATGAAGTATGAAGAAGCAACATATCCCAAACAATACCACAAACTTTTACTGGAAAGATAATATATAACTAAAGCCAAACATGCTAAAAAAAAATTTGTGGACATTTAACTACTCTTTTTGAACTGATTGTTTCCTTTTAACTCTCTATATAATTACATTTAATCATTAACACACACAATGTTTGAAATATCTTACATGTGAAAACACTGCAAGGTGGCAAAGTGCTCTTCCTTAAAGTGGCAATTGCACAAGAATAAAATAGAACAGTAAACATAAGAGGACATAATGCTATAACTTACTAAAATTATGCAGGACTGGCTTTCTCACTGGGCTGTTGACCCCAATCCTCTTACCCTCTAGTTTATTACTGTATTCGAATGTTAACCTGTGAACAAGTACATTCCAAATTTAACATTCCAGCTACACATTTCTTTCACTATCTTTAAATCAGGAACTTTGTTAAACATAACCTTCCAGATTTTCCTCATCTTGCACCCTCCTCCATGCTGGAAAAAATATTGCTCAATCTCAAGGATTTAGACTCCATCTCTACAATATATAAAATCATTTTACAATCCCTCCCTTTCAAAGATGCAAGAGGACACTGTGAAAAAGATCTCTAATATATCAGAAAAGGAGTGGAAAGTAGCAATGCAGAGAATTCACTCGAGCTCCATATGCGCAAAGCATACAATTATACAACTCAAAATTATATATCGAGCACATCTGTCTCGACTAAAACTCTCCAAAATGTTTCCAGGGCATGATCCAACCTGCGAGCGTTGCAACCAAGTTCCAGCCTCACTGGGTCACATGTTCTGGGCCTGCACCAAATTAACATTATTCTGGACAAAAATTTTTAATTACCTTTCAGACAGCCTTGGACTCACAATCCCTCCTAACCCATTAACAGCTGTGTTTGGGGTTCTTCCAGAGGGGCTTAAAGTGGAGAAGGACAAACAAATTGTGATTGCATTCACTACACTGTTGGCATGCAGACTTATTCTGATAAACTGGAAGAACCCAAACTCTCCTC